>NC_089649.1:16605120-17300120 GCF_037042795.1 Molothrus aeneus
TTTGGACTGTTTCCAAAACCTTCCTCTTTAAAAGCCTTTATTCTCCCCATTTTTACGCAGCTCACTTGAGCTGTGTAGGCAATCTTTAAGAAAACTGGGAAAGGTAAGCAAAGCTACAAATCAACTCACGAAACCAACAGGTCTCACCAGCCCATCACAGTTGCACAGTTTAGCAGGATAAATCCCACTTTATCCAAAGAACATTTTACCATTTAACTCTGAGAAAGGAACAGTATGGACCTACAGCAAGATGAAAAGAATCCACTGGGGCTGTGTGGGAGCAGTGAGGTTGCTTCAATCTTCCACAATGGCTACCTTCAACATTGTGGATTTTACAACAAAGAAATCTGCCCCCAGTCTAGCAATTACTTGCCTACCATGGGAAATAAAAACCAAATTCAGTGGGTAGCTTTTGGAGATGTGTTTTCAAAATGCTCCTAGCCCTTAAGTGAGGCATCAATCCACACACAACAGTGGAGCTACAGTACTGAAGTGTTTAACTAAAACCAGACCTCTTGTTTCCCAGTAGTTTTATTAGCTGTAGGTTTTTCAAGTCTGCTGAACTGACTTTGAAGCAAGATGATGGAGAGGGAACAATAAAAAATGACGTGAGATTTTAAACAGACTTATTTTTTTCCACTTAGTCAGCAGCCAGAGCTTCTCAAATTGCACACAAATTATGGCTCCATTCTGGTTCTTTGAGACATTAAATTTTAAAAACACCAAACCCATGATAAAACAGAAATATGCAGTTAAACCACGAGACAAGTGTTTGTAGGTGGTGGCATGCTATGGGACTCTGCACGGTGTTTGATTTCTCCTGACTCATCCTGTTAGCAGGGGCTGGTGCCATGCTGTAGGCCAAGAAGTCCATGAACCAAGAAACAAAAAGCAAAATTTCCACACACCATTTATCTCAATGTTGTCACAGATCCTCACATAAGGCCCAACAAGGCTCAAACCTACTCACAAATAGAGCTGGAGACAGCACCTCGCTCCTGTCTTGCCACATCCTTCTCCCTAATCAAGACCACACAACTTAACCCAAGAACACAAGCAAATGTATTCTTTTCATCTGCTGGAAGCATTCAACAGCCTTTCCATGCTGGGCTATCAGGCAAAGTTTCAAAGCAATTAAGAAGCTACATCCTGAAATTTCATGTAAATTCTCTAGATTTATATCCATTTTGCTCAGTTTAGAGAAAACACATACAGATGTGGAACTGTTTGCTGCTGGGGCATCTTCCTTCCAGTTCTCTGCTGGCCTACACAAACATCTGTGTACACCCCTTATACATCCCCCCAGCACTGCACTCCCTCTTAACCAAGTGCCTTCCTTCCAGGGCACAGACAGAATATGCACTGCAGACCTGAAAATACTCCATTAAAATGTAAATATTGAGAATATTCTATCTATAATGCTTGCGTAGTCATCCAAATAATTTATGCTCTCTCCTCCAGCAAGTTCTCCTCAATTCTAATGTAGCATATTAGGATTTAACTTCAAAGAAGGCACTTGGATCATGTCCAAGCTAAGCTTCTAATTAAGAATTGCCTTCCAAAGGCCACAAGTCCCATTTCTGCGATCAAATTAAAGTTTAGATTTTCATACAGTAGTTCCAAAAGTAAGGACAAACTTCTAGACAAACTGTCTGTCTGGGAAGGAGCTGAAAAATGACAACAAAAGCTAGAGACTACAATAAAACAACTTATCTCTCATCTCTTTACAATTTTCCCTGGGAATTCTGAATGGCCTTGGTTTGCTCAGTTTCTTGGGTTTTTTTTGTTTGTTTGGTTAAAAATTTTTGGTGACTGAAGAGAGACTTCAGAACTGATCAAACTTTTATAAACACAAAGCACATTGTAGCAAAAATAATGGCATCAGTTACCTTCCTTAACATTTCACTGTTTAGATTACATCTTTTAACAGAACACTTAGAATGATTCCATTCCTTAATAGAAGAAAACCCATGAGTTTAAGCATGTTTTAAGAGCACGTAACTAAAATGAATATATAGAATTTGTACTAATAAGTGAAATAAGCATGATGCAAAGGTAGATGATGCATTACAAGTTGGAGCGTCTGTCTTTGTACTGCTTAGTGCTCCAGTGGTGCTTTTTCAAGTTCCCTATCAAAACCAGCAGAGCACAACCTCCCAGGCACATCGTGCAGCATGAAATAACAAAACACGCTATTTACGCAAGGCGAGACCCGCAAGCCCAGACAAGTCACTTACAGAGAGCCTCACCTCAGCCAACTTCAACAGAAATCAGAGAACCACATTCAGCTTGGAATTTCATTACCCTGAACACCAGTCACATCAGATACCCAGGTTTTCAAATACACATCATTACAGAATTATTTCTGGCGGCACAGAGAAGGCGGCAGAATTAAACCGACGGTTTCGTGACAGGGAGAGAGCTCTTGTTTGCCCTTTGAAGTTTGCTGGTGGGTGTCTATTACAGGAGAGTGGTACTATAACACCACTTAAAACACATTAACTGTCCTTCAGGAGAAGCTGGGACTCACTTCTTTCCCATGAGTTAAATCAATAGATTAGCTTCATGTTTGCTTTTCCTTTTTCCCTTTTCATCTAAGAAAACTTGAACTATCTCATTCAAGCCAGTATAGGTTTAACAGGAAGGACATCGAGATCCAGTTCAAATTCCTGGTAGGGATTCATATCCAACAACTGACAAAGGAAGCTATCCCATTCAGACTTCCAGGGGGGCAGGCTCATTCTAACTTGCAAGGTTTCCACCACTCACATTCCACATGAGAAAGCTGTACTGCACATGCAGTCCAAGTCACCAGCTATCCAAGCAACCTCCAGGGAGCCCCATCTGGTGCAGAGGGCCTGGCAGGACCTAATGTACCTTAGATTAGATGTAATCTAATGTAGAAAAATGTAGCCTTGGAAAACTGCAGAGGACGCACATCTCTAGTGCTAGGCTGGAAAGGAAAACAGAGAGATTAACAATAACAGCGCCAGGGTCTGGTAGGAACTCAAGAGTCCTGTATTTAGAGAGACACCCCTGTTTTCTGGATCTGGATCATGCCATCTGGGATAAGGTATGTAAACTAACACAGCCCCAGACAGAGTTTGTCTAACAAAGTTGTTTGCCTGTTTTAATTTAAATGTTTTATCCAACTGAGAATGCAATGTATTGACCAGAAATTGACAATCTCAGATTGTGTGAGCTGCTGAAAGCTTGATAGATGAGATAAAGCAGATGCCATTCTGCTGTGCAATTATGCAATTGCTAGAGCTGGTTTACTACCCAATGTTAAGCTGTGAAACTCAGCACAAAGTAATAGCCGCTGATGCCACAGTACTTGTATTTTACAGATATCCCACAAATACCTTCTTCCTTGAAAAGCCAGCATCTCTTGTCCCAGTAAAATCAACAGCTGGAGTTCTCTAACCAAAATAGCATCAGTCCATTATCCTACCTCTCAGATTAATTAAAATGATTTCTGAATATTGTTCTACTGGACACACCAACCACATGAGAATCTATTTTGTTACAAATGAATTTAAATCACACTGCAGCACCACAGAGACATGTGCAAACTGCCCCTTCCTTTGCTTTCACATGCAAACAGATGTGCCATTGTGCATGACTAGAATGGCCCACAGTGAACTCAGAAACCCAGAACACAGAATTCTAGAGAAAAAGGAAGTATGTGCACTTCAATGAATCCACAGTGCTAAGTTTGTAAAGCAACTATTCACTTTTTCCCCCCTAAATCAAATCTCCCATTTAACCCACTTCTACAGAAACTCCCAAATTCAAACCTCTGGGGCTTAATCTACTGGGATACATTTGCTACCAACAGCTACCTGATTACCTGCAGAAATTTTCCCTTATTCAAAAATGCACCTTTAAACTAAGAGAGCACCTAAAATCCAGGCATTTCGAGTATCCCTAACTGTAATCTTTAACTGCAACCTTCCCAGCTAAACACAGGCTGTCATAACATGGAAATTTCATAAATGGGGTCCAAATAAGTCTTCAAGGTAGCTAATCAGAAGTTTCATGAGATAAACACATGGAAGAAGACTTAGGAGGAAAAGACTCTTCTCTAGAAATATAGACTATTACTGCCACTTCTTGCTGACTCTATGAAGCAAGAACAATAATTGCACAAAAACCATAAAATCTGAGGACTTAATAATCTGGGTTTTTTGTTGGAAAAAAATAAAGGTAGAAATAGAGGGGAATAAACACAACTTGTAGGTCTGGAATTCACATGGTCCCCGACTTCAAAAACATTTAGCAAAGCCTTGAGAATATTCTCAAACCACCCCCATTTCCCCACCCCTGGATTCAGCATTCCAGAGCTTCAGCAAGATAAACTTTTTCAGTATCCTCACATCTTTTTTTGCCCTGTATACTATTTCAACCCACAGCCAGCTATATTACTACTCTCATACCTGGTTTTGTCCTCCTGTATTCCACAAGGACATGGGCAACCTTTATGCTTCTATCTCACTTACAACATCCTCATAAACAACACTGAATTTAAATTTTTTTTTTAAAAAAAGGATACTCATTCAGTCAAGTAACATATAAATCCTTTCACTTTGAATTATGCATTTGTCACAGACATCTTTCATGAAAAATCCTTTCTTAGGATTTTTCCTTGTGAGAAACTGCAGTTTCAGCAACCAAAAGTAAACAATGGTTATCTGCTGCTGTGGAATGCAACAGGTAGACCCATAATTAGTCTCCTGTAGATGTTTGGATTTCCTGACCACTCATGGCAGAGCTAGCTCTTACTCTCTGTCTGAGACACAGATCTTTGTTATTCATTCTTTTCTATTCTTAGCTTAACTAGCTTCTGAAGAAACCTTTTCCTTTCTATTTCTTTTTAGTATAATCTTAATGTAACATATATAATAAAATAATAAATCAAACCTTCTAATCATAGAGTCAACATTCTCATCTCTTCTTCATCCTGAAAACCCTTGTGACCACAGTCACATGCATTCACCCAAAACAAAGGGGGGGGGGGAGCTGCCTAAGCAAAAGGAGAGGTTCAGACAAGGCTACCATTACCATCTCACAGCCTTGTGCCTTGCTACTGAGCCACTGGAAGGCAGGCCTAGGATAGGAAAACTTGAGTGTGTGCACACTTGCCAAGTATCAGGAGATACAGTTTGGTGGGAGAGAAGGCAAAAAAACCTGGAGCATGGGGGAACAGATGACACCTTCACACTCTAGAGCTGCAATGCAAGCTTGAAAAAAAATGTAATAGATTGTTACTTTCTCTCTGAAAGAAATGGGACACTATCAGCAGGGGCCAGGCAACAATTTCTAAGTTTCAAAAGAACACTAAAAACAAAACCTGCTCTCTGGGTACAGGTAAGATGTTTGGGTTTAACACCTAACAACTTCTTAACTCTAATAAATTCTAAGGTCACAAAACCTCCATAAGAAAACAAGAACGAAGAAAAAGGCAAAGATGAAGAACTTACTGTCTTGGTAAGATTAACACATACTTTTGGAGTCCCTTATTAGTGATCAGAATTGGCTACACCATAAGTCAAATAGCAGACTCTTGGCCTTGCCCCATCTGGCTAAATGGCACCTAATCATAAACAATCATCTTCAGTATAGAAGTGATAAACAACCTCAACCCTGAAACTGTACAGCAGATTAACATAAGCCAGCAAGTTCAAGAGCAAGGCAGTCACAAGGACCATGTCCTTGTAAGCCTTTTGAGGCTAAATCTGAAATGTTCTAACAGTATATTATAGTGCAATTTAGATGGTCTGCAGCTCACTACAAAGTACCACAGCACAGCTGTAATTAAAGCTCTGTCATTCTTCCCACTATAAACTCTGCTTTTCATGAGTTTATAACTTAGATTGTAAAAATCTGTTCTGAGTGAAAGCTTGGCAAACCAGAGCCTGTGCATAAGAACATGTTCTTTTTCCAAGGCAGTCAGCTGCTTAAGGTTTTATGAAAAGCAGAAAAGTTTTCCAGCTTAACCCAAAGTAAGGTAAAGAAAAATAAGCCATATGTCACTTAAATTCCTTTGTAGTTTGAGGAGGGAAGTTTTATCTCACCAAGTTCAACTCACAGAGAGTCCAATGTCACTTCACAATTCAAAAATGGAAAAACAATGCATACAGCCAAAAGCAGAGGCTTAATACAATTTACACAGGCTTAGCTGTAACCTAGACCTGGGCTCAACTGCAGTGAAAATATCCCCAGACCTACCAAAGAGAAGGCAGATTGTGTCTCCTCTGCTACGCAGCCATAACCCTGTTTCCTGTGACTCCTTGCCCATTCCTCCCCCTCCAAACTGAACTGAACTCTTATTCCAAAGTGCATGAACTTTTGAAGTTAGTTATTCTCCTTCTCTATTTTTCACTCATGCCTCTCAGCTGCTCTGGTCAGAAGAGTAATTCCACACACACTTGACACTTGATAGTGTTGGATGTGGAAATATCTGTCTACCCACTAAGTACTTCAAAATTACATACAACAGTAACACACAAAAACTCAAGACTGTATTTTTCGTTTCTTTGACAGATGAAACTGGCAATAGAGTTTTTACAAAAGATCTCAAGAGACATGTCTCGTGTAAAAAAATGTAAGATGAGGATTGGTATGGAACAAAAAAAGGAAAAGGGAAAGAAGTCTTAACAGACCAGCAGACTTTATGTATTAAGACTTTTGTGAATCTGCTTGCTAAGGCAGAATAGATACTTCCAGTCTGGCTTCTCAAGCCCTAAAAGACATAACAGCAACTAACTCCTATGTGAAAAAGCGTTCATCATCCATCTTACTAGAATACTCCTTTAAACTGGTTCATTAAAAATTCACATTCACAGCTAGTTTCTGGTCCAAAAGATTTTCTTTAAGTAGTTAACTGACCAACGAAATTGAACAATTGAGAGCCTAAAATATAACAGTAAAGCAGACATGCCCACCTTCACGAGTGAAACACACCTTCCTTGAAAATAGAAAACTCTGAAACTCAGCTACCTGTTGAGAAAGTGTCTTTACTTTTTTCCTAGCAAGTAATTCAGAAGGATGGGCAGTGAGTCATTGGCTATTGCCTCAGTCTTCCCGGTACATGTTTGTCCCTCAGCCTCTGTGACTATTAAGGCCCAGTCCCCAGTTTACTTTGACTACACTTTCACCCATTCCCCTTCTGAATTGAGTAGTTTCACACATCTGACCGATCTCAGTTTGCAAGGCACGGGCATGTTTTGTTTTCTGCCATCTCCCAATCTGCCCGAATGAGAATGATAAACCCATTGCTCATCAAGGGGTTTGGCCATGCTTTTGGTTTTGCTCTTATGCAACACAAACCTGCACAAAGCTGCACTCCTGAACAACAAGGCTATTGAGCTTTCCCAATGCTGGGAGTGGCCTCCTCTTAAACCCTGTAAGCTGCCTATCCCCAGCGATACCAGTTGACTCATAAACTTGAGATAGACCCTGTTGATTTCAGACTCTTAAACCAAAAGCCAACCAGCTTCCCTCATTAGACATCCCGGTAGATAACAACAGATAATAAACTTCTACAGAGATAAACAATGGTAATGATACAGTGTTGCTTTCATCTGTGTTCAGTTCTTCAATGATAACGTGACCCTCACTCCTCATTGGAAGATGCTGATCTGATAGCACAGGACAACTCCAGCTGTACAGAAATCACAGCAGCTTTTTAACCTGCCTATGCCACTTCAGTTACACTCCTCCTTTCTGGAACAAAAGGCTCACATGCACAAGAGAGGATCAGCTTCCCATGCTAATTGCAATACAAGAATCTCCCAAGCTGGCTACAAAGGGCATGAGCAGGCATTTTCAGAAATTCAACCTTTACAAAATGCTTTATCATCTCTCCTTAATATGGAGGTGTTTACACCTCAGCCAGAAGAAGGAAGTCAAGGTAGGGTGTGTTTTCACAGTTACTCCTGTCACACAACAGGCAGGCTAACTCATGAGTCTTTGAGTGCCCCTGAGTAAATGCCTGAGCCAGCTCTATACGTACAGCTCTTGCACCATACACCTTGGATGACCAAGTGATGCTTTCTGGCCCAGCATAAGCAGGATCCAGCTCTGCTCTCAGTTTCTATCCAACTGTCTCAAACTTACAGCCCCTGAAAATCACCCCACAAAACCAAAGAAAATAAAACATGTAGTTCTAGTTCCAGAGGGTTCTGCATCAAGGTAATTTTATAACTTTCCCCACAACAATTACAAAGACTTGTTCTTCCCCCATGCATTTTCTTAATGAACTGATGGAACTTGTGTGAAGTGCTCCCACTGCAGTGAAGATCTGAACACAAGGCCAAAAAAAAAAATTCATATTTAAGGGCTTAAGTCCAGAGTTATACAGCACAAAAACAGAGATCTGGAGATTAAATTCTGCCTTTCCTCAGGGGCATAAATCCATCTTGAATAGCTGGAGATGAGAACCTTCCTTTAAGGAAAATTGCTTGACAATTGGCTGTTACCAGCTTTTTTTTTTTTTTCTAATTGTAATTTATGAGCTTGATACTGGTTAGAGATCAACTATTCTGAGTGAGCGATCTGGACAACCAATTTATCTTCATTGACAACAGAGTAATGACTTCACTTTATGTAAAAAAAAGATGAAGCAAAGCCCTCAGCTGTTTCAAGAACTGCTACAAGAGAACTCAACTTTATAATAATGAGACATCTTTGTTTGACGAGTGGAATACTGAGAAAATCAAAGCTTCACTAACCTTCTACATTCATAGCTTCCCTCAGAAGCTGCAACTTCTTCTGTCTCTCTCTTATCCTGTCAAAGGCACTTGATATTGCTGCAGAAGTTGATGTCTCAGGCATGTGGCGTGTTTGGTCCAGCTTTTGTGGTCCGAAGACATCCAGTGCTATGCTCCCATCAGAGTACCTTGCTTCCTTGTTCCTGGCAGCAGTAGAAGTCCTTACTGTAAATGTTTCACACTGATGGCTGTGCCTGTGAGGGCCTCCAGCATGGTCCCTCTCAGCTGCCTTGTCAGTAGTGCAAAGCAAATCTGTGGAAGAAGCCCATATTTTCCGTTTGGGAGGAACATCTGTGTGAAGGTGACCTTTTTTCTCAAGCTCACTGGTTTTACACCTATGAGGACAGAAAACATCTTCCTGACCCGAACTGTAATCTGCAGAAATGCCCTGGAAAAACTCTTCCTCGTCTTGTGTTCCTCTAATGGACAGAAATCCCATAGACTTGCTAAGTCCTTTGTTAAGGGTGGTCTGTTGAGAGAAGTGAGCTCTGTGTCCATCAGGCGCATCAACCGTCAGTGTTTTTCCTGGAATGAGGAGACATTTCATATATGTAATTTTCTACCTAATACACAGGAGTCCAACACAAATTAGTCTAAGTATATGATGAACACACGCTTGGGCATTGGTTTTACCCCACAAAGCATTGAGAAGGCTGCTCCAAGGGCTCCCTCAGTCAACAAAGGCAGAAATACGACTGCTTCATACATGATGACCATTCTATTTCTTTTATTTCTAAAAAGCTCAAGAAAAAAATAAGGCCTACTGTAATTCTGCATTAACAGTAAAAACTCCCAAACTACCACATACTTGCTGAAAGTTGTTTCCTCATAAGTTTCATTTTCAAAATAGCCTGGACTATCACCAAAAATACTACTTAATAATCAATCTGAAATCAGCCATTCCTCTCACACCCAAATACACCGCCTACAGGTTTTAATAACAAGTCCAGGTTTGTTCTACAGATTTACAGATGCCCTGCAATAGAGTCAGCAGTAAGAAAAGAATGACTGTGTACTTAGGAATTATAAAAATCCTAGATCTTCCTCTAATGACTAATTTTGGTGACTACAGTATTTCCTGGTAAAGAATACTCTGAAACAAAACCAACAAAGCTCCCAAGGTTAAAATGACTCTATGAGTCTGCACCCTTTGAGTTTCACTAATACACAGATCTGCCAATTCTTAGGAATTCTTCTCCCTCTCCCTTCTCATGAAATTACTTCCAGAATAAAAGAAACTGCCAGAGGTGGAACCATATCAATGAAATATGTGGTCTCTGAAGAATATCATATCATGGTAATCAAGAAGTTTTTTCCCAGGTGGAGTCAGCATGGCATGTGACTGATGCCTTCCTTAGAGCTAGCTCCATCTTTATGGTGATATTCCCATGTACATTCTTTAAGAAGGAGCAGCCTTAAAGATTTCACTGCAAAAGCAAGCACTTATGAGTTCAAAGTAATCCCTGTGCTGTATCTACTACTCCTAAAGGATGCATCACAATCCTGTCTGAATCGATTGAAATTAACTGCCCCACTTGCACAGCAGGCTCCTGATGATCTTTATCTAGAGTATTATCCTTCCAAACAGAATTTCACAGAATGCTTTAGGGATGTTTGGAAATGTAGTCACTAATGCTTTAAAAGCTTATGGCTTTTAAAGGTGTAAACACCTTTCAAGTCTGATATACTTCTTCAAGAAGGGCTGTGCTTTTAGATTGTAGTTGTTATTTCTGTGATATTTAACTAACAATCTAAACCAGCAAGATTTAAGCCAAATGCAACCAAGTAGCCCCTTGCTTCCTACCACCATGCAAACACATGATGATAAAATGTTAGGGTTTGGATTGTCTAAAGGTGTCTTGTAAGAAATCACACACAATTCCCACATGCTCTAGCCAAGAAAATAAAAAACGCTTTTTCCAGTGAGAACACACTAATCTTCTAAAAGGATCTGATACCTCATTTTGTATTTTACAAAGATAGCTTTAATATTAAACTAAACATAATTATCTTTGTGGTCAAGTAAATATTACATTATTACCTTATTCTCAGACTATACATCATCCTAAGGCTGGTATACGTATAATTCACACACAAAAAAGCCTTTTAAAAATAAGTGCTCATTTTGAAGTTCCCACTATCCATCTAAAGCAGTGGGATGATACCCACTCTGCAAACATGTACTTCACATTCATGTACATGCACCAAGGACAAACATTCCTGAACAGAACTTTAACTCAGTCATTTGTGAGACAAAGAACTAAATACTGCAGTTGGCTTTTTAAGATGGCCAACAGGAACACAAATCAAAAGGAGCTCTGAGAATCCTCCCCAGTAATGAGAGTTCCAGGATAATTTTAGGCCGGAAAAAACCAAAACAACCTCCTCTACACACTTTAAAAAAACCCCAAACACCCACTTCTTTAACACTGAAAGCATTTACATGCAGGGTCCTTACTGAACAAAACAAAGGCAAACAAAGCAGAAAAATACCAAGAGAAGCAGGCAGCTGCAACTCCCATGCACTACCACAGCTATGCACACAGGATTACTTGCTACAGAATTGGTCATGACTCAGAAGAACATTCCTGCTTCAAAAGATCATTTAGGTCTCTGCACACTGATCCTGTTGCAGGATCACATGCAATGAAAAGAGTCACAAGATACTTTCAGAACCTGTGGGTATCCTCACCACAGCACAGTCCAGAGACACAACCCTCTCTTGCTGTGGGCTGGTGAGAACTCCAGCAAAAGAGCCCTGTCAGTGAAAGAGAGTGCTGGGGGTAAGGAGCATCCTCCTCACCAAAGCTGTGGACTTGGATATACCAGAAGCTATTTCCTGTCTGCACAGAAGCACTGAAGACCCAAGCTCCTTTGCCTGAGCACACCAGAGATTCTCTCTACTCCCCATCCACTGGGCCTTCCCTAACAAGAAAAGTGAAGTCCATGAGCACTGGCTCATGGGCAGTGGCTAGGGAAGTGCTCATGGCTACAGCTTTGCCACTCAGCCAGCCAAGGGCATGATGAGGCAGGAGATGAGTTGTCCTGCCAGGAAGCAGAGCAGGAGGTGTTCCACTTCCACACTGCTCTTCCACTCTACAGGTCTAACTCAGATCCACACTGACTTCTGCAGTCAGTGAGAGATTTCTACACAGTACCAAAATGAATGTACAGCTGGCCTCGATATTCAGGCTTGAGACTGTAAAATTCTCTTAGAAGTCTTTCATCTGTCCTTTATTACTCTCCCCATTCCCACTTCTGCTTTTTATCAGCCTTGCCAATTCTTCCCACCTGTGCAAAACCCGTCCCTCTCTACGGGACATTATTTCAACAAGCTCTGCCCTAACTGACTGACAGTGCCAACATGAGCTGGTTAAAAATCAAACACATGATTTTAGGGAGACTTTAGGGCAAGGAGTGCACAGCCTGGGTATCTTGAGAGGGCAAACTGAAACAAAGCAGCAATAGAGAACTCTGAGACCTGTACTTTCCCAGGCAAAACTGCATGCTGCTTTTAGCACCAGAGCACAGAGGGATCAAGGGCAAGACTTCTCAACACAGAAGTAACTCAAGTGCAAATACCAGTAGTAAAATTGGATTAGGCAATCAGTCCAAGCCAATATTTCTGTTTTTAATAAGGTAAATCTGTCCTCATCCCTTCTTCCTTTTTTGAAGTACTATTACAGACTTTGTAAGTCACACGATCAACTGTTAAGGTATTTTCACTTTTTTAATCCTGGACTTCCTCCACTACCTCAGCACTACTTGGATCAAGAGTCCTAAATGACTGCAGGAAGTCTCTTTCAGCACAAGGCTCATGTATCAAGATTCCCAAAAACAGTACACCTCCAAAACAGAGCAGACTGGAATAATATTCCCTCTTAAACATGTGGATTTTCAGTTGAATGGCACGCTCAATTCCAAATTCATAAGTCATAATGTGGTTTATTCTTCAGCTTTCCCCCCCTGCCCCCAGCTTTTATAATCAAATGTGTGGAAAAATGAAGGAAAGCACCACTAGCAAAAATCAATATATAAGGAATAAATATCTAACTAAATGATCAAAAGGAACCTGCATAAGGGAACTTGTATGTCTTTATAATGCAAGACTCATTCTACGACCTTCCCCTTTAAAACAAAAAAGTTTGTATTGGTAGTGAAAACTCTGGAGACCTATCCCAACGGCTCGACTGGAGACATTAATTACACCACCTGAGACCACACAGAGCTACTCCAGGCTTCAGTTACCCAGGTGTGCAACAGGACAGAGCAGAGCCTCCCTGTTTGTCAGTGAGGGTGACAGAACAAGCCATTGGCAATTAAGATGCTGCAGCATGTAAGCAACTTCAAAAGGAATACTTTCCCCTTCCCCAGTTCCTTCTCTGTTGCACTAGACTCTCCTCCTTGCTCATCTGAAGAGTGTATGGGTTCTTGATTCCTCATATCGCCCTCGGGTGTTTATCCTCCACTTGATGTTACATTAGCGCAATTATTTATAATTACTGCAAATAATTCAAATGCAATTACAGTAACTGTATCATTCCTGTGTATAATATATAGTGAGGGAATATATACAATAAAAATAGCAATTAATCACCAGGAGTTCACGATTAAATTCCCTTCTGGTGCTAAAATGAAACTCTAGTTTTCCACACACACCTTCAACTGCCAGATGTTACATTTGCTAAACAACCATAGATCTGCTTCCTTCTTCCTTTGGTGTTTCCAGCTATGAATGCATCTACACCCTTTTACAGGAGTGTCATTCACAGACCATCTTTCTCTCAGGCTGACAGTAATCTGGTTGATTTTCCTCTGAGAGAGAGCTGTTGTCTAACTAAATCCAGTCTGTCTGCTATTACTTGTGTACCAGCCTGATCATACAGGCAATTAATCCAATATTAAGTCAGCACAAATACTGTTGGTACTATCACACACTGTATCTGTTTTTGCTGGCTTAACTCAACTCAATTTTCTTTAAAGTTTTTCTGCCTGCCCCTTCCTTTAGTTTGCACAAAATAGAACATCTTTTTCAACTCTGTTATAGATTTTGACTTGTGGATGTATGTAGATGCACACATATGGGAGTGGGGGGTGGTTAGGAAGAGGGGCTGGGGGGAGCAGGGAAAGACTGCCCACACGTGCATGAGAACACACACCATCTCTGCCAGATTGGAAGGTCTCAAGAGAGGAAATTATTATACAGGAGTTTAAAAAACATCTCCCACGCCATCTTTGTGCAGAAAACAAAGCAATAGGAAAAAACTCTTTCTCCCCAGACAATGTGGTTAGTTTCTAAAATATGAGTGGGTAGCTGATGGAGGAGTTGGGTTTGCAATCCCTTTGGGGCAGGCTAAAAGCCAAACAGAAGACAACAGAGCCAGATGTGGCCTGTGGCTTCACTGCTAGGAATGGCACCCCCTCTTTTCCTTTCTAAATTGTTGAGAAAAATCCAAGTTTCAGATGGAAATACTCCTAAACAATGTATTCTCTATGAAGGAAGAATTGAACTGGACACAAGGATTGTTGAAAGCACTATATGTAATGGCCAAATTATAAATCCTGCATAAAAACTTGCAGTCTGCTTTGGACTGACAGCTTTCCTATCAAAAAACACCAAACAGCTCAAAAAACCAGGCATCTTGTTCAGAACAGTGGTAGTGAGCTTTGCCAAGCAGTACTTCATATTTCATAAATGCAACATTTTACCTCTTCCCTTCCTAGGCACCTCTGCAAGAAAAAGCAACCATTGCTCTTTCCCACTCAGCTTTATGGGTCAGGGTATTTTTGTGGTACATTTCTCAACCAAGTAGGCAAAAGATCCACCTAGCTACTCCTTTCCTGGATTTTTGTGTATCCCAGGAGAAGCTCAGTGATACAGCTGCTTTTCTGTACAGAGACAGCATTTGGCATCTCTAGATTGGTTTCCTCATTGATCTTTGTGTCTGCTCTTGTTTTAGCTTCAGAGTTCTGAGTTTGTCCTCAGCATTGCTCTGGAAACATTTCCAATAGCACCAGGCTGGAAGCTCCCTATACCTGGAGAAATTATACCTAAATTTAAAAGATCTCCACCAATGTCAACCACCAGTACACTAGATGCAACACAAACACTTATTGGAAGAAAACAGGCATGACTTTTGGAGTGAAAAAGAATAAATTTTTTTTTTCTTTCAACAAGAAATCTTCATCTGGCTTTCATTTGTTTTTGCTGAACTCTGGAAGTTATTCTCCACCTACTCAGTTCTTTTTTTCTGGAACTGAGGAGCCAGGGGAAATTAAAAGAAAAAAGTTCAAAAAGTATATTTAGCAGATTTACAGATGACAGACTTTCAAGCAAATAGAAAGAAGTTTGTGCTGCAGTTTTTAATAATTTAAGTCTGTGTGTTTGCATTTTTCAAGATAATGTTTAAGCTACTTCAGTTCACACATGGAGGTAATCCTATATACTATAGGATGTGCAGTAATACTATAAACCATTTCTTTATAGAACAAAAGTAGTGTTTTCACCCAGATCAGGAACTAAAACATAATGCACAGCCAACTTCACTGGATCAATAGAAAAAAGGGCACATTTTCATTTATTTGAGTTTTTTGTTGCTATTATGGAGAGTGGTAAATAAACTGTAGAATATTTTTAAAATTAAAATCAGCTGCACTTAGCCTTAGCAATTTCCATTCAGTTTACAACACCTACCATTTTTGTTACACCTGAGAGTGCATACAGTCTAATTAAACAGGGAGTTGACCAATATCCACAATTTTGATCACTATTTCTAAATATTTCCTATTGTGTACAGTTAAGGTGAATCTAAATGATATTTCAAGCCTTCATTCATGGAGCACATATTTTTGGCAGAGAAAAAGGTCAGAATACAACTGTAATATTATATGAATTGGACTTGTGATGGTCTACCACATTGTAAAAGTCAAGTTAAAATCAGGGATCCTCATGGAAGGAAATCCAAAACACCTGTTAGCTGCATCTCTTCAGAAGATGAAATATCTCCAGCAAAGGTCTGTCCTTGGTGGTCATGGATCATCAACTTAAATTGGAACTTTGCAAACAAACACACAAGGTGCAGAATTTCAGGTATTTGATGGTTGGGAAGGAGGTTTCCAGGCAAGCACAAGTTAGGGAGATTTCAACTGAGCATTAAATAGCCTACACATCTTTTTAAAAGATAAATTGTGGCAAAGAGTAACAGAGTGAATTAATTCTTGCTTTATGTTTGGAAGAGTTGGACAGTTATTTAATCTTTTGTCACACCAAAAGGACTTTATGAAGCCAGTTAAGTAACTTTCACCTATAATTCTTGATCTAAGAACACTTTTAAGGTCTAAGGTGCTTTTAAGTACAAAAATTAAGTAACTCATTGGCTCAGATGACTCATGACAGGTCTTACTGCTTTTATTTCTGCTGGATCAGTCAGCAGAAATAACACTGTGTTCCCAATATGACTTGACTAAAACCAAACATTCTGTAATATTAATTTACAATAAATTACTTCTGCAGCCAACCCTGCTGTAAAACTCATTCACCAAGATAGCCACAGAAAGTGAGTCACAAAAGAGACAAAAAAAAATTTAACTGGGGAGAATATTAACACAAAGCTGTTTATTAATTTAATAATTATCTTGAAGATAAAGATGGAAATGAATAGCTGAAAATAGCGAAGCTGGTTACATAAGGTGAGCAAAATATTTGATTTAAACATGCGAGGTGAAAAAATTTCAAAACATTTATCCTAAGTCAACAATAAAGTCCTGGCAATTATAATTGTGGATTAACATGGTATGGAAAACTGATCCTAAGAATAATAAAATTCAAATAAAGGAAAAATTGTATCATTTTACAGAGACTGCATGTATCTAAGGCATTAGTTGGCTACTCTCCAATTAGAAGCACATCTCTCTTACTGAACCATCTCTTGTATTCATGAACTTAGCATGACTTAGCAGCACAATTTAAGTTACATTCTCCAAGTAACTTTCCAATACTCTAAAGTTCACAATAAATGCCATACCCCTTATGCTGCTTTTTCTCCATGTGACAGATATTCTATTCAACATGAATTCTAAGATTTTCACAACAACTCAACAGAACTTCACCTCAGTAAGCATTAGGCAAGTCCTCTGTCCTTTCCAGCAAAGATTGCTGCTCACTGTATTTACTTTACTTACAATACACTAGGGAAGTGACTAGGAAAGTTATACACATTCTTATGTGCACCCACCTCACCTCCTCCAATCATCCCCATGCTAAACTTGACCCAAAAAGTGTTCTCAGAGGCAGTTAAACCCAAGAAAAGGGTAAAAGATGACTCACAGAACTTCTAACTCATCAGACAGATGAAGGTTCAAAATTGTCTCTTAGTAGCTTACTGACCTATTAAATGCTTGCCAATTTGCAACTGGACTAAGAGGCATTTATTTCAGCTACAAACAGCAGCAGAACAGCACAGTGACAAATCAGGGAAAAAGGACTTTGTGCCTTCCTGAGTTGTTTTGGGTTTTTAGCTTCTTTTTTAAAAGGTAACATTTTTCTTAAAGCTTCATCTGGCCTTCTACTTGTGGCTCCTCAATTTATAAGATTATGAGATTATATTTAATCAGCACTACATTCTATAGCTCACTTTGCCTGAAATTTACAGCTGTGCTCCAGGGCTGTGCTATCTGTGCTGTTATTGACTGAATTTGCACCAGCAAATCTGCACAGCATTGCAGGAAAAGAAATAACAAGCACTGAATCTCCCTGAATCAAATGCAAGCTGTTGCCCATTAGTATCAGACAACCATTTCACTGGGTCCTCATCAACTTCCAAATACATGACTCAGTGTACTTAACATCAGTGTAAAAACAGAACTGAAAACAGCAAGAACTGGTTTGGTTATTTGAGGGGTTCTGTTTTGTATATTACAATTCCCTGAGGTCTCAGCAAAACAAAGATCAAGCAATGGATCGAAGATCAAAATAAAGAGAAGATGGTGCTACTAGGAAAAGGCATTAAGGGATTAAGGCATACTAGGAAAGCTGACTGATAACAGAAGCAGAATTGGGAAAGGTTTTGGAGAAGCTAAGAAGGTAGTAAAGGTTCCAAAGAAAAGGAGAAAAATTAGTTCCACAAATAAATAATACAGTGATACAGAGAAATTGGAAACGTTTGAGTGGAAACAGGTCAGGCAACACATAAAACGAATGAGTGATTTCCATCTTTTTAAAATGAAAATAGAGACTCAAATATCAGAAAACATGAAAAATATTTTCTGCTTCAAGGGATGGGGGGGAAGACAGAACCATAATACCAAAATATCATAAAGCCTACAAGGTAAGTGAAAAGCAGTTGTGCTCATTGAGAGCTCATCCTAAAAAGAATAGAAAAAAATCAAGTATTCAAGAGCATCTCATTAATAACTTGTACCTTTCAGACCAAGCTTGGAATTATGCAGATAATATAATGTTTGCACTGGAAGAGTGAAGCACAAACATTTATTCTCTGGGCTGCCACACATTTTCTGTAACACACTACACATGCAAGCACTTTCCATGAGCTTCACAGGAACAGGTGTTAAGGGATGAGGACTATTCAGCCAACTTTGTAGTCTGGGGGTTGTCAGGTTCTCTCATTCCACAAATATTATTTGAGTAAAGATTCTATTAAATTAGAACTCTTCAGATAGTATGAAGTTCCCTAAAAAGAGAACTTTTCTTTCAGAAAGTAATTTTGACTGAGGTTGCTTAAAACTCTCTGTTAAACTTACTGGTTGATAGCAGCTGAGCCAAGTGGCTTCAGTCTCCAAGAATAAGAGGAAAAAATGACATTTTTTTCAAGTTAGAGAATATGGTAAAAAAAACAGCAATTGGATCATCTAGTCTACTTCCTCTGAGTTAAAGACAGAGTCCTCAGAGGAAGTTTCAGACATTACATCTTATTCACCCTGATGCTGACCCAGAAAGCCACGAAGATATTGGCTGGAGCTAATAGAGCGATCTCCAAAATTTAGTAGAACCTAAAACAAAAGGGTTTTTGTTAAGAATAATGAAGAGACTGGGGACAAGCATTACTTCAGGAGAAAGAAAAATCTGCTAAAAGGTTTAAACAAAGCTGTGGGTAGGAAAACAAATGTACAGAGAAACAAAACTCCTCAAACCACAAACATTTAAAAAGAGTTAAAGATTTTCTACGAAAATGAATAACAAAACAGCAAAAGACTGGTCAGCTGTATTAGAGAACAGAAAGCTAGAAACAACAAAGAAAAGAATAATCAGAGTTTGCTAATGCAGTGAGAACAGACTTTAAAGACAACCCTGCCATGTCCCCAAAACTTTACAAATATTTTGCTCATTCCCAAAACACGGTTAACTATGGTTACAGAATAAAAAGCAGAATAGGGGATGGAAAGAGGGTATAGAAATGAAAAACTTGAGGTAGTAAGGCATTTTGCTTAAATAAAGTTCTTGAAAAACATACGGAATAGGGTAGTACAGGCAAAAGAACAAAGGTGTGTAAAGAAACAGTGATGTTTATTGGACAACACTGGAGACTGGGAAGCATAGGGTTAAAGAATTAACAAATTAACAACCAGGAAAATAAGGCTCTGGTTCAAACCTTAAAATTAGTGGGAACCAAGGAAAGAATTTATTTTAAGAAAGCTCTTAAGAAATTCAGAAAAGGCAGACATGACACAGTTTATGAATCCAGTGAACTAGATTGATCCAGTCCCAAAAGATCTCCCTATTGCTACAGAAGTATTCTGGGGAAAAAAAAAAAAGAGAAAAAGAGAAGAACCAGTAAGAAAACAAGAAAACAAAGGCCCTGAGAAAGCTGTCAGAACAGTGAATTTGTGCCAGAAAATAAGAAACAGCTTGTACCAGAAACTGTTCCTAAACACACAGTGCTGTAAGGGAAGGGCTGACAACCACTGCCATAAGTGTTTCATATGAAACAGTAGCATAATCTAGCCTCATCTTAAAAAAAATTATATATATATATATCTCAATAAATGAAGACCACCAATCCCTTGCCAGACTTGTGTCTAATTTCCGCAGTTCATATTGTCCCTGACAACTTCATGGGTTATTTCAGTTCCTGCTTTTCACTGCATTGTTGCTTGACACAAAGCCAAAGAACAGAGGAGCAACTTGAGCACATCAGCAACATATCTTTGTTGCAATGACTTAGACTGGTCCAAGCTGATGCCTTATAAAATGTTCCTGCTCAGCTCCACAATTCTTCCAGAAAAATTAGAGACTAGCCTTTTGGAAGAATACATCCTCTTGTCTAAAAAGCCAAGCACAGAGCTGATGCTGCCAGTGACCTTAAACAACATCTGTGATCTTAAACAACAAAAAGTCATGGCAAACATCAGCATTCAACCTACATCACTTTAACCTTTTTCCTCCAATAGCAACCATCTGTCTCCTCCCTGGTCTCCCAGCTTCCTCTGTCCTTACTTCCCTGAAGTAAAGTACAATCCTACCTGGCATACATATCTACCTCACACTATCAAAGCATAGCAGAACTGTTATAGAATATATACCACTTCTCTTCAGGAAAAAAAATAGGCAGCAAAAGAGCTTTGTGTGCACGGAAAAGAGTCCAGGGCTCCTTGGGATGCAGGAAGAGATGTCTTGTGCAATTAGAGCTGTGATGAGGGAGCAGAGTCCACAGGAAAGAGGGACCAAGGGAAAGCTGCTTCCTGTTCCTCTAGCTGACCAACCTCCTTTCAGGTCAGCTGACAATCTCCTTTCTCCAGAAGCAAAACATTTGGCTGAGAACCTTTAAAACCTGTTCCCACCATAAGGACTGAATTCAAAAACAAATATTTTCTTGAAACCATCACCAACTTTTAGCTAGATACTAAACCACCAGAATTCTGTGAATGTAAGTCCTCCTCTATTTGATTTCTTTGTTTGCAAAATCTCCCCAAACCTGGTCTTCCCCAGGGCTGCAATGAAGCACTTACCTGTGGGAAGCCCTTTTCCCCTCAGCCTCTCCCGAATAGCCTGGCTCCTGTCTGGCTGCAATTTTCTATCTCCATTACAAGACAGCTGATCCATCTGCAAAAAAAGGCAGTAACAAAGTCAAAAGGTAGGAAGAGCTCATATAAGTATAAAACAAGCATTGTTTTTATGTAAATGCACAATATTAGTCAGTGTCAAAGAGTTAAGTGCAGAATGGGAGTTCAAACTTTTTAATAAAGAACTGATTCATCAGTGAGAATGTCGCCTTGAATTATCCATATTTAAACAGTGTGACCTTTATTTAATGACACATTTGGTCTACCTTTTTTCCACTAAGAATAAATTAAGTTCACAACTTAAACACATTCCACCCCTACAGCATACTGAAGGGACAGAAGCACTCAAAAACCATCTTCCATGATTACAACATGACTAGAACTTGCCTAGTTCTACCCAGGAGTTATCTGCATAACAGGAAGAACTGTCTTGTACCCTCACAGGACTGACTGCACATGCCAAATCACATGCACCCATTTGTGAGCAGCCTCTTCAGCCCCTCAGGCACATTCCTTTCACGTGTCATTCCTTTTACTCCCACTAACTTTTCACTTAACCTTATTTTTTTTAAATCACTACTTCCCTAGGAAAAAAAACCTTTCACATGTACAATCATTCAAAGAAGAGTTTATTTGCTACAATAAAACATTCTCAGTGAGATCTTTCCATATAGTGGGAGTGTAACCTGGACAGCAGGAGGGAAAGAGAAATCAAGCAGACTTCACAGTTACAATACAACTCAGTTAACATGAAACAGACTGAATCAGCCTGGGGCTATATTGCCCTTCACAAACCATATTAACGTGGCAAATGAAAACATTCAAATGGGACCTCTCAGCTGTGCTTCAAATGACCAGTTAGAGATAAGACCCCTGGAGCCTCTCATGAGGCCCATCAAGATTAGAGCATGCCAACCTTGGAATAATAAGTTGCACTCTGCCTCTGAAAAAACAAAATTTATACATTTTTCTTGTTAACTTACAAAATTTCAACACACATACAGAGCACTGAACATTAACACCAGCAGGGCTGGCTGGCTAAGGTGCACAAAAACCTAGCAGCACAGCTATGCTGTCATTGCTCTGTTAACTCTTGGTTCTATTCAGCTAGTTTTATTTCTTGTCTTCTTGTAAAGCCAATGCAGTGACACATTCAGAATTAAAAAGGTCACTGGCAGAGGAAATGAGCAAAGCTTCAGCACTGGATAACTGCTAGTCCCACTCCATTAACAGCATGGACAGGAGACTGGGAGCACACTTGCTGGATTCAGCTCTGCACTGGATTTCAGAACAAGTACTTGGGAGCACTGTTACTGTCTTGGGCAGGCTGGTTGAGATCCGTCTGCCACACTAACCCCAGACTCCCTGGAAGCCTGCTGACAAAAACAAGAGGAGGGAAAGCAGAAAACTTGCTACCCTGAAATGGCCATCAACAGCTTGGAGAATAATGACTTAGAGTGGCTGTTTCTATAGATTGTGGTCTGATATAAAATTTGGATCTTTATTTTAACAGCACCACTGCTGAAGGCCCTGTAGCCTTTTATTTCACTGAACCACAGACTTGGCAACTACACAAGACTTCAGACACTACAGTGAGGAGCACTGGACTGACAGATATACCTCACAGGCTAGACAATGCTTTGTGGAGCTCAGGCTCAGCACTATTTCTGGAGGCCTGGCATAATCAGCTGCTGTCAAATATTAGACAAATGCAGGGGACTCTTGCCTTCTGCATTTCCAAACCAGATACATAAAGCAACTATCTAACAATCAGATCATACCTTTCCATTAGGGAAAAAAAAATTAAAAAAGGAAGCATCAGCAAATTAATCATTTTTCATGAATTTCAGTTCTGTCTCTCTAAACAGAAATTTTTAATTTACATGGACCTGCTGCAAAGAATCCAGAGAAAGGACACTAAGCTGATTAGAGGGATGGAGCACCTCTCCTACAAGGAAAGGCTGAGAGAATTGGGGTTGTTCAGGCTGGAGAAGAAAAGGCTTGGGGTGACCTAATTGTGACCTTCCAGTACCTGAAGGGACCCTACAAGAAAGACAGAAAAGAACTATTTACAAGGGCATGTAGTGACAAGGCAAAAAGAAAATGGCTTCGAACTGAGAGTAGATTTAGATTAGCTCTTAGGAAGAAGTTCTTTACTGTGAGGGTGGTGAGGCACTGGCACAGGCTGCCCAGAGAGGTTGTGGATGCCCTTTCCCTGGAAGTGTTCAAGGCCAGGCTGGATAGAGCTCTGAGCAATCTGGTCTTGCAAAAGGTATCCCTGACCGTGGCAGGGAGGTTGCATCTAGCTTTAAGGTCTCTTTTAACCCAAACCATTCTATGATTCTATGACAATTTATGGTCTTCCTTGATTTACTTAAAATTACTTAAATATTCTGAAGTTATGCTGTAATGGTTTAGGTGAAGAGAGAAGTTGCCCATCAGGAATAGTAACTTTGCAAGATGAGCTCATGTGATTTCTTTCACTTCTAAAAACAGTTTGGTCATTATTAGACAATAAAATCCTTCACAATTCTCATATTCAAGAGCTGAGCAGAAGTGCAAGAGAATTGGTACACTTCCTAAAGAGTCCTTCTTTCTGTTAATAAACAACTCTCCAAAAGCCAGGCATAACTTCAAGTTAAAGTAAACTCACAGCAATCATTTCTGAAGCATTTCAAGTAGCAACAAGTCTAAGCCTTGCCCTACAGTTCATCGCTTTGTTGTCCTGTTTCTCCCTACTTTTTTTTTTTCAATGAAGACAGTTCACGAAATGACCTCCTGAGAAACTCATGAATGCATGTTCCAGGAGGAACTGTCAAGTGCACAAACTGCTACATGGGGACAGAAGCTGTTCTCTCCTTTCATCACTCACCCTTGTCAAAATTGCAACATACCAAAACAAAAGGAAGAAAGACAGCAGAGTGACTCTGAATTAGCACTTTTGCTCTCTTCCTGCTCACCTCTATTGTTTCCTCAGATGCTGACACAGACTTACCCCAGACAGGCTTCCCAGAACCAGCCTGACCAACTGCTTCACATAGGAGAAAGAAGGGGCACAGTTACTGTTCCGTATGTGGGCACTGCAGGCATCCAGAACCGTCCGTACAGACACACGGGCGTAAATGACATCCTCACACATGCCCAAGAGGATGCTGTTCAGGTGGTCTCCAAGCTTGATGGGCTAGTGGCAAACCAGAACAGGGGAGACAGGAGAATCAGTTTTAACAGTGACTTGGGGAACACTCAGAAACAAAAGACACTCAACAACGCACATTAACTATTCATGAGACTTGTTGCCTACATTATCTGAGTGCCAGTTTGAAAGTCACCATCTAGGAGGTGAAAAAATTGTGGCTGTAGAACAGGAGAGACGCATTCAGCCTCTGGATTCAACCCTGACTCTACAATGACCTGGCCTAACCAAGCTGCCTGATCTGCAAGGTCAGGACACCAAAGACTTTCTCAAACATTTAATGAATAAGTGAAAATAAAGCAAAAGGGAAAAGGTTCAGAGGAAGCTTTAATCCTTAATTTTGACCATTCTGCCACTCACAAATATAAAATTCAAACCCCATGACAATAATTTTGTACAATCCTCTGTGCTCATTTTCTGCAGTTCCTCACCTCACCAATATTTTGCAGCAGATGTGTTAGCAAATCCCAAATTCCAGTGATATCACCAAACAGTATCAACAAAAAAGGAAGGAATAAAATAACCAAGCCACTGGTTAACAAAGCAGAGCTTCATAACTGCAGGACAACACCCATACAGAGTAAAAAAAAAATAAATCCAGATGTCTTTCTGTTGTCCCTGTTGTTCTGTGAACGCAGCACACTGAATGTGGAATATCCCTCCCCAGGCTATGCAGCAGTCCCTGATAACACTTGTTCTCTGGTGCCACAGGCACTTGGGAACTGAGCTTTCTGATCTGCAGCTCTCCCAAAGTGGGTGGTTACCCACAAAGTACAAACACTGTCAGGCTTTTTGCATCACAGAGTGCTTCAAACAATTGCAATCTTTCAATCTTCCCTGTGTGAGCACTCTTAAGGTGAACCATTAAAAAGGCATTCTGGACCACCCCGATTTAATTAATGTAGGCTTTTCCCATCTATCTGTTTATCACTTCTAACTAATAATAAAAATCATGTATGTGAATAAGATATGAATCTCCTGTTTAGCCACACTCCCAGCAGAGAAGCAGCTCATTAACCAACACAGGCAGAGAAATACAGAAAACATAAAAAAAGGGGGAAATCTGCACATGCAAATTAACACACAAAGTAATGCCATACACAAGACTGTCCTTTTGCCAACACTAACTCCACAGGACACAGGACCCATATGACAACGTCCCAAAGGCAAATTCCTTCCAGGCATACCCTCACCACATTGTCTTTGGGGAAATAATCTTTTATTAGCAGGTAGAGCATGCCTTCCCTCTACATTACTGAGAAACTGCTGCCACACTCTTGACACCAAAGAAAGAAACAAAGAAAACAGGGACTAAAATTTATGCCTACATTCCTCTCAACACCTACCTTCTTTAAGTCACCTACTTTAAGGCACTCTCCTACTACTGTTGAATACTGCTCCTTTCATCTCCTACAAGACAGGAGAGCAAAGAGAAAAGCCCTGGTACCTAAGAAAACTCTAGGGATTTTGGGACAGGGACAGTAGGCATTATGAACAGGTACCCTTAAATAGTCAGAGCTTCAAAGTTTTTTACCTCATTAGCTGCATTCAGGCAGCTACTTCCAAATAAGTACAACTGACATCCCAACTACAACTCTGTTAAAGAAAATATTAGGAACTAAACACCTAAAATGCTGAAGTCTTTAAAAATTTTCTTCCTCAGTCTTATATACAATATCAACTAGTAGGAACAAACCTAAATCCAAACCACAAATTGCTTCACCCACAGCTGCAAGTCCATCATTAAATGCTTTTCCAGAAGCATTTCACCTTATTTTCAGTATTCTAGATATTCACTTCTTAAAGTTTAATTGGGGGCAGGGAAGGAGCACTAAGATAATGAATCACATTTATCTTCAGTCAGTTTTGGCAGGACAGTCTAAGAGTTCTGCTGGGTGTGTAAAATAACCACATTGAGCAATAACACTCAGCTCTAAGCAGTCTGCAACTGTGTCTGCATTGACTGACAAATCCATAGCAAGAGTCTACTCCCTGTTCCACACAATTCATACCCTTTCTTGGCCATTGTGAAAAGTAAGTAAGTATCTATATGCGCCAAATCCAGACTCACAGAATCTACAGCAGTGTGGAGTACCAGTTTATTATGTGTAAAGCAACATTGTTACTTCAATATTTATTTTTATATAAGCCTAAACCAAAACAAATTATTTTCTCCTTTGTCAGCAGCTTAAACCACTGTCTTTCAGCCTGTGGCATTACAGGATAGACCAGCCCAGATGTATCTTCATGGAAACTAACACAAACGTGCTATCAGCACCTTCTCCCTGCAAGACAACACCAGACTTCACAAGAAAAAGCTCCAAGTATGGGAAAGGAAACTTCTGTACTGTGCAGTGACTGAAACAGACTGCCCAGAGAAGCTGTGGAATCTCCCTCACTGAACCATCTGGATGCAATCCTGTGCCATGTGCTCTGCGATGACCCTGCTTGGGCAGGGAGGTTGGACCCACTGTGGTCCTTTCCAACCCGATCCATTCTGTAAAATTCTGGGCAAGGCATCTTACTCCTCAGTGTCTCAGTATGACACCCTGCCATGCAAACTCAAATGCAGAGTCAGTCAAATAACATCAAGTCTGAAGTTGCAATATTAAACAAAACCAAATTTAAACTTACCTGACTTTGAGGAACTTCATGGTCAGCTCCCCAAAAGAGTGCCATACCAAGAGAATAGATATGGACCTGCCACAAGACACAAAATACCTGTCAACTCATTGAACAAGACTGGAAATGCAAAGAGGACTTCTTAAAGGAGAGCAACTAACTTAACATCACTTTGCTTAGAAATACATTTCTAGTATTTAAGCTCAGCTGTCTTCCACATCCCACCTCTCCTTTACATGAGGTTCAGAAGAGCAAATCCCAGTGCTACAAAACATTCAGCATCCAACCAGTGCCACCATCTTCTCTGCTCAGTTTTAAGCTTTCATCTCACACTGAAGCCAGAAAACTCATGTAATGCATACAATCAGCCCAGTGTGGGGTAAAGACTGCATGGTTGTGTCCAAGGATCCTTAAAACCTGTGTCTGAAGGCAAGGCAGACCTTAGCATGACTCGAGCAGGGGGCTATCCTAATGAGATCACAAAGATTGAGATCAAAGGAAAAAGAAGGAAAGAACAAATGAATATAAACATTGAAAGCAGTACCTTAATCTATAACTGATATTTTAAGGTACAAATACATTAACCGTTATACACATAATTAACAATTAACATATCTTCAACATAATACACCCATCAGTACAGGGAATAAGCCCTTTAAAAACTGCAGAATTAAGAGCACACCTAGAGACCCAGCATGTGCTTAAATGTCAAAACAAAACAGGTAAGTGTAGAGAGAAAGCACAGTTTTTCTAAACTGTGTAAATAATATACACTAGTCATGGCTCTTTATACCATATTATTAGTATTATTTGTGGTATTTAAAGCAACAAATATATTGAATAATTCTGAAGACAATGAACAATAATTACAAGGACAGCAATAAATTAAAAGCTCACATAAGCTTCTTCAGCCTCTTTACCAACTAAAAGCAAAACATCTTACTTAAATTCTAGATATATAAATTGACAAAAATCTGAACAGATTAGGACAGTAGTAAGAAAAATGCATCAAGAGTTCTAAGTCAATACCACTGCCCTATCCAATCAGAAACATTCTTTTTCAAATACTGAGAAAATTGCTCTCTATCTGGTTTATTATCCATTACCCTTTCAACTGAAAAGCTACAAAGTCTTCCTCAAATATCAAGATATACCACAGCTATACGGAAAAAAGTGAATATGCTTTCAAGGCAATAATGAATGCAAAAAAAACCTTTTCAGAAAAAGCCAACAAAACACAAAAGACACAAAAGCAATTCAGAAAAAGCCCCAGCCAAACAAAAATGGAAGTTCCTCAACTCTTTCAGTCCCCCAATAATGGAAGAACAGCAATCAAAAAGACTATTATAAAATTAGTTAATTCCAATTAGAGACACCGTCATAGTCGTAAGCCTGTCAGTGTTCAAGAAAAATTAGGACAATGGTCAGATACATTTCTGGGTTACCCTCTTTGGAATCTGGAATTGGACTTGATGATCCTTGAGGATCCCTTTCAATTCAGGCTATTTCATCATTCTATGATTCTGAGCTTCAACATACCCAAATATATTTCCAAAAATGAAATGTGCAATCAGTCCTCTTAACTAAAACTTGCTACTCTACTAATCCATGTGAAAACAGCTTTCAAAGCAAAAGCATTTATTCAAAAATTCTAATTAATGTTTGTACTGTACTTAAAATATGTTCCACAATAAATAGATCAACATGAAATTAATTTCCCAAATCAATCTCCATTTTAATTTTGAATGGTTTGGTTACTCTATTTCCAATAAGCTTGCAGTTACTTCAGACATATTTTGGATTCAAATTGACTGTGTCTTGGAATAAAAGGGGTATTCTTTCACTGACTGTAATTTATTTTTAGTATTTCTCCTTGAATACACTGTTAATTTGTAATAGCAATTACAATCATAACTGAAAAGACAAAGGTAAGCCTGTCACTGACACAAGGCCTTAAAAAACAAGGTGTTTTTCTGCCTTCAGCAGCTTTTAGTAGAACAATCAAAAAGGAAAACACCAACTATTTCCAGTAAATGAATTCAGTGAACTACAGCCAGTTGTGACAGAAGAAAAAACGTTTAAACGTGTCAAAAGTTACCACAGTCAGCAAAGAAAGATATGATGCTGTGATCTAAGAAGCACAAAGTCAACATATTCCTTACAAAGGATCAGTGTACACCTGATACAGAGTTTAATAGGAATGCAAAGGGAAGCAGTGAAGAAAAGAGGGGTGCACATATAAGCTATTTATCACCCTTACCAACTTCAACCAATAAAGTTGTAACAGGACACCAGTTTTTGTACAAAGCTACGTTTCAGGGAGCTTCCTTCTTCCACATCAGCAGCTAAGTGGATCACCTTCCATCCAGCAAGCAGGGTTATGCTGACATCAGCAGGGCAGAAATTCACACAGCCCAAATGAGCAAGGATTAATCAGCCCTGCACATGTACAGAGAGCCAGCATTTGCTCATGGCCTACTGACACACTCTGTGCTGGCATTTACAGGCCACAAAGGTCCCTCTGAGTGCTTCCTTCCTAAAGATTAAGAAACATCACAGCATGGCTTTTCATAGTAACAGTCCTCCATTTATTTCAAAAAGAGAAAAAGTAGCATATTGAATGCTGGCAGAGAACAAAGAATGCAATCAGCTCTGACCAAGGTCACAAGCTTGTCACTTCAGAACTATTTTTTTCTGCCATTTTTAAAGGCTAGTTTTGTACATTAACTTCAGAGTTGGCACTAGAGGTAATGTTATTGTCTTCAAAAGTGTTGTCCCTCTTGAAAGCAAATAAACAACTCCAACAGTATGACTACAGGATTTGCCAGCTGCATCCTACATAACTGAACCTAAGTCTTCATTGATGTCAGTGTTATTTTTTACTTCTCCATTAACTTTCAGCCTAGGTTGCTAATTGTTTATAGTTTTGCCATAGAAAAAACTGTAAACATATTTTATTATACCAATTATTTTGACAATATGCAGGGCAAGAAGGATGTCTAAATGGCTTGGGAGTAACTGTGGATTTTCAGTAGGTGTTCAGTGATACAGCCCTGAAGAAAACTGACTATATACAAAAAGCTGCTAAAATAAAATATTCAACACAGAAACACATGTTTTAATAGTCCTTGTGCACACAACAGCAACTCATGCCAATACCACTTTCCTCTGAAGTAAGAGCTGTTTCTTCCTGGAGGAACACTGCCAAGTGTCATAATTGTTCCCAGATTACAACACTGTCTGTGGCTAGCTTCCCTCTAAGGATTATTGATCCAGGGAAGCCAAGGAGATAGAAATAGCTCAGCTTCCTTTTCACTCACACCCACCACTAAATATCTTTGGGAATGGTTTCCTGAGGAAAGTGTTACCATTCACAACAAATTCTTGTCGAGAAGACAGCTGAGAAGATAATAATTTTGACTTTACCTGTCAGTGACCTGGAGGAGACCACATATACAAACCTCACCTGTCTGAACACTTACTCTTGTGAAAGAGTTAAATGGGAACAATGGAAATTCTGTGCAGCCATTGCCCAAGTATGTATGTGGCCAGGGCTTGTACAGACTCTTCCTCACAACTGCATACAACTATGATCACTATTCCACTTTAACCAGAAAAAACAAAGTAGGAGGATCCCTCTCCCACCTCACAAAAGAAATTACATGAATCACAAACCATGGGGAGACAAAAAGGCCAGTTTAAAGCTATTTTGTGAAGGGATCAACAACAAAACCCCAGAGCTGTCTGCCAAGGAAGAGGCACTGTACCTTTTCAACATCCGACAGGGATGACAGCGAGTGGTTCTGCAGAAGCTCCGGTGCTGTGAATGCTCGCAGGTCTTGTTGGGACACATTCTCATCAGTAAATGACACACTGCCAGATGGAAGCAACAGGAGAGACCACGGAGAAATTATGAATCCCAGAGCAGCAGGATCAGCTGTAATTGAAAAGGGAAAGAAAAACAAAAACCACCCTGAAAATGAAGCAATGTTGTTAGATGCCCTTGCTGGATGTTAGTTTATTATCAGCCTACATACTATTAGTGGAATAGATTCATGCTTCCTTTTCCACCTGTGGTATTTCATAACCACAACAACCACCTCAATCTTAATCACACTGGGGAGTAACACCTATCTTTTATGACTATTCTTCACTATTACTCATAACAGCAAGCTTAGGAAGAGCTTGCTAAAATAGTCACAATCCCCTGTCCTGAAGTTATTTCATTTATGTTACAGTTGACATATAAAATGTTCCCTTTGTGCAGTGCACATGTCATTAAGGCTAATTCCTGCAACAGGAATTCCATTCCAAACTCCATTCCTACAAGGGGGTTTGCTCCTATCCTAACATAGCACTACTGCAACAGCAATGCCTGGAAGAGAGTAGACAAAGTTAGTGGGGAAGGAAAATACTCATTACAGTGGCTAATAGAAGGGGAGAAAACAAAAGAGTTTTGGAGCACAGAAGTCCTTTTTAGCTTAAAGTGAAAAAATATTACAAATACTTGAACATTCCAAAAGAAGCAGTGAAATTGCAGAACCAAAAGTAACCAAAATATGCAATTTGCCAGCTAGGTTTTTGATATCTGATGATACCGCTGTCAAACTAACTAAAAAAAAAAAAAAAAAACCACAAAAAAAACCCAAAAAAACCCCCCAAAAAAAACCAAAAAAACCCCCAAAAAAACCCAAAAAAACCCCACCAAAAACCAAAAACAAAACAAAAAAAAAAAGAAGACCATTTCCTTAAGTCAAAATGTTTTACATGAATCAACTCAGTTTCACTGAAGGAGGCATGAGGTTTCACTAAGTAAAGCTAAAAGTTAGCTTCTATTTTTTCATAGGCAAAAAGGCAACAGCTCTGCCTTCTGGTACACAATATATTAAAGACCTGAGGAAACACACATTTGAATGATATGTCCTTTTCCCTTGACATAGTAAGGAAAACCAGTAGAATAATAATTTCCTCCATTAACATCACCACTAACATTTTCCATTCTCCAGCTCAGGATATTCCTACAGTGCTGGCTCCTAGACTGATGAACTATCTTGTAATCTAGATTATTTCTAATCTCCTAGGAAATGTATTAAATTACTGCTTGCAGGTATCAGGTGTAAAAGGATCTCCCAAGTAATTCCTTCCACTTTCTAACCCCACTTCCTCTGAAACAAACAGAACAAGGACTGGTTGCTGTTATGGCAGCAAGTTCAGATGTTAAAAATAAAGAAATAAAGATGGACAGGCTATTCCTATTATATGTAACAAAAAATACCACATTATAGAGCAAAGCTTCCAAAAACATTTTCAGGAAGACTACCTTAGTTGGCCTTTGACTTTCAAAAATTATCCTGTGGGTAACTACTGGATTCGGCACCACTTCTGTGTATATTCACCACTGATATAAAACCCTAAACAACCAACACCTTATAATATTTTAAGATTTCACCTCATGAGTCCCAACTCAGGAACCTTAAGAAATGTAGAGGTTTTAATGTTAATTTAACATTTTATATAACAAATACTTGAAATACATAAAAACTCTTCATATCCTGAAACATACTAAGACAAAAAATTGATTTAGTTTTGAGAATTAACCCCCCCCAATTAGTCTGAAGTCTTCCCAATATTAATTTCAACAAACTTTAGAGCATTTGTCCCCTACAGAGTCTAAATTTATTGATCCACCCCCACTCAAGAATCTTCATGACCTGAAGCAATGTAAAATTAATGTGATAAATAGGAAGTTTAGAAAAAGGACTGATTTTGCCAGGCTCAGTTTACTGACATTTTCTCAGCTTCCTTGTTCATTAGCTTATAATTTATGTAGCAGATCATAGTGCTTACATCACAACTCCAGGGAATCTCCTCTATTGTTATGAAGGATGAAGATAAAACAATTAATTCTCCAGTTTCTTCCTTAAGGCATGGATCATAAACCAAAATAACTAATCTCAAAGTTATAGCTACCTGGTTGGAGCTAAGGAATTACTTTTTAGTAACACTACTCTAATGTGTTTGCACCATGGATAAAAAAGTAGCAAAGATGCAACGCATCAAACAGCCAGAAACTATAGGAAAAAAAAAGAAACTATTTTCCAGTGATAATATTCATGTCATCTTCTGTTTAGGCTTTCAGAATCATTTACAAGAGCAGTAAGGGTAACATACTCCAGAAAATAATGAGGAAAATTACCAAAAAAAAAGGGTTTCAACCCCCTTTTTTAAAGGCACTGGAATTCAGGATATGGCTCCTGGTCAATTTTCTATCCATTGGGCTTTCAACTGTGCTAGAGCTGCCAGCCTTCTGAGTTAACTCCAGAACTATGAAAGTGGGTAACAAAACACTTGTGAGAGCACAGCACTTCAAGCAGTGCCAAGACAGATAAATAGCATGGTCTTACTTAAAGGAAGAGAGTGAACTGGCTTTAGACAATAAAAACAGAAATAATCTTCAGCTACAGAGCATCTGCCAAACAAATGAGAGAGGAAAAGAATCCTTTATGTGCTTTAACAGCATACAAATAGCCTAAAAAGGACCCACCACATTCCAAGAAACATAATAACAAATATTCGAAATGGATCTATTTTACATTATTGATGGCAGGTAATATTGAATTCCCAAGCTACAGCTTGGGAAAAAGATCAGTCAGTCCTTCAGGATCTTTTTCCCCCACTTCTCTCTTAAGCCACAGCCATTAGCACAGACACACACAAATCTCTGAAAAGCACAGAACAACCCAAAAATATACACAAGGTTTTCAATACACGTTTGTTTCCCTCTATAGCCCTCACTGAGACAAGTAATCTGAACAATTGTACGCTCAGGCCAGGCTGGAAGCAGCCAGAGCAGTGACTCCCCTGCAGCCTGGCCAGGAATCCTGCAGGATTATGCCAGCACACAGGAGCACTTGTGCCGGAAATGCTCTCGTCCTTGGGCTGGTGCAGCGTGTCCCTGCACGCCTGCTGCACAGGGCAGGCTGCGCTGCAGCGTCTCTGCTCCCTCTGCCTTCAGCACAAAGGAATAGGAGAGCTCTGATGGGACACTGAACCCCTTGGAAAACTCTTTCCTGAGGGTACTGGAGGAAGAAACAGGGTGAACAATTTGTTTCTGAGATCAGTTTCTGCTCCTGAGCTGCCCCACAGTCCAACACCACACTACACTTCACTGTGGTGCTGACCACATGCAGCAGGGCTCTGCCAAGAGTGCAGAGTCACTGAGCCTCTTTGCTGGGAGTAGGGTGGGTGGAGGTGGAGGAAGGGATGAGGAATAGAAACGAAAAAATTTTTAAAACCCCAATAAAATTACAAAAGCTAAATCTCTCTCCTTCTCAGCAACCAAAAGATCAAATGTCACCAGATGATGAAAAAAGAAAAACCATTCCCCAAAAGCTACTGGCAAAGGGAAAAAGCAATCATTTATCACCTGCCAACAAGGATGAGCTAGGAAACGAAAATTTGGATTTTTAGCCCTTCCTATTGTATTTTTCTTCTTGTCAACCAAACCAGTCCATTTCCTGCTCCATCCCAACTCTGATTGCTTTGGACTCACCACTAGTCCCCATCAACACATCACACTTTGCCTTCCTTCTTTTCATTACACTTACTCAAGCAAAACGGCTCCAGTAGTTGGACTGTCAACAAGATTTACAAGTCCCTGAAAACCATAATCTTCCTTCTTCATATCCACTTTCAGATATAACTTTTCTTTACATAAATAATTTCTCATATGCAAATTTGCAAGACATTCAACTTGCAAAGACTTTCTTTCTTTGCTCAACTTGTATTTTCAATATCAGACTCACTTTCCTCCTTCTCTTCTCCTTCCTTTAGATACATGTCTCCAAACTTAAGGTCCAATTATTTTCAGAATCCTCAACACACACTTTAGAACAGGAGTGGCCTAACTGACATATGAAGGCTTTCCCAGTTTGCAGTTTAGATAAATCTTTTCCACTTAAACCCAGCAAATTAGAGGGATGCCTGTTTTATAATTCTCAGCAGTAGCGAGCACAGCATTCTCCTTATGCTTATACACTCACATTTGAGATTACTTCAAAGACTTGTTTCTTTGACCTCATGGAGTTCTGAGTGCAAGATAGAGCACGTCTGAAACAGCTGATACACCCTTTCAACAACAAAATAGTTATTGCAGATAATTAAACAGATGTAAGAGAAGGGCAGGTCTGGTATCGGCCTTTTCAAATCTCCAGATTAATCTCAACATCGCCGGCGCAACTGATGTCAGATCTGCAACTGAGTCCCAGATTGCCTTTCTCCTTCATTTAACAGCTTATAACCTGCTGACAAGACAGCTACCAGAGCTGATCTTCTAAACTGCTGATTAGCAACTGGGCACTTCAGTGTAAGCTTTCATTTTTTATAATGCTAGAAATAAATGTGTGAAGTATTTTTAAGGAGTTCAACATCTGTTAGAACCATAAATACAAAGAGGGATAAAAATATGCACATTTCTGTATCTGTTGCTGAATAAGATATGATGTGATATTAACCATGAAGACAATGGATCTCCATCCTGTGCTCCTCTTATTCAGTGCTTTGATGGATAAGAAGATAGACTCACTAAAACACATGCACAATTTCTATATATTGAGAAGTCCTCAAATCTGTACCAGACCTTGTTATGGACTTTTTTTCTAATTTCCAGAAACCAGTTTAAATAAGAAATTAATTGAAAAACCGGTTCTCAGTTGACTGAGGGATAGCAAGATACCCAACTTGAAACAAACTACCAAAACTCTGGATCACATACATAGATTATTACTTGGGCTGGTAATTCCTTTAAGAGTCTGTGGTTCCTGGGCTGGTATGAGGAGGCTGCCAACAGATGGCAATTTGAAAGCTGGCTATTTCCACAGCCTTTTTTATCCTCCTCATTTCAAAACAGCTGGTGCACAGACCATTGAACATTATGCCTAATTTATTTTTTTTAAATGAAAAATTTACGGAACACTCAGCAACGCTTATCTTTTGTTACAGAACAGCGAGTTCAGAGACTCCAGGACTCTGTACAGGGAGGCAGAACACTTTTGAGAGCTGCTCAAAGCTGAACATGCTGTCATCTTGCAGAAGCTAAAGCTTGCCCTATCTCCCTCTGCCCAGGAGTGATCAGTCAGTTCTGAAGAATTTTGGAAACTCACTCTCTGCCATAAAATAGCTCTTCCCCACCAAATGCATGGAAGAAATGGGCCTGAAATTTGACCAAGGAAAACAAGCTTTCTTTAGAATCCCCTGTTTGCTACAAGTCCTCCACAAATAAAGAGCAAAATTGAGTCAGACAAGCCTAGAGGAACCTCCACATTTTCTATCCCTGCATGTCAACATCACCTTCATAAGCCAGCATAGAAACTGATATTCAAGATGACAAAAAAAGTTTCTAGATTGCTTCCTGAGTGAAGATAACCTTCATTAAAGACTGTCTGGTTATCCAGCTCTTGCTGGGAGGAATTAGATTACCTTTATCAACCTTAGCTACACAGAAAAGCTTTTTCATTTGAGTGTCTCTTGAAGTGTATTTTACCAAAGGCTATATCCCAGGTTAATTAATAGCATGCAACTGAAAATGGTTTGCTGAACTAGCAGAAAAACAACTCAATAAAAACAGCTTCATCTCCAAAAAACAGACAGATTCTTCTGGCACTGATTTTATCTGAATTAATGTTTTGGTCTTCATGGATAGGAAGTAAGATCAGAAGCTTCTGCCACCTTAGCCAGTCTTGGCTGGCAAACATTCCCCTGCCTTAAAAACACATATCAGAAGTCCTGGGGCAGATTTCTCTGTTGTGCTCTTATCTTTCAGTACTTGTTCTTCTGAAGGAGGGCTAACTGTCTTCTTGTTGTTGATGCTTGCATGCAGTCTTCATGGAGATTATGGTAACTTTTCTGCACTACTATTAGGACAAGAAGGGGTGAGCTCTTATTTTCAGTGGAGACTCCCTTCCGGAAAAAAAAATTAGAGCTAGGATAAAGTTTTAAATGGAAAATTACTAGTGAAACCACTACTAATGTGCTCATACAACTGTGATCTTGCAGGTGGATTAAAAGATGGAGCTCCATGTGTCAATTCCTGTGAAGTTTATAAGAGCAAACCTCTAATCATTCAAGATCCCTCTTAAGTCAAGGTCTTAATCTGCCCTCTTAAAAGAAATAATTCTCCTGTCTCTAAGAGACAACAAAGAGTGAAAGAGAGGAAAGCAGATGCCAGCTTTCCTTTTCTTGCAGTATGAGAAGCAGGAGGACAGGTCAGTTGTTCAAAATGCAACAATAAAATCAGCATTCCTAATAGGGAAAGCTTTTTACTACACATAGGCTGTGAGAACACTGGTAAAGGGAAGAAGGTAAATTTGAATGGGATGTCAAAACTACCTATAATTCACCAGGCAAAAAATATGTGGGAGAAGTTGATAAAATTCATATTTGTAAAGCTAAGTCAAATGTAATCAGAGATCAGGCACCATATAGCAGTTTCTGCCCACATCTGCCTCTCTGGAGCCTGTGAAGCATCCAACAGAGACCACTCCCAGAGGCTGTGCAATGCATTAAGGCAGAGCCAGTGTAGGACTCAATACATTGTCTAAACCAAATCTTTAAAACACCAGCCCAAAACAACCTAAATGTTGAATCTTGATAAAATTCTAAATCAAATGCTTGCATTTTGCCCTAAATAACAAAGATGTGCCCCTTGCATAGTGATATCACTAAACAATGACTATTTTCAAAGTGTGAGCCTCTGATTTATCATTAATAAAACTGAATAAGCTTACATATGCATGCTTAGATATAAAGAGATGACCTCCCATAAAGGTGCTGAAATACTAGGATGCATCATGGGAACATATACTTAATCTGAGAACAAGTTAAAAATGTGACTGAAGTTCAGTATGTGGGTTAAGCATTTATTGCTATTAAAAAAGCAAGAAAGGGTGGGAAGGGCCTTAAGGACTTGCAGCTTTTAAAGAAAAGAAAGGAAAACATAAGGAAGGGGAAAAGTTCCATATTCAGACCTAGTGCTAAGATATGTATTATTAGCAGTATTGCAGATGCTGAACTGGGAGCCTGCTGAGGTGGAAGTGGGGGGGGGAAGAAGAAATACTTCTACTCCTTTGAAGTACAAGTCAGCACCACATTCCTTCAGTACTATGTAGGTGCTGCGACTTGCAATGATGATTTTGGGCAATCATACCTAACCCTCTGGTGAAGTTTTCTGTTTTTCACCTATGAGACCAAATCTCTTCAGAGCACACTGGTCATGACTGCACAATTCTGTACCCATTTCCATGTCCCCTTCAGTACCAAAGTGTTCCAGTGGTCTCAGAATTAGTTATCACTTTTTTCCTATGTTCCCATCTCACTACAGAGGGTCTAAAATAATTGAAGTTACCACCACAACAACTGGGATGTGCCACAGGTTCTGGCAGAACATGAAATGCAGGTTGAAAGCAACCTTTGGGCTGTGATGCAGAGAGGCACTTACAGAGACAACACAGAAGCAAGGTACTGTTTGGGTTTAGAGCCTAGGAAGGACAAGGCAGTTTACTTATAAGGCACATTAATATAATCAAGATGTTTCCAGTTAGACTGTACTTATCAGTCTTAAACAATGCTTACCTTTTCTGAATAGTTCTTGAAGGCTCTCTGCACTTTGATTTAAAATAGCCCATATTTCCTCTTCTTGCAGTGGTCCCCCCCGAACCTCCAGAGCCTCTGCTAGTGACACATGCATGTTACCTGGGAAATAAACAGACTGATGTAAGACTAAATAACATCTTTTCTTCTCCATGCATGCAGTATTCGAGTAGTAATAACCCATCCCTCAGTCACAAAAATTCTCCAGCATTAGCAGAACCCATCAAATATCAATAATACAAAATGTTCCCTGTGGCAATAAAGAATTTTGAGCACGCACTCCAGAAAAACTCAGGTTAAGAAAATAATGATCCATATTAATATCAGAGGCTCTACATCCATAAATTTAACAAGCTAGCATTAATCCACATACTATAGGCAAGAGCTTGCTGTTTATAAATATGACAGATTGATCAGTAGTTGCAGGTTTATTAAAATAAATCAGCTATTAACAAGATTTTGACAGGTTGAAGTCATGAAGCTGTTCTTAGAAAATGAGGAAGAGCTTCCTTTTCTAACAACAGCTTCATGACTTAAACCTGTCAAAATCTTGTTAATAGCTGATTGATAGCATCTCAAGACCATATTATGAGACCACTGCCAGCAAATATGCACACAAGCAAAATAGCTATGGAACTGATAGATAGCTATGGAACAGCTTCTCCTTGCAGTTAAATAAAACTGTTAGCAGAACTCTACATGTTACATCCCCAGAAAACAAAGAAAGATTTCTTCCCCCAGATAAACGAGGTTATGCTTCATTATTTTTTGAAAGAACTAATCCATTTTCACCACACAACAACATAATATTCTGTTGTCCAAAACCATCTGAAAACTGAAGACTGCATTACTAAATATTCTGGCAAAGCAAAGCTTCATCCATTTGATAAGCTCAGGAGCAAATAAACCATGTGTCCACTTAATTATTCCAGCTTTCTATGGAATGTTCTCAGATTGAGCACTCATGCCAATTTATATTTCTTATTAGGATGCAGTGGCTTCTCTCTGTGCTTCTCTCCATCGGCCCAGAGAACAAAATCTTGAGGCAGCGAGCTGCAATAAGAGCCTGAGGTGTACTGTCACTCATCACTGGTAAGTTTGTCATATGTCTCAAAGGCTCCAAAGTTGTTGCTGGAAATGGAAAATACAGTTCCACAAGCAATGCTTATGGTCTGGAGACCAGTAGGTGATACCAACAGTTGCAGATGACCCAATGGTACTGCTGGAAACTCCTGCCCCTCCTGTCAATCACCTATCCAGAGCCTGTCCATCACACCATACAATCCTGGCTCAGGTGTAGGACATTAACCTAACAAATTTAAAGAGGAACAGGCTTACAGGCTATGTTTAGTTTCCCATAGAGCTGTATAGGCAGCTCTATGCCTTCCATGTGTTTTTAACTACAGATAACCAACCTAAACACGTACAATGGCAACATAAAGGGCTGAAAATCCTGCAGTTTCTAACTGAAAACATGGGGTTTGACAATACTTGCTAAAATACTAGCCTTTTCACCTACAATTCCATACTACTACTGAAAAATTACATATTGCTGGCTGCTTTTCAGTGCAGCTTATTTTTCCTTATTTCACAACTTGCCAGTTCGTAGCATTCAATTACTGTGCATATTTACTAAGCCAGATATATTTTCAAAAATTAATGCTCAAAAGTCATCATCAGAAGACAGTGGACAGTGGAAGGGAAAGCAGACTCAGATACATTTAAAAGAAAGATGAAACCTGAATTCCCAAAGAGAAAAAGGAACAAACCATGAAAAATGGCAAGGTAGGAACCAATGCAAACTTGCAATAAATGGATGGAAAACCAGAGAAAATTGTGCTTCCAGTCAGCATGAGATTCACATACACCAGGCACAGAGTGAGTGTCTGGTCTCACTGTTCCAGGAAATTCTGTGATTTCATGCCACTGTCTCAAATTTCAGTAGGTACATCTAGAATCAAGCTGTCTGGATTATTCAGATTAAAAGACCTCATCTTCTCCTAGGGACTAAAAATACATGAACTCCAAATGAAAACTTTCTGTGATAAATATTCTAAAGGAGAATGCCAAGCATAAGAACAACAATCCTCTCTCCCCAACCCCAAATCCTTCTCTGCCACTCCCCTTCTCCCCATTCTGCAAAACACTGCATCCTTTCAGCTGTGATTAAATAGTGTGTTCTGTTCTGTAGCAGATATAAGCCAATTCCCTATTTAACAACACAACAGAGACCATAAGCATGTCTGCTCAAACTCCCAAACACATTACATCAACAGTAAAAGAATCCTACAGCAAACAATTCCTTGATCACAGTAAGAAGCAGCATGAATATACACACCCAGCCACCCAGGCCTCTGCTGCAGCAGGGCAAGCAACAAGATCTGCTTGCATTTTACACATAGCAGGAGCTTGACAAATGAAAATTAAACACACAGCAAAACTAAATTATGATTTTGAAAGCCCAAGCAAAATCTGTCACAAAACCAAGCACAACCTGTCACAAGCACAACCAAGTCCAAAATGCCACAAGCTGGGATTTGAGTGGGATTCTCATTGAAGCAGATCTGTTTCACCAACTTCTTGGTAACTTAATGACTTGTCTTCCTCAAAGTTATCTTTAAGCTGCAATGCTTGTCTGTCTCAGCAATGGGCAGAGCAACATGCTGCTTATGAGGATTAAAGAACATCCCACAAAATGGTTCTCTAGGACCAAGGCACTGACTGAGGGAAGCTGGGGTGAGGCTGTTGGCAGGAAAATGCAAGGCCAGGTTTCTCCAGCTGTCCAGCCAACCTGGCATCAGCCAGGCACCGATTTGGAGCTGACAGTAGAAGTGCCTGGCTCAATATATATTTCTCCCCCATCAGTTTGTCCATCTTGAATGTTTTTCACAAGAAGATAATTGTAGGAATGCTGATGTTTGCAATGCATAACTCCAAATTTGCTGTCTCCTTAGATTCTGGGAACCCTCAATAGTGTGTGGTCCTTTGTAAATACAGAAACCTAAATGCTCAATTCATGCAAAAGCTTTTGGTTCTATGCAATACACAAACATTATGATAAATTGCAATATAAGGACTACATTGAGTAAGTTTTCTAAGAGAAAAACATTTAAAGTTTTTGTAGAATAACGTATCAAAATGATGCTCCTGGCAGTCCTTGTGTCTTTCAGTGTTCCAGGCTGACCAGCAAAGAAATCCAGATGCACTGGTAAAGTTCTCTATGGACTCATGGTTCATGTCAAGCCATTTTTTTGCTACAAGTCTTCTCCCCATCTCCTCTTTAGCCAAGAAAAGCAAGATCTGGGATCCTGTGCCCTGTTCCATTCACTCCTTGTAATAAGGATGCACAGACTAAAGAACATGGAAAGGTGCACCTTCCAAGGATGAGTTCACTTCCCCTTTTCTTGGGACAGAATTATGATGGCATCTTAATATGAGGCCACAAGGAGATGGGATTGGAGCAGGCAAGTCTCAGGGTTAGGTGCATGAACTCCACAGGAACTGCTAGGGCAAGGATTACTCACACACCCAAAACTCACATGAGATCACAGGCACAGGACATCTCTCCAAACAGGGATATTCACACAGCAGAGAGCACAGCACAGCGTAGGAAGGTCAGTGGACAAATTAAACCAGTTAGCACTGGAGGTGCATAGACATGAACCTGACAGACTTCTTGTTCTGGGGCAGAATTTACTCCCAGACCACACAGGAATACTATTTCCACAGGAAGGGAGTTGCATTGTATGGAGGCAACTTTTATGCTCCAGGACAAGAGAATAAATTCAGGTGTAAATCATTTGTATTAACAAGCTCTGAGTGCAAATTTCTTGGCACCATTCAGCCCTAAACCATGTAGGCAGCACAGTCACGGGGAAAAATGTTGCCTAAGCCAGAGCCTCTCCTGTATTTCAGACACTTTTTGAAAAGAGCCTGCCTACCTCACAAGGAGCAGCTGCCAGCTCCTCCCTCTAGACCTAAGACAGCTCTCACACTCCCCAGTGAGTGGGATGGGGCTCTGCCTCTTGCCTCAAAACAAGCTCAATGACCTCCTGGTCTCATTTTAAAGTCCCAGAAACCGATGTTAAAAGCACACCACCTATGGAACATCCAGCCAGAGCCAACCCCATGAGGCAGCCTTCCACTTGCTCTGTCCCAAGGAAGACAGAAAGCACAACAGGAGCAGCCCCTCACACCAAGTAATTCTGTCACAATGACTGTTTGCAAGCTATATACTTTTATCCCTACCACTTACAAAGTCTTCAATTTTTTAATTGCCTATGTATGCAGAAGTTAAACACTCAGAATTCTCATTTCCCCCAACCACCACCATTTCTCCTCACACATTTTAAATTTTAAATTTGAAATTGAAGGTTTCCAACAGCAATGAAGAATTTGGAAAATTTTAAAGGCCTGCTCTTTCCAAATTTTATTGAACTGTTGCCAGCCAAAATATTAAGAAGCTTTTGCCATAACACTGATTATTAAAGACTGTAATACAGTAATTTTTGTCAAAAAGTTCCTAGAAGCAGACTAAAAGTCAACAGGCTAAATTGCTTCAACTTAACTGGTGCTTGACACTTGGTGTTTTGGTTTTAGTAAGATATCCCTTGCTTTTTTCCTTACCTTGTGCATCAACATTTTTCCCCAATGTTGTAACTTCAGAACAAAAACTTTAAGTCAAAAGCTGTGCTTTAACATCAGCTAACTGAAATGCTTGCACTACCTCACACTTGATATTTCATAGGAATATGATGCCAAGAAACACAAAAAACAGCTGCTCTGGCATACACTATGCAGATGTTTTTAGATGTGCAAGAAACAGTGAAAAAATCTAGAATACAAAACAGTGTTAGAATTTCTCAATGATCACATAAAACATTCTGATACTAATTTTTTATCATTTGACAAAATTTAAAACAAAGAAGAGAGCAGGAAGGCTCTATATACATACAAAATACTTTCTGTAGAGAAAGAACCCACCTTATTTGTCCCATGTAAAACACTGTTAGCTGACCTTAACTGTCCTGAATATGAGCAGTATTGCCCCCTTGCTCCACAGGGGCACTTGGGCAAAAGGTGGCAGGTTCTGAGGAGACTTTTCTCTTAGCAGATGAGCCAAGAGCCCCTTCTTGGAGGGGCCTTCTTCCTCTGGAGATATAAATGCCTGGAGGCAGAAGTACATTTAACAAGGCAATTCTATCCAAGAGAATCTCTTAAAATTCACCTTTCTCATGCCATGATTAGCTGCCTGAAAATAAAACACTGACACTTTCATTCAGCACTCACTGAGCACAAAGTGCTTTCTAAAAGCACTCGACAGGCACAAGTCTCAGTGACACTCAACTGGGGCTAGACCTGGACACTTTCCAGAGTCTGGTCTCTTCCATTTCAGAACCTGAGCACCTTGAGCCATTACCATGCCCTGTAATTTCAGAATCCTGGCATCTATGCTATTTATTTACATTGGCCCACATCTTACACCCCCAAACAAGGTCTGGACTACATCTACCAATTAGTTTATCCCCAATAATACTGTTGCTGAAACTGGGCTGAAGTGCAGAACGCTGGAGCCAAGTTAGAAAGTTTGCACTTCAGTAGTCTTTGAAACTTTATTTTCAAATCTACACATAAAATGTGGTTTTCCTATAGCTGCAGGTCCAATTTGCATAGACTATCCAGAAAATAAGGCATTATTTGCAAATAGTCAAGTCAAGCATGCAATCAAGTCAAACACACTAGCTAATCAAGTCAACTGTGCTTAAAGAGTTTTCTTTCATTTAGAGTCCTGCTCTTAAGTTAATTACTGCACATTATTCTCAATTATTGTCTTAAAGGATAAGGAAACAAACCCTTGTGTCACATCCACTTTTTTCTTTCTCCTACAGATACAAAGAGGGGGGACACAGCCCCACAAGATCCAACTACCATTTCCCCCCTCTTTTTAAAAGTATTTAAAGAGCCACCAGAAATCAAAGTTTTTGTGAAGATATCCCACAGTCCCATGGTGCTTTTCATTCAACCTGTGACCTGATAATAGCACTATTCCTTCTCTTTCATTTTAGAGAGGCCAGCAGAGATTAGTATTACCACCCAAGTATTTCTCCCCTCTTCCTGGTATGGAATAGATTAGCTTCTTCCACTCAAATATTTTCTTTCCATGTTCTCCTCTTTCTCCCCCACAGCAGACAGGATGAAATGTCAGCAAAACAAAAATCTCATGCTCCTGGGCAAATCCTCAAACTATACCAAGAAAATTTTTTTGCAACTGCATTTCCTCTTCAAACTGATAGCTTGCTGCTTGAGCTTAGACCTCCTAAGTAAGGAACAGAAACTAGCTCAAATTTGTGAGAAAACACAATATGGAAACACTCCCAGAAGTATAAATCTTGGCCTTTTATCTGAGCATACACAGATTAACAGATGAGATATTAGCATTTCTCCTCCCAAAGCCTTAAATCAGTATTCTATTCCCAGATCTGGACGAGACAGAAGAATGTGACATACTGAGAATCTTGGCTCACACCTCCAGGACAAGCAGTGTTTATTTTACTCAAAAAGTGCTTGCTTTCTTTCCTGGAAGGTGGAAAGAAATCAGCTTTTGGCATTGGCCTAAACACACAATAGAAGACAAGCTAGGGTTAGTGTTGACTCCCTCCTTTGCTCTTCTGTCTCCATCACCAGAACCAGATAAACTTGTTTATCTGAAGCTTCGTGTTAGGCAAACTAGTAAAGCCAGTCCAAATTGCATATAATGATCATGAAAGTCATGTTTTCTAGGCAACTGCAGAATGCCTTTTTATACATGAGGGTAGCTGATGTTTCACATTTGATATTAAAATTTTATTCAGAAGAGCATATAATTATCACTACAAAGTAAGCTTAATCCACATAAATCGTAGTATGATTCTTGTATCCCTCTCTTTGTTTAATTGTCAGTGTAAGATTGTTGGGCAACTCCCTTATTTTGCTGTTGATCTGCTCCACCTCGGAGAGGGCACGTCTCCTTGATGCATTTCTCATACTTGCAACTTTCATTTTAATTGCTAAGTAGCAGCAGAAGACCTGTGACTAAGGCAAGCTTTAGGAAAAAAAAAAAAAAAAAGAAATTTCAGGACTACAAAGCAGCTTGGCTATAGTGACACTTTTTAAACAGCACATGAGCCAGTAACACCCTCATTCACACATAACAAATTAAACCCTTCTAATGACCTGAAATAACCAGAAGCAAAAAGGCATCTTGCTATAGGATGGAGTGATGATGTGCTGTCTATCAGACAAAAGGCACTAAGAATGGCACCTCCAGCTTTAGTCCAGCAGTTATTCCATTGTTGCATTCCAGAGCCACACATTCCTCACATACTGGGAAAAGGTCATGACTGAAGTCTGTCCTTACTCACTCAGCTCTCAGCACAGCTGAAGAGGGAATGAAAGCTTTTGTCAGGGGAGCAGAAATAGTAGCAGGCACCTGATTTAAATGTCATGGAGCTACTAGAAAGCATTATTCTAAGTCTGTAAGTAGTGCTTCCCACCATCTGTGACATTCTAAAGCTGTCTACAAATAAAACACTGGGGCTCTGGTGAGCAAGTACAGGAAGCACTGATAATTCTTTTAATTCAGAACATTATTTTATAACTATATTATAGTATTATTCATAATCAGTTCCCAATGTTTGAGAAGAGTAATGCTCAAATATTTAACACCAAGATATAAATTGCCACAGATAAGAAATTCAGTGACTCTACCAATAGGTTTCATTAATGGATCAACTTACTTTAGAGCAGATTTTTAAAAGCTTAGCTTAAGGCCTCTCCATGATAATGAAGTGATAACTTTTACTACATCAGACAAATTCTCTAGTTCCAAAGGGCTCAGATTGTGTCAGAATCCTTTCAGTCTCAGTAACAGAGAATGCTATCTTCCTTTAAACATGCCTCTTCTTGGTAAGGCAGTCCCCTTGCAGTAGTGCAATAATTAGTGTCACGAAGGCAGTGCAACTGGATCAGCAAAAAATTAAGCCAAGTGACCAAGAGTTCTCTATTTCCTTGGATGTGGCACTTGAAAGTCCTTCAGACAGGTACAAAAATAATAAGCTAATGTGCTACAATACTGGGGGGGAGATGGGAAGCATCAGCACCCACCAACCTTAGTGATAAAGAAAAGTGCTAGGTTTGCAGCATATTGGTAAATAACATAGAAGTCAACATACTCTTAAGAAGTGTAAAGACTGGCCCTGCCACATGTTATTTCAAAGCCTGACTTTAATTCTATATCTTCACATTTAGTCCTTCCACAAATGGCTTTTTAGGCTGTTGAGTAAACTGCATGGTTCACTTGGATCTTGAGATTTCTTCCTTTCATGGGCAAAAGGTGGATCTTAGGAAAACAATCTTTGTTTATATTTGTCTATCAGACATTTAGGAAAAAGAAATTAGCACAAAAGATATTCCACTATGGCATACCAGTTTTTCCATAGTTAAAAATGACCTCATGTATGGTACTAGTAAAGAATGCAACGGATTCAGAAATAAGGTTTGTGTTCTTCATTTGAAAGCAGCATCCTTACACACTCACAAGAAGAAAGAGAGCTGCTGACTTGTGTACTCAACCAGAAAAAACCCCCAGCATTCAGAGGACAGTTCATACTAACAGCTACCTCACATCCTCCCTGGAAAGGAAATAATATTCAACAATGGAGATAAAACTGGCTGAATAACAGAATGAAGTCTGAATGACATCTACCTGCATGTGATTCCTCCAGCAGTGCTTTACCTCAGGTGTATACAGGTAAAGAAGCTGCACTGCTAAAACACCAGGAGTTTTTTGTTGAAGCACACATTCAATTTGAGAGCTAACAAACTCCCACATGGATCACTCTACTTACCATATTCCTACTAAACTGCACTTGCATATTTGTGTGGGTTTTGCCATGAAAATTAAAAAAAAAAATTCCAACCAATTTAAAAGTTACTACCCAGCCAGCATTCTCTGCAGCTGCTTGGTTCATACTAATACTCCAATATTTTTAATGGTTCCCAATGACTTTCTTACCCAATGCCCTAAGCTGCACTACCATCCTCACATGTTTTTTTCTGCCTGTGACTTGGTGAAAATAGTTGATGAGTCCAAATAATTACTGATGGAGAAAGATCATCTGAAGGGTCTATTGTGCACCAAGTCTTCAGTCTTTGATGCTCAAAGAAGTAATATTCCCAGCAGCTCCTAGAAAATTTACATTTCCTTAAGCAATTACATATGCTTTACAACACAGAAGTTGCAGCAGGAAAAAAAAAAAAGGTGTGTTGCCTTCTCAGACAGTTATGATTTCTTAGGTTCATTTCTGGGGGGGAAAAAAAAAGAGATATGGCATAAGGAACAGAACATTAAGAACATTACAAGGTCTGCAGATAGATAACACCATGGATATCTTATCTGTGAACTCACCTGTCTGGGAGTAAAGCTATTATTCACACAAGTGATGACTAATTATTATTGTGAAAGTCTGAATTTCTAGACTGAAAAACAGACAAGATGGAACAAAGGCCTACATTTCAGCTGTCAAGAACTGTACACACAAGAAAATCTGTGTCTCTAGAACAAAGCAGAAGCTGAGAGATTCTTGCTCAGTTTTCCTGTAAGCTGAAATAAATGCTAATTCAAGCACAATAGCAAATATCAAGTCTCATTTGAAGATTACTGCATTTTCTTCACTGGTCTATAACAGAAGAAAAAAAGTAATTTTGCTCTCAGAGAGAGAGCCTCTCTATTCAGACATGGTAGTACAGAGTGTGAGATTTACACTTTTTATATGCATGAAAATACAATTTTAAATGCCTGTGATATGTTATCCTCCTATTAGGTGCTCCCCTGCTTAAACCTTTACAAAGATTTAAGCAGGGGAAATCAGTGACTAATCTTATAAAGCAACTTCATACACTTCCAAATGAGAACCATAACTGACAATGCCCTGGTGCCTCATCAGGAAACATGAACACTCCAAGGAATGGTAGAGATGTGAACAGGCACCTGGCTGGATTTGACTTGTCCATGCTGCCTCAAATGAAGGGAAGATAATTCTACAGAAATGAGAAGCACTGGCAAATGCCACTACATACCTGGCTCACTGCACTTGATGTCTGTTAGCCTTCAGGAAGAATGTGCTTTTGACAGTGCCCACTCATGTTGAGAAAGAGTGTGTGCATGTCTCCACATTTGCATGTGCTCCCCACTATCTATATAAAATGTGTGGGTGCATGCATATACTCCATATGGACCAAATATTTCACTTTTGTTTTATGTTTCTGCTGAAGGACAAGAGAAAAGCCCTGAAGGACAAAGAGAGTTACAAATGGGCAGGAACACTGATCTATTTTGAGAATCAACATGAACTACCTGAAGGCCTTGTTAGAGGGTCCCTAAAGCCAATTAAAGGTTTTGGCCAAGGCAGATTTAAATAAGATTCTGTAAGCATTTGGAAAAACAGATTTGATACCAGCAGATGGGCTGCAACTCTAGTAAGAGGCCTCCATCTGTCCAGAAACTAGCTCTTCACTCTACACACATAGACAGACACATGGTCTTGCAAGAGCAGCACCAACCATTTCCTGCAAAGAACTTCAAAAGCATCCATCATGTTTAAAAACCCCTGTCCTCATAAGAGACTTCACACCACTTCCTTTTCTCCATAAGCAACTCATTTTCCAGAGGAAAACATTATCTAGTCAACTGCTATTTCTTGAAAGCACCTAATTGCTGTTAAAATTATAGGAAAGGTATTTCCCTCTCAGTGATATTTCCCTTTCAGTGATGCTGAGCTGAAGAGCAGACTGTTGGAAATTGTCCTTGAACAGGATACATCTCAGTTTTCCCCTAATAACTGAGAATCTGTCTGTGTAACGTAATTTAGGTGACCTACCAATAAGGTCCAACACACCCTACACAAAACAGTGTTTGGTTAAACCATAATACAGAAGATACCAGACCTCTGAGTTAAATGCACACTGTGCAAACATGGAGAATCTCTTCTTCTGCCTAACACCTGCTTGTCCCACAGAAACTGTTTCCACATCACAAGGTGATCATTTCTCTCAGACTGCAGATCCCTTCTTTCTCCACTTCCTTCTATGCTCAAGCATATAGAAAGGAATTTATGACTAAAGTTGTGCTTAGTCTCTGCATATACACTCCTAACCAGTAACCAATTTACAAGGCACTTAGAAATCTGAGAGCAAGCAGAAAATATGCTGTGTAGTCTTCCATGCTGGGAAACTCTTCCATTATCTTCAGAAAATGGAAGACAAGCTCTACATGAAGGACATTATTCCCTATGGAGTCATTATAGGATTTCCCTAAATTGTCAATTTCCTGCTGCTGATGATTTCATATTTCAGCATTTCCAAAGTTCTTTGACTTCTCTGTTAAATCTGTTATTAGCAGGGTCTTCAAGCATATTACCCACAGACATCTTGCAAATATTGAAAAAAAGAGGAGATTTTAAAGGCAGATTTTCTTTATCCAACCATCCATTGCTGATCCATTTCCTGCAACTGATAGTGTATACATCAAAATTTACCTATTTTTCACCCACTCAACTCTTTAGGTGTGGTATACACCAAGTACTGAGAACAGTATGGTCTGTGTATCAACTATTTAGCAGCATGTCTAGAGACAGCTATCAGTTCAAAGATTCCACATAACACATGAAGATTTTTGGTCATGGAAACTTGCTTTTTAAATGAGCTCTTTATGGAGGCCAAAACCTTCCCGAGCAGCTTATACTGTCTAGTTTAAATCCTGCAATTAGGAGGTTTTAGCTCCAGATTAATTAGTAGATAAAGCCACTTGAAGACTTGGAATGCCTATGGTTAGGAAATCATGATCTTCCTTCAAAACATGAGTTGACACAGCACATATGGCTTTGTGCCAAAATCATATGAGTTAATCATAACCTGACCAGTTAACTCGAGTCCCTCAGCCTGCCACTCTGCTCCCCACACTTCAGAAAAATATATAATTATATACTGTGTGATTCAGTATGTGTTTACAACTGAACAATTGTTAAATTGACTATACTACCCCTTGAACAAATTTCTAACACACACTCAATTTATGATTCATCTTAAATTCAGTGGTTACGCATGATTTATTCAGTCCTACAGCCACGATATTCTCCATGGCTTAACTGCCCTCAAAGGTGGTGTGATAATTAGTCCTTTTCCTGTTAGGTGGGAAAACTTGGCATTTCCCTTTCACAAGAGATTCACCTACTTGCTATTTCTGCCCACCTTCAAATGCTTACCAAGTTTATGGTTTCTGAGCCAAGAAATTGAGTGGGATTTGGAGTGTAGAGAAAGATCCTCACCACAAAGAACATAAGTCTCAGTATCATTTGACCGCAGCATGAAGAACCTGCAAGAGTGATTTCTATAACTCCTTAGTAGACCTTCCATACAAAACAGACTGCCTGATTTACAGCAAAGACAAATAGTGAATGATGTAACATTTGATTTAGCTTCACACACCAGAATGGACAAAGAACTCCATCTGATCACTATCTGCACTCCATAATGTTTTGGTACTTGGACAGATTACAGGACAGAACAAGCTACAGAAGATGGCATTGCCAAAAAAACAGGAAAAACAAGACAGCAGCACCTCCTCCCATGACATGATATGAAGCCTACTATCACCAAAAAGAAACCCAGAGTTCTGGGAAGTTTTGCTTTGTCTGGATGATAAACATTCATATTAGAAGGACAAAAATCCATATTACACCCTTGGGCTGCATAACAAAGGCAAACTAGCAGAAACTTTTCCTCTACAGGCCTAGAAACTGAGAGGGAAGTGATTCACAGCATCATCCTTCTTTCCTTTTCTTTGAAGAACATTCCTACAAATAGCAATGGAAAGTTAGTCAGACTGAGGACATACACAGGTGCTGCCCATGTACAAATTGTATTTGCTGTGTTGGAACAGAACCAAGCAGAAGGTCACATTAATCTCTGAAGCCATTGCCCAGAGAGGGATTAAGTGAAAGGAGAATAGAAGGATAATATAACAGCAATCCTTGAATCTTTTATTCAAACAACTGGCCCAAAGGGAGTTAGATCGGCTAAAGAATGCATCAAACCTTGCTGCCTTCACACTCAATTTGATGATACTGTGTACCACAGCTTAAATCTGTGACTGTTACAGCATGGAGACTCATGCAGTAAAACAGTAACTACAACTGCCTAAAATAAACAGAAAAACCTGATGCTAAAAAAAATATGTCCTCCCTTCAAAACATTAGAGCTCAAGTCTTATATAATCTAGTCTGCATACAATACTTTCATCCTTTCCATGTATGTCTAGAACTTTGGCAACAATGTAAATTTTCTTCCAGTCCTGAATTTTGTATTTCAATTTTATTCTTGCAAAATAAAAAAGGGTATATTATTTAAAAAGTATTATTTACATTTTCAGTATACAAATGGCATTAACTCCTAGGAGAAAATTCAGCTTCTATCAGAAAATTTTCACAAATGTGTGAAAAAAACATGGGCTGAACCTCTTCAACTCCCATTTCTATCTTTTATTGCTAGCTAAACACTTTGGAGATTATTCATTGATACATCACATAGAAAATTCATAAACGTAACACTTGAAAAACACCACTTGGAGAGTAGTCTGAAACGGATTTCAAAACTTTCAAATGTTTCAACAGTTTCAAAACATCCTCTGATAAACTTTGCTTACAAAATACTGAATTTGAATGAGAGTTTATCAAACTGGACCAGTTGTACTGGTTTACCTCAAGTTGCATACACACTTAACCTGAGAAAAAGCAGTAGCAGCAATCAATGAGAAGCATCAAGTGTTCACCACTTACAGCAATATCCAATTTGGTATTAATGTCAAGAGGCAAAAAGGAAATTAAAAAAAGGTGGGGAGGAACAAAATTTTACAGTCTTGAGATGGAAATCTTAGAGACAGGAAAATGTATTATCTTAGTCTACAGTGGGAAGTTATCCATGGACTCCTCACTGCGCACAAAAGCTGGAATCAAGACTTCATCAGAGAGCTGAGAGAGAAGAACAGAGAGTGTGCCTGCACTAAAGCACACACAGGCTGTTTTAGCCAAGGAAGAAATACCCAGCTTACAGACAAAGCAGCAGTCAGGAACATTAGAAACTTTCACACAAGAAAAATAAAATTGAGAAATCATTATAGATACTAAGCCTTGCTGGCAAAATTAAGGGATTCAGTGGACCATTACTAATCAATTCCAGAGGAATAGTACTTTTTCCTCCAAAAATTGCTTTACCACTTGGTTTTACACTACTGACCCTTTTCCTCCATGTACCTAGACACTGAATATTAACCCAGTCATTCAGGGGAAATAAATGTATAGAACGATTCACAGCCTGCATTTTAAAAGGTATAGATTAAAATTTTGAGCTTTGGCAAAAACTTTAACTGAAGACAGCTGGCATTAACCCAGATTTTGCTTCCTACCATGTTGATGAGTGACTTCTCCCATTTTCTAGGGATCTTTTATAATAATTACTTGTATAGAGGTTGCTATAAGGCTTCACCCTTGATTTTAGACCATCAGTCTACAAAGAGGTAATAAAAAACCCCAATTTCTCCCATTAGCAGATGGGAGTGGGGAAAAAAGGAAGGTGAAGGAAACCCAAACTTTCCCAACCCAGAAGTCACACACACTTTACAGCTGCTTTATATACCCAGGTGCCTGCTGGTGACTAATTAGAGCTTTTTTCACACAGCAAAATCTGAATTCCACAAATTCTTGGAAAAGAGCTGGAAGACTTTATACTTTGAGGTTCCAAAACTATTGTAAAAAGCAATCGCACTTTTTAGATGCATATTACTTCTTGGCATAGTTTCTCTTCCATTTCTCCAAAACCACTGAAGAGGAAAGCAGAACATGCTGATTTTGCATCAGCAGCAGACTTCCCAACCAGCAGTTCATATTACAGTGAAAAGTTAAATTCTGTGATCTTCAGCTTTTTAATATTCTCAAAGCAAAGGCAATGGGTGGGACAGAATCAGTGATAATTAATGTGTATATCAAAGAGTTCAGTTAATGTCAAGTACAAAAATATTTTCTAAAACATTGCAAACTATATTCTGCACTGTGCAAGCACCAGGAAAATTGCCACGTATCATGTTAAATTCAATTTGCTGATTCTATTCTGCTCACTAATATTGAGTAGTTGAAGACACAAATTCCTTCAGTGTCTGACAATATCACAAAACTAAGGGTTTTGTATTGAAAAATGCTCTGTTAACTACTCTGTGAAAGACCAAAGAGCACACACAGCACACATGGTAGTATCAGCAAGCACAAGAATCTGATGTTGAGGGAAGTAAGAACAAAAAAATGCCTCTTACACAGCATGTTCTTCCCTTCTTAAGTAATATGCTTCTCATCTGCAAAAGAAATCCAATTATTTGTCTCCACAAGTTGGTTTTTGTTGTACTTTTCATGTGATGCCATTTAAAATTACAGTTTACTTACATATTTTACCATTTAACCTACTAGTATATTTTCACTTTCCTGTTAACAACTAAAACTACAACCTAAACTGTGATATCACCAAAGCGTTCCTGTCTTTTTCTCTTCTCTTCCTGAGCAGCTATTTTTACTCTAGAGTCACATGCATGAAAATTAATTCCCCCGATAATTTGACCATCCATCATTTATTCCCTTCTTAAGCAATCTGAACAAAAGGGAATACAGATTCCAAGAGACAAAGGATGAAAACACCAGGGAGGAATTGCAGCTGGAACCAGACAGATGTTCTTCTCTGAACATCAAGTCAAGCCCATGTGGTTACACATGAGCTTCAGAGGCAGATCACAATAGATTTCTTATTAAGCTTTTTTTTTTTTAATGGGTTTAAAGCAGTTCTCAGTTTGGAAGAGCTTCCCATTTCTGTGGTTTCAGAAACTTCAGCAATGTTTAATACAAGAAGTACTAAACTGGATCAGGCCAGCTCTCCCATCCCCTTTCCTGGCAATCACCAGTTTATTGAGTTCCTGAGCTCAAGCTGCACAGTCAAATCTAATAGTCACTAATGGTCTCTGTTCTGTTAACTTCTCTAATCCCCTTCTGAGCACATTTACACTTTCCCCCCACATGACATTTTGTTCCAGTAACACAGCTGCAATTAAGCAGTTCACAAAGAATATTTTCTTTTGTTTGCTGTAAGACAGCAACTTCTCAAATTTCACTAGAAAAGAACATGCTAAAGGTCTTGAAGGACCCAGTCATGCCTCAAAGTTGCCTTTTACTAAACACCAATAATTGTTTGCAGCTATCAAAAAGAACAGAAAATGGTTTCTTCCAACAAAAGCAATAAATCTTCCAGCATACTAAATATTTTCTCTTCTTAAGGCATTGCAGGATATAAAATTTCAAAATTATTATAAAACAATTTTTAGGATTTTCCTTAGTATTTTGTGACAAAACAACAAAAACCCAGCTTAAAGTTTTCTCCCTTTACACACTATATTCCTCAAATACACAGAGGATAGAACTGGATCAGAGATGAAGGAAAACCAGAAAAATTATTCTTACCAAAACTGTTTGGCAATAAATTGAAACAAACTAATGTGATACAATAGTATCAGAAAACCTCTAAAAACAAGAGTAATTAAAAAAAAAAAAGACTATTTTTATAATGCATCACACTTCTGAAACACCCAAGTCTTGTGCCAGTCATGGTGAGCACACACATTTTAAATGGACATAAAGGAGCTTTGCACAGCTATTTCAGTAATTCAGTTCTACGTGTTAGCCCATGTGCTTAAAGCTCCAGGCTGATTTGGCTGCTCCCACACATGTGATAACCTAACTGCAAAGCCACTCAATAAATGAGTCTATATTTCTGATGAAACAAACTTTCAGCACTGCCAGCTAGCAAATCTTTTATAATCAGATAATCTTCAAATTCTTTATTAAGGTCATTCAAGGGATTCAATGACAGGGCTCACTGAAAAAAGAAGCTGCTCAAAATTTAAGGTTCTTTACTATTAGCTTGGTTGCTAAGCATTGTCAGATTATAGCATCAGAAGAAACCTCTTTCAGGGAATCTAAGTCTAAAGTTCTGGGGTTCCTGAAAAACTTATAGCATAGATTTCTTGCAAATCTTATTAAACAGATCACTGTAGCAAGACTTCCCAGACAAACTTCTGATTTTCAGAGTCTGAACAACCTTACAATAAAAATGGGTAAGAGGATAAATAGTTCTTAAAAACCTACAAAAAAACAAGAAAACAAACAAATCAAGAACCACAGAGAGAAATCAGATAATTATTAACCCTTGAAGACCTTAAACACATAACCACTAAGCTGGGAACACCAAAAGTACTTGCAGCTATGAAGGCCTGAAAACTCATCCCAATCTTTATGAGGAAGAAACCTCAGCTCACAGAAGCCTCCACCACCAGCACATGAGATAAGGACATTCTTGCAAAGCCCATAAATCTGAACTAGAGGGAACTGAAAATGTGCCAGCACATCTTGAATGAGCCCAAGCCTTTCTTTCTCCCCCACTTCTTTACCCCACCTTCCTTTTGTTCTAGACTGTGTGCTCCTCCAAAAATTAATGTTTTGCTAACAGTTTTCACAAGCTAGACCTTCTAGGTCAAAATTTTCCAGATGCTTTACAGGTATTCTTACTACCATGTAAAATAATTTCTTCTTTTTTCAGATACAAGCCATTTGACAGCCCACAGCTGCTCTTCCTGTACAGAGCACTGTTAATTTATGGACATACAGACATATACTGCATTGTCTACTGTGATGTTATGTATCAATAGGGATGTCAATAGCATTTGCACTCCACTTTCATCCCACTCAAATTTCCAGTGAAGTTAGTAGGGAGAGCCTCATTGCTCTTCAGGGTGTACCAATTCAGACATCAACCATAAATGTCAAAGTTATTTTTATGGAAAAATATCATCAAAATTTAAGTTTTCCCTAGACTGCAACATATTTTTTTAATATTTCAGTGGATTCATTAGCTGCACTATTATTTTTTGCTGACACTTTCTGTACAGTTTTCTAACACTAATTAATAAGCTGAATGTTTGTTCAGGTGTTTCTGAAGCTCTTTCTCTAATGGTTAAGAGGAAAGCCCTTCAGGTGCAAGGTACTGGTCTAGGAACACAAAGGAAGATTGAAGTTACATGAAAATTCTAAAATACAGAGTCTATGAAGGCTGGACAGAATCTCTTTCCTCCTAGAAACCTACCCAAGATAAATCCTTTACCAAAAAGTGCACAGGAAGCTTATTAACAAATAAATCTCTGCATAATGCATGCATACAGGCACATTTATTTCCTAAACGTCAAATTAATGTGAAGAAGTCCAATTTCAAGACTTATAGAAGTTGAAAGCAAACTGGCTTCAGAAGAACGAACAGAAAATGCGTCTCAACCACTGAAAAATGGTTAAAACACACTAAGGCACTTGAAAGACATACCATAACAAATCCCCTGAAGGAGAAACCAGTACTTATCACCTGTTGAAGCATCCCATTTAAGGAAGTTCCATACAGTCTTTAATTAGGCTGCTGGAAGGATAGCTTCACATAAACTTAACCACACAATTGTCCAGTCAGTGACACATACTACAGAGATGTCTCTCCAAGCACCACGTGTGCTGTTCCTCACTGACATTAAAAAGCAAAGGATAAAAGCAGCACTTGGACCATCCTATCGACCATTTGCTTGCCTGGGATTCAAACTCCCAAGTTAATTCATTGAAGGCAAATACAGCTTTTGCACTGACTTGAGAAAAGAGAGCTATTATTCCACTGGTCATAATCCTAAGCACTAGGAGGGGATTTTCTGACTTTACAGTAAAGGTACTAAAAGGCAAAACTTCTGCTCCATTTCCCTTCTCTATCTTTTCTCTGCTGAAACACTTAGTTCTGTGAAGAGAGAAATGGGTAAAATCAGTAATAACATAATGCTGGCCCTTGATGAATTGTGGTGAGAGAAGAAAACCCATCAAGATATTTTACAGCACTGATACCCTGATAAGCAAACTAGGTAGAAAAGTTAGACTGTCTATGTATGACATGGTTAAACATCCACATGCTTCATTTTTTCACCCCTCTATTGCTTAAGGCAATATCCAAGTCCAAATCTATCACCATTTAAACCAGGCATGACTTTGCCAGGAAGCATAACTATTTCTAACAACTGAAGTTTCAGACTTTAATTTAGCTCTGTCTTTAGTCATAGATTTCATTTTTAAAAATAACAATATATAGAAGCGGTTAGCAGAAAAAGTCAACAGTCCCAACAAGGAAGATGGAACACATTTCAACACTAAATAAGGTTGCTTACAAGTTTGAAATTTTGTAGTTAATATTTCAACACTAATGGTCTACAGGGTAGAACAGACAAGGTTTTATGAGTCAAGACCCATTACCTTTCCCTGGTGACCCTAAGAAAGCCCTGGGACCATGTGCGTCACAGGTTTATTGGGGTGGGTTTTTAGGCCCTCCATGTAGCCATTCATGTCTATCTGAAAACTGGAAAAAACACGGTGCAATATGCCATGCTATTGAGATGCTGAAGAAATTAATATTAAAAGGGAAAAAAACCTTATCTCAAGCATAAAATTAATCACTGGGAACCAATTCCCCTGTGCAAACAAGGAGCTGCAAATGAGAGTCTCTATATCCCTAGAGATTATGAGATAAACCCTGTTCTGTCTGTACTCAGCAATTACTTAGAAAACCTTTGCACTCAGTTCCTTGGGTTTTTTTCTCTAACCTTCTAACAGATTTTCTAAACCTTCTCTTTCTTTCTAAACCTTCTCTAACAGGTTTTGAGGGCCTGCCCACTACATGACTGGAGCACTGGCTGTGACATGAATAAAGGTAAAGACAGACTATAAAACACACACGAGACTCAGAGACCCTTCCATCTCCAAGCATGCAACTTTACACGAAAATTGTTTACATTAACAAATCTTTATGCCTTTCAATGCTATTTCTGAAAGAGCATTTAAGTCAACAAAAAATGCAACAATTTCAACAACATTGTTGCAATGTGCTACTGCAATGAACTCGTATTTATTGTTAGTTTCATACAGCACACAGCATGGTGCTAAGATTCCAACACACAAGGATATCCTGGAGTGTGCCTGGAAGATTACCCATCTGCCTGCTAAGACCATCAGCTGCACCTCTATACATATACAGATGTAGCCAAAAAAGCTTTAACAGCTGCTGTCAAACTGGATGTGAAACACACAAGAACCTGGTATTTCCACTGATTTATCAGCTTTCACTATGATGAAAAGCACATCAAAAAATCAGGCATTTGTATGCTCTAACAGCCTTCTCCCCTCATCAAACAAGGGGAAAAGCTTTCAAGGACAAGTCTGATAGGAAAATGCCTCTTCTTAAGTTCTTTTACTTGAGAAATAAACAGGGGGGTTTCCTAACAAGCTCAGCATCAATTTCAAGCTTACAGCACAAATATAAGTCACCTGCAAGGGCATTGCTCAAGAAAAGTCACCCATAAAGACTTCAGCTCCAGATCTACTTTTCTAAATAAGCCAGACTTCAGATACACCATTTCCAATGTACCTCTCTGCACATGCCTGAAGCCAAGTACCCACACTACATACAAATACTCAGAGAAGATGTCAACACCCCATGAAAGCCATCTTCAGATTCACTTTCAAAAATTTCAGCCATCTCTATAGAATGGTCCCACCCATGTTTCCCCCACAGACACAGACAAATGCTCTTTAGGAAGACAACCTCCAAGAAACACACACACACACAAAAAATTTCACCAGAGTTGGATAAAGAAACCATGACACCCCAGAAAATCATGTCCTTCTGCTGACAAGGCAGAAGCACATAGAAATTAAAAGTCTCAAAGTCTGCTAAAAAAGCATGATGTTTTTGACAGCATCAGATTAGTTCATTAAGAGGTTTGTGTTCAGTTCAAATCTGTGCACTTAAATTTTCATCATTTTTAGGTCAGTCAGTTCTCCCTGAGCTTTAATTTTAGCTGCAAAGCAGGAGATAAAGCTTTTGTCGCTTTTCCAAGTGTCCCATCTCACCAAATTTAATGACCAATTGTTTGAAGCAGAAATCAGGAGCTAACACAGCACCTAGTCCTAAATCTGACATTAATTACCTTACCACCTGCACATCCTTAATACTCAACATTCTGCAAAACTACAGTATTCCCTATAAATACCAGCAATCAAAAATTAGCAGTTTTAATACCAGGTCTCCTTTAATTCTTGACATAATACTTGCAGACATTTCTGTGGCATATTTAATTTACACATAAAAGATAAAGGACAGATGAAACCCTGAGAACAAAGCCTTCCCACGTCTGTTATTCTTTCTACAGTGTCATAACTGGAGCAGATCTCTATCCTAACCAATTGGATTTCAAACTCACAGGGCATATCATTGTCCCAAGGCAACCTACTCAATTAATTGCCTTTTATTTGCCTTTTATATAATTAAATGCCTTTGCATTTGAATAGATAATGATGCACAAAAGACATGCCTGGTTCCTCACCAGGTATTTAAGTGGCACAGGAGAAAGAGAAGCCCAGATGAAATAAAAACGGCACCAAAGAGTCGTCTTGTGCCCTTCCCATCTGTAAATGCCAGCTTCCTTCTCTGTACTTCAGGAGGAGGTGGGGCTGGGAAACACTTCTTTCAGAAGTTCCACCCTTCTTTACAGATGCACAGATTTCATTAATAGTTAACTGGCGACATACAACATTAACTTACCCTGGTATTCACAGCTTTCCATCCACGCTTGTCCCATGTAAGCGACAGCTTGGGGCAACTGCTTACCAATATTTTCTGCACCATGACACCCTACACCAGGACTTGCTTTTCAATCTTTTAGTCTCACTGACTAGCTCACTTTGAAACAGTAAAATTCCAGTCAAATTTTTCTGTGAGCAGAGGGAAAAAAGTGACAGTCTATTGAGCTGATAACCAACACTCTTTCCAAAAATACAGCAATACTTAATGTTCTTAGGTTTAACAAACTACTTGCAAAATCACTTTGAGTTTCACCATAGTGGACTAAAGGTTCCAGGCTTGTCACGCAAGTAAACTGGAAAGCCCTTCCAAAGAAAATCATTCCTCTTAAAGAGCTGACCTTACTCTTGTTCAGGTTAATAAGTCTTCACAGGTGCTCTGGAACAACCACTACAGAGGCTCTTGAGTGCAAGGTGTCCTTCACTGTGAAGAACTTTGAACAAGAGAAGGTCAATATTAACAAGGCCCTCTAGGCCATAATGTCGTGTATTCCAACATATAAATATTTGAAGCCATTTAAGTATGGCAGCATTCAGAGACCTCAGTGATAAAGAAGAGCTTTGTGAAACTGACAGGCACTTCAACAATAAACTCTATTTAAGAGTCTGCCCAGTCTCATTTTATCTAATTACTTACCTCCCTTGCAGGAATAGCATGCTATTAAGGTTTGCTGATTAAGATTTGAAGGCACTTTGAAGATTTATTGTACCATACAACCACTAATTATTATTGTTCATACCTGCATTTGGTTGGGAGAAAAATAGCTATGTGCCAAATAATTTCTGTTCCAGATGTAAAAATAAAAATATTTGCCCTGCTGTGCTCTTTAAGAAGTGAACAGCTAAAAGACTGCATTTTTACTTTCAGGCCTTCTCTGTGATAGTCAGTCTGTGTTAATCACATGGCTGAAAAAATCCCACCATAAAGGGAAAAAAAAAAGCAAAGACACTACAATTTCCTGCCACCAGAACAGGTAACATTTATGCCCTGGTAGCTTCCCAGTCTCAGGAATCCAATCTCCTCCCTTTCCTGGACTTCTTCAGTGCTTCCCTTCAAGGCACTGAAAATGCCAATGCTTCGCACAAGTTACAATGCTATGCACAAGTTATCACTGGTCATGATGAGCAGTCACAGTGGCTATTTACCACTCATCCACACAGTCCATTTTTACTTTCAAAGGCCTCTGAAGCTGTAAATAAACTACTGGGTCACATCCTTTCACCAGGCTCTGTTATCCTGGTGAAAATACACGCAGTGTACTCACTTGTGCTTTAACATTCTGCCCAATTTTTTCACACAGATACTTCCTCACTCTTCCATCCACTCAAATATCCTTGAGCCTGGGGTTCTCACAGCCTTCAATTCCACTCAACAACAGTTTTGGAATTAAGAGGGGTTTTCTTAATTAAGCTGTTAGAACAACACCCTGTGATACAGCCTGTCTTTTTTTACATCTGGTATATTTGAAAGTGTTTACTTTGACTGTACCTTCAACTTAAAAAAAAAACCAAACCACCACACTCTGATTAGGAAAAAATCAATATAAAAACTCTAATCTAAATAAGGTTCTTTTTCTTTATCATGCACAGCAAAAGAAAAAAAATAGCCTCGTTATGGAAGGAATACATTATGTGCCTTTCCACTCACCAAACAGGGTTGTTAGGTTAAAAATGAGTAATAAAGTATCTTGAAAAGTTAGACTGTATATTTTTCTCTTTCTTGCTGTCATTCGCTTCTTTCCTTAAATTACTGCTTAAATTCTAGAACTGTTCATGGAAAGACATGCTTGTTGGCAGGTGAACAAAAATACTCCAAGTGAAACGCATCTGCTGCATGTGAAACTGAACAGATATGTCCAATTGATAGCACTAGGAGCAGTAGCAAATTCTGTTGTAACTGCACTACCAAAAGATCCTCTGACTAGATTTACTCTTTCCTCATCAATATTTCTTGCACAAGACCCAAAGTGTCTGTTTTCTCATTTGTACCTCTATTGAGGCTGATTCTAACTCTTGCAGAAATGACTTTAGATCCTATTTCTGGCCATCCAAAGACCAACTTGCACAGGTGACGTTCAGTCAGAGGCCTGATGCTCTGATGTGAACAGTGACAGCAGTCCTGCTCTGGAATGGGCACTAAATGTCCCCATTTCACCAACCTGAGCCCAAACTAATGACCTGGGAGTCATGACACCTCGGAATGTATATATTCAATATACAGATTTCTCACACGAGGTTCTACCCTCAGGAAAATGTCTGTGCATTGTGACCCAGTTTCGCTGCACAGTTTCACAAAAGACATCCTCTTCCCTGAAAAGGTTTCAGGAACTGATCACGGTTACTGCCCCAGCTAGTTCCACATGCAAAGACTTTCATATTCCCTTCTCCAAAACTCACACCTTAATAAGATGGCTAGACACAGATTACCTGCAACCAACCTTACAGTTTCCATGTCCTACATTTATTTCTGATCCTACCTACAAAACCAAACCGGTTCCCAAATGTTTCCCCAGTAAACAGGAGGGGTACGGAACAGCTCCTGGCGGTTCCCTATGAAGTCACTGCCTTTGTTGTTTTAAACATGCAATTTAAAGAGAATGACACAATCTAGAATATGAGAGAGATTATCCTGCGGTCTGCGGAGGTGTCGATTGCTGGGAGATAAAAAGCCAATGAAACCTACGCTATTTCTCATCACCGGCCAACAGATTTATCCTTCATTTCTGCTCCTCCAAAAACGTTAATGAGGAAAAAGTTTCCTCTCTGTTAACAAGTCCGAGGGCCGCGGGTGCTGCTTTGTTTGCGCAGGCAAACCCAAGCCCTTCTCGGCCGGCAGAGCGTGTCCCGCTGCTGCCGAGCGCCCAGCCCGACCCCACGGCACCGGGGCTGCGAGTCCCGCTGGGAGCACCAACATCCCCCGCCGCTGCGTGCGGCCTTTCCGCACCTCTCCCACACCCCGCCGCCGGCCCCGCCGCGATCCGAGAACCAAAGCCAGGCCTTCCCACGCCCACCGGCGGCCATCCCTCCGGGAGAGCCCCCATCCCTCCGGGAAAGCCGCCGCCGGGATGGCTGCCCCGCTCGGAGCGGGAGCCGCGCACCTACCGCCGCTCTGGAGCCGCCGTCCGCGCTCGCAGGGCGCCCACGGAGCCGAGCAGCGCGGAGCTTCGCCCGGAGCGGTGGCGCAGGGCTGCGCTGGGAGCGCGGAGCAGCATCTCCTCCCCGCCGGCCACCAGACCCGGCGCGGAGAGGGCGGGAGCGGCGGCGCTCCCCGCCCCGCGGCTCCCTCCTTCCCTCCCTCCCGCCGTGCTCGGCCGGCCCGCAGCCGCCCCTGCCGGTGCCCCGGTACCTGCGGGCTCGCACGCGGCCTCCCGGCCCCGCCGGCCCGGCGCTCCCGCTGCCCGCTCCGCTCCTCCGGTCGCTGCCCCTCAGGGCCGCCAGCAGCAGCGCGGGGAGGCGGCGCGCACCGCCCTCCACCCCCGAGCGCCGCGCCTTCCTCCCCTCCCTCTGTCTCTCCCTACTCCTCTCGCTCGCTCTCTCTCTCGCTCTCTCTCTCTCTCTCCCTCTCTCCCTCCCGCCCCCGGGGCGGCGGGGAAGATGCCGACACACGCCCGGCCCCGCCCGCTCCCTCCGCGCCCCGACCGGCCCCGGTCCCGGCCCCGGCCCCTTCCCGCCCTCAGGGTTCAGGGTCCGGCCGCAGTTCCACAGCCACTTGAGAGTTGACTCGGGACTTGCCTCTCCTGGGGGCGAACTTCAGCCCCGTTCTTGGCCCCAAAGGCGATTTTTTTCTTTTGTTTCCTTTTTTTTTTTTTTTTTTCCTCGGGGATGATCTGGCTGCTCCCAGACCTTGGCTCTTCAGCTGGAAGTCTTGGTCCGCAAACTTGAACAAAAGCCTTAATGCCAAAGCTTTCAAACACGACCAATTGTTCATAGCTGTCAGACAAACTTTGGTGAGGGAAAGGTCCACTTCATGAGGTGAAAAGTTGGGGTGGGTTGCCTTTTTTTTTTTTTTAAGACTTCTTTTTCCACTTCGAATGTGAAATGCACTGTGGGAACCCACTGCGCACTTGTGCAGTGGGGTTGGAGCTTCCCCGACGGGTTCCTCTGGAGTTTTTGTAGTAGCTCTCTCTGTGGAGCCAGACTCTGGAAGAAAATAGTCACAAAATAACACTTTTAGTTGCAGAGAGTAATGCCCCAAATTCGGGCTGTGCAAAAATGAACTTTCAGAATGATAGTCTGGAAGAGTAATTTCTGTTTGAAAAAAAAATTAAAACATTGTGAGAACAGTCGCTTTAAAGTAAATAAAAATATTTGACTGTAACTGTTTCCTAGTAAAATACCAATTGCTTTGTCTTAACCAAAGTGTTAAGGACTCAGCATAAAAGTCAGTCTGCCATAACTAATAGTGTCAGGGACTTTGTGTAAATCATAACAAAAATAAACATGAGTAGTAAAACTAATTTACATAGTAAGAGGCTACAGTAATCTGAGAGGTTGTTAGTTATGTAATTTAAATATAATTTTCTTGTAATACAAGTTCTTTAAGTTGATAACTATCTACTTACATTTTAAGGTGAACTGACTGTATTGGTATGCACATTCCCAAAAGGAGCTCATTTTGGTCCCTGTACATATATACATTCTATGGCATCTCCTCTTTCTACAGGTCACTGTCTCACTGAAAGAGTTTTTAATATGTTAATGATCTGTAATAGATTTCATCTTAAAACTCTGTTTCCACACTTCAAACCAATTCATAGTGGCCCTAACCCATGCCACTATATATTCTGTCTTCACTGTATTTGAAGGTAGGCCACAGAAAGAATTCTTTGTAGGAATATGATTTTCTGCAAAGGTGCATTATTAACTCAAGGAAACAGAATGAATGAAGCAGGACTCGGGGAGGTGTTAAAACCCAACCTATATAATCAGTAAATATTGTATACTTGTACTAGAACACACCTCTCAATATACAAGTCTCCTCCCCAGAGAGTCATCTCCCTTAAAAGACTGTAAATTTGATTGTAATTTACTTTCCTCAAAAGAAGATTTATTTCCTTGTTCTTCATTCTCCTAATGAGCATCTGTTAGGGACAGCATTTTCCTTGGTCTTGTCAAATGTATGTGAATGCCTTAACAATTATCTCATTAGACTATTTGATTATATTTTTAATTAAACATTTCAACAAGGAAACTTGGAGCTTAGGATCAATGAAAAATATAATTACCATCTTCATCTACTGTGCATTTTACAGGGATGCAAATACATGGAAAACAATGCCATTACTTTAGAAACTTCTTACATTACTGGCTAAAAGAAAGACATAGCATGTGCACAAAGACTGATGCCTTGGAATGCCTCCACTGTGGGAAAATGAAATGGCTTTTGTCAGTGTGGTGCCTCTGGATTTGTTGTGAACACAACGCATTTACTGCAAAGATTGACATTCCAGTACTTAAGAGATTCCTGAGTGTGACTTTTTTCTTAGCTGTTCCGAGGAAGTTTCCATCCTAACCAGAGTTGCAAACATTAAATTTTCCTCTGAAGAGATTGTCTGGTAAATAAATGTCCTCCAATTACTCCACCATCAAAATCTTGCATCATTTACTTATAGCTTATGTTTAATGTAGTGCAACTTTGCTTAAAAAAAAAAAAAAAGCCAATTTATATTATCTACTGTTCATGTTAAAACTTCCTTAATACAAAGCTGGGTCTCTATCTGTGCCTAAACTGGGAGGTTCAAGAGCACCTCCAAGTTCCTGGTTTGGGATGCATGTCTGGCCACACCTCGACTGTGTACTAGGACAAAACCTGTACATAAACTGGACAGAATCATCCCTTAAGCTCAAGAGTGTAGGCAACTGAGAACCAAAAATTGTGTGGCCTGCTGCAGTGTATATGTAAAGGTCAGTTTAGAGGGAGACTAAGTCTGAAAATTCAAACTTTGTGACTAATGAAAGCCATAAAAAAGAAAAAAGAAAAAAGCCCAACATAGGGGCATCTTACAGTAATTCACACACTTGGCCCAGAAAGCACATTCTGTTTGTCTGTATTAGGTGTTGTCCTTATATTATCTAAAAGATCCTAAGCAAATTACATGAGTGGCTCAGAAAGAAGCAGCAAAAGGAAATAGCTCCCACAAAGATTAAATCTCTGGGAAATATTAAGACAGTACAGTGACTGTCTGGGATTTTCAAAAGCGACAATTAATTTTGGGTGTTTCCCTGTTTTGGTGCACAAATGGGGACCTCATTTTCAAAAAGTACAGAACAAGTGGTATCTGAACTTTGGCAGCTTGATTCACAGATCCCTTTAGAACTATTGGCCATTTTATATTCTTTGGCTAAATGACAATCAAGGGATAGGGAAAACGCTGCCTACAAACATTTGATGAGGCTCAGTGCCATTGGGAGGAAGTATTTTCAGTCCCCATCTGCAATAAAATCTATTTGTAGGTTAGTGCCAGTGAAGTCTGTGCCAGTGCTCCTGTTGGTCCTATATCAGCACTGTTGCAAAAAAAAGAGGCGTGAGATATATTTGGGAATATTGGTATCTTGTAGGAAAAAAAAAAAAGGAAGTTCACTAGGAAAGTAGTTCTTACACCAAGACTTTTAGCTCTTGAGGATAATCTTCAAAAAAATCTAATTTACAGGAGCTAATTAGCTCTAGATACTTAAAACCAGACTGGTTGAAATAGTAGTAAATATACAGTAGAGAACAATCTTGCCCAGACAGAAACTACTTGTTTGAACTGGCCCTCTCTGCATTTAACTTTGGAGTCTATCTTAATGAAGGTTTTGTTCAGGAATATTACAGTGAAGAGTTAAATCAGAGAAGCGGAAGAGAGACATTAGAATGTGTAGGGAGAGTAGGAAAAAAGGACTTGTTTTCATCTGAGATTTGAAATGAGATGAAGGGTCACCAAGGCTGAGGAATACACAAAGGCTGTCCCAGACTGCAGCCTGTTTGGAAGAAAAGGCTCTCACATCAACAGTAGCTAGATTGTATGGAGGGACAGACCAAAGTCTAGACAAGTTGCCAGGGGCACAGGGGCGCACAGAGAAAAAAGATTTTTTTTTCCAAAATTTTAGTGTTTCTATTATTTCTATAACTCTATAATTGATGTCTCTCTGCTGACCAAATTGTAAAGGCCAGGCATTGTGGATTTTGAATATTCTTCTGTTGTAGCTCTCCAGCATCTACAAGCATTGTGTTTGTCTTCAATCAATTCATTCCTCTTGCTGTAATGCAACTTGGCATCATCCTGTGTGCAAGTGATAGCACAGCTTCTGCTGAGAGCTCCATGGCTCCCTCAAACAGAGAAGGAGTGACTTGTACAAATGACAGCTTTCTATTTGGCTGTGATCTTCAGTACTCACAGGTCAACAAGAAATGCTTTTTATCTAGTGGTGAATTCTGTGATTTGGGGGTCATCCCCAAATTTGTTTTTGGGTTTGGTTTCATGCAAGGAAAGTTGCACAATGACAGTTTCAGTAGGTGGCTGCCTGCAGGCAAACAATCCAACATTTGCAGTGTGTGCATGGCTTTATTACTCTTCTCGAGCTGTTGGAATTCCTCAGGCGTTTTTGCTAAGGTGACAGAAATGGCTGGAAACTAAGTTGTTCATATTCATCTTTAAGGATTGCATGATTTTGCTATTTTTGACTAGCAAATATGTGCATATTCAGATGGGGGATCTTAAGCCTAACTGGAAGGGATGAGAACTGAATGTAGTAATTGCAGTGCTTTTCTTTAAAAGGTGGTAAATCCAGTAAAAGTTAGCAAACCAAATTAACATAACTCAACCCTCTTTTTCCTAACTTTTTTACCACTGATTGTTGACATCTGTAAGGTTTTCTTTTTTTCAGTTTCTGTCATGGATAGCATTCACTCAGGGACACTGGTTGTAACAACAATGTAACAAACTCTTGGGTCCTGAAAATTGTGCTCAATATTTTCTTCATGATTTTTTTATGTTCCCAGTGCCATCTTTACAGAGGCAATACCAGGGTCCTTGCATTTCCTAGTAGCAGCCAAAGGTACATAAACAAATGTCTGACATTACAGGTGATGAAATATTTCAGTAAAGGTGAAAATATCTGTGGATGAAGAGATAATGATAAGATTGGCTGATGCAAACATGTTTGTTGAGTAATTAAATGCTTTGGAAAACCAGCAAAAAAAAGTTTGAAGATAGACTCCGGGAGAACATAGCAAGAGAAAAGTAGAATTAAAGAAATAGAATCCCTGTATAAACTACTAAAGGAGCTATCAAAGAGTCAGAAGAAAACAAAAATAAGAAAATATATCTGATGACATTGAAATATTGTACTTGCAGTAATGGTGCTTGAATTTCTTTTCATACTCCTAGAAATCTCTTCTGCCTGCCTGAAAATCACTTAAGGGTATCATTCTCCACAAGAGTTCCACCAGAATTGTTCCAGAGTAATTACATTGAAATCTGTGGAATTAGTCCAGTTTTGCATTGAAGTTACAGTGACCATAATTTGACTGTAGCTGACAATTACTGTGACACCTATTTACTCTACAAACCATTGTAATTTATATTTCTATTCACATTTGCCATAAAAAGCTGTGAACTAATTTGACCAAAAAGTTTTCTTGTGTCCTATGTAATAATAAGGATTATTTTAATATACTTTTAAAATTTTTTTGTACAAAACTGTGCTTTTAAAAGCTATGTGCAGAGGTATCTGATGATAAGTTTGTTTTGACTAGGTAAAAAGCTGTTTTGTCATACTGAAGTTAACCTTTTCACCCTAGACGTTAACCTTTTCAAACAGTTGCACCCACTGAAGTGGATTGCTTTTAATTTTATTGGAATAATAAGCAATAATAAGTATGTGCTTTTGCATTTCTGCAAGCATTTTTATCAGGATTTTACCTTGGTTTCTTAATTGCTTATTAACACTAAGCTTTCATGGTAATTTTACTCTTTTCTTGCAAAAGTCATTATCAATTAGTTTTGCTCTCATGGATTTTAAATCAAATGTCTTTTAAAAAGAAAGAAATACTTTTGAAGAAGAGAACTCCTCCCACAGAGTGAGTGGCATCCCTTCATCCTGGTAAATTTTATCTCTAGTAATACACAGGCCAGCCACTCTAGCTGACTTCTGTGAAAATTGCATGTGAACAGCTTTTGAAAGTTTCATATTTTGGTGATTTAAAAAATTATATTGATTAATATCATTATGTAATAATTTTTGAACAATTCTTTCCAGCTTCCATTTAGTTGTGTCACACTGCTTCTCTTAGTAATGTTTTACTGCTTTGTTAACTGGAGAGTATTTTTGAAGCACAAAGCAGATGGAGCAGTGTGGACAGTCTTCCTCATGCTTCTTTTGTATTATGTATTTCCACAACTTGAAACATAAACAGATTTGCTAAAAGTTATTAGCCCCAAAGAGAAATTTCTTTAGTATCTCCTGGCCATAAATTACTTTTAGAACAAGCAGAGACAGGAAACAATTTGTAACAGAAACACGCCCTTGGAAAAGTTTCTTACTTCTCAGAGACAGGTCATCCTTTAATCCCTGTGAAGGAAACACTTGACAATTGGGGTGAAGTGTTAATGAATTGCTTAATTTTCAATTCTGCCTTTATAGTACTAATTATATATTTTTATGTATGCCTGATAATATTTTGGCATTTTTAACTCCTGCCTCTTGAAGGTTTCAAAGCAGGTGGCTATATGGGATTTGCTAAATCTCACAACACATGGAAGAGTAAAATTATCTACATTTCAAAGAAAAAAAAGCTGAGGCATGGCTTGATATACTCAGGATTATGCAGGAAACTTGGTGCAAAGTACTGACTTGGTGTAAAGCTTTGGTTCCCAATCCCACATTCTTCCTCCAGAAGAGCTGGTAGTCAGAAGGAATCAGACCCTTGCTCTTCTGGAAGGTGTTCCTCTGGCTACATATAGCAGTAGTTAATCATCTATTTTCACTTACTACCTTCCATAGCGAGTCCTGTATTTTTTTTTAATTTAAAACATGCCCTTTTCTCCCTTCAACTGTGGAGATTGTTCGGTAGAAGACTATCTTATTTAAATTTCAAAGGGCTTCTTTGTAAAGTACTTCCTTATGGTGGAACCACTACTTTATGCTTTTAAATAAAATCTTTACTCAGCATGTTTAAAAATTACAGGGCATTGCACACAAGGAGCATTTCAGGCTACATTTGCAAGCAAATTTAGTGTGTACAAATGCAGTCAGAGCATAAGAATGTTGTGATCTTTAGAGTAGCCTCTGCTGTTCTGAAGTTGCCACTCTTTGGCTCGATACTACCTAACGTGCAGGAGCCACCTAAAAACCAAAGAAACTGTATCTCGTTCTTTTTGTTTGGCAGCTTGTGTTTTTAAAAACCCAAGCACAAAATATACCACATGTCCTTACTTATCACATGACTAATTAAAATCCAGCTGCTTTACACTCAGGGAATGCATCTTCTTATGTCAATTACAATCAGGCATCATCAGATCCACACAACTTTGGCTGAATCCATTAATGGGAGAAATGCAGGGTGAACTGAAGCAACAGCATGTGGTACCTGTCTTTTTATAGTATCATTAAACTCACAAGCACTTCAAATACCTTCTCTTCAATGTTAACATCAGGGCTCCATGCCATCAGTGAACAGGGACAGAACTGTACAGCTGGCAAGAGGAAAGTCTGCTAACTCCAGTGCTTGCTCGGTGTCTGAAAGGGACAATCTGTGATGTGGTGCTTGGATAATAACACAGCTACCCATGAGATATTCTCTGTCTTTTATCACCACTGGTGTTAAGAATAATCTAATTCTAAAATAAAAGAGGATTTTGAAAATATTACCTTTTCATCTAAGTGAGAAACATGGAATTTTTTTTTCTGTTTCTTGAGCTCGGATTTGATGGTATTGTCAACATCTCAATGTAATTTATCCCATTGCATGGAAAGAGAAAATCATAGTGCTCTAGGGAAGGCACACCTACCATGAATGCAAAAAATGTTGGAGGGATATGTCCAAATCACACAGCATGCCATGACAGCAAATCATAACCACATTACCAATTTAAGATGGAGGAAAAAAAAAGTTGTCATTAATAGAGTGCTTTTATGACTTGGATTATGTATTGCACAACTACAAATAACACTTAGTCCCCTGTGGTACATATCATAGTCAGTCTACCTGAGGTCAGAATTGGGAAACTGCCATTATTTACAGAGAAAAATATAGGCCACAGCATATTTTCTGACCCTCATGTACCAGAGGTCCATCGAGATGTACCCTGACAACTTCAAAGACAGCAGACTAATAGGAAAAAAAATAATTCAGGGGAATGCACTCAAATTCAGTGTGACCAAATCTGTCTCTAAATTACCTGGTTTGAATGAGAGTTTAAAAGGAAGCCTAAAATAAGAGTGTTAAGCTGTACTATTGGATCAAACCCTTAGCTGAATGTGCCTGGAGAGAAGTCTCTCTTCTGTTACAGGAAACTCTCTGGTGTCAATTGTTTCCTTTACAACTTTTAGATAGACCCATTGTCTCTAAGGCTTATCAGGCAGAGATTTAAACAAGCAAACTTAGCCATATGTTCTGCACATTCAGGAAACAAAATATGAAAAAAATATATTTTTCATTTCTTATTTTAATCTTAGTGAAATTATCATTGCTAGATAACTGTGGGAATGCATTAGGTATGAAATCACCAGAGGGGAAAACCCCATATTTTTTAAGCTGTATAATAGTGGGAATAAAACCATAACTTATTGACATAATTTTCTCTGAAGATTGCTGAAAATTGCAGAATTTATCTGTTCCTGGAGAAAAATATTAGTATTTTAAAAATAGTTTTTTAGATTTATATTCCCTACTGGTATGGCTGCTCTATTCCAATATGAGCAGTGTATTTTCTCTAGGAAAGCCTGAGAGGTTCCAATATTGTAATTTTTCTTTATTCAAAAGAGAAGCTGACATGACATTACTCAATTTTAATATGAATCAAAGGTTTTCTTTTTGACAGTAGGCTGGTCAGTGTCACAATATTCAACTTACCTGGTTAGTGGAACAAGGCTGAGAATTGGAACTACATTAGCTCAAAAGTTTCTGAAGGATTTAGCCAGAGAGGTCTGCCCTCTAATTTAAGACTTCTCTGTATGTAAACTGTGAAATTATTTTTTAAGTGGTCTGATCAGCAGCTGTATAACTAAACATGAGCCTGTGTACTTTGGGTATTTGACATTATTCTAGCAGACCAAGTGACTGCAAACCCAAGCCAAATGCAGTGGTTGCTCTTCCATGAGCAGGCTCCCAAATTTGGGAGGTAGAAGTACATATAGATGGCAAGTAAGAAAAACCAACATTTTCTTTCTTGTTGGGCCTTAAATTGGAGTCCTTTGAGTGTTGCTATGTATAAGATGTTACTGAGAAGAGAGGTACTTACCAAAAGAAAACCAGGGAGAACCAAAGCAGTCTATGATGTAGTTTGGAAAAGGCAAAAAAAGGAATCACTTTCAAAATTTCACTCTGTGGGCAAGTATTTTTTAATTCTCAAATCCTTTGTGGTTAAGAGTTGTCCTTTCTCTTTCTCGAGCAAAAATTAAGAAACAAAGCAACCTGTATGGGGATCTTAAACACTAAGTACATGAGCCATCAGCGAATCAGCAATCATTTGAGTTGTGCACATTAACTTCCTCTCACCTCACTCCAACCTACAGCAGGGGTTTCCTGTTACATCCCTGCGGCTCAGTCTCCTTCCCTGGTGTAAATTGATATGGTGCAGGAGACTTCACTGGAGATAAAGGACTCCTAGTAGTGCCCCACATGAAACATCCATGTGACCTGCTCTCGGAACCTAAACATTCCCAGATCCAGGGAGGTTACAGTTCTGTGGCTTGTCCACACTCTTTCTCCAGGAGTGCAGATGAGATGACTTCACTCTTGGCTGCCTTTTTTGCTCAAGTAATGCTTGCTGCTCATGGGTTTGTAATTCTCTACAGACTTGTTTCATCTTTTGACTTGAAACATTCTGTATATTTCCATCCACCAGCTCATCTCTTTCCATCTCTTTTCTGTCCTGCTCAGGCTGGGAGTTGCTTTCACCAATGGTGAAGCATCCACTTTATTTTATACAGAGAAGATATAATTTCAAAGCTTTTTTTTTTTGTTTGAAGTGCATTAGTCTACTCCAATGCCATTTGTCTTTCTATCTAATACCTCTGATGTTCAAATATGGTATGAAGCATAGGAAACATAATAAGAATTATTCTGTTTTAGAAGATGGAATTCAATGTGGTTTTTCTCTGAAAGGAGATATTCCAAGTAAGTTAATTGACTGATACTGCCACAAATACACTGAAGGCAATGGAGTTGCAGTGATTAACTGTGCCTGCTAAAACTCGGACTGACATCTTTGTTAGCATTGGTTGTGTCATTATTACCCAAGAAGGGGCTCAGAGGATATTTTTTATGACACTTCTGGAAAGCTTTCTATTGTGGAATGCTATCAAAATGGATATCCAAAAGCAGGTATCAATGTACTTGCCCACTTATAAGTGCCTTAACACTGCAGGTACTCTTTTCTGCCTCAGAAACATGATTTACTGCAAACCTGTTCCACAGACAAGCAGTTAAATGTTCAAAAAAGAAATCTGAAACTCTGCTGATTTTGTTCATTTTGTCTTGGGAATGTTGCAGATTGCAATATATTTCTTTACACAAAGGACTGCAGCATGTGATGTGCATCTGTTCTGGTCTGAAGGAAACAAAGCAGCTCCCTTTTTGCCCCGTTCATCTGTTTCATTGTTAAAGCAAATAATGAACAAAAGCAGATAGTCTCACAAATGCATTTGAAATTAGCATGCCATTTAATCTTTCAGTCTAATATTTTGCTGTCTGCATGATTTGGGTGTTTAGCCTGGGTTATATTCTATATAATCTGTTTCAAGTACTTGCAGTGAAGCTGCACTTTCTTGGCACAGGTAGCACACCATTAACATGAATGCTGTGACCAACTCCAGAACAGGCAGTTTTCAGCAATAACCCCATGGTCCTGTAATGATGTTTAAATAAGCAGAAAGTGTAGCTGAAATTCCAGTACTATTCATACAAAATATTTTCATGGATGTCTTTCCTCTGTACCCTCTTTTACTTTTCTAGTAGTTAAATTTACCTGCATTCTCTTGCTGGCTTCTGCGTGCTTCAGCATCCATAAATGAGTTAATAACAAATCCCTTTCCTCTGTTTCTCCATTCTGTAGGTATGCAAGCTAACTTGTTATAATTTATAATGAGATGATATCCAACTTTACAGATTCTTAAATGCAGGGAGGTCCAAGCAAATTTATTTCACACTATGTGCAGGATAATAAAAAATTATTTGCATCATCAGCATAAAGAAGTACTTTAATGCACATCATAGTGTTGTTATTTGCAACCCCTAGGACAATTTCTTGTCTCTGATAAAAACAGGTAGGGAAGAGGGAGGTGATTGAATTCCTGCACATGATTTAAGTGGAGTTGTAGCCATCTCGGGAAGTTTAGCTCCAAATGTTGGAGACTGAATTTGCAGCTTGTTTAAATAACACTCTCAGACGGCCTGTTCTGATTTCTTAAAGTTGTGCTATTTGCACCAATAGTTTTGTAAAAATCTAATGCCGACACAGAATGAGATTTCCCTCAATAAAACCTGATTTAATTTCCTGGTGGTGTTGAAACTTCAGCCAAAGGTTGGAAATGCTAGACATTTCATTTATATCTAGTATCCTAACCAAAATTACAAGAAAACAAATGACCAAGATAAAATATGATTTTTTTTTTTTTATACTGAGAGTACCTTCCTATTTCCATTCTAATCAAATCTCTCATTGAATAAAGTCACAGCTTTGTATAAAAAGTATTTATGAACAATGTCTGGAGGAAAGACAAAGTGACTTGTGGTTGTAAATGGATTTCAGTAGCTAAAATAACCCAGTTGTAATCAAAGCACTGGAGTAAGTATAGGCAACATTTTTATGCTATTCCCCAATATCAAAGTATTTGAAAATAAACAAAATAGAGTTAACCCTGGCAGTAAATTATTTTCTCCTTCAGTATATTACTCAATCTTCAATTGTCCTGTAAAAGAAGTGGCTGAAAATATGGTATCATGTCAAGTGTTTACTACCACAAGCCAGAGTATTGCCACAGCACAGAAATTAACTATATCCAGTATATCTACACTGGAAGACAAAGTATTTTTCATTTACTTCTCTGTCTTCCACAGTGCAATTGCCAAACATGGCTGCACTTCATTTGATTATAATGACACCCTTGCAAAGCAAGGCTTGAGAGGTGAAAGTGCATGACTGATTTCAAAGACTTGCTTTTATTTTAAGTCACATACAGAGTTATCCATACAGAAAAATTTTAAAATCTTGAGCCCCTTTTTGTTTTTTTCTTCTAAAAAGAAATATAATTAGTTCAGGATGGAAGACACATGTAAGTAATTTTCTGAAATTATTATACTTTTTTGAAAATCTGGTGGCGGTTGGATTGCGGGGAGCAGAGAAAAAGATGGAGCTGTCAGACTCTTGCACCATACTACTGTAGAGAAACTGCACTTAACTCCTTCTCACACACACAAAAAAATCAGCCACTATCTGTTAAAAAGAAAAATGAGCCAAAACCATCTGAGTTGCTATTTATTTAGTTACATTACAGAAAATAATTACACTTAAGCCTCACCAGATAAGGAGTTTCTTTCTCAGTGTTCATCTCTGTATAAGGCTTGACCTTGATTCTGACCTTGGTCAGCCAAATCTCCTCTTAGACAGTGAAGGAGGAGTTTTTGTTTGAAGAGGGGATCCTGAGTGAGTAGTGTTAGTGAAGGAGAATGTACACATGAGGTCTGAGGTGCAGAAATGAGTGCAGCAAGTACCTGAATTTCCCTTTCTCACTGAGGTTTTAGCTCTATTCTGCTGTGGCATCCATGACTGAGATGAGGAGGAGACTAATGCATCTCACTAGTGAACACTGCTCCTACAGCATTTTGTCCTGAAAGGCCAAGACAAGATTTTAGTGTGGAGGGAAAGAGCTAAACATTAAAGGGTACTTTATAGGATACACCTCCCATACTTTTTCACTGTCACATTAGTCCTTTTAATTGCTATTTTAAGTCCTGCTCAGTGGAAGAACAGTAATTTTCTTTCCCAGCTTTAAGAGCTGCCTGCCTTAGTCTTTTAATTTTGAAACTCTTTGAATGGGTAGGTCAGAACTGTGTGAGTTTGTTAGAAGAGGCCTCCCACAGGCAAAGCATGGATTACTTCTTAGCCTGTGTGATAATAAACATTCCAGTTCCCACTACTGAACCTCAGGGAAAATATTATGTTACCAACTGAAGCAAAACCTACACGTCAAATTATTTGGCATCAAAGGCCACAACCACCAAACCAGCAATTGTTCACAGGGCACCACAGAGAATCAAAGAACTCCTCCTGCCATGGAGTGATGGGGAATCCACTGCTTCTCTGAAGTGCAAAACTATCACACCTGTATTCACACAGTGGGACAATGTGTTGGCCACTCCCAGCTCTCCCTCTTTCCTTACCCTGATGTGCCTTCCTGTGTGTACCCTGTGTTTTAGGGGTAATCTTACACATGGTAACAACAGCCTAAAGCTCCAAAACCTCACGTGGCATTTAACCAGCTTCTGACCTTGGCTGAAGGTGAAGTTCTGATTTGGTGTTATTAACAGCCACTTGCCTACTGTTTCCCATTTGCAGGTGTTGTTTTGTTCATTATGCTCATTGAACTTGGTATTTCCTAAAAGAGTGATGGCTGAAACTGGCTGTCAGGTTGTCAGGTATTTATTCATCAGATCAAAATGCTGAACACAGCATCAGCAACCTAATTGCCTGTAGTATCAGGGCTGTTTCAACCAGCTACTCATCAGTCCAGTATATCAGTTCATTTGGGTTGATTATTGCAAAAAAAATGCCACTGTGGTAGATGGTTTTGTTAATGCTACTGAAATAATTGTGCTCCTCAGCAGTTTAAAAAAGTGGAGGAAAGAGAACATAAAATATCCTCTGCATTGCTGGGACCTGGGGGCAAGTATACACCCTTATTTCAGTGTTGTGTTGTAAGAAAAAAAAGAAAAAGCTATTGTGCCAAAATGTTTCCAGGGATATTTTCTCCTAACACCGCACTAATTGTAATGAACTGCTGCCTACATGCAATGTCATTTACTTTTCTAATTTGCCTTTGAACATACAAAGCACTGTGATACAACTAACTCACACACACATAGCACAGATAAGAGGTAATTCCTGCTTGAAGAAACACCTGACAGAAACTCACTGCCTGAGACAGGCCTTGCTGGATTCTATTTTACAAAAAAGTTTGGTAAGGAAATATTTTTCATTTGGCTTGTTGAATGAATTGCATTTTTCAGTTAGTGGCTATGTTGTTATTACTCTGACTGTTCTTCCTCTTCAATGAAGAAAAAAAAGAGAGTTCTCTTGTCTGCATTTGCTGTGTTATGTACCTGTTCCCTGAACATTAACTCCAGACCACCTCAAACATCAAATCAATGACAATATGAATTTCTTGCATGGACTTCACTAGTTAGTACAAATCGTTAGCTCCTCACAGCAAAATTGCAATGTTGATGCTACAGTATTTTTTTTTCTTTACTTGTAATACACTTCTTGCAGGCAATGTAGCAGGAATTTGCATGTGATCCTCATTTCAAATGGCTTCTCTGACATGGTGAAATGAGAGATGTGATAATTACTGAATGCTATTATTTTTAAGAGAACTCATTTCCTGAGCTGATGGAGTAGCCTCTAATAAATAAATGCACTACAGCATAAAACAGAACATGAAAAGCTGTATCACTTGGCAAGATGTGTAAGTTTTAAAATGTTTGCTCTATGTGGGAGCAGCAGGTTCAATTGTACAGATTTAAATGAAAGTTTAGCCTATTACTAGTAGTCATTGGCTGTTTCCACTGCTAAACAAGTCGTTATAGAGGTAAGGGATAATTATTAATTAATTAATATTAGGACAAGGTTGATCTCTATAGTTTGGTGGTACTGGTGAGACCCCATCTGCAGTGCTGTGTCCAGCTTGGGAGTGCTCAGCTCAGAACTCATTGGAATGAGTCAGGGGAGGCCATGGAGGTGATCAGAGGTCTGGAGCACCCCTCCTATGGAGACAGGCTGAGGGAGCTGGGGTTGTTCAGCCTGGACAGGAGAAGGCCCTGGGAACACCTTAGAGCCCCTTTCAGTACCTAAAGAGGCCCACAAAAGAGTTGGAGGGGACTAAGGTAGTACAGGGACAGGACAAGGGGGAGTGGCTTTAAACTGAAAAAGGATGGGTTTAGGTTAAGATATTGGGAAGAAATTCTTTACTGTGGGAGTGATAAGGCACTGGCACAAATTGCCCAGAAAATACCTTTGTGTTAAAGTGAACATGAAAACAAAAAGAGCATAGATTTGAAAATAACACAAAGGAATTTCCCAAAATGGCAGTACTGTCCAGCTGTCCAGCTGTCTGATGGTTGAGCTATCTAAAGGGAAGAGGAATATCCTAACATAAATTATCTATTTGGATGCAGCTTTGCATGTTCTGTTGGAAGAAGTTTCCACTACATAATTTCTAGTTGGTCACAGACAAAAGAGTTAAAAATGCATAAAAGGTAATTGTCTGAATTCTTTTTGGCCTCTTACTTTCAGGACTCCAAACAGTTTTAAAGAGACTGAGGGTGCCTAAATCTACTCAGATCCCCAACTGGTTTAAGCACCACTCTCTTTTACCTCTCAGTTCTGTTCACTTGACCACCTTTCTTGTCCTCCCCTGAGCTACAGGGAGCCTTTTACACTCAACCATACAGAAAAACTATTGGAAACGGAAGAAAAAATTAGCAAAAACTTACTGAAAAAGTAGAATTATGTGTTGTCCCTAAACCTGGAGCATCTAAGAAATGCTCCAGACCATTAAGTCCACGATGAACTGTCCAGGGTCCATCTGGCTGGAGAAGATATCCAACAAGCTGATGATTTATAGGCTGAAGAGCTCGCTGAAGTTTGCCCTTGCTGGAGCCTTGAGTGCATTTGTGCCTTTAGGTGTCACTGTTCACCTGCACCGTGCGTCCTCCTCGCTGAAGGGAGCTGTGTCTGTGGCACACCAGCAGAGTGAAGAAAAATTCCAAGGCTGCTCTGCTGCTACAGCTCTGCAATACCACATTCAGAGGAGCAAGACGAGTGTGACATTAACCTGAGGTGAGGGATCTGATCTAACACAGAGCTGGGACAACCAAGCTGCTTGTCTTCCTTCTTTAACACTGCACATTCTGATTTTAAAATTTATTTTCGTCCTCCCCAGTTGCTGGATGCTCCTGTGAATTGGTTGCAACACAGTGCAAACTCGATGTACGTTCACAGTCCTGGATTTAGTGTCACAACAGTGGTAGTAAATTTTTTGCAGCACATGTGTGTGTGATAACTGCTTAGAAATCCAGCACTAAAAGTGATGGATGGCTTGGTGGTCCCGTTAGTTTGCTCATGCTCATAATTATGGCCAAGAAGGGAAATTAAAACAGCCTTCATGTATTGCAGAAATCACATGACAAGGTTGGCAGATGAATTATTTTAGCAATGCATGTTGTAATTTGTTCTGCTCACTAACCCTCTCTTGTGCTTGTGACAAAATGTCAGAAAGCTAAAATTGATGAGTACAAGTGTGCTGAAACCTGACCAGCATCATCCCACTGACCCACCTGCAGCCAGCAGCATGGAATTGTGTTGCAGTGTTGTTCAAGATGTTATTTTTCTCCTTTCTGATGAAAAACATGGGAGTTCTGCACTTTGCCAAAAATTAGTGTTTTCCTTTATGTAGAGAATCACAATAATCCTTCAACTAACTGTCATTGCAGAAAGCCATGCACTAAAATCCTCAGACTACTCCTGCTTTGAGAACATAGGTGTACTTTCTGGTCTGTTCCATGGCATTAGGATTTTGAAAACAAATTTGGACAATGTTCTGACTGCTTGGAACTCTGAAATCAGTGGGATTCAGACATTAGGTTTGATTCCTGGACTACTTCTCATAATGCTTTTTGATTTTAAAACCAGAACTTCATCCTTTAGTCTACCCAGTGACATGCCGGACCCTACAGTACTTCCAATTTTACTAAAGAGAGCTTTTCCTTTTCTTAATACTCTGAATTTATCTGTGTTCAAACCCTGTTAAGTCTGAATTGAGGCTGACATCACAAAGAGTCTCCATTCCCCCTGAACCCCCATATCCACAAACCTTTCTCTGAAAGGCAAACTGCTCTCTGGAAAACAGATGTGGGGTAGGCACCTTTATCAGCACCCTTTGGTGAGGTTTTCACTATTAGGGCACCCTGGACAAATATTCATATTAAAAAAAATAAGAAAACCAAAAAATGAACATTTATTCTAGCTATGATTTAGCATTCTGATGATACACTTAAAACATATCCTTTTCCTTCTAAGATAATGCAACTGAACTGAAAAGATAAGATGATTCCAAGAGCAGGGATATTGTCTAGAGAATGCTGAGGACAAATGCATCAAAGCATAGACATAAATGTATCTTCCAAAGCAAAAAATTCCAGAGGTAGTCTTTCTGAACATTTGTTGATGGCAAATCAAGACTCAAAGACATTTTTATAGGATTTGCCATTAATTTGTTAATTACTATCAGCTTAATCTTGTAACATCAGACACATCTCTACCCAGTTGTCATTAACAGCAGAAAGGGGTCTTTTTTTTTACCTCATCTACACCTTAAGCCATTAACTGTTCTGGAAAATAGAAAGGTAATTTTGTTGCATTAGATGCTTCTTTGTAATTTCTTCCTCATGGGTTTGTAAGTATCAAAAATAATTTCCCGTATTTTCCACTGGCAGATGTGGAGTAGAGTGGGAATAACTTCACACATTTTAAATTTAGCCTGGAGGAACATTAAATGCCCCCATTGTTAGTAACAGGCTAATGATGCAAGAAAGGCTAAAATCTTCCAGACAGCAACAATCAACCATTCGCCATAATGGGACTTACTTAACAAAAGCCCCAGTCAATCCATTAAATAGACACATTCAGAAAGGGAGCTATTTTATCCAGGACCCTAATTCCTGGATAAAATTTTATGTGTAAGTGCTCCTGGAATGGGGCAGAACATCATATGGAAGCATCAGGTGACAAACAACACTTCTTCCCAGCAGTCAATTTCAAAATAAGACAAATACCTTAGGAAATTGGAATTAATTCACCAGCTAAACCTTCTCCCTGACTTCTTCCATTGCACAGGAAATCATGTTTTCTTGGAGGCCAAGCAGTTTTGCAATTCAGGCTCTAAGCTCTGCCATTAACAGAGGGGCTGGGAGAGGGAAAAGCAGCAGGAGTCTCTGTCTGTACTTGAGGAGAGTCCCAGCCGTAGAGGAGCAGATGGAGAATCATTGCTTTCCAAGCATCAGCACACAGAAACAATAAAAACTGAGCAGCCTTCAGCAGAGGGCTCCAGAGGAGCAGCAAAGCTTCACCTCTGCCATCAAACCAGGGAGTTTGCCACACGCACACCACGCAGTCCCACTTACCGTGAGGGCACCATGGGCTGGTCTCAGCGCACCCACAGGGGCCTCCCAGCACTGTGCTCAATAAATGTCCATGGCTGGAGCACAGGGCTGGTCACTGACCTTCATCCCCTTGGTCTGCCTCAGTCAGAGAGCTTGGGGGGTTTAACAGAGGCACTTTGATCTCCTTCCCCACAGAGGGTTCCATGGATCTGGCGCAGGCCCCGCTGCGGCCTCGCAGCACACATGGGGTGCTCAGGCCAGCACACGGCCTGTGGGGAGCTAAATCACACTTACAGCTTCAGAGCTCCATGATGTATAAATCACTGAAATATGGCCATAAAAGTTGTGTCTCCTGAAAAGGGCAAACCTCTCAAAAAAAGATGACCCTTCAATTGTTTCAGAAGTACCCAGTAAAACAAAAAAGATGGTCCTTGTGGTATTCACACAGCCTCTGAAGAGAGAGAAGCTGTGGGACAAGCAGAGGAGAAGGAAAACACAATTCTTATCCTGCTTGCTGTGCCTGTGTTGTGCTAAAGTAGAATGCAATATGGAGATTGTATACCCAAAGTGAGGATGTTTTGTTCCCTTGGCCTATCAGGGCCAAGAAGTGTGTGTGTATAGGACTGTCATGGGACAGCCATGAGAGAATCAGAGATGAGTGCAGTTCTGAGCAGCTGTGAGCAAGAGTGAGGCAGGGCAGATTCGGTTTAGATGAAATGTACATAGTATAGTATAATAAAGTAATTCATTAGCCTTCAGATAAGCTGGAGTCCTCATCATCATTCTCTCTCCCCTTCGTTGGAGTCGCCTTTGATTTACAATAGATCCCTATATAAAATGGGTCCCTCCCATTTTGCAGCAAGAATCACAAAGCCAAAATTCCCCAGCCACTGCAAATCAGAGGTTTCTATTAGATCATGTAGCTTAGCCAATCTCTGCACATAGGAACTGGAAGAAGAACAGCAAGTCAAAACAAGAGTACTACTGTGCATAGTAGGCTTGAAACAACATTCAAGTACCAACAGATATAAGAATTTCTTTCCCGAGAGTTCTCACAAGGAGCTTTAATTCATCCTTTTCTGCAGCTCCCATCTTCAAATTGTTTTGGCAGAGAGCTGTTTGGGATTTTAATTTTCATCTCTATACATGATAAATCCAAATATAAAAATGTCCTTTGTGTATTATGGTTTGACTTGCTTGGAAATATTCTGGACATAGCTAGCTTGTGCAAGAATTGAAAAATCAGCAATCTTTTCCAAATGATACATCTCTTTCCTATTCGTTCTTTTTTTCATCTAGAATGAAGTGTGTTTAAATTTGTGAAAAATCAATTTCCAAACATTAGCTCTGCAATTAGTATGGGACTTTGGGGATTGGTTTTTTTGTTTGTTTTTCTTCTGGGGTTCTTGTTGTTGGCTTGATTTTGGTTTACATTTTTTTAATTGGGGAAGAGCTGGGAGAGGGACTAGGTTTTACTTGGCAGATTTTCTTCATTCTGACCAGTCGTGTCAGAACAACATTTTCCCCACCCCCTCCAATATTCCTAGGCAGTCAGCCAGAGGAATAGACTCCAAAGCTACTCAAAGAAAAACCTCTGAGTCTCATATGTCTTAAGATACTTTTACATTTCTGTAGTGCTGTAGATGCTTCTTAAATAAAGCCCACCCAAGGCAGCACTGAATTCAGAAATCCTGGCAACGTCCATATGTTTACTGCTTTATCTGTGTCCCCTAAAAAGGGCTGGAGGAAAAGAAACAAGAAGCCAGGAGAGCTGTAGGAACATTCTTTCCACCTTCTTCATTGATACCCTTCATGCCATTCAAATAGACTCCGGAATACACTACTTTAATTAGCAAAGCTTGTTTTAAAGTAAACAACACAAACACTCCTTATAGGACAGTCACAGTCTCCCCTGCTAGATATACAGGCTTTTTGGCAAGATCACATTCAAACAGCATGAAATTCACCCATGGCATGGTCCCGAGAAGGCCCTTGCACCTCTTTAACTTCCATTTAGCTGCTCTGGATAGGAGCGAGTGGTTTGTGGGATAAGGACAGCTTTCCTCCAAAAAAAAAAAGATGGTCCAAATCCACATCTGCAAAGATCATCAGTTTTACCACTATAAGGTCATAAAGGTGTGATGTAGGCGTCATGCATAGAGTACATACCAAACTTCAATTGAGTCCTGTCCCTGAGTGACTTTGAGCCCCCGTGAAAGTACAACGCACAACGCGCCTGCATGGAACCCGTGGTGGCTCTTTCCTGGGAACACTGCAAAGTCATTCACCAGACAGGAGTCAGGACAGCAGTGAGAAGAGTATCCTCATGTGGAAGCTCTGACAGGATTCCTTTTGACACATGGGAGAACATGAGAGTCCCATCTTCGTTCAGTAATTGCTAAACAAACAGAAATCGGAAATCACTGATGCGACATTGACCCATAAAACACTGATCACTGAGGCCCTGTTCTCCCCTGTGCCACACACAGGGAACAACAGATGCTCAAAGTAAACAGGGTAAGAACAAAACAGTATGGAAATAATGTTGGTTCCTTAACAAATGTCTTACTGTAGTCCATTTATGCTGACTGACACCGGTTGTTCTTTTCAGTTATAACTGTGCAACAAAATCAGACATGTCTCATCTTCCAGTCTTGATACTGAGCTGTTGCTGATTTTCTTTTGTTGGTCAAGTTATTTAATTTTTCTGTTATTTTTCTTTTTTTTTCCTTTTTCTTTTTTTTTCTTTTTTTTTTCTTGTTTACATCTACGTTTATCAACACTGATACATTACAGATCTTGTTAGTTATACTTTGAAGTCTGATCATGCAGAACTACAGGCAGGTGCAACTTAGATCTTATTACAGGATGGACATGGCAAGGTGAACAGTTGTTTTTGCTAGTTAAGATCTGGAGCTTCATTACTGTTGTGGCTTAATGTATACTGGCCATAAGTCCCACTTACCCAATTTACTAAATATACATGATTCTATATGTACACTGAAACTTCCAGCACCCTCCTTTATCAACATGTCACTGACTCAGGAGAAGGTCAGAGGTCAACCATATTTAGGCAAACATCAGCCTTATTGTAAAAGTTTTTAACAGAAATAGCATGTTGGATTATTACATATTAGTTACAGAGGAAGGAAAAAAAAAAGTCCATACAACTATTTACATTATAAATATCTTGCTTTCCAGAAGACAAGAATGGCCCTGTTCAGTGAAAATTAGACCTGTCTGAAATGATAAGCATGGTAAGGATACATTTATTTCCCAAATTGACTGTGTCTTCCTTCAATGTGTGCTTTTCAGCTTTTCCCTCTCAGGTAAAAAGGCACCATTAGCCTCAGTCGAAGTTTTTCAACATTCTTTTGTCAAATCAAACCCTATTTAAAATTCAAACTTGCCACAGGCCAATGAGCCTGAACATGCATTAAGTTAAACATTTCATTTCTTGCAATCAATTGTTGAGTAAAAAAACTCCCAAACCTACAACAAATATGAAAGAAAAATCAGGCCACACTGGCAAGTTCCTAATACACTAAGAAGATTCCACTAAATTCCACTGGACAGGTTGGTTTTCCAGCTCATTGGTGAAGATGACACATTCACCATTCCCCTGCATACCTCAAGCATCTTACTAATTAAGACAATTACATATTCATGTAGTATTCAAACCTACTGCACAATGATTTTCTTTTTTTTTTTGTGTGTGTGTGTGTGTTTGTGTGTGAAAAAGATCACCTTGAGTTTACAATTAGTTAACTGTGTCCTTTGTAAAGTGGTGGAAGTTCAAATAAGCACAGCCATCAGATTCTTGAAGATGTGTGACTATGTTACAATTCCTCTCTTTATCCACACTGACAACTGGGATCAAGCACAAGTGGAACAGAGGTTCTACAAATCCATATGAACACCCTCTCTTCCCTACACACACATACAGAAGTAAAGAAAAAGAAAAGCTTAAACATAAATTGAATGACTAGCTCAGACTTTAAAAAGAAAACTAATTGGTTCCTGCAGGTTTTCTTTCATATTGCTCTCCCTGGAAGCACAGAGTTTGTTGCAAAATGCTTTTTTTGTTTCTTTGTTTCTTTTTGCATGTTTGAATTCACAGAAAATTTTAAACTCTAAATAAGCATGAAGGAAGAAATATAAATAGATCTGAATAGAAATAAATAGATCTGAAACTAAAATAGTTTTTGGTGCTTTGAACTACTGTGAAGCTTGCAATATATATAAGCTAGCATTGGTTACTAGAAGTTACTTTGAATTAAAATATTCCAAGTCCATTTTACAATAATTCCAGCATATTCCAAAACACTTTTTTAATAAAAACATTTGGGAGATTTTCTAAAAGTGACTCTCTCAGGCAGTTCTAAAAGTTACTATTAGCATGTTTTTCATGAGAAAATAAATTGGTGGAAAAGAAATCACAGGTGCTCACTGACAAATTTAGAATACAATCCCAATCAGTTAAGTAGTACTACTTTGGGAAATTCCCAAAAGGCACTGCATCAGGTCTAATTTCTTCTGTATTGTTATCCCAGAATTAGAAAGTAAAGCAATGTCTATGAAGAGAAAGGAATGTATATGAACCAAATTGCTTATAAATTTGGAAGAGTGACATAGTGACATGATCATCTGTCTCGTGTAACCTTCAGAAGCCAATGCTTTGCAGGAACTGGTGATTTCCAGAGGAAAACCATCAGCGCATTAAGGCTTAGAAAACTTGATCAGGCTTCCTGTAGCTTTGCTGTTTGGGTTTTTTTGTGGGGTTTTTTGGTGTTTTTTTTTTGACACACTGCCATACTTGCACTCCAATTTCAGTCTGTTTTATGTAATGCAAACTTGCTATGATTCATGAATCTATTTGTGCCACGGAATTCTAGATAGGAGGGGGGAACATCAACCACAATGCAATTGGCATAAATCACAGTGATCAACTCAAATATCTGAACTCTCTGAAGATATTCTCTGAATCTATTTGTGCCGTGGAATTCTAGATAGGAGGGGGGAACATCAACCACAATACAATTGGCATAAATCACAGTGATCAACTCAAATATCTGAACTCTCTGAAGATATATTCTAATGGAATACAGTCAAAGCTCACAAAATACTATTGCAGCTACCAAGTCAGTATCTGAAGACTGTTTTCAAAAATTACAAAAAATTTTGGATTGAAAACACACATAACCTTACATCAACTTGTAATAAATCAATGCCTCATCCTTGTTTAAACTCAGCAGTGAGAAAGAAAATAGAGGGATGGTCTTTTAAGAACTGTTCTGACTTATTTCTTTTTTTTTTCCCTCATACTATCCCAAAGTTCTCCATCTGAAAAAAAAACAGGGATGTTTTGCAGCAATTTTCCTCTCTACCATCTCAATGCAGCTAGTTCTCTGAGCAGGCACTGACAGATAATGCTCGTGCCATTCTCCTCACCCTGCTGTTGCCTATATACATGACTTAGGTGAGCCACTTGGAACAGAATTCCCTTGGGTATTGAGGCACTTATGACACCAAGAGGCTCTGAGGCATATTTTCAGAAATGCCAAGGTGTCCAGCTGCCATTCAGGATGATGTAAGTCATGCCACTTCTGGCACAGGCTCACTGATTGCCCCCTATGGTGCCTAAATACCTTGGAATATCTGTCACAGATCTTTGGCTTCCCAATTTCCTTCACTTCTGCACTGGTGGCAGTGATGCTTACAAATGCAAACCTCAGAGAATTAAGTGAAAATTGTTGCCAACGTACAATATTTAGTAACATGTTAAGCAGAAGTAGGTTTAAAAGATCAATGGCAAAATTAAGGAAAGCATCTATCATTATCAAGCTGAATATAATTTTGGAATAATGGGGAGCAGACTTTAACAGGATGGCATCGAAACTTCTAGAATCAGAAAAAAAAGTCATTTCCCTTAAAACATCCTCAGAACATCCTCACTATGATCCTTTATTCAGGAGTACATGTGTTATTGTAAGGTATCAGCTGACAGCACCGAATTCCTTGCACAAAGCAAAGTGAAGGATGCTATTCCTGCTACTTCAGTTTGGACATACAAGGACCAGAACTTTAAATAACTAATGCTTTTCTTCATTGATGGCTTTTTTTTTTTCTAGTGTCCAATGTGGACAGCTCCAAGTCTCCTGCCCCAGACAGAGCTTCTCATTAAGGAGACTGATTTGAGGACAAAAAGAGATGCAGTAATTCTTTCAGGCCCCATTTCAGCAAGGCACTTAAGCACATGCTGATGTCGATCACTGCTGAGCAAAGGACAAAAGCACACGCTAGTTAATTTTTGTAAGCATCCTACAGTCTCCATGGGACGTTTGAACAAGCCCTGGTGCTTAGTGGAATCAGGGAATAAAGCTCATTATGTAACCCCTGTGTTGTGAGTCCTAAGGACACTGCTCTGATGACTGCTTCTCCACCCTGCACTCATGAACCCAAACAGGACTGAATTATACCATGGGACTAAGAGCACAGATTTGCCTTCAAGAGATCAAATGTGGGAGGTCTACAGGTCTCCATCTACTCTAAATGGCTTCTCTGCTATTGCCTATGTCACATCTCCACAACATCACTGGCAATGAACTGGGATTACTCCAAGTTTCTACAGTCTACACTGGCAATATTTTTGCAGTTTTGCTTAAATAACACACCCAAATAGTGCACACTAAGGAATGTAAAGTAGATACTAGTTACCTGAATATTATTAATATGTATCTATGGTGAATTAAATCTGGAGGTGATACATTTAATTATTGCTAAGAAGTCACCCTTGGTGTTATTGCCTACATACCTACAGAGCTTGCTGTTAACCTTTCAATACTTTTATGATCATTGGCTTTGGAGTGAGAGTTACATCACTCAATAATGACCTGATGTTTCATGGCTTAAGAGAGAATATTGCTAAATATATTCAGCAGTAGTAAATTATTGCTTTTAAAATTACTGCTCTGAGGTTTTAGAACATTAACAACCTAATTTTATTCTCCAAAAAAATTTTTGATAAAAATCTACCAAAAATATACCAGGGAAAGACCCCCACTTCTTATAGCAATTCTGATACAACTCAGACCTACCAAGTCTGATTTTATTTTATATCCTCTTCATTTTTATCTCCCCTTCTCCCCACCCTGGACAGAAGTTTTCTTCTTCCCTTTCTTCCCTTTGAAAAAAATCTGATTTGATATGAATTTTTTTTTCCTACCACAGAGTGGCAGGCTTGTAAGCCACCCAATGGAACAGTCCTATTTTGGTAGAGTTTTGAATATTAAAGAATTAGTGAATTTAAAATATCCACTAAAATAGTCTAAACAGTTTCTCTCTCTGGCATTTGGAAAAGCATTAGAGTAGGATTTAGCTCGTTTCAGTTTACATGGCACACTTTGGTAAAAGGACAGATGACTTGGATTTTAGTTAATTTCCAACTCAGATAAATGATGACCTCGTAGTGGAAAATGCCAATTGCTGATTTGGCTGGAAAAAATATTCAATGGTTCTGAAATTTTGTGTGGAATTTTGTCATTCTTGCTGTTACTTACCACGGGAAATCCTCTGCTTTATTACCTGGCAAATTCAATTTGATATTCAGTCACTGTTGGGTTCTTCAGAACTTGTCCAAACTGCCCAAGTCCCCTGGCTGCAACCCTTCCAGGCCAGGGCACGAGCTGATTGATAACCTTGGCTGTTAGAATGTAGGAAAACTAGACCCTTGCACTCTATGATTCTTTTCTGTGTAACACAGATGCCACAACTTCCTGGGGAGTCCACTGATTTGTCATGAGGAAATGAAGAGCCAAAAGCACCCAGAGAATGCCTGTTCTCTGAGTAGCAGAAGTGCCTGCAAGGGAATGATGAAAAGGGAAAACAACCTCTGAGCTGCAAACACACACTGAGAGGGAGTGAGCTGCAAATATCCTTTCTCTAGCTAACCTAATAAAGATCTAGACATAAAATAAAACCAAGTTGGTGCATGTCCTTTTGATCATAGTCTGCTCATTCCCCAACCCTGTCATACCCTCTAATTTACAAACATACATGTACTTCAAAATAGCGAGCCTATCTATGCCCTAAGATGATAACTCACTTAACATTGACAGAAAAAGTTGCTTACTGATACTTTTCTGGGCTTAGACATGCATAAAACCCCTTCATTCTTGTTCCCTGTAGCTTGCAAAGATACATGTGCTTCCTTCTAACCCAGTCTTATCTTGGCATATCTGCTCTAAAAATCAGAACAACAAGTCTTAACATTCACAAACTAGCATTTTTCTATGAAGCTCTGTGGCTTCTTCTTTCAATAAAACTGGTTATTATTTCAAAATATATATACAACTCTCAGCAGAAATTTGGTGCTACATCTTCAAGTGTCTGAGGGAGCCACAGTTCTATGTGGTTATTTACACTTCCACAAGTCCTCATATGTAACCTCATCAATGAGCAAACGGATAGAATTTGTACTGTAAGATCCCATATGTAGTTAAGCAGTTCGCCTGGAGTGGGCCATTTATAGTCGTGGAGTGCACACTAAGTGCCTGTGCAGATGTGCAGGCACACAGCTGCATGCACTGCCAGGATTCTGTTGGCACATGTGTGTATGTGTGTGAGGAAAAAATGCATGGAGATCCCCGCCTGCCTCACGGGGCAGACAGCAGAGCAGACAGTGAAGGCAGACACACACTCATATGGTGGAGCGTGGCTACTGCACACCTTGTCATGCCAGTGTGAAAAAGACAGTTGCAGGTTGCTGGTTTTGCAGCCATTCATTTTACATCTTGTGGGGAGAGGGGTAAAAAAAGGATTTTTTCAGTTCCTTTTTCCCTTTTGCCCCCCAGTAAGCATCACTGGAAGAAGACCAAAGCAGAGCAACTATAAGTTAAATACACACTTGAGCTTAGCTGCATTACATAACTCTGTAGGAGAAGCAGGCTGAAAAGATTTTTTTTGTTTGTTTGTTTCTTTGTTTGTTTCACTTAAATCTCTGTGTTTTATTTCTCTTTCTTTTCATCTCTTAGCTCCCATCACTTTTTTCCTCCTAGGTTCCATCATCCTCTGAAGAACGCTGGGTTTCGCAGGCAGGCGGCTAGTCACCTGCAACAACCGAGGGGTCCCGCAGAAGCTTCCAGGCTGCTGTCCGTGTCAGACGCCAGGGTTTGATCCGTGGACATGGATGAGATGTCGTTGACAGATGAGGATGGAGGGAGGCTCTCACTGCTGTTCACTGCTGCACCTGTGCTACGAAAACGAACACCAACGTGATTAAACCCGAAACCCCAGAAGGTGCCACGTGTTAAAGAGCAGAGGGTGCTTACCTGCTGGCACGCAGACCATTTTATCCAGTGGCAAACCTCAGCAGGAAATGGGCCATACAAACTTTAGACATTGGATAATATTAAATATCTTACCAGGAAATTCTGTCCCTCACCAGTCTGCTTTGAAAAGCTATAGCTCATACAGTGTTTGTCCCCTCATTTCGCTCTAGTCCGCTTGGAGTTCCAAAACACCCAACAGCATGCCAGGATCATACAATGTGTGACCAAAACAAAAAAAGACCCCACCTATTCCTCATAAATTCCTCTCATATATTCCTCATATTCTCATAAATTCCTCCATATTCTTCTCATAAAATTCCAGCTTTCTTAGTGGCTTAGTCTAATAGAGTGGGTGGGATCAAATCACCCAGTGGAAATGCAGAGTGGTTTCTTTCTCTTACTAAGGATTAGGGCACTAAGCCCAGGATTTCAGGATCTGTATTTTTGTACAGCCAAGTTTACCTCGCCTCTCTAAAATTATGATGGTACCACACATTACTGCAAAAAATCACTTTGACTTTATGAAATGAAGAATGAACCTTCCTGAGATTATCATTAATGCACCTGAACATTCATCACATCCCTGAATATTATCTGAAATTGTCTGTCTGATAAATTCAGACAACTGAATGACAAATACAGAGCCATGTAAAGAATGTATTTATCATGCACCTATAACTGCTTAACTGTTACTGCTCATTGACCTCAGCTCAAACTAAAGTCTGCAGAGAAGCATAAACCTGTTTGATTGGGTTTTTTTCCCCACTGAATTTTGAGGCAATGTTTTTTTTTTTTGTTCTCTTATACCAAAATTAGCACTGTGTTCAGTTTGAGAGGGATACATTAACTTCCATTAAATATTCGTTATATTAAAATGTGTCATTTTGTATGATCTTGCATAGCTAGAAATTAGAGCTAGGTAGGTGACACAGGTCTTTGTTCTGCAGATAGATGCCATTTCATTCTTCTGAAAAGTGTGCTCAGCCAACTTTTACAAATTTTCATTTCCACCAAATGGCTAGAAATGAACATCTATTATCCAGTAAAACTACACAACTCACATATTCCTAATACAGAGATTAAAAATTATCTCTACAGCCTAGGCAAAGTATATGCTACTGTGGGCAAAAGGAAAGGATTTTTGTCACTTTCTAATTTGCAATAAAAACATTAATTTGAGAAAAAAAGCCACCATACCGTACCTCCAACCACTATTCTATATCCCTCAACTTTTTCTTCCCTTAATACACATCCACTGTAAATATGCACAAAACAGAGACAGATATGCTCACATTTAGAGCTCCAGATGGGAACTGCTTTCTGCTGTTCTAGTTGTACATTATGGCATCAGAACCAATTAAATTAATTTATTCTCCTGATACATTTGGAAAATAAAATAGCTAATTTTGTAAGAGCTGCAAAAAGAGCAATATTAATGAAGTCTGACTGGTGACTGCAGACAGCAATCATCCATCCTCTCTGTCATAAAATGTGTTTTGCAAAGTGTTATTTATGTGTACCTCAACATTCAGTACAATACTGTTACTTCATGTTTACATGTTATTCAATCATGTGATATTTTATGAAAATACTAATCAGTCAAGACAAGTATATTTATGGGTAATCAAAATATGACTGAATTAATTCATATTAATGACTAAACAATATATTACCTTTCTAGGTTTACCATGCTGGGCAGAAGCCTGCCATTAAGTCATAGATACTGTCCTAAGAATAAAATGGAAAGAATTCCAGTAGGTTTAATCAACTTTTGATCAAACTGCTGCTTTCCTGGATGAACATGCACTCAACTTAGCTAGGCAAAATAACTGAAGAAATAGCTGCAGAAATTGTATGGGTAAAGATTTTGTTACACTCTGTCTCATTCAGCACCACTGAATTCAATAAACCCTGCTATGATCTTCTCAGCAAGTATCAGTGCAGCCCACGAGTTTCTGGAAATTGCATTTTTATGGCTATTCCTAGCTTTCAGCACAATTCCACATGACATAACACAGATGTGACAGCTCCTGCTGCAGCTCCAAAGCACCCAGAGTCACAAAGTATCCACAAAAACAAAGGAAACCACACTAAACCTGAACGACAGAATTAAAGAGCTCAGCAGCACAAAGCAGGACTTGGGCAGTAACACTCAGAAGCCCAAACAAAGCTGTCCCAGTCAGCAAGGAATGCTCCATTTGCTGTGCTACAGCAGTTTGCTCCTGGAGGGATGTGTGCCAGGTGAGACAGTGCACATATGACAGAGGTGCACTCAAAAGAGAAAAAGAGCTCAGTTTATGAAGTTGCTGTTTGACAGGAAGCTTCTCACTGGCTGCAGGATTGAGGAAAATGCTAAAGGTTAGAGCAGGTGGGAAATAGCTCCTGGGATCTGTTCCTGGCTCTGCTATTGCCTTGACAGCTTCTCTTTCAAAGCACTCATCAGCTTGTGTGCTGTAAAGAAGGGATTCCTTCCTGAAAGGGCTCCTGAGAAATGCTACTAAATAGCATCAATGGAAGTGCCTCTGAGACTTCAACTCAAGTGATACAGATTTGGGGTAAAAAAACTGAAAGGAGAACTGCAGCTTTTGCAGTTTCCAAAAAAAATCCAGTGTCTGTACTGGGGATCTGCTCAGCCTCTCATAAATTGTGTGCATAGCAGCTCCTGGGATCAAGTGTGGCAGTGCTTGGCAAGTCCAGCAGCTGCTTAATTTAAAGTCTGCACATGACAGAAGAAGTGCCCTACTAGTAAAGGTGTCCAGTAGTTCCTGGGTGATGGCAATTCAGACAGCAAGTAAAAGGCAGGAAATGGAGAATAAAAGACCCATTTTCACCTAGAAAGGGAGTGCTACAAATAAGCTGCATTAAGTTTTCTGCTATTTACTATACTCTGTACCCAGAAAGGACAAGAGAGTTGAAAATGTTATGTATGAAACTACAGCTGGGTAGTGAAGGTTAGGGGAGAGTGTGAGAGGAGGTTAGATACTCTGGACAGAACTTAAGTTTAATTCCAAAAAATCTATAGCTTTGTATTAAACTTTTTTTTTCAAATGCTGCTATTTGATAATAACAGAAACACTCTTTTTGGACAGGCAGAAGTAGCCTCTGCTGGGAACACTTTTTGACATTGTTGATTTTGTTCACTGAACGTAAGCATGAGGGGCAGCTGCTTGAGTTTCCAAGCTGATATGTTGTACTAACCAATTCTTCACAGAAAAGAGATTGACAGCCTGATACACAGGCACTCTAAGTGGCTCTATCAATGAGCAATTATTATCCCTGGTGCTGTCAGCTTCAGCAGCCTCCCCCAAAACTCTTATCAAGTAATCATGGAAACTAAGCTCCAGCTTGCTTGCCATGATTATTGATAGAGCACTAAATCTCAGCTTTCTGAATTCTTGCCAAGAACACCAACCAATGAGTAGAGCCTCTCTCATTTTCCTTATATTCAGAACTGGTGTTTTACCTCTTTCTTCCATTATTTCATTCAGCTGAAAATCTAAGTCAGACAAAGTGAAGAAAAACAGGAAATCTACTGTTTCATGAAACAGTCTCATCTGAGAGCAGTTTGAAATATTTTCTGAACTTGTTGGTGCCTAACATTCAAAAAACAGTCAAAGGGAAACAGCAGGATAAATGCTAGATAAAAAATGACAATTTTGTATGTCTGAAAATGTTTTACATAAACAATAAAAACCTTCCACAGAGCAAAGCCAGAATGTGAAATTGATAAAGAAATCCCTGGGTAATTAATTCCTAAAACAAGCAACTACAGTGTTTCTTGATCATAAATCAACCTGCAACCACAATTCTGTAAGGGAGAAAAATTTAAGGATGAGGATTTATCAGATAATTTTTAGGGCCCCAGTTTTCTTTTCAGTGGTGGCACCGTAGTTAGGTAAATTAAATCTGCAAGTTCTGTTCTTTGCTACTTGGCAAGAACACAGTGGATTGTTTCCAACATATTACTTCATCCATGTCAAAATCCAGGTGCAGGGCTTGTGCTCCAACATCACCACCCAGCACTTTATTAACTCCCTCCATTATTTCCATGTTCCCCCTTGTCCTGTCAATTACTCGTGATATATTCTTGTTCTAACATTCACTTGGCTCAGCAGCAAGTGAAAAATGAGAGTGCAAAAAAACCTCTCTGAAAATATGCAGAGAACACTGAGTTAAATGATTACAATTTGAGGAAAGGCAGTTTTACTCATAAATACTGCTGGAACACTGTGCTCAAAATCTGGGCACTTCAAGTTTGCCAGTGAAACTGTACCTTCACAAATATGTATTTCTGTGTACTGGCAGTAACAGTTTGCATTTCTGTAAAAAGACTGCTGATATGAATTCTACTCAGGAAAAATTTAGTTGTGATTTTTTTGTGATAGAACTTTAAGAGTCAGTGGTTGAACACAACTTTCCCTTTTCACTGAGGTGTCATCAAGTTTTGTCAGCCAGCTGTTCTAATGTAATTGGACTTCTGGGAGGATAGACTACCAGATTAGTACCAGACATCTACATGGGGCTGGGGTGGGGGGTCAGGTGTGCAGTGTTGTGTGTCCAAGAGATTAATGTGTGCTAACATCACCAATTTTGCTTGTTTCAACTAGCAAAGCATTGGTTCAGTTATCCACCCATAAGCAGTATGAAAATACCAGTGTGAGAGAAACCTCCACACTCAGAGGAATATAATCTGTAACCACAGACAATACCAGCACAACAATCTCTCAAATAGCAAGAAGATAATTTTTAAAGTACTATATTAACATGACACTGGAGTACTATTAATAAAGGCCAACCCATTAGAAGCACTGGATCTCATAAAAACTTCTTCATTGGCCTGCATAACTGCAAGTGTAGCCTAAGCCCTTCAGCAATCTCCATTCCCCCTTTGCCAGTACACAACAACAGCAAGGTTATTCAATGGGGCTGAGTACCTGAAGGAGAAGGCTGTCCTTTTACTACGCCATTTTTAGTCTTTTCTTCGGAATTCATTACTTCTTTGTAGATGAGTTCTGGAAAAGAGAATTGGGACAGTTAGTGACAGAGGCCAGTGCCTGTGATCAGGAACAAAACAACAACCACACCCTGCTGTAGCCCTGAGCTTCCCAAGTCTGCCCTGCCCTGTCTTCCCAAGTCTGACAGCTCTACTCACCTAAGACCTCTCTCTTCCATTCCCCTCCCCTCCTCTCATCTGCTTTTGGAGCTGAATGGAGTCAAATGGGATTCAGCCAGAGAAGAGGAACTGTTTAATGCTGCACTATCTAGAAGAGAAGCAGCACAATATCACAGCACCTTTTCCTGTGGCTAAAATTCTGATGCATTGCCCTGCTGAACAGTATTCTGTTCTCCTTGGATTTCAGTGAAGCACTGGAATCCACACCTCCTGTGTTAACATTAGCCTATGTAGATAATGATAGTCCTTGGAACATTTTCCATATTTTTTTGCTATGTTTTTGCCATTTTGCCACTAAAATACTCCTTCCCATGTAATTCTAAACTGCAATTACCTTTCCATTCCTCGATTGTATGTTCCCTTTCATCCAGCTGTTTATCATATATCTGAGGAGGAGGCTGCAGGAAAGAAACACAGCTGTTCAGTCAATTGTCTGTTATACTGTAAATAATCAGGACTAATCACTTAATTAAAGATAATTTCTCCTCTCTCTCTTTGCAATCCATCCTGTACATGCAAAAACATCTGAAACACATTTGAATATTAAGGGGATTAACAGTTCTGGAAGTTAACTCTTTTTGTAGAAGAAATCAACATACTTCTCTGTCTTCCTTTCTTAAAAAGGAGGCATAGCTGCAGTTGAAATAACACCCAGGTCAACAATGTCATTGTGCTTGTACTGAGCCCAGAAACTCCACACCCAAATTATTTGTACCAGCAGAGAGGTATTGTCAGAATACCAAACAAATAGCAGTCTTGATTAATTAGTAGTAACATTAACATATAAATTTTTAATTTGCTCTTTAGATTTGCTGCAATACGGAATTTCCAAAGTAACTTTAATTTTTAAGCAAGTCTCCATGCCACAGTCTCTAATCCAAATTCCAAATTACCAAAATTTCCAATATATGTTTTTTTAACTAACGTTACTTTGGACAGAAAGTTTAGGGTCGTTTGTTTTGTTGGGTTTTTTTTAAAATTGTGTTTATTTTAGTTGATGGAAATGTCAGAGAACTGGCAGATCCTGGAATTTACTGAGACGAAGGCACCTAGAACTTCAGGGAGCCTGAACACCTGCTTTCATTGGGCAACTAAGCCATATGTTCATTGCATCTCCTGATATTGGCTGCCAAATAGAGCAGCCAAGGAAGGCAGAAGACTCTCCCCTTCTTCCTTCCACCAAGAAGCTCCAGCATCTGAGGTAAGAGCACCTAATGAACATGGAAACAAGATCCACAACACTCTTCTTGTTCAGATGTATTTCTTCTGACTTCCATCTTGGGCACTTGCCATTGTGTCCCCTTCAAAACATCCTCCTATTAAATGCATATTTACCAAGCTGTTTTCTTGAATCACTGAGAATTTAGAAATTTTCTCTCAGGACTCTAACTCCATCAGTCCATTAAGCCATATTACAAGCATGCTACAAAAACAACTGAAAAAGTAATAGCTCAGTGACATGATATGGACCAGGAAAATTACATGATAGCTGAACTGGACAAATCCACTGAAAACAAGGGAAGTTTCTCCAGAGTGACATTTGTATCAGTGCTGAAGATAAGGGGATTAGGTGAAGTCATGGATTGCTAAGTCTCATACCTGAGAAGGTGCTGAGGAAACACATCATGAATTAAAGTGAGTTCCAGGCCTCAGCACAGCTACTAGAGGTTTTGTTATATCAGCAAGGTAAGACACAGCCCCAGACCAGTGCAGCTGTTCTCTTATTCAGCATAACCACCCTCCTCATTCCTTTCCAGTGAGTCCTGATGCCACCAAGATTGGCACAACCTCTGTGGGGATTCTGTGCTCCTGCTGGGTGTTGTCAGGGAGCTGGAAGCTACAAGAGTACAGGTGATCCTCACTACTGACCAGGTGGGGTGTGATAGGTAAGCTCCACTCCTCCAGCTGAGCCTGCTGGGCTCCTGCTCAGCCCCTCAGCCAGCCCTGGAGCATGCCAAGAAAATTGAGGGGGTAGGGATTTACAGGAGCAGCAGGGGAGGTGTTTGGCTGAGTTGAACCACAGTGACAGAACCACCTCTTCTCTGCCAGCTGTAAAGGGAACAGGCAAACCAAGTTGGACAAGAATATCCTGAAAGTAGCTTTCTAAAAGCTTCAGGGAGAAGCCTACAAAAAGCATAGGTGGGGGTAAAATTGCTTCTGCCAAGTATAAACACTCTTTTTACACCTTCCACAGAAAAGCTTGTATTTCTCCCCCAGACAGAAACAAGAGGATAGATTCCCTCACTACTTTAATTCCCAAACACAAATTGCAGAACCAAAAGGAACAAGTGATCAGATGCACCTGTTCTCAATTCACACAAACACAGAATCTTTGGCCTATTTCTCTTCTAATTTAATTCAGCTACATCTTAAGCTGGGGTAATTGGCTAATAAGCACCAAGAAAATCAGCAGTAATCATTGCCTAGATTAATGCAGTCTGAAAACAAAGGCATTTTCCAGGGAGAGAGCCCAGAATAACCTTACTCATTACCCAGCTCCTATTTTTCTGTAGAATCAAACAAGGGAGAGCAAACAAGCTGTCCTTCACACACTGCAGGATGCCAGAAGCTGCACCTGCACAGCATTCTACTGCTCTGCCAGTGCTGACATTGCAGACTTTTTACTTGTGAGTTAGCAGAACCCACAGCTATGAGACATGGCTCTCAGCAGGCATGAGGGAGCCAAGGCTAACAAATATTTAGCAAGAAAACAGCATGAATAAATCCCTGGTGGGGATTTATCCCTACAGAGGCAGGGTCTGTAACCACTCTAAAGCCTGTGCAGAGCATAGTTAAATGTAGCTCTGCTGAGAGCCCAGGCCAGTGCTTCACACTGGGAGAAATGAAGCTTTCCCATCAAAATTCCCTGAGTCCTCACCTTTTCATTGATTCAAGGCACAGAGATGAGCTGAGAATACCAAAAATATTTTGAGAATTTACTTTCCCACAATTCTCATTACTTCATAGGAGAACCACAAAACTTAGCACACTGTTACCAATAGATTGTAATCCTTCCCATGCTGACCACCCCTTTTCTGCTAACTTGTTTGTTTTGTGGCTTTTTAAAAAAACAATTTCTAAAATTAGACGGAGGAGGTTTTTAAAGATAATAAAATTAGAGGTTTTTAAAGGTAATAAAAAAGTATTGTCTCAGCAATGGACCAATCAGAGCAGCTGCCAAACCTACATCCTCTTGGGCACCTGATTTTAGTCTTGGTGCAAAGCTTTGCCTAAAACTGACTTTGCTACCTAAATCAAACATCTTAGAAAATGACTGAGTTCATAATCATTAACTTTCCATATGGGTGCAGTTGCAGTGTTATAGGCATTCTTGTAAATCCTTCATACTGCACATGCGAAATGAGAGGTACCTAGTTCACTTTTTTTGGTGTTTAAAAAAAGACTGGATATGGAACTCAGTGCCATGGTTTGGCTGATAAGGTGCTGTTAAGTCATAGGTTGGACTTGATGATCTCCAAGGTCTTTTCCAACCTAGTGGATTCTGTAATTCTTTAAGTCTCAGAAAAAGCACCAAGTTCAAGTAACATCAAATCAAGGCAGAGTGTGGAACAATCCTATGGGTGGCAGCATCTAGCTTCAGTTTAAGGCAGCCATTTTCTCCCAAAAGAGATTGATTTGCAAGCAGTTGCATTGGCAACAATAACAAAGAATAGAATCTATTTTTGGATACGGAAGCAAAGAATGAATTATATTTTTCTTATAGGTACTAAAACACTCCCCTGTTGTTTCAATGGGTCTTGGCTTTTCCATTTTACAAATTGATTTTCAAAACATTTTTCAGTAAGTATAACATTAATTGGACATAATAAAAATTAAAAAAAAACTCAACAGAAAATATCCACATTGGTCTCTTTCTGAAAAAAAAAAAAAAGCAAAGCAAACAAATAAATAAGCAAAACCAATGAAAAAACAACACAAAAAGCAAAATACACAAAAGACAAGGGGGGTTTATGTTGTCAGATAAACAGCAGGAGACTACTGGATTTGTTAAATACCATTTTAATATTCAGAGAGGGGAGGATTTTCACTAGAGAAAAAAACAAAACTTATGTTGAAACCAAAGTATTCTCACTTTCCCAAAGCAACACAGATTGGTTTGTTTGCCACTGCTAGAAAGCAATGGGAATGAGCTGGAGCCCACACTCCAGCAAATCCTGCCATCTCTGTCCCTGCCTCTGCAGAGCTAGTGCCAGCACAGTGGAGACCTTGGGATGAGCTGTTTTTAGAAAGCTTGGCAAGCAAGGCCTGAGTCTGCATCTCTTCCCAGAATTGCAGGGTCTGGGGCAGTGGCTGTGGAGTAGCACAACGAGGCAGCAATGGAATTAGCAAGATAATGCAGATAAAAGAGGGACTGGAGGATGCAAAAATTAATGGTGTGAGCTTAAACATTTTATTAAACAGCTTAGATCCTTATAACAAATGAATACAAAAATTCCTTGGTGCTTTGCTGCAACCTAAATTGTGTTACAGATACCATTCATATATTTATTTTTCCAGTGCAAGCCCAAGTACACCAGTGTGCTTGTCACCAGAGGTCTGACATCTCTTTATTTACAAAGTGCTGGGGATTTCACCCTGTATTGCCAAGGGATTACACAGTGGCCTAGGGATGATCTCAGCTATGGATATGGAAGAAGAGATGACTCTGGGCCCATTTGTTCCTTGGAATTTGTGCAGAGGCTTTTGGAAAACTCCACACATTATGTGCATCAAGGAAATTGTAGACAGAGCTATTTCTGAACAGCTGGACCATAAGGATGGCATGCAGCAGGAGTCAAGATTACTGGGCTACACACAGATGACTGAACAGCTTGAAGATACAACAAGCAAGCTGAAAAAAGATTAAGTTTGGTTCAAAAAGGAAAAAGAAGAAAAGAAATGCCTCTTTCTTCTCTAACCACTCCTCCTCACTGCCATTAACAGAGATTTTTGCAGAAGCTGTGTTCAGCTTCCGTAATCAATCAGCAATGAACAGATAGATGTTGTTGACTAGAGGAAATGTCTGTGCTTGTGCACAAAGCAGAGCTGCACACTTCTTTTGTGAGACAACAGATGCACACCATCAATCTCTGAGCAGAAAACCAAGCCCTGTAACTGAGTGCTAAAAAATGTGGAAGCTCATTGAAGACTTTCTATACAACATCTACACATACAGAGCTGAGCAAGAGAAAAGAACAGCAGAAATGATGCACAACCTGACAGCCTTGCTTATGTCATGTAGTGAAGGTGACACCTTCTTTGAAGTGTGTTTGCCAAGGTCACAGAGCTCTCCAAAGTGCTCCTCCATCATAATGGATGCTTAGCCCTCACAGGTAAAATAAGAGGTGGGTGATTTGTTTTTGTTTTTTTTTTTTTTTAAATTGTGATAAAGTAGTTTTAAAAAATTGAATTTAACAGCTGGTCATAGATAGTTTATATAGGGCTAAGACAATACAGCAGCAGTTTCTGTCCTGGACCCTCAGACTGAGAACCATAAATCAAGTTTTTTTCATTAGCAACACTGGAAACAGCATCACATTAATAGACAGTAACACCCAGATTGGCATGCACAGAAAAATGAATGATAATTCACAACTCAGCCCCCTGTGGATAGTTCTAGATGCAGAAATACTCCAGTGAAATATAAATCCTGTAAAAATAAAACCAGGAATGAAAGCTGTATGAGTTACAGTGAATAAAACCCTACAAAATCTACCACTGCTGTAAAATACTGTCAAACATAGAGGAATGCTTGAAAGGAATATTTTTAACACCTGATGTTTCTCTTTCATAGAAATCTCTCTTCTAATGGATAGCACAGATCAGACAACAAAAAGTAACTGCAGGTACAGGAAAGTTCAAGACAAATTTTGAAACCAGTTAACAGAAACATGACATAATAATACAGCAAATTTTGCTACTGGATTTGTTCCCATGAAATGGAACAAGTTTTCCCAAGTAGGAATCAATATGACATCACACGTACATTCAAAAGGTTCCAAAATGGAATCCAATACAACATGAATGGTCTCTTTGAATATATCAATAAGAAAATAAAGAACTTTACTGTGCTAAAGCAATGTGTAGGAATCCATTTTTTTCACAATTTGATCATTTGGGGATAAAACCCAGTGACCTGCAAATAGGTATAAACATTAGGGTAGATATGAAAAATTAAATACCAGATTTGGGATTTACTCACAAATCATCTCAATGAAGGATGAGAATTTATAGCAGCTTCAAAAAAAAAAAAAAAAGGCAGCTGGGTAATTGAAAACAGTCTCAAGCAGAGCATTTTCAGACAGGAAAATGGAGAAGCTAATACGTCATCAGGGAGATACTGAGATAATCTACAATAAACAGGAGAGTCTGCATGTAGAGGCAAGAGATATTGGAAACCTCTTCTTTCCATAAAACAGAGCAATTGGAGGAAGAATAGATATCATGTGTGTCATTTATTCACATAATTGTCCAAATGCTGTTGTATAGGTAAATATCCTCACATCAAAGTAATAGACATATTATTTGTTTAAAAGTGGATCTGAGACAGTTGCTGAAAAAAAAAGAGACTTCCAGGAGAGTCTTGAACTAAAGAATAAAACAGAAAAGCAAGTTCTGTAAGTTCCTATTCTGATTTTACAGTAGATTTCCTGCATAGTATTAGTAAATAATACTTTTGCCCTGTGAACTCTTGTTTCCCTACATTTAAATTAGTGAAGATAGATAACAGATTTCAACATCTGGGAATGCCACCCAACCCAAGCCATACATGTTCTCCTGTTCATGTTTTGCATGTTCTCCTATTTTTTAAAAACAGGTTTTAGTTGTTATTGGCTGAATACAGGAATTACCTTAACTGTAATGCTATTCAGAATCATTTCAGAACAATGGTGTATGCTCTGGAGAACCTAACGCTGTGACTTTTTAATCAGAGATACTGTGGCAAGCTGTGTGTGCTTAAAAGAACCTGGCAAACTACCTATGTTAGACCTAAGAATTCCCTGTAAATCCAAAATCCACAGGTAAGCTCCAAACCTGTGCAAGGCCTGTTCTAGCAGTGAGTATGATGCTGTTTCAGAGCTGTTGAGGGCTTTGGCTGTGTTTGTTTCATGAAGAAATTCTGTGGGAGGGCCCCAGCACTGTTTGAGTAACCTCCTGTGGCTGGTGAATAGCAAGTCCCACATCTAATAACAGGTCATCTTCCTCTCTGGGTCAGAGAATCACACTTGGCATTTAGGGCCACCCAGAAGAGTTTAATGCTGTGACACATTGTGGGAGAAAGGGTATTGCATTCCCAGCACTTCCCATTTGTGCACAGTGTTTGCCCATTAGAACAAGACATAATAGTTTTATTGCCCACACACAGTCTCTGAAAGACCATAATCTTATAATAGACTTATAAAAAGGGACTGCAACTGTCTCACTAGTCTGCTGTTTCACTGGGTAGGGCTGTTTTATCTGTTTCCCTCACATTTATAATGCTGTAAATCTGAGCAGACACAGAGGGTTGTTACCTCCAGGTTAAACTTTGACACCAAATTCTCTGCTTATTCCCTGAGCTGGGTTCAGTGCTCTGCATTGTCTACTCCAGCACATGCTGACATTTAACAATGCTGCAACAGCTCACTTCAAAATTCCTGTCACATTAAATGCTTCCAGTTACCTATCCTCTCATGCTCCTGAATGAAATGGACACTGTACAACAGATTCCTGGCTGCTTTTGATGAAGCCATTTACTGGGGAGAAGCAGGAATCTAACTAGACAGCAGAAGTTACCTAATTCCCCCCTCCCCAGTGCTACACTGGCTGAAAATGTCATCTTGTTTAATACCTCTGTATCCTAATTTCTGTTATCCCTACTGTACAGGATTACTGATAGTGGGAGGAATCCTGTCTCATATCACAGTATAGGAAGAGAACTTAAAAAAATCCCAAAACAGTCCACTACTAAACCTTTAGCTACATGATGAAAAACTTCTGTATAAAAGTGCTTATAAAGTATTACCAAAAAAAAAGAGAGCATTGAACATGGGCAGGTGCAACACACTGCAGGCTTCTAAATCCCAGTGGGGAAACCAGAAAAAATATGGGAAGTTAAGCATTATGCAAGTGACTAAGCATAACTCTGTCACTAATTTTCCCACTGCTTTATTGTCAGGTTCCCTGGCTGCACATTTGCAGGGCACTCTTTGAAAAAGCAGGATTGTCTCATAGAGTCTCATCATGCTGCAAATTCAACATTAATGAGCCACATGGCCATTTTTAGGCTTTGAAATGTCATTCAGAGACTACTTTCTTTGTTCAGTTGTACCCTATTATAACTTCTTTGGTTTTATTCAGTATAGTCAAATTTACAGAGTCAGATTATTAAGTGAATAAGCAAAAGTATCTACCTCTCAAACAGCTAATTTGTTGGATGTTTCTAGATGTCTTTTAAGTTCCATCTCTGCTATAAATTTGGCAAGATCTAACAAAAATACATGAGATGAGTCATCTCCCCATTGCCCATGGCTTTAGGAAATATTTACTGAATTTGATCCTAACTCTTCTGCAACTGTAGCAGGGCAGATATCTCAGTGGAGTGCTTGCTGGAGAACACCCTTCTGAGCAAGAACAGAAAACCACCAATATCCCACAATGTATTTTTTTTCTCCAGAAAATAATTAGTAAATGACTTATAACTAACCACTGAAGGTGTGTCAGCATGAACAGATGGATATTCATAATTTAATAAACTGTTCATTATGAAAAGAAAGTCTTCCAATTTAACTTTCCCTCTGAAAATGAGAGAGGCAAAATGAAGCCCTATAAAGTACTCCAAAATAACATACTCAGAAAAAATCTCATGTGCTGGAAATTTGATGGGGGTTTGAACATTCCATTTACTTTAGAAGTTTACTGCACTTTTAAGAACACAGACTGAATTGGAGCATGTCACTAAACAGCAGTGATTTAATTTTACTAGGTCTTCATTTCCTATGGTGGCTAAATCAGATTTCTGAACCTGTTTTCATTCATTTCATACAGGGTATTACAGAGAACCTCTCTGAATTTACACCTGCACCCATTATACCATACCTTTTATACCATGCCACTGAAGTGCTGACAGATTGCACTTATCCCTGTTAACAGCAGCCTCACCAAGGCTTAGAGAGGTGTCTAGAGCATGACAGGATTATAAGAAAAAATCCATTCCTGTTTGCACACAGTGTATATGATACTGTACATTGAACCATAGCCCAGGAAAACACCTGTGCCCCTCCTTCATTTTATGGAAAAATTTATGTCCTGCTAGGATTTTTCTGAATTCTGACTTCAGGGGTTTTTTTTTTTTTTCAGAATTCCAACTATTTTTTTGCTTAATTTTCTTCCTCTCTACATATATCCTTGAACACAGACATAAAAAGTGATGTTTGCTGTCTTCCACAGGGAAAGGTTGGGAAAGAAAGTATCTTTTGCCAGATTGAGATCTATAGCTGAATAGGTGAGCTTGTGGATTCAAAATCCTTTCTAGAAGAAAGCAGAAAATGGCTTCATATGCTTGAAGTGTTTTTGTTCCTCCCATCTATTATCAGTTAATGTAATAAAAAGAGACATCCTGTCCCTACAGATCTCATTTCACATCACTCCCCAGACCACCGCAGTCGCAGCATTGTTTCTCTCCAGCATGCTCATTGCTGTGCTGCTGTAAAGCAGCAGGAATCCCTGAATCCCAGTTGTGCTTGGCACGCTGAAGGGAGCAGTGCTGCCTCACTTACCGCCTCCACCTCTGCTGGGTCGTACCAGACGTTAATGTATGGATGCTGTAAGGCTTCATCTACTGATATCCTCTTGGCCGGGTCAATGACCAACATCTTTGATAAGAGGTCCCTGGCTTGGCTGGCTGGAACAAGGGAAGCAGAGAAACACAGAGTTAGTACAAAACAACCTCTGCCTCCAGAGAAGCCTTAGTAGGGGTAGGAAAAGAGCAGTGGCACAACCCTTTGAGAGACTGGTTGTGTATGTACCTCTGCTCCCCTACCTCCTCACAGCAAGAGCTCTTCAGCAATAATTTTAGGTCTGATTCATTAGAAAGGTGCCAAAATCAGGGCTGACACCCTAAGTTCCCTAACAAGCTTTAATGACATTTTACATATGTGCAGATTCCACGCAGAGAGATGAATAATACCCTAAAAAAACCATGCTTGATGTGTCAGTGATTATTAGCAGGATCACAGTACAAAAGTTCACATATAGTCTAAAATCATGGCATTACTAAATCAAAGCCTAAAACTTACAGGCACTCTTAAACTACTCAGAAAAACATCCACACTTCTATGGATGTTTTAAAGTTTCTCACTTAACCTGCTGTGAGGCATTAAACATTTTAATGAGGCATAGAGATTAGGCTAATCTTAAGGCATCCCCTTAGAAGCAATAATTTCAAATCCATAGCCTTGGGGTATGGAAGTGTTTGGAACTGCATGAGTCTTGTTTGTCCTGCATAATGAAATTTAAATTAGTGGTGCACATCATCCTGCACTACATATACATACATACATACATATATATATATATATATATACATACACACAAACATTAAATTTTACATTGCAGCATTGATTTATTTTACCTGATAATATATTCCATTGTGCCCATCAGGCAAACAATGCCTGATCAGGCAAAAAATGCCTGTTTGCCTGTGGAAAACAAAGCCACAACCTCAGCTTTATATTACCCAAATGGATTTTTCCTAGTTGGAGTTTGTAAAAAATATAATACCATCTTAACCCACACAAAAAAATTATATCAACATATATTTCTGTTATTATTGGTATTATTAATATGTAGTGTTCTAAGGTCTTGGATGCTCAAAATTATTTGCTGTGTAAGTGAAAAAGACAATGAAAGGAAAAAAGTTGCAAAGAGCAGTAAGTGCAAAGATATTATTAGGTATCTCATCATACATGGATGAGTATCTAATTAAGCCACTAATATTACATTATATTTAGGCAGAGCATGAGATGATACAATGCTGCACAAGTAGGGATTCCTGAACGCACTCTTTCTCGCTTCATGGCTATATCTTCAAAACTGGCATTCAGGATGCTCAATTGTACCCAAAAGATGCTTTCTGTACCCAAAAGATAACAGCACTGTTTGACAGTCATTTTTATTCATTAGCTGCAAATGCAGGAAAATTCCATTATTCAATTGTGTTGTGGTAGGAGTATAAAATTCTGTGTATCCAAAAGCATCTGCCCAGACCTCTCCCCTTACTCCCAGAGCCAGGACAGCAGCTGGGCTATGAAGCAGTTGCTAACTGGAAGAAAATTCTGGGTCGTGTAATGACATGCAAATTGCAAGCAATTGAAAACCATTAAATGCCAGTGTGGTGAGTGCCTCCAAGGACTGGAATGGTGCAGAGCCAGTACACAGCACAGGTCTGCAGGGGCTCCAGGGCTGCCTACTAAACACACAATAATCACTCTTTTCCATTGGAGGTTAATGCCCCATTCAAGTGAAAAAAATACTTCAATATATGATTAAAATCATGGCAATTTTTCTTCTACAGGGGGATATTAGTTCGTTTTCTACTTCGCATATCCCACAGGATTTTTCAAAAGGAGAAATCCACCCCAGAGGATACTAAACCTTGGCTACTTCATTTTGGCTGATGTTGATAATATATTTGTATTTTCTAGTAAAGGTAGAGCTATGAGGCAGGCATTTGGCTGAACTGGTATTTTTCACTTAAAAAAAAACAGTGCAAGTCCTGAAATCTCCCAATGGAAGTTCAATTGCTCTGTTGTGTTAAAAGTTCGAGAAAAAGAATAAAGGAACACCTCAATTCCTTGCAGCACAGGATCATCACATAGAACACCATGGGAATATTCTCAGTGCATTAGTGTTTATGTTCCCTTGGCTCCCAGTCACCAGGATCCCCAAAAACCATTTCCAAAGCCTGCCTCTCAGCTGAACAAAGCCCGTGCAGTCACTGGTCTGCAACTAACTCCCTTAAATGGAGTGCAACTAGAGAGAAGATAAATTGGAAAAGCCTTCATTCCACTGCAGCTGTTGCATATGAACCAAGACCCTTTTTCAGACATACCTTTGAGTTTGTTGTGTTCTGAGTCTGCTGGGAAGAGAGAGTCTGGAAAAAGTTTGGGGAAAGTGAGGCCAGCGTACTTGGGTCTGTTCTCGACGTAGTTCCGTACTGTTGGCTGCAGCTTCTTCATGAATTCTGGACACGGTGTTCCCAGCTGCTCAATAACTTTATTCCACTGATCAATATCTGAACAGCAGTAGTTAAGGGAAACAAAATGCAAACCCCCACATAGCCTCCTGACATTTCTGCTTGTGTTCTCTGAGAATCCTCAGAGGTATTTCACTCTCCTCATAACATCTTTACACTCACTATTTTTCCTTCTCACTATTCCTCCAGGTCCAACAGCCTGCAAAGGGAAAAACTCTTACACACAACTTCAGGACATTGTGCAGTTCTAAAACCATGAACACTACAGAACAACACACAGATTCTTCTCTTTGCATCTACACTTGTTACCTTTTTTTTTTTTTTAAACTTGAAATGCAGTGACTTGCACTCCCTTTTTTTACATGCAGATAATTGTCACTACTTCAGCTTGGAAGAACAACATGTGCACCTGCCTCCCTACTCAGTCTGTGGAGAGGGAGACCCAGCTGGTTTAAAGAAGCTCTGCATAGGACAAAAATCTTCCACTCATCTGCTTTGCACTTTACTCTCTCCAATAACTTCACTAATGCTAATTTTTCCAATACCAGCCAACCAGCAACCCCTCAAAAACAATTTGTTTGATTTTGTAAGAACACACTGGAAGTTATTTTCTATTGACAAATGATGCACAGGTGTAGACAGATGTTTCTCTTTAACTGAGAAAGTGACAGCTACCTTGCTAATCTAATACTGGCTAATGGGAAACAGGCTCTAATGCCTAAAAACAAAGTGTATTACAGGCTTTTCCAACTGATCTTTTTTATTCTTGAGGTGTTGATATTTTAGATTTCTTGTGCTAACATTTAGGCACCTGATGGGTGTTATGTAGCTCTTTCAGCCACGTTCAGAACAGGATTGACTGTGCCAACAAAAAAGCAAATTATCAGTAGCATCTCTACATCACACTAATTCACAGAGCTAAGAATCTGATGATTACATGGGGAAAAACAAAGGAGGTTACATGCAGCTGTGGGTACACTGATGCTGAGAAATATGATGAAGGGAATTTTGCTGAGAACACACTGGAAAGAAAAGGTTTTTAAAAGACAAACATTCAAAGCATTTCAGCACAAAGATTTCTTTTTTAAAAAGTATTGTTATTATTTTCATCAGTATCATAAGTGTGGAGTTTTCCAAATATTAAGACAGATAACAGAAAAAGATAGTCAAGCAAAAACCAGTTCTTGGTTGCAGTAGCAATTTCAGATTTCAAAAAGCATTTCATTTTAGAGAAATGAAAACAGTATTTTCACGTATCTTGGAAAGTAAAGACAGACTTAATTTGGATTTACCTGAACTATCTTATTTGAACAAAATAAAAAGCTAATAATTCATTTAAAAATTGCAGGTTTACTAATCAAAAGTGTTTAAAGGAATGAAAATAACTTAAACATATGCTTTAAGAATTCTAAAATAGTGTTTTAAATTGTTTTATTTTCAGCTGAAAAAGGTTGCTAGAAATAGGAGCAGTCTGGAAAGATTTTTCTGAATACCTCTTATTTTTTAAACTAATATGAATATTTATATAGAAAAGCCCTTCCCACACACACCCCCTGTAGGTTGTATGTAGCTTATCTTGTGTTGTCCATGAAAAATATCTTCTTCTCAACAGAAAACTAAACAATTGCAACAACAGTAAAGTTATCTAAGACTACAGCTGCTCAAAGGGTAGCCTGAATATTTCATTAAATATTTAATTAAAAAATAAAGTGGTTTGACATTTTAAACTTATGTTCAAGTCAAGACGCCTTAGTGTCTGCTAGCTGAACTGCTTCAGAAGCAGTTCTCTGAGGAACTTGAGAATACAGAGTGTGCAAATGCTTTGCAGAGAAGAACAGAGAGTACAGAAATGAAGAGGCTGTTAGTTGTGCCGAGAGAAGCTAAATGGGTGAGAATGCCAAGCTCTAAAATCATCACTGGAAGCATTACCTGTGCATGTTGAGTGGAGTGTTTGATAAACAGGGAGGGCCAAACACAGAACTTGCTTCAAAGAAGGTCACCCCTGGACAGAGCAGGTGAACCATCTCCCAGGCATTTAGTGAAGGTCAAAGGAAAACTGATCTTTGGGATCACAGAATTATGTGGGACTTGGACACACTGAGGGGAAGATGTAGTAAGATGCCCTAGACATGATCAATAAAGGAAAAGGGGTACCTAGGAAAAGGGCCTACGTGATGGGAACCACCTTCAGTGGTGATGGAGAAGGGAGTAGGAAAGCCCACAGACAACAGATCAGCTCCCACTGCACACATTTCCTCTAAGCTGACAGAAAGGCTCTCACTAAGAGACAACACACAAGCAGACTACCACCCACAACTGGGACATGTTGAGATGGAGTCATCCCTGCAAGAACCAGAGCCAAAGGAAACGGAACAGGCAGAGCCACCGTGTCCTGCTCCTTGACTGGACCTGATTTGCAGGATAGCACTGGACCTTTTGCAGCTCTGCTCTTACCAAGAGCCAAAAGGTCAGGCTTTATGTCACAGCAACCTCAGGGACTGGTTTTGAGTAATGAATGTTCTGAATGGGTAATTGTGCTTCTTTACTCTATTTTTTCTGACTTATGTTGTTCGTACACTGCCAAAACCCTAAAATAAAATACATTCATTTTCTCCTTAGATATATTTACATGTACACACACACACACACACAAACTGACATGATAGAGCACTCAGGACTGTGTTTGTCCTGATCACAGCAATAACAAAACCATGCTAAGTGAAAGCAGTTAGGTAATGTTTTAGTCAGATGGACAGACACATTTTCTCTCTAGTAATGGTTCTCCCCTTACCTAGACCTTAAAACCACTGGATTATTTTCTGCTGGTCCAGCTCCATTTCACTGCAATGTTTTATGCCGTCACCACATGTGATGCATCTTTGATACACTTGGTGATGAGAAGTTGTACTTGTCGTGGTATGAGATTATAGAAAAGTCTTGAAAAACATCAGAGGTCTACCCATCAAAGCAAAGAAACAGCTTTCTCTATCTGCCAGTCAGCATTAGCTTCAGCAACTCTTCAGGAAACAAATGTTACCACAGCACAGTCCTAATATGAATCAAAATCTACGGTAGGTGACATTAATCAATAGGAAATTGTAACTATTGATATTATTGAAAAAATGGTACTGAAAGTTAGTGATCACATAACTCTGACAGAAGTTTTCCAGAAAAAAAAAAAGAAAAGAAAAAAATCCCTTAAAGAACAAGAAAAAAAGAGGACCCTGTTTTTCCACTTGAAATTAAGCAAATGTTAGACAGACTGAGTGTTGGAAAGAATTCCAACCCAAAGCTCTGGAAAATGATGGAATGTCTGCTAAACAGCTATTTGAATCAGTTCATCTGTCCATTGCCCTGAGCAGGATCAAGGAAAACGTGTCAACTATTCAAAACAGCATCTGTATGATTTAAGACAGAAGAAGGGGATCTAACCTGGATTTATTAGCTTGCCTCTGGCACTAACAATATGGCATTTAGTAGCTTTAAGAGGGTCACACAGAGTTATAGCAAAGATTTAAGAAAATAGATCTAAAATGAGTATCTTCTGAATTGAGGTTTATCACAGAGGCCTTGGGTTGCTTCAAGCTCACCCATCACCTTTTCTCTTTTCAGCTTCATACTCTCCTAAGGATTGTTCTGCTTTGCTTTCTAAATACTTAGCTATTTATTTGGAAAACAACACAAAGCTGAACTGCAGATTAAGTGACAGTTTTCTAAAGCAAAGGCATAAAAATTTAATGGGAAAATAATATTGTGAATTAACAATAAAGCATTTCTTTTGGAAAAAAAAAATCAGATTTCACTGTAAAGTCATCTATTTAGAGGCACAGGCTGAAAGTGTACCTGTATTTATTTTTTCTGTGTGCATTGATGCAATATAGTTCAAAATCATGGATTAAAAAACAGTGTTTTGTTCATTCGGTTGTAAACCCCAGATAAATGAAATTCCTGAAAACTTCCATACAACTATAAGGAAATTGAGTTTGGCTATAAGAGCAAATTTGCAATACTTCTCTGTCTCAATCAGAAAATATTAAAAGCATTTCTACAGTATACAAAATAGTTGCTTGTAATTAAAAAAACAATTTAGACAACAAATTATTGTCTCCCTATCTAGCCTCAAGATCACAACAATTTTTCTTTTTCCTTCTCATGATGTGTCTGTGTAAATCACACTCTTTTTTGGAGCAAAAATTTGTATTTTGTTAAGTTCAACAGCAAGGTTTTGCAGGAGTTACTGTTTGCCTTAGGATGTTTCAGTTGTACTGCAATACAAATAACTTAATCTCTCATGTTTGCTCATCTGAAAGAGAAACCTTTTTCTGAAATGCTCCTCGAGCAGTATCAATGGACTGTGATTTGGGAAACAGGAGTAATTGTGCCAAAATGCTGTTTGTAAGAGAGCTGCTGGAATTGTGCTGGACAGTGGTGGTGCTGTGGGAATCATGCTCCTCTGCCTGGCACCCTGGGCTGCTCTTGCTCCACCTGTCCAGCAGCACCTCTGAACCAGCTCTGCTGTGCAGGAGCAGGATTTGCTCTTTCTGGATAAATGTGCTGCTTCTGGACATCATTGGAATGAGGACATGTCAAATCTTGCTTTTCTTAAGGTAGGTACAATGAAAAAAAAACAGACACAGGATGTTTTGTTTGTAACAGGCAGACAGGGGAAGATCATCTCTTTTCAATCTCAAAATCTTGAGGGAACCACCTTGCTAATTGTTTTCTTCTTAAATCTGCATATTCCACCAACAAAAACTAACTGCTCCACTTCAGGCAATTTTTTAATGCTCATAACTTGTCAAATTTAGAATAATTACTATTAAAAGCTCTGCAGTTCCCTCCTCAACACCAAATTGTGGCAACAACTGCAAAGATGATAGGGCAAATTTTTTTTTTCATTTTTAATTAGACCTTTCTTTTTTAAAATAAATCTGCTAAAAACGACACTAACCAGCTTCACTGTGGGAGACATCAGTGCCACATTCATATTTTTTCCACAGTCCCACAATTTACACATTGATGCCAACGCAGTTCACAAAAAAACCCCACACAAAAGGAATTGAAAATGCTACCATCTGACAAGACAGTAACTATAAAGCATTTTCTGTTCCAAGGTGAACACTTTGAGAAGAATGTGGCATTTGTAAAAATTAGACTGCAACAGAAAATACTGTGCACTGTTCAGAATAATAATTGCTATTTATATGGAATAAGAGAATGTGGTGATAACAGTAACATGTAGCACAAATAAATTACTTAAGAAGATTACCATTGATCATTCAGGAGTTAGGAGATAGCAGTGTTCATTGTGCTGATGCCATCATTAACATTTTGGAGGCCCATTTGTGGCTCCTTAACTAAAATTTTTAAATACTATTTTTTGGCTGGTATTTCATTCAGTTGCTGCTCATCTGTGCTTACACAGCAGCAAGCAAATCATAAAATCATTGTTGGAAGGGACCTTAGAGATCATCTCATTCCAAGTCCCCTGCCAAGGGTAGGGACAGCTTTCACTAGGCCAGGTTGCTCCAAGCCCCATCGAAGATGGGTGCTTGAGCACTTCCAGGGATGGGGCATCCACAGCTGTTACACCACAAACATGTTACAGGTAAAAAGCCATAAAAATCACCTAGGAGTTGGCTTAGGAAGCGGGATCTTACTGATACAGCACAATCCTAAAATATTTCTGTTTTTACTGTCAGTGAAGTTGGTATGAGCTCAGTTTGCTTCTGAATCTCAGGTGTACCAGCAACAACTTGGATAAGAAATCAAGAATAGACTCCTCAAGCCCAAAACATAGAAAACAGGTTCCTGGAAACTGTGGGGCTGCTTCTCTTCCAGAATCAGGAGAAAACAGAACCATTCTGTGTTTTCATTTGTGTAATTATTCAAAAGTTCCTTTTGCCCTTTACCAGTGAGTTTTTACAATTAACAGTTCCTCAATTGCCCAGTGTTTAAGGAAGAACAAATTTTGGCCTCAAAGTTCAAGAATATTCAACAAAAACATACAACATTCTATATATTCATGTATCTATCAGTCTATATCTATCTCTACCTATCAGCTGAGCCACCTCCAGCAACCCTCAGCTCACAAATACTTCATGAATCTTTTTCATCAGTTTTATCTCTACATTTCCTCTGACTTCCAAGAGCGGAAGCTGTACACATCACTCAAAGGATGGAAAGTCAGCAAAGAGAAAAGGCTGAATAAAGAGAGAAATAAAAAAACCTTCATGAGAAAATATAATAAATATGCAATAGAGCAGTTTTCAAAATGTATGATCTGAGTTGTATTATTGGACAGGAGCAAGTGTTCTCATTTTCCTTGTATTTACATACAGATGGCAGGTTTTCCAAGATAAAATGATAAGCTGTTAGCACACGGCCAAAGTTCAAACAATTTGTGTTTAGTACAAACATTTCTAAAAGAGTTACATTGTGGTATTGAAAAAATTAAGTGGGCAATGGATAACCTTTCATCCATTTAATAGTGCTGGGATTGGATTTTTGTAGCCTGGGCATTCATTTTTTGGTGGTTTATCCACAAACAGCACTGTTTCCATGGAACCACTGCTCATTCGGCATTATTGCTCAGAGAAAAAACACACCAAAAAACTACTTTTCAAATAGAGTATAATTCTCATCTCAGATTTAAAGCAGAATTAATTTATTGTGCAAATACAAAAAGCTGCTTTTCCTAATGAGTTTATGATTTCTACCTGCCACTGATACCCTGAAAATCACAAAATGTTGTTTCTCTTACTGTTGTAACCTTTAAATCTGTACTTGTTTTAACAGGTAAGACCACAGTAGACTTCTGTGCAAAATTTCTGCAGGCTCTATGTCTTTTTCCATCAGCTCAGATTTCCTGACAAAGAAAAGGTACAAAAAATTAGTTCTTAGAAGGTTTGCTGGAACAGTTTCCAATAACCTGTTCTCTCATGTTTTCAGAACAGTCCCTGCATCTTCTGCATAAAGCAGAGAAAGCTTTAGGGCAGTTTTTGAGATCTTTGATGCCTGAGAAAATAATTTTGCCACTAATCCTAGAAAGTACAAACCCATCTTTTAAAAAAAAATTATGGCCTGTGCTATAATGACTTGTGTACAGATATTGATGGACTTTATGGATCATTCTGACTTAATACAGCAGCACTGGTTTATGGGACCTTGACAAAGTTATTAGGCAAAATATGTATATTGAAAAGTATTTTCAGAAACTACAGTAATTTTTCTGCTCTGTATTTCACCAGCAAGGCAGATCAATTTGATGTTACATTTGTAAGTAAATTAACTCTATGCCTGGAAAGAATCTATCCAAAGGTGAAACTATTGTTTCAGAACATGAGCCTTGAAAAACAGTTTTGTTTTTGTTGAAATGAAATGACCAGAATTGTGGATTTAAAAAAAAGAGGTCCTTTAAGAGTATTGATGGCTTACATGTATTTCTGTCTATTTTCTTCATCTCACAGTGGTCATGTTCTTCACTTTCTGAGCACTGAGTCTCAGCTCAACTCCTTCTCAGCTGAAGGAGTTTCAACTCTGTGAGAATCTTTAATGATGTTGGTTATCTTCTGAAGTTCAGCTATCCTTCCTGAGCTCAAAAACTGTTTATCTCCTGAATTCCACAATATGGCTTTGAAGCTCTGCCCAACATTTTTTCAGCAGCTCAGCTGAAGTATAAGCTCATCAAATCTGTTGATGGCTGGAGAACTTCCTCTACAAACACATCTGCTGCTGCACCTGCCACTGGCTGAAGATTTCAAGAGCTCTGATATGACTGATACCTAATAACTTCAGGGAGAAATTTCATATAATCATAGACTTGTTTAGGGTGGAAAAGACCCATAGGATCACTGAGCCCAGCTGATAACCCAGCACTGACAATACACCACTAAAATCCACTGAAGGCTGTCAGGGCTGCAGCGATCCTGCACTGGTGGAGTTTGCAGTCCTGAGGAATATGGGTCAGGTGAAGAGTAAAGTCAGGACCATGAATTTTTGGAAAGCAAATTTCCAGCTGTTTAAGGAGTCTGGAACAATAGGACCCTGTGGGAAACTGCCCTCAGGGACAGGGAGCAGAACAGAGCTGGCACATATTTAAGGACGTTTTCCACAGAGCACAAGAGCCAGCAATCCCCTTATCCTCCAAGCCCTACAATATGCATGGCATGATTGCAGCTGTAGAATAAGGTAGAATAAGACTGCATAAGCTTTTGAAAAAATATATACTAAGAGCAGCTGACATCACATCTCTCTACTGAATACATACTTGTTTCCCTGAGCTTGTCCAAGTACAGGATTTAAAAGCACATTTATCCTTGTCTGCCCAAAACGCCTGCAGTGGCTAAAAAAAATGTGTAACTACACTTTCACAGCTCACCAGAGGACTAAGGCACCTTCTTCCCTCCTCCAGATCATCCATGCAGCAATGAGAAAAGGTTAACAGTCTCCCTCATGAAATCTTGAGGAGAACAGGTGGAACAAGAGTCGGACTCAGGTACAGCCAGCTTATCCCATTGTTCCTGAGGCAACACAACACACCACATCCTTGCTCGAGGCACAATTAGGTGCAAGCTTCATGCTAATTGCTTTTTGAAAGCAGAACTACTGCTGCCAACATTGAAATGGAGTTCTCATATGAAATTAAAAAAATAAATAGGAAAAATAAAAAAAGCTGTAGCACACAAATTAAGTGCATCACATGCATACACCACAAATGGTGGAGAAACAGTAAAATTTTGAGTATCAGTAAATACCATGAGGATTTTGGACACTGACAATCATTCTTCCCAACTGGGAGTTTAAAAGAGAATAGAGGTGGGTTCTGTTCTCAGCTTCACCCCAGTGATTTCAGCGAATTCAGATGGATTACAGGAGTAGGACAAAGCAGCCGCCTAGCAAAGCACTCCACTCTGCACCTACTCAGAGGCATTTTCTGCTTTTCTACTTCTGAATTTTGATACTGAAATTCTTAAAGTTAGCTGAATGGACTATTTAATTGTATAAAGTGTAACAGCATCAAATGACCTGCATTCCTTAACCACTGGAAAATGGCAAAGAGTAAATTGTGCAGTCAAATATATGACTGACAGTGCATTTCTCATGAATATTCAATCTTTTAGCTTCAAAACTGCTTTTCATGGTTATTTATGCATAAAAATTGACACAAATTAGTATTAAATACTCTTCAAAACACAGTGTGGATGTGAAATTAAACACTGCCTGTTAAGAAAAATTGCTGATAGCAGATTCTGGTACACTGCCAAGCTTAACCCATTTTATGTCAAAGAGAAAACTTTTTTAAAGAAACGGATGTTTAATTACACTTGCTCCTGCACTTAAACACATCCCTAAGTATGCTGCCCTCGAGCTCTGAGGGCTTAGAGTTCCTGCTGATGGAATTATCCAGCTGCCCAACTCCATCACTCCTCAGAAGAAATAATCTTTTTTACAGCAATGCTAAGCATTTTCTGTTCAGGTTTAAGGCAGAGGATGGCACGAGGTCATGGATCTCAGCAGGCTGGGTTGGAGCTTGCAGCTTCCCAACTGGCTTCCAGCTGCACAGATGGGCAGGGGAGCCAGAAGTGCTGAACCCCTGCTCGTGGCTGCTCAGCAGCAGGGAAGGGGTGTGGGGGATGGATTTGGAGATGGGGTGGCTTTGAGGAGCAGCCTGAAAGAAAGCGATGGCATCGTTCTCTGTCCATGGAATTGGCAGCCATGGAACAGCAGAAGAAAAGCAGAGAGGTACAAAAAACACAGAGCAAGTTTAGCAATGTATCATAAATAAAAATGAAGAACGTGAACTCAATTACAGGCCAATCCCAAAGAAATCAGCAGCTGGTAATGACAATTTCTGTGGAGTTATTGCAATAATAGATGGTACACAATGCTTTGATTATAGAGGCTTTGTGCAAGTTCTTTTTAACAAGTATGCAGCTGTGTCAAAGAAACCAGTTTTTGAAGTGCTATTTAAGACATATTCAATTCTTTTTGGACTTATTTGGGTCCAAATATCTTTAAATGCTAGCTTATAAAATGTAGGTCTATGAACATAAAGCCAGTTATGACTACGTCACTGAGGGATGCTTAAATGTTTGACTCCACATTGACAGGAAACAGAAGCACAGCAGATCTGGAGCCCAAACTGGTGCTAATGATTTCCATTAACACACAGAAGGGAAACATTTACTTTCACATAGGCAGGGGAGATGTGCTCCAGATCATCCAAAGACACAAGGAAAGTGCATTGCTCATTTCAGTATGGGTATGCTCACCCTGCATTTTGGACAAAACACAAGTTAGAATCTTAATAGGCAAGGTTGTGAAAATATTAATGATATAATTACCTGCTTTCATTTCTTTAATGCTCTTCAGATGATACTTTTTCCACATTTTGATCAAAATATTGAACCCTTTAAAATGTAAATGAGGTCAGAAGTGCTGAAGTAAGCTGGTAAGTGTGTGCATATACACACACACAAGTGTACCTGCACACCTACTCAAAGAAAGTTACATAAAAATTAATAATGCCTGGAAATTCCTCTGTTATCTAAGTACAGAATTTAAAATAGAGGGAAAACTCATACACAGGCCATGTCCATTTCTCATATTCATGATCCTATGGACAGTAAAAGATTGGAGTTAGATCAAGCATGTACTGATCTCAGTTATTGTTATAGACAAGGAAGTGTTCCACAATCTGATAAATACTAAAGTGCTTCAATAAAGCATGGAACAAAATAAGAAATATGGCTGCCTCAGCCCTGAGTGTAGAATGGTCTCTAAGGAAAAGAAATACATTCTTAGTCTGCTTGTCCACTGATTTAGTGTGTTTATCTGTAAATCACTTCTTGTTGATGCCAAGAATATATTCTGCTTTCACATAATAGTTCCATGTTCTTGAATAAAAGATGGCAGACCCAAATCCATTACAACAGTTTCCCAAGAAACATCCAGACTTCTGAGTCATTAAATTACTACCAAGTGATGATTTTAGTCTTGGGAAGAAGCTGTGCCCAAACTGAAACCATTTCCTGCTTTTCTACTTTAATAGCACCTGAAGAGCAACCAAACAAAGCAATTAAGCAATTCTATGAGTCTGTAACAAATAAGCATTTCTGTGATTTATGTCTGAGTATCACAGAGATGCAGAAATGCATGTGAAACACAGAACCTCTAACATCTCTCCCTGAGGTAAGCAGTGACTTGTGCCTCCCTTTCTACCACCTTTAAAAAACCCTCACTTGTGCAACACACCCCTCCCAGACACATACCACCAAATTAATAAAGAGACATTCATGACAACAAAGCTGTGGTCACTGGCTGCAGAAAGCAATGCTGATGAGCTGTGTGGGATGCTGTTTTCCATCTCCTCGTGCTGTACTTACTGTGGCTTTCACCTAAGGCCTTTGCTGAGAGGCAGTAATGGTTTGTTGACATTTTGGCTTGCAGGGATTTTGCAGTGAGACTTAAGCCAGCTCTTTAGGTACAGAACAGAGGTGTGTCAGCACTAGTCTAGTGGGAAGGGGCTGGAAGGGAAGGGGTTGGAAGTACCTACGGGGGCCAGAATGGCTGCTAGGAAGGATACGATCAGTGCCAGGAAACAACACAGCACCTTTAATCATTTCTCCCATGATGCACCCTACTGACCACATGTCAACTGAAAACAAAAATGAAATGAAGGTAAACAAGAAAACAGGAACAGAACAACAAACAAATGAGAAGACTTATCCAATCATGCTATAGCACAGAGCCTGCAGACACAGAGCTGCCTCTTGGTCTCGGCGGCTGCTTTTCTGCCTGAGCACACAAGTTTCATGACAACAGAGCAGGTCTGAGAAAAATCAACTCCAACAGTTTCCTTTACCCCAGTGAGGATGAAAGACAACGCCATTAAATACAGAAACCCAACTGAGACCCGCGGCTGGCTACTGTGTCATAATAATACTTTGTAATTAAAATTTACCAATTAATTTTGTCTTTTTCAAGTTTTCATTTGTATTCATTACCTAGGTTTATGATGCTTTGTCTTGTAAATGAATGCTGGTCTCTGTATTCAATAAGGATATGCAAATTGCTATTCCTTTATCATTCCAGCTACCAGAGATCCATGCATATTTTCACAAGCTGAACTGCCAGAAGCCACAAAAGGAACTTGGGTCCTTGTGAAGACATATTCACTGCTGATTCAGGGTTATAGAATTTTTGAGATCATTCAACTCCAACAATGCTTGCTTTAGGGCCTGTTGGCTCACTTCCAGCAAATCTCAGTGAAGCCAGCAGTCCATCACAGGGATCTTGAGAATGTCATCAGATTTCTATTTGCCATGATAGGAAATGGTGATTTCTAAATAGGCCAGTTGAGACACAGAAGTGCTAAGCTGGACCTTCTGCAGAAATTCAGAGAAAATTGGGGGCCCATTTTGCTCCTACAGGGAAGAGCAGTTCAGCTGGGTCAAACAAAGCTCACCACAATTTACACTGGACCACAAGATGAAACTCAGACTCCTTATATCCAGCACAGGATTAAGGTGGTATTTTCCCCCATACTGATTCCATGTAACCACATTACCTCTGCTGTCCTTGCTCTATGATAAGTCATAGGGCATGAAAGCAAGCACAGGGACAGACTGGTGTCTCAGGGCCAGGAACTGGGGAAAAAATAGGAAAGCATCATGCTGCTTGGTTAAGTTTACTCTTACAATTTCATATTCAGCAACAGTTTAAAGTGCATTTGACTTTGAAGGCAAATGCCCTATTTGTGGAAATCTTAACATGCCTGGGTCTAAGGTTCCCTTGTTGCTCTATTTAGCATATGAAAAGCTTCAACACTACACAATAAATAAATCAATAAACAAAAAACAAAGAACTAAAGAAAAGGCTACTTGTTTGGAAGCAATAAGCAGACCTAGAGATGCAAATTATTGCTGCTTTCATCACAAGCTAAATGGCATGCAAAATATCAGGAAAAGATAGAGCAAGCAGTTGTTTGTTCGTCTGTTATTAATTCCTTTTTCTTTTCAGAGGCTGCCTCCTGACATCACTGCTCTATGCTATGCTCCAGAGGGCACACACACAAGTTGAACTAGTGCCTTACTAAACTGCAAACCGTGTAAAATCAGAGATGATTATTCCCCTCTGTGCCTGAGGTTTTGGGAAGGAAGCTCTTTGAAAATTTCCAAACCAGAAGGAGCAAAGATAAACACCTAAATATAACCAACGTCCTTCTTGACTGCTGCCTGTTTTTTACCTCCTGAGGCAACTAGAAATAAATCAAAGTGGAACCAGGATCTGGCTGCATGTTAAAAGTAGTTAGCTGGAGGTTAAGAATTTTAGCACACATAGCAGCAGCTGTCAGAAGACCCAGTCAGGGCACTGAGACTTGTGCAAAGCTGCAGAAAGGACTGCAGAACTGAGATCTATGCCTTGATCCTCTGCTTCATTTAGTCCAACATCAATCCAGATGTTGCAGTCCAAGTAATTTCACTCATACAAGCATCTGAAAAAACCAAGCACACCACAATCTCTAAACACCTGCATTCAGCTCCAAAGCACTGAAAATTTACACCTGGTAAAAGTTTTTTTGTTCAAATGTGAGTAATCACAAATGCTGGCAATGCTGCATTAACACATGGAACATCCCTAAGCTTTAATCAAGGGCAGGCTAACTTCTAGTGACAGACCTCTTCATGATTCAAGGTAAAGCTTCAGTTTAGCAACTATTTGCCTTGATGTTTTTAAAATCATGTGAAACAGTGTTAAGGAATTTAACCTACAGCTGTTCAAGACTCTCTGAAGTGGAACTGTTGGGATTTGGGTAGCCCTTGATGGGAAACCCACTCGCCCCTGGAATATCCAGGTCCTGGATTACCAGGAGTAGGGGATTTTTAATGTGTTCAGAAGCTCTACAAACCAGATTACTGCACACTCTGGAACAGATGCTTAAATGTGTACACATACTTCAGAATATGAGTAAACTTGCCAAGGACACCAAATGCCACCCTGGCATAGGCAGCTTGAACAAGTACTCACCAAAAACCAAATGCACATGGCTACCTGAACAAGGGAAAAAACATTTTAACCATACAGAAAATCTTCTCTGGGCCACCTCCTGGTTCTGATTCCCCACCAAACAGGTACTTCCTGACCCAAATGAGTGCTTGTTCATCTTTCTAGATTTCAGATTCCCTCCAGCAGAGATGCAAAAGGATCAGGAATTGTAGAACTACCCAAAGATGCTTCTATATGGAGAGGACCCAAGTCAACCTTTCATAGAAACCCCCCTGATAAATCTACATTCTCCTCCTGCAAAACTGCAGGTTCTCTGGGACTTCACAAAACAGTGAGAGGGAGCCCATAGGGAGTATCTGTAACTGCCCTTGCCCAAACTCCCACTGAGGTGGTTTTTCAGTCTTGCACTCAGTAAGATCTGACTGTCATTCAATGAAAATGGTGACATTCAAAATGAAATTCATTAAATGCAAGCCACAGGACACTCCAGAGACCAGAGATGCATGCATACCTGAATGAGCTTTGCTATCTATTCCAGCCTTATGGGCTGGTTCACACTTTCTTCCCAGGGCACTACTGAGAATACCAAAAATTCATATTTGAAACAGCTCCTGTTTCCGTGATGCAGAAATCGCCCCTCTGCCAGCTGAAAAAAGATGTTCACCTCCTCAAAACTGAGGAAGATAATGACAAACATATTAATGAAGCAAATCATGACACCTGATTTTACTTGTGTAACTGTAGACCAAAATATTTAGTCCACAACATTGCTTGCCAATGGCTAAGGTGCAAACTCCAGTAAAGGCAGCTGAGTATGCCTGTGATAACAGGGAGCTTCTCTCTCCAAATTCTCCTAAAATGGACAGACACCTCTGCTGGGCAGGACCTTTCTTTACCTCCATCTCTGTTTTGAGTACTCCTGCAGATCTGTACTGATGTCTGCTCTGAAGAACCATTTCTAGGCCCTTACTTGAATTTTTAGCATGAAAAATATAATAGCCTGTATTGGATGCTGTACCTTTTTTTTTAAAGTTTTTCTGTTATTTCTATGCAATTAAAAAAAGGGCACGGTTTATAAAAATACAGGGTAGTTTTCAGTAATACATGGGGAAAGATGCTTTTTTTCACATGCTCCAGATACCACCACCTGTCAATGTCAAGGAAAGTCTGGGATGTGTGGCACTCCCAATGATCATTGTGGGGATTGCTCAAACTCTTGAAAAGGATTAAAAACCTCCCCAAACCACCAAACCCTTATCTCCCTCAATTCTGGCTAAGTCATGGCAAACTCTCAGTTTTGTGACATTCCAATCCCCTTGCTGGGACCTTGCTGAGATACCAAAACCCTCCCCTTTGTGCTTGTATTTGTTATATGCTTGAATTTCAACATGTTTTAACAAGGGCTTGCCCAGCATGGTATCAGCTCAATCCATTAAGATTTCCTGAGAAAGTTTTCCCTTTCTAATTTGAAACACCATTTTTCACAGGATGTTATGAAAACCTTGATATTTCTCAGTAACAGTAATAAGATTCCTAAGTGTTTGAGCAATTGCCTTAGTGACTTCTAATTTTCTTCTTGCCAAACACCATGGAATACAGGTCCTCTCCTGACAGATGCTATATGGAACCAAAAGGGAATTGCCACCATTTTACAAGAGTGAGGTTTTGAACCAACCTATGAATTTCTGTCTTTTTTTAAACTCTGACCCAGTGGGAAGTCTGCACTGGAGAAGGCTCCTGCTTCTCAGGCTGCAGTGCCAAACAAGTGCTGAAAGATGACTGTTAAAAAATGACTGAAAAAGCCATGGGAATCCTGAGCAGAAAGCTCAAGCATGCATGGAGGCACAAGGGATGACTCACACCCTCCCCTTTCTCCCATCTTCTTTTGGATATATCTATATTAAAAAAAAAAAAAACAACAAAACCATCACAGTAAGAGAGACCTACAGATAGTCTTGCCAAGGAAGGTGAAACACACCACCCTGTGTCTAACAGCCCATAGCACTGAAAATCTGTTTTGTAGATCCTGCATTTCCTAGCTTCAGGTTCTCTTTTAGCTTTTTTACATTTTGATTTCAAAGTATCTCTTGTCAGGTCTCAAAGACTATTCAAGTACTCTTGTGTTACCTCTTCCAGCAGGAAACTCACAGGTAGCCTCTCCTGCTACAATACAAACAGATTAGCAGATCATTTGTATGTTTTCATATCTGGAACAGGAATCACAGAATATGCTGAGCTGGAAGGGACCCATCAGGATCATCAAGTCCAACTCCTGGTCCTGCTCAGCACACCCCAGGAGTCACACCCTGTGCCTGAGAGCTTTTTCCAAACACTCCAACTCTGTTGGGTTGGTGCTGTGACCACTGCTCTGTGCCAGTGCCCAATCATCCTCCAGGTGAAAACCTTTTTCTGATATCCAACCTAAACCTCCCCTGACTCAGCTTCCTGTGATTTTGAAGTTGTTCCAGTTCTTTATTTTGATCCTGTCCAAATAACTGCATGCTCTTGACAAAAGGCACTTCAGTACTGTTTTGTCCACATGTTCTAAATTCTCTGCTCAACTGTTCCAGTCTGTCTCAGCTCAATTTAGCACAGCTACCATCAAGAAATAAACTGACTAATGCCCAGAAAAAAAACCCAAAACATTTGAGACCATCCAATTCTCACAGGTGCCAGAAAACTCGATTAAAACTTGCCTTGGTTGAAATTCATGTGAGGCAGTAGTACATCCAGAAAACCTTTAAGGTGAGTGATGGGAAACAAGCAGTGGATCATCTTGACTGTGGCACCCGGGATCCAGTCCAAGAGCCACTCAGATGACAGACAGCATGGGGCTTTCATGCTAAGTGCAAATTACACTCTAATCTGTTGGAGTATGCATATCTGAATTTAACAAAAAGGAGAAAAACGGCAACAGCCAAATCATCCTCACATCTACCCTGAGACCTCTTTGAAACAGGCCTCATCTCATATGAGCAAACTTTAAGACAAATCCTGAGTCTAAAACCAAATACCCAGGGAAGAAGAATCAAGGTCAACAAGACCCAAATTTAGCTATCAATGCCATCATAGCTAGCACACATTTAAGCAGCAGGCTAACATGAACCAGCTGATCCCACCTGGAAAGCCAGGCCAGTCACTCTTAACAGTATCTTTTAAATAATCCTGATGCTAGTTGCTGGTTTTGATTTTAAGACAAAACAAGCCTTAAGAAAATACCACCCAAAACAAGTAAAGCAACAGAGTGCACTTAACAAAAATGCAGAAGTTTTTATTATGCTGTAGTTTAAGAAACACCCAAAAATGCCCTCAAAACACTAAAATACACCTATTAATCAGTGCAGATCAATTGCAAAGATAAATTCTGATTATGAGTGGTGGAAAGGCAGCACCTTTTCCTAAAAGACTTTCTTGATGAAAATTCTTTTTCTAAGGGAATAGAACACTTTCTGTCAGATGTCACAGAGCATTTCTTAATCCCACCACTCTCGAAGACAGCTGGTGGGCAAGGGAATTTTTGAAAATCTGGCCACAGAAAACATCAACTCTATCTGTTAATGCTGACTTCTCTTCATAATTCCTTTTGGATGTTCATAATTACACAGAAGAAAGTTGGAATTTTTCTCTCTTCCTGCTTTAATGGTATTTTCTCTTTTGGCTGTCTAAGACTTTAAGCTACTTGCAGTAGGAATTCTGTTCTCTATATTTGGGGTGGAAATTCAGGCCTAGCCAAACTTAGGACACTTGGCTATTATCACAATGCATTTCTATGGCTAAATCACTGTTTTCGTTTGATCTGCTGAAGGACTCACAAGTGAAATTGCTATAGTAGCATCCTCTGCATGCCTCCTTCTTTTCAGTACTGAAAATAAATGCTCTGATCACTTTATTTTCCCCACTAAGTCATGTGTGCCTGTAGGACATCACTGTGGAACCTGGCAGCTCAGATCTTAATAAAACTGTCTCACCTGAAAGCATTCATTTTAAGTTTTCCCTTCTCTTCAAATAAGAAACCAGAAATACATTTCCAATCCTTAAATTGAAATCTTATGAGATTTTGAAGATGTTATTACCTAGAGCTGAACCAGCTTTTGGGAAAGCCCTGGGGTTTTCTAACATATTTCCAATGGCATCCAAGAATTCGGGCACTTTTTAGCTGTTCACATTCTTTCCAATTTAACGAAAATGGAATAAGCATCAAAGAAACACTGAGCAAGAAACGCAGAAGTGGACTAAAAAAGCTTGCTGGAACTTGCCAGGAATATTTTGGTCTGCAAATCCATCTGGAAATGGATTGAAAGGTGGATTTCTTCTCGAGAGGGTCTGATTTCTGACAAGGAGGTTTCCCTGACAGTATTTTGAAATGTCTGCCCTAGCTGAATAACAAGGAATAAGGGTACCTGCCAGGCAATTTCTACCCAGTACTCTCCAGGACACTGGAGGCTGCTCTTGACTGAAAAGCAGCTGCAGTCTATCCAGATTCCAGAGCTTTCTCATAGCAGCTTAAGAGAGAGTTTCTTGTTTATGTAGATGAGAGTTCTGAAATTAATTCCCACCATGTTTTAATGTCCACAGACTTTAAAAATGAAATCTAATTTCAAGTCAGCAGCACTGAGTGCAGTGGTAACTCAGTGGGATGATTTAGGTGAGATTAAATTTTAAAATATTTTCTTTCCATAAAACATAGCAGCAGCTGAGATTTTTTTCTTAGATGTATACTGTGCCATACACAAATGTTCCTACTTCAGACTAGAAATGAGTAAGCTCATATTGATCACAAGTGCACACAGTAGACTGTCTTCTGAATGATTAAAAATAACTGGTACTTTTGATTTCTATACAGACTTGCCTCTTCCAGATAGAAAACTCTCTGCTGGAAAGCCTTAAGTAGCCCAAGGGAAGTATGTAATGTACTTCTGTGAAGTTTACCTGCAGCTGCACACATACTCCTCCAGCTCTTCCTGCATCTGGGAGGGAGGGAAACTACATCTGCTCATCAACAGCCATGGAGGGGAGGGAAATCATATGGACCCATACACAAACCAGTCCTTCCAACACTGACAACTCATTCATGGGATCAAACTGGTTAACAAATGAGTACTGACTTGGAAATGAATGTACAAATTGCTTTTTTTTCTTCTTTAATTTTTTTTTTAACTTCCCGCTCACCTGAATAAACCCACCTTTAAAACATGGTAGAAATTGTGACCTGGCCCAAATTCTATTTCAGGACACAGGATTTACAATGATTTAAAAAGTAGGACTATCACCCAATTTACACAATGTTTGTTGCATTTGTTCAAAAATTCAGTTGCTATTTTCAACTGATGCTGAAATGTTAAAAGAAATTTTAAGATTATTTTACTGTTATCCCTGAATACAATGCTGTCATAAGAGACTTTCCACAGCCAGACAGAAACAAAGTAATTCTCATGTTTGAATTATTTTTTTAAAGCTACATTGCTTGAATTATATAGCATTAACATTTTTTCTAGACAGGGGCAAAAGAACATATCTCCTAATTTGTTGTTGAAAAAGGAGAGCAACCCATTAACCATGCTTCTATGCTTTTATCCTGAAACCATTCTTTGTATGAATTCCAGCTGCTTATCAACTAAAATCTCAGACTTCACTCAGAAAAGATTAAATGGAAATATCCTCAAGATTAAATGGAAATATCCTCAGTATTTACAGCTGAACCTCGAGTGTATTATAGATAGTTTAGTTTTTCTTTGATTTTTGTTGTTTTTTTTTCTTTTGGGTTTTTTTTTTGGTTTTTGTTGTTGTTGTTGTTGGTTTTGTTTTTAAGAGGAGAAGAGTACATTGTTTGGAGGTAGCATTATGATGGTGTTTCTGAGGTGGTGTTACCACTGAAACACAGCATAACTATCACACTGAATTACAGATCTTGGGAATGGTGGGAGCTGCTCTCCACTTTGAGGTTACAGCTGAAGGTGGGTGTGCAGCCTGCTCCTCATGCTGCAGGGGCAGCTCAGCACCTTTAAGCATGTCAAAGCTACCTACTGATAAGAAAAATCACCATTTTAACCTCTCTGCCTTGTTTTGCATCCAGTAACTTTCCAGCCCCTCTTCCTATAAGATTGGAAGCACTAAAGTGCTGCTGTCACCACCTCAGCAAGCAGGAGGTCCCTGCTGTCCCTCCATCTCCCTGTCAGTGAAGTAGAACTGCATTTTCACTGGGCCACCAAGCACAGCTCAGCTTTCAGAGGAAGTTGACAGAGCTGTGAAAACAGGGCAGGCAGGACCCAACTTTGACAAACTTGACAGGAATTACTCAAAAGTCAGCAAAAAAATAATTGCTTCCATGGCTACATGTCTGTGAAAGCTGGGTTTTCTTCACACCAACTGCCAGTGGCTGCTGATGCCAGATTTTCGTGGTGCCTTTCTGCCAACTAGCTGAAAATCAGATGCCTTTTTGTTTCCAAAAGTGAAGAGATGTTATGTTGCCTCATTTTATTCTGATGGGCAAAACACACTTACTTACATTTCCAAGCCAGCACGGGCAGGTTTAGCCTGTGATAAACAGGTGGCTAAGTACACACCTCCTCTTTTGTTTTCATTTTCTAACATTGCTTTCACCACCTTGGAAGGGGTAAAAATAATATCACTCAAGACAAGAAGAACAAGATAGGAGGGAAATAAAGTTTAGTTGACAACACAGACCTCATGCAAGTAAAGGGAAGTTCATTTTTAAATCAAGAGAATCTGATTTCAGGCCAATTTGGAAACCACAGCAGAAAAACGGTTGCCTTAAACTGGGTGAGTCAAATTCTTCATTTTGTTTTAAATAAAAATAAAAATGTTGTATTGACTCAAAACTGAGCCCATACAGCATTGAGATGAATCCAAAACCATGATGCATTAGCAAGCAAAAGATTATGATGTCACCACAAATGTTATGAAGTCAATATTTCCAAAACATAAAAGCAGAAAAACAGATTTACAGGAATGAGATGGGCCAAATTAGGACTTTTTTATTTTTTTCTTATTTTTCCTTTTAAGAATAGTAAATAAAGCTGTCCAATTTGCCATCATAACGCTTGTTTTCTATATTGCTTATTGACATGACATAAATAGTATATAAAATGGAATGATTACAGGATTTAGACTAATTTAATTGACTGAAATAATTCTGTGCATCTGTTTTTCATTTTCAATTTTGTGCATATCAGTAGCGAGCTATTTTCATTTAGCCATACCTCTGAGATTCAACTTTCTGCTTCTATCTTTACAGTCCTGGTATAGTCATTTTATGGTAAGAGGGATGGAGTGGAGGAGAGGAACAAATAATAGGTGAAGCTGCAGCAAATGGCACAAGGATACAGTCCCTTCCTGGAAAGAGGATTTTGTGGCGAACCATTTCTCCCATAATGCATCCCACAGACCATATATCCACTAGAACAGCAGAGACAGGGAAGTGAAGAAGGAGGGAAAAAAAAGCAAAGTTAACTACAACATTTCACTCCTAAAGGAGGGGAAAAAGGTTGATCAGCACAGTACAGTTTGTTTTGTGGTTTTGTTGGGTTTCTTTTTCATGTCTCACCAAAAGCTAAAATAAGTAACTAGACAAGTAAAAGCTGTGTCAGTCAGCTCAACAGCAGTTAGTAACAACAGTGGAAAAAGTTTAAAATCAACATTTTGGGTAAAGGTCCAGAGCTAGCAAGTAAAGATAAGTAACAACTGCACAGATCCATGGCATACGCTGAATTTATGGCTAAAAAAAATCACTCTTTTTTTGTTTAGGAAAAAATCAAAACAACCAGATAATAATAATCTGAATAAATCCTACTTGCAGAGCTCCTAGGCTTTGTTCTTCAGCACTGAGTCTCTCTGCAGCAGCTGACAAGAGGTTCCAAATGGAACTGCTCACACCATATGGAAAAATACCACCCTTAAAGGTTATTTAAAACTTCTCTTTCAGGATCTATACCTATATCCTCTCTGTAGGTACCTATCACAGAGCATGACCTGAGTGGACTCTGTTTTGTACTGTGTAAGCACTCAAAATAAATGCTATAACAAAAGCTCCAAAGGACAAATATCAACAAGACTAAGAACATTTCCTATTTCCAATCCTGCCTTCAGCTTTTAGGTGAAATATGCACAGTTACCTTATCTGTTTGACTTGGATAGGGGTTTTTTTTGCCCTTTAAGTCTTTAAAGAAAAAATGCTGGATAGATAGTGACACAGTATTCACAGAAAAAAAAAAAAGAAAAAAACAAACAAAACCTGTCTTCCATGTGAAGAGGTAAAAACTGCTTTGAAATGCTTTAAAAGACTATGTTGTTTCTGAGCCTGAAATCCTCATTTTCTGGTTATGTTTGACCTACACAATCAATTTTTCTCCTCATTTCTTCTCCTTTCTTAACCTTCAAAATCAATCCAAAACAAACCAAAGAAACAAACAAACAACTCATTTCTTGGTGAAACGAAATAAAGGTGAAATGTTCCATTTGGGAAAAGGAGGGTACAGGTATCAGGGGCATGGGACAGCAAAAGCATGCCAGAGGCAGAGGCAGAGTTTTCTTCCTAGTGACAGCTTTAGGACCTTCCATAGAAGTGCAGCAAACTGGTGATAATTATGCATCTTTAGCCAACCAAGTGCAGAAAGAAAATGAAAGCAGTGAACAGTCCTTATACAGGCAGTGTACATAGTCAGAGGGGAAAAACGGTGGGGAGCTTCAGTAATGTGGCAGCATAGGCCAGAGCAGGGAAGCAAAGAAGAGCCCTTTCTGTTGACTTCCTTGGGAGCTGGGTCAGAGCCTCCAAGCAGAGCAGCTCCTCTGACAGCTGAGCTTCATTTTCAAACATTTTGTTTTCTTCCTCTCTTTATTTCAGCTTTGTCCGCGTAAGACAAGGCCATTCATCTTAAGCCAGATTCATTGCCCAGGGAAGTCAAAGGAAGTCTCTGTGTTAACCTCAATGGGCGTTTGATCAGGACCCTTGGATGTGGCAAACATTAGAACTTTCCCAGCTGTGTCACAAAAGTGTGCCTAACTTTTTCTTGGTGCAGATTTAATCATGTGAAAAGCAAATGCTCTCTCTGTCCTTTCAAGGACAATAACAGCAACAATAATCCTAATCATCTACTAAATGTCTGGAGGGGGAAAAAAATAACAAAAGAATTCATTTGACAATAAAAGAACTCTGGATATTGACTAAAGAACTATCTAAAGAGTGCTAGCTCAAATTTCTAATGGCACTTAGCAAAAATTTCAAACGTAATACTTTAAGGAATATTATTCCTTTATTTCCCGAATATTATTCTCTATGCTAAGACTCTGCATAATAATAATAATAATAATAATAATAATAATAATAATAATAATAATAATAATAATAATAATAATAATAATAGTTTCTCTACTTTTTTGACTTTTGTATTAAAATTTGTACATGAAACTCATAAAAATTACAAATCATTCATACAGGGACTTGTTAATTTCAGAAGAGTTTGTGTGATTATGTTTTTAGTAGTGCTGAAGTCATGGAATTGGCTCCCAAAATCAGTTTCACTGCCCTTTACAGGATGCAGTTGACTGTTAGTAAAAGTTCTCCTGCAGGTTAGCTAACCTTCTCAACATAAATTAAGTAGGACACTTTTAATAAATTCCTGGTCTTGTCACATTTGCTGTATTTGCCTTCATAAGTCTCCTCAAACAGACAAATTATAGCTTTGACAACAAAATCTGAGCCATAGCTTTTCCCTCATTTCCTGCTTGGTCTACTTGGCACCCAGATGCAATTCTCAGTTTTGTTACAAAATGAGAACAACTTAAAAAGTTTTCCCTTCATCTACTGCAAAATTTGAGTTTTCCCTTATCCACTTCTCTATAGCAAGCACCCCCACCTGCTTTTCACAATATTTCCAAGGACCAAGATCTCTCTCAGACTATTCAGAGGAATATCCTATTTACTTCTAGGGAGATTACATACAAATTATATGTTTTGTTTCTTTTTTTTTTTTTGTTTCAGCTTTTTCCTCTTCTCTGCAATTCTACTTGTTGTTTAAAAAAAACGAACTCAAACTGCAAAATGTATACCCAGATCTTGACAAGATGAAACCTGTCAGCAAAACCTGGGACTTTGTTAAATTTATCATGAAGAAGGAATTAATTCCTGAAATTCAGATGTAGCTCTGGATTTAGAGAAATGCTGGAAGGGCTAGGATTTTCTATTTCAGCTTGTACTTCTTCTTGTTCCTTCAAACAATTCAGAGATCCAGACTCAAATTTAGAACGCGTCACTCATTCAGCAACTTCAGTGGTTCCCACATTATTTCACGGCCACAGAAGACAAAGATGAAAGCTCTGGTCAAAAAGAGTTGACTGTAGTTGTAACTTCAAACATAACTAAGAATAAATTCCCTGTTACTCTGCCATCCCACACTGATAAATTCACCAGCAGTGCATCCCAAATACATTCTGCAGCTGCAGTTCACAGAAGTGAGGAACTGCTCTAACTCCAGGTGTCATTTCCCATCATTTCCCACTACATTTCCTGTCCCTCCTTTGGGTCTCCCTTACAGTGGAGAAGCAGAGCTTGCCCTTGAGGAGGCCTGGTGCAGTGGCACTGCAGCCCTACCGTTCTCCTTGTAGCCCATTCCCAGGATGACCTCAGGTGCTCTGTAGTAACGTGTCACCACATAGGGTGTCATCATGAAGCTAGTGCCGGCAGTCCTGGCCAGTCCAAAATCCAGAATCTTCAACGTGCAGTCAGATTTTACTACAATGTTACTTGGTTTTAAATCCTGCAAAAGATGGTGAAAAAAACCCATGTGACTGTCCTTTATAACTCCAGGTACAGCTATGATACCAACAGATACTTAAGATCACACTTCAAGTACTCTTTCCCTCTTCTGACCCAGTTGCTATCAGAAATACTTGTAAATATACAGCAAACCCTTGCTATTGTTTCTGTAGCAAACTGCTCTGGAAGTTGTTCTACCTCAGCATACTGGGCTTTACCTTGATATCAGGAGCCTACTGGCATTAAATTAATTGCATTTACTAGGATTAGTATCCAAGTGCTGTTTGATTAGATTATTTTCTCTTAATGCTGTGAACCTGATAGAGACATTCCTACCGCACATGTAGAGATACCTTAATGCTTCATTTATAATAATTCAACTCATCCTTTGCTGGATGACTATCTGATAGCCAAATCTATAACCCCCTGCTAAATACATGACATACCAAGATAGGAGAACTTTGTAGAAGAACATCCACTTTGTAACCCACTTTATTAGCCTTTCTTTTCTTTAGGGAAACTTTTTTTTCTAATGTGGAAATCCCAAATTAGTGAAAGCACTTTTCAATTTTCAATCAATTGAGAATTCCCTCCTGCTCACAGTGACATGACTTGATCCCCCCTGCTCTCAACTATCACACATCCACAGCTCTCAACTATCACACATGCCACACCCTTACCAGGCGCAGCACTGATGTGGAAAAAAACAAAATGAGAGGATGCATTTCATATAGACCCAGCAGTCTTTCATTTGGTTTAGCACATGTAAATGATGGCAAATGCCAATTCCATATCCCCTGACCTCTGACTGTGGCTTTTATGTCTTTTATCCATTGCACTGGGACACAGGGCTTTGATCCACAGCACACAAGAGAGCCAAGAGGCATTTAAAATCTTCATGATCATTTCATATGCTGCCTTAAGTTTTAAGCCAAAGGCCCCTTACCCTGTGAATAATCCCTGCAGAGTGAAGATGCTTGATTCCACAGAGCATTTGGTACAGAAGGTAAGACATTCGCTCATGGTCCAGCTCCATCTGAATGACCTGACACAGGTTGGCATCCATTAATTCCATTACCAGGTAGCTGAATGGAAAAGCAAAGCCACAGGGTTATTTTTTTGTGTGTGTGTTGAAGGCAAACCACAGCATCATCTCAAATAAGAAACAATGCCTTTTCTTGCTTTAAAACTCACTTTATTTCTGATGACTGGGAGTAACACAGCTGGAGACTGGGCCCACTAACCACAGCACCATGGTGGTGTTTGTATCTCACTGCAGAGACACCATTCTTTCAGCATACCAGGAAAACTGGTGGATTATTTGCCCTTTCTTGGTGCATTCCCCATGACAGACTATACCCTATGTGGGCAATCAGGCAGCACCACACAAAAAGGCACAAAACCCAAAAGACTGGCAAGCACCAGAGGATGTAACTGCTCAGCCTTTGACCACTGCAAGGATGGCTACCACAGTACACACAGGAATCTGAGAGAAACAGAGATGTCTGAGAGGACAAAATATGTACCCCCATGCAAAATGCCCTCAAAAATCCTCCTCAGCTTGCATGACTTCACAAAATTCTCATTACAATTAATTGGTTACTCCTGGTATCAGACTATAGAATAGGACGATATTTTCATGCAATGTATACAGAATACGGGAAAGAGAGGAAGATAAAAGGAGAGCAACAATATAAAACAGAGAATACTTAAAATTTCATTCACAGCAGGCTCATACTGGGCACAGTAGTGGTTGTCCAGCAGGGCAAGGTTCCAACAGAGATGCTGATTTTCTTCTACACCTACCCCTAGTTCCCCAGGCAAATAACATTACACAACAACAAATATGAAACTGGTGGTTTTCACCTTAAATTATCAAAAGAGCTCTCAATATGGGGATTCCGAATATTTTTCCACCCACTAGACTCACACTGTCTTTTTTAGAGGAGCTACAACCTTTGTATTTTGCTGAGTTATTGCAATCAAGGTACACCATAATGCCCCACACATCCCTAAAGCTTTAGTTTAATTACTGCCCCTGTTACTTACACATCCTGGAACTCCTCCAGAGATTTCTGTGGTGTGAAGACATTTAATAAACTTATAATCTGAAAAGTAAAGTAAGACAAAAGAGTAAAAATAAGTGATATACATCATCAGTTGAATCTGTTTTGAACTGTGTTCAATATAAAAAAGAATAAACTGTTTTTTCACTGCTCTATTTATATTACCACTTCTCACTTTGTGGATCAGTAAAAAATCAGCAGCATTCAAAATAAAATACCACAGATCTCTCAGATTTCTTCCAGGTGCACTTGGAATCATCTGAAAGAAGGATAACCAGCAACAAAACAAAGTGCTAAGGGTGAGACACTGCTCTCAATTTTGAAGTTGCAGGTTCAAAGATCAACTTCAGCTCAATCTAGCATAGCAGTCTTTGTGCTTTGTTCTTATTTATGAGGAAGGCTTATTTGAGGGCACAAATAACCAAGGACCATCTTATCAAACAGTGTTCCTTCCTTCTCTCTGACATGGCCTCAATTCCTTTGAGGGCACACACATGCACATACTGGCTGACACAAATTCCATCAGGAGAGGTACAACTTTTCAGTAGAAGCACTTTGAAACAGAGATATCCTGAGCAAAAACATCTTGCATAGTTCAACTCCTTTCCTCCTTTCTCTTGTTTTGGTTAGCATTTTTGTTTGGTTTATTTTAAACGGGCTGGGCTGCTGAAAGACACTGGTAATAATATGTGAAAAAGAAGACAGGAAACAACGTGACCCCCACAGATCTGGATTTCCCCTGTTTTCACTCTGTGCAGGTAACAGAGGTAGATGACACCAGCACTGCTGCCATGAAGACAGCATCTGAATGTCTCCCTTCCCACTTCCATTGCCTCTTTAGGTTTTCTAACAGAAATTATTAAACATTCTTCCTCTTTACTCCACATATTCTGACTGAATCTTACCTCTACAAATGTACCTTTACAATCCTCTCCTTCCTTTGCACTTCTCTGTACAGACAGATTAAAGCTCTGATCCAACCCATGTGGTGCTGTTAGCAGCTGTCATGCACCATGTTTAAAATTATGTATTTAAAATTAGTGACACTCCTGCTGCCCCCCTCTGCTCTTCCCAGACCGTTAAAAAACTTCTCACTCATCCCTTCATTTTCAAATCCTCATGCATTGGGCTGGCTGAGGGTAGCTTCCATCAAGTCAGCAGAGAAGAGAAGGAACAGTCCTGATCAACACAATGGGAATGTAAGCATAAATCACTGCCCAGAAGTGAGGCAGAGACACTGTAGTGTCAAGTCCTGCAATTTGCCATTTTAGGGTCAGTCCTTCCTCTTTCCATGTGAACATGTGATTGAGAACAAGTGTAAAATCTCCCCTTGCATCACATTGTCTTAAGTTCATTTATGCTTTGCATAAGGAGAAAGAGTCATTGCAAGATCCAAGGGACAAGTAAACACTGCAAACTGAAAAATTTGCTCCTAATGAAAAGAAGGGCACATAGATATGGCAGCAGGAAATCTAGGAGGCGGAGGAATATGAGATCCCTGGGACAACCCTTTACAATGCAGTGTGGCAATCCTACATATTTCACTACAAAAAAGCAGTTGATACAGTGTCAGGCAGATAGTTCTAACAGATAATGGTTAAAATTAGCATACAGCCCTGGAAGAACACTCCTAGTGCAGCATAGGAATATTTTCATTCATTATGGATACTAAATGATACACAGTAGATGGTGCAAGAAGCAGGAAAGTCTAGAACAATCCCAGTTTGGCAGAGCCTTTAAACAAGCACATGGAATACCCTCAGTCTCTCCTGTGGGCATGTATTACCAGAGAGTGTGTAGCCCTTGAGCCAAATTTACTTGTAATTTCTTCCATTTAAAAGAGGAACCCAACAGAACAACTTCCCTTCTAACACAGCAATGCACATACCATTTCTCCTGCTGAACACTTACATTTTTATGATTCACACACTTCATGAGGACCAGCTCCCTGTAAGCTCTCTTGGCATGAGTTTGGTTCTGAAATGGTCTGCTGAGCTTCTTAATGGCCACGTTTCTGTCAAGGACGGCATCATATGCAGCACTGTAGTGATGACAAACACAGGGGTTATGCATCTTAGAGGGTATCCAGCACTTCTCATGGCAAATTCCTGAACCTCAGGTCCACCTCTTCCTTTTCTTTTCCACTGAGAAAAATACTGGGACAAAAGAAGAAGAGAGTTTCTAGTAAAAAAAAAAAAAGGAAGAGATCAATAGGAAACATGTAGCACCGCATCAGCAGAGGACAGCATACACCACTACTTCTGAACTCCAACTCCACTGGAAATTAACACTTATTTTCAAGGGGTGGGGGAAAAAATTTAAGTAACTTCAGATAAAAAAAAACTGGATGAGAAGGAAGTTTTTTCATAAAGCAATTCTCTGTGCATGTCTACAGAAGAAAAGGCTTTTTGCTTTTTCTGTTGCAGTTAAGAACACTTTCACAACGTGGCTCGACGACCAAGTGCCCACATACCCAAAATGAATTTTGTGATTTCCTTATGATATTTCTAATGGAATCAAGTTATTTAGTAATTCTTTGAGACCATATCATCCAATTTCAATAACATACCTAGAAACAGAACCATTTCACAAGGATTTTTACTGATTCCTGGTAACAAAAATATTTGTTATATATGCACAGTTACAACTTTTGAAAATGAAGAAATACATTGTTTGAGAAGTGAACTTTTAAGCCTGGGGCCCTAAAATACTCCTTAAACTTGTAAGTGTTTTTCACAACCTTCAGCTATTTTTATAAATGTTACTTCTGTAACATTTGAACACTTATTTTGGTGGTTCAAAACTGAATCCATAATTTCTGACTTCTAAATATCATAAAGCACACCAAGTTCTAGAAGCATTCCCAAATGGACAGCAACCTCAGACCCTCTTCCTGATTTTCCTTTTACTAAGAAAGAGGAATGACTCGAGTTTTCTGCTAGTCCATGAAAAGCAACAGTATATTTCCCAGGAGATAAATCAACCAAACCACCCATTGTTCTAAAAATTGCTTTCCTAAGCATGAAGTAAATATTCAGAATCCTGCAAAATTTTTTTAATTAACCCTTGCTTACTCAGTGACAGAGGCTAGCTAACCAAGCTGAGCAGAAAGCATGCAAGCATCAGAAGCTTAGTCACAAAGCTAACAAAAAATGTACATCTGTTCAAAATAGGTAAGAAACTGTTGGCAATGTTTGTCTGGGAAACCACACAAGAAGAGAAGAATCAGAAATACTGAATTTTCACTACATCTGCATAAATAACACACCAAATGCATCCCACAAATAAGAACAAAGGTGATGAGAAGTTTTGCAAAGATTACTATTAGGACTTATTTAGGAAGTCTCTTGAGAGTGGGTTTAAGGAAGTGATATTTCCATGGCCACATCTGGAGTTCTGGGTGGTACTCCAGGCTCCCAGTATGAGAAAGATAAAGACTGGAGAAATTCCACTGATGAGCCATGAAGTTTATTAGGGACTGGAGCATCTGTCATACAGGGAGCAGCTGAGTGAGCTGGAGTTGTTTAACCTGGAGAAGGCTTAGAGTGGATCTTATAAATTTTCTTAAGTATCTGCCAGGAGGAGTAAGGAAGATGGAGCAAGACTCTTCCAGTGGTCCTGGGCAATCTGCTGTAGTTGACGCTGCTTTGAACAGGTGGGTGGGACCAGGTGTCCAACATCATCCATTCTGTCAGTTGGTAACAATTCTTTATTCTCCTGTTCATGAATAAGGCACGTAACTTCCATGACCCAGCTATTCATGTGCACAAACAAAAATGTACTCACCAGCTAAACCATACAAGCAGCAGCTTAGGTGACAAGGCTATCAGAGATCCAGCCTGACTTGATTTCTCTCTAGCCACAGAATTTCACTCAACTAAACCTTGTGTTAGGAGGAGCATGGCATGTGATTTACAGCCTAACAGTATGTAGCAGAAAGCAAACCTCCTGTCCAGCTGTCAGAACTGTGTCTCTCATTCTGATGTAGTTCAGCCACAACAGGGCATCATAAAGGCCACAGCTAAAATAGTTCCATCAAGAAAGCATTGAACAAATAAAATGCAAAGCCCAAGGATTTAAATCTACAGGATCTTTTAACAGTTAAATATTCTGTCCCTGTTGTTCATGGACATATACTGCAACTATACTTCAGCAGACAAATCTCTCAGCTAATCCATCTTGATCACCCAACTTCTTTTAGGATGAAAAGCCTATGTAAGACTCATGTGAGCTGTGTAAGAGTACTATGAATAATTTTAATAATATTTTTTCGTATTTTAATCTCATTAGATGCATCATAAAATTATTGACTAGGAGTTAGAAAACAACAAAAGTTTGAGCAAACATTTTCTTCAGCTTCTGAGATCTGTTTGCTTTTCTGAATATTCTCTCTCTGTCAAAGCAACAGACAAAACAATCAATCTAAAATCAGAAAACCAAAGACTTCTTAAGCAGTAGGCTTTTATGATCAATTACTGCCCCTTTTCATACCATGGAAGAACTAAAATTCCTAATCCTTTGTAGAGGATATTTACTTTGAGACACAAGGACGTTGATTGCAATTCTATCATGGTGTCCAGAATTCAGAATTCTATCAAATGGAAGATGTCCAACTACTTGAAGAAGTCATTACATAAATTCATTGCACTGGATAAATCCACAGACCTGATGGGTTTTTTTCTGTGCTCACCAGAAAGAAGCTTTTATTTACAGCCAGTCAACTCTGCACTTCACTACAATGAAACTACAGACACCAGATGTAGGTCCTCTCTCTGCTGCTTGCCACACGAAATCCTTACCTTGGAACACCAAGATTAGTACTGATGACAAGCCTCCTGAAGATAAGTTCAGTCACTGGCTGTATAAACACTTGGCTCCAGGGATCACAAATAAGAGAGAGAGTAATGAGTGTCTGTGAACTCTGGTGAAAAGGCTGAGTATGAAAGTCACTCTAAATCTCAAATAAGAGACTGGACTTGCATGTAAAACAGTTTCTCTGGAAACTCTATCATAACACCTCTTGCTCAACTGTGAATTTATTCTTTAATTTGTACAGTTTCTTGATTTTATAGCAGACTCTAAATTACCCCTGGTCTCATAATAAAATGATAGCTTTACTGCAACATGAGCTCAGAAAAATCCTCAAAGTTTACTACCATGTCTCTGGCAGCTGTACAGACAGAAAAGGCAGTAAATAAACTCTTTCCCCATAAATCCTCTTTACAGTTAGCTTGACATGGTAAATGTTAGTGCTAAAAATGCCTTTTAAAACTGTAAATAATTTGAAACAAACCTATTTAGCAGAGATAAAAAAAATTAGTGAATATAAATTCATGACTACCAAGAGATATATGTAATCACAGTTATTTAACAAGGCTTTTTGCTGACTTTGGCAGGAAAAAAATGAAACTCCTCCTAGTCGGATTTTCACAAATCCAGGTCATCATTTACCATAATATTCTGTGTGAGCTCAGACTATGATGAACAATGAGCAATGATCTGTTGTCATTTACTTGGAGGACCAGGCATTCATTTTTATACCTATTTTGAAAAGAAATGGAAAGCATTCTAGTTTCATGTCCAAGTTTCTATTTCAATAAACACTTACCAAATAAATACTTAAATTTATTCCGCCCATCTTTTCATCAACAGGGAAACTTAACATTTATCAATTCCATTATAGTTTACCCACCAGAACAGACTGTTAAACCCATAGAAAAATTTTTAAAGCCAACTCTTAGAGATGGTTCTTAGGACAATAAAGGATACCCTGAAAATCACATTTAACAAGAATGCTAATGATGGCTCATCCTCAACCACCAATCACCACCAATATAGGGAGTGGAACAGCTTCCCTAGAAATGCTCAGATACACATCTACATGTATATGCACAAAGAGATAATAAAGAAAAGCATGAATCCTTTCCACAGCAATTTCTCTGTGGCAATTTCAAAGCCCTTGGTTTCAGATAACTATCAGTATTGCAGTTTCTGAGGAAGTAATTTATAGGAATGACAAGAATCAAATCTTTTTCCTGCGTCAAGTAGAATTTCTGTAAATGTGGTTTCTGAAGCTTCAACCATAAAATGTTTCAAGTCCTTTACATTCTCTCTACTTGCAGTCCCCTTTCAGCCAAGTACTCCAACAGAAAAGAGTGAAAATGTTATTTTGCTTCAAGCAAACTTTTCTCAGTTTACTGTGGCAGGTTTTTTTTGGTGGGTTTGGTTTGTTTGCTCCTTACATTGTCCTCACATATCAGTCCAAATTATAGAATGAAATTAGCCTTTCTCATTCTTAACTTGTTTTTTCTCCTCTTGATATATAACTTCCAAGTTTCTAAAGGCAGACATTCATACAAACAGTTCATATTCTGCTCTTCAACAATTACGTTTAACCAGAAAAAGTTATTAGAGTGAAAACTCTCCAGAAAGTAAATTTAAATATAGTGAATGTTTTCCATTAAATTAGTGGAAAAATAAAAGAATTCTGTACATGCAGCAGGGTGCAGAAAGTTTGCCCCAAGCAGTACAAGTCAAAGGCCACTGTAACAAAAAGCCTTTAAATGTCCTTATTAGGTTTGGAAGCAACCCTTTGTACTGAAAATAAAAAAAAGAAAATCCAGTATGACTGTAGTGAAGGGTTGCAGACCTCTTGTCAGCAATGGCTACTATACTCTCTGGATAAGCTCTATTCCCTCTGAAAATGCAGAGAAATTGAGACAATATTCAGAGCTGATGCTAAAGAAGACCAATACAGCCTCACAATGGATGACTGCTGCACTTTTTTTGTTGCCAGTTACGGTTCCAGCCTGTTTTTCTGTGTGTTTCCATCAGCTCACAGCTTCTTGCAAGCCAGTGGAAGCAGCCAGATTAGAAAATATAACCAAGCTGCCCCCCCAGTTGCTACACAAGTCATCATTTTTTTACTATCACCAGATTCCAGTTTCACAGAATAAATAAATCAGTTGCCAAGGTTTTCCATGAGGTTCCTCATCACTCCAGAGATTATTGATAGGACTCAAAGTGTTCCTTCCTGCATTGCAGATGCAATGTGAATGTGAAACATGCATGTGAAACATATGATCCGTTATCTTGTGTTGGAATGAAGTAACATGAGAGAGGACTGAAGTGCCTGAATTGTTTGGGATTATCATCCCAGTCTTGAATGAAAATGCAGCATTGCTGTCAAGATTAATAGTGAATTCTGTAGCGCTTAAACTTCAAAGATGTGCCACAAAAACAGGAGAATTTTAAGAAAGAAGTTCAAAGTGTGTGGCTCTATTTTTACATTTCAGCGTTTTATCAGGAAAGACAACTGGGCTCACTCATCCCCTCCCTTGCCCTGCTTTGGATGCAGCCCAGGATGTGTTTGGCTTTCTGGGCTGCCAGTGCCCATGGCTGGGTCACGTCCAGCCTCTCATCCACCAGCACCTCCAAGTCCTTCCGGGCAGGGCTGCTCTGGATCTGTTCATCTCCAGCCTTTGCTGATCCTGGGGTTGCCCCAGCCCAGGTGCAGCATCTTGTACTTGGTCTTGTTAAAGATCATAACCCTGCAAATTTGCTGAGATGCACTTGATCTCTTTGTGATTAATGAAGATATTAAAAAACCCTGGTCCCAGTTGGACCTCTGAGGGACACCACTGGTCACTGATGTCCATCAGGATTCTAACCTGTTGACCACAACCCTCTGGATGCACATGTCCTCCCCTCAAATCCACCTCTTGCCATTTTAGAGAGAGGGATGCTACAGGGGACTATGTCAAAGGCTTCACAGAGGTCCAGATAAATGACATGTGAAACCTCCCTTGCCCACTGATGGAGTCACTCAATCACAGAAGGGCACAGGGTTGGTCAGGCAGGACTTGCCCTTGGTGAAGCTGTGCTGGGTGTCCTGAATCACCTCCATGTCCTCCATCTGCCTTAGCACAGCTTCCAGGAGGAGCTGTTCCATGACAGTCCCAGGCACAGAGGTGAGGCTGACAGGCTGGTAGCTCCCAGGGTCCTCCTTTCTATCATTTTTAAAGATGGGTACAAAGTTTCCTTTTTTCCTGCCATCTGGGACTTCACCTGACTGCCAGGGATTTTCAAATATTATGGAGAGTGTCTTGGCAACCACATCAGCCAATTCCCTCAGCACTCTGGGGTGCCTCCCATCAGGTCCCACAGACACATGTACATTCAGGTTCCTTGGTGGCCATGAACCTGATCTTTATTTACAGTGGGAGGGACTTTGCTCCCCCAGTCCCTATCCTGCTGTCCCTCCACTGCAGAGGTGTGGGAAGAGAGGTTGCCCCTGAAGACTGAGGGAAAAAATTGAGTATCTCAGTCATCTTCTCTCTGGTAGGGGTGTCTATTACCTGGCTCAATAGCCTACATACTTACATGCAAACACAAAGTCCAAGCTCACATATCATCCAGTCCCTTTACTCATAACAGTCCAATTTTGAATCTGTATTGCTCATTCTTTGTCAACTACTTCAGTCATTGCCTAAAATGCCAAAGCCAAGCAGCCTTTTGCAGCAAAGATAAAAGTGGAAGCAGAATTCATTCATAATTCTAAGGACAGCTGGATCTGAAAAGTTCTCTGTGAAATCTATCTCACAATTTAGTCATGCTGGGAGAGCTCTTATCTGCCAAAATTTCAGATGAGAGGGTCTGAAGAAAGGTGTCTGAGCCATCATATATAAGACAATGGAAAAGAAGCTGCAGGGATAAAAAAGAATGGAACACTTATTTTTAATAAACATATTTACAATAAAAGTTCGTTATCTTGCTAATTATGTGAGTTGGTGATGCCCTAACAAGAATCTTTTTGCAACCCACCAGTTACCAGTTGTGCATATTGATGCAAGATAAAACCCTTCATAGTCATTTTCTCTCACAAAGACAGTGGGGATACAGGGATACAGTGGGAAAGGCAATGTGGAAAAAGCTCTAAAGTTCACACATTGCCTGGCACACCACTCAACGGGCTGTGGTTCAGTTTGCCAGGAGATTAAAATATTCATGAGGACGCAGAGTATGGAGCATGTTTACACACTTCTCATCTGCATGTGCTCTGCTAATTCTTCACACTTGGCTCGGAGAGCCGCTCGGCTGTTTAATACTTTTCTGAACAGCGCTGTAAAATCAGTACTTTGTACTTTCTGGTCTTTAATGTCTCTTGTCACTAACTCACTACACAGTCTGCTAGCTGCCAGGAGCTTTTGTTAGCTGCCAGCCTAGGAAATTCAACCTGGGCAGCAAAAGGAGCCAAGTTTCTTTTCCATCCTGCTTTGAAAGGGCTCTAGACCAATATGCTTTCTTTACACGTGAAGCATGTAAGAGATGACAACCTCATGGTTTCCAGAGTATCCTACACTACTCACTCTTGGCATGCTCAAGGATTTACCAAAGCCAGAGCAAAGTAAAAAACTGAAAAATGGACCAGAGCTGGGGGTGCCTATCAATATTCAGTGGCAGGAAACACATGGGCAAAAGAAGCTTAAACATGATTTGCAGGTAAACCATATTAAGTAGATGTTTACCCCACATCTGGAAAATGGGTATAAGACACTGAATTTGGCAAAGAGATCTGACATTTGCTGCTCTGAACTCAGCAGGGAATGTAAACTTTGGACAGTTTTCAAGATTGTTAAGCAGCACAGCCAGAAAAAAGTCCAGTTTTCTTGTTTAACAGCAATTTAAAAGACATGGGGAATAATGGCGCTGAGGCAGAGTCTGTGCACCTGGCAGAAGCTGAGTACCTACCACATTCAAAATATCAGCCATGTTATAAACCTGCTATTTTTTGGACCTACAAACTGGAATAGAAACCAGCCACTATCTTACTATTATCCCCTCACAACCATAATTTAAAAGACTTGCTTGCTTGCCTGACAAACAGAACAAAAGCTGTCACTTGGGTGAATAAGAAATGCTATTTCATTTTGCTTGCTGCATTTCTCAAATGATTAAAAACCAAAATTCAACAGTGGAATAAAAGTGTACGGCTACCAATCCTTCACCTACAACGTGATAATCATGGGAGAAAAAAGGTAAGAATTTTAACCCTAAAAGGCTACTCAAATTCTAATTCCCCCCCAAACTGACCCTACAATCTCTACAAGGCTCTTCTAAGCAGACAAAACCAGCATATTTTATCTGCTGCATAAGAAGCCAAAGTGTCTTTTTCCAGTGGGAACAAAATGAAAACTATTAGGTGTTGCACAGAGATAAAACCTTACAAAGAGAAGGCCATGTAAAATCATGGCTCAGGCATGCAAATTTGGCTAAGTAGAAAAGGACTATGGGAAAGAGACTCAGCTGAATTAGAGGTAGAAAAACGAGTTATATAAACCTAGCATGTTCACAACGTGGTGTATGGTGCTTGGCTGAATTATGTTGGTTATGCTTTAAAGCTATGTAACTGAGAAAGGCCTGACTGCTTAAAAATGCCTGGTTTTTGCAATAAAGCAGCTCTCCTTTGCACCTGCCTGGGGACTCTGCGTCACTCTGGACCCTCACCGCACAATTAGGTTTTTGAGTTGTCATGTTACACCAGAAATTTCAAGACTTAGATGTGTAGACAGAATTTTAAAACACTGTATTTGAAGCCAGAAAAGAAAAAAAGACAAAAAAACCAACAATCCCCCTCCCCAAAAATGTCCATACAAATAACACTCACAAACAAACAAACCAACTCCTCAATGTCCTATTTTTGACTTGCAAAGGGACTCCTGTATTTGAGTTTTCCTACTTTCTGCTTCCCTTTCAGATAGTTATATCTGTCTCTATTGCAGACCTCTGCCCATTCTGCTGAGTTTTCCCACTCATGTCATGCCAGACATGACTTGCATTGTTCACAAATTTCACCCAGGCTTCACACAGAATATCTTGTTTCATACTGTGTTTCTATCTTCCACAACTTTTTATTTTTTTTGGGCTGACACTGGCTCTTATGATTGTCTAAGGACAGGTCCTGGGACCAAGCAAAATATATAGCTTTCTATAAAGCACCATGAACATCTGTAGACTACATTAATCTTAGAGAGTAAATATCAGCAACACATGCTGACATAGAAAATTTAATTACCTGAGCTACATTTCTTTCCAGACTGGTTCTAGTTTTTCTATGTCTGGTTCCACTGCTTCTTTGTTTTGATGCCTGCCCTTTTATTTAGCTGCTCTGTCCTATTGCCCCACCTCCCTGATTCCATGTGGCCATGGCCATTCTCCTACCACAGGAGAAACCCCTTGGTGCTAAGAGGGAACAGAAGTGATTTGCGCAATTGGTCTCATGTGAAACATATGGTGGTGATCAGTGATGATGATGCAAGGGTGCTCATGTCAGTGGGGATGGGATTTCAGGGGAATGACATGGAAGGATAAGCCTGAAGTCTGTTAAGGAGCAGCTACAATGCACTGACAGGAGTTAATGCCAATCCTGGATTTCCAGGAGAAGCAACGAGAGCCTTGAAAAAAGTCTGTCCAGTAAGTTGCATCATAGTAGTGACCCAGGACAAATGTGAGAAAAGGGAGATCTGTCAGGGACCAAAAGGAAGTTTTTGACAGTGCAGGAGCAGATAGGCACCTGACATCTGTAAAGAGGGTTTGAAAACATCACTGTCTGATAGCAAAAAGGGTAAATTAAATGGAGTTTCTAAGCAACCAACACCAAAAGAGCTTAAGTTTCACAATCATCAGTTTCTTCCCTGCAGACAGAATTTACAAAGAGCTGATACATTTTTTAATGGCTCCAAGGGGATCACAGGTCCAGCCACAGCTATGAACAAACCTGCTCTATGCCTAAGAGTTGTACCAATCCAGCTGGAAACCCTGGCTGCCAGGGCTCTCAAACGAGCCTGACCCTGCCTTTACAGTGCTGAATTTGTGACCAGGTAAAGGGAGCATTGCTGCCAGGGGTCACAAAAACAGATTGCACAGAGATGGCTCCCTCACAAACTTATTTACCTTTTCCTCCCATAAACTTGCAGAGTATAAATATGGAATAGATTTTGCCTGCTTAACTGTTGTAGTCATGGAAACCATACGAGTTCTTTAAGGAGAAAGGAGTCAAAAAAGGACATAGAAATATAGGCAGTGTATTTTAGAGACAGAGGGCATGATTTCCTTGCTATAAAAGAATACTGTGGCACATTTTATTACACACCATTTGTGATTACCACTACATTTTAAATTTTAAATTTCTCTCTACCAGTAAAAGTAAATGAAACAAAAGAAGACAAACATGAATATGTGGTGACTCCCTGCCTATTAGGAATCTCTGCATTCTGATAGAAAAAGGACATGACCAAAAAAACCAAAAAAATTAATTGAGAAATATTTTTTTATATATCCGTTTTTATTTTTGCTTCTTTCACAGTTATAGATAGTTGTAGTACATAGAAGAAGTGCCAAGAATCAAAGCAAACAATGACTCAAACACAATCCATCTGTCCTATTTTTTAGATGTTATCTATAGTTTGTCACATGGCAACAGTTCCGTGTGATCCTAACAGCAGTTCCTTCCATATCCAAGCTCAGTTCTTTGCTGCAAGAGCACTCCAAGACATGGCCTCTTCCTCTCACTCCATCTGCAAGCAAACTGTCTCTGGATATGTGTCAATATGCAAACTCTAATAAATCAGCTTAAGAAACACAAATCTGACCAACTTAAGCACCTCTACTCAATATTCTGGAGGTCAAATACAGAGAGATACTCAGCCTATGCTGTACCCACTGGGAATATTTCAGCACCTTAATATTCACATGCTGGTGATCCAGATTCCAAACACAACTGGGACATTTGCTGTCTCTCTCAAGAACCAAGGCATAGATACATCAGAACCACAAAGCAGAATGTGCTGTTTCACATGTACACCAGATAATGGGCGACCAAATACACACAGTTTTTGGTGTTTCAGAGCAATGACATGCTAGAAAATCCAAAGAATACCACAGTGTAACTGCAAGCTGGGGGCTGGGGAAAAGTCCTGTTGAAGCTTGCTGTGAGTTTAACTTCTGGTATTGCAACAAGAATTTCCCAAAATGTAAAAAAAAAAAAAAAAAAAAAAAAAAAAGGAGGAAAAAAATTTAAACCACCATGTGCTGTCATGTGTATAGGATGATATTATGATATTAGCACGGGGAAACATGGCAGAGTTTGTTCACACTGGAATGCTTATTTCACTATCAGTACAGCAACAGTTTCCAGAGCAAAGTGACAGCTATTTCCTACATTCCTCTCACAGAACACACTTGTAAAACTCTCTAAAAGTTGTTTTCAAAAAGCTCCTCAGGAGCAGGATGTCAAAGCACATCAGCAAAGCACACAACAGCATGAGGAAGAGAAAACTGGCTGAACTAATGGACACAATTTTAAGAATCTACAACCGAATGGGATCAATCTGCAGTGCCAGCCAAAAGAATGTTAGGCACAAAAAGCCTGCAAGATGTAACTGGAACTGGAATGAAAGTAACCAAACTCATGACATATGCTCAGTTCTGCTTCATGTGGGACTCTGGGGCTGACAAAATTAATGCTGCCACTTCTCTTCAGGGCCACTGAAATTCTAGGCATATCCAAATACATTGTTCACCCCCTTTTGCCTCTGAATGACATGTATTCTTTGTTCTCCTCTTCTGAGGAAAATTAGTGATTGATCCCACAGATAACATCTCTGAACTTCAAGGGAACTATACCAGTTTATAGATGCACAAATGTTGATCTCTATCAGGAAATACAGTATTTCAATTCGGTGACACAAAGAAATCAAACCAGTATTGCTGGGATAGTAGGACCATGATGGAGAAAAATATTCAAGTCCCAAAACTTGAATACACCAGCACCCAGCTAAACAATACAAATAAAATTGTGTGCTAGCTGTAAGACAGTAATCTGACCACTATTCTTTGTGGTTTTCCGACTGCACTACAGCAAAAGCATGAGCTTGGAATTGGTCATGGTCAGAAGCATCAACTGCTCTTTTCTATGGCTTTTACCATTATTCCCATTGCAATATCCCATGAGATCCTTATAGCCAGCCCAGGAGTCAATGGTGCTACACAAAACCAAAACTGAAGGACAATGATTGTACAAAAGACCTCAAGTGTTTCTGCACCTCGTAGTGGACAATACCTGTCACATTTCCCCTACAGCCTTCAAACACTCTGGGGAGTGGTTGAGTCACCACCCCTGCAGGTACTGAAAATGATGTGCAGATGTGGCACCTGGGGACATGGTTTAGAGATGGACAGTGCTGGGGGAATGGTTGGACTCAGTGATCTTCAGGGTCTTTTCCAACCTAAATGATTCTGTGGTGCTGCGATTACTTTAGGGAAAGAATGAGCAGATTTATAGGCTACAACAAGCACCACTGGCTGATCTGAAAGAACCCTGTACTCCATAAGATTCAACCACCAAATTACAAGTAAATCAGCAGAGGAGAACCTATGGTAATATTAGGCAACATAGCAAGCTATTCAGTGTCTTGCTGGCTCTACCTATGACAGGTAAAAGGTAAAACACTAAAAGATGGTTATCTCCTTTAGGTTCAGGCTCAAAAGTATTATCAAACCCCCTAATTCAAAGAAAGATATCTGCTGCACATTTCCCAATTTACTACTTCAGGAATATATTTACAGTCTTTATATCTGCAGATGAGGTGTCTTTCTAAATTTATAATGCATTCACTGAAAAGCTCTCATAAAAGCGTAATTCCTGCTCCCATATCCTCCACTCCAACATTAATCACACAGAAACTTCCTGCATCAACAAGACAGTATAAAGCCCTACCCAGCCAACCTCTCCAGTCCAGCTGACACATCATTAGACCACATCTCAACACCATGCAGCATGAAAGCTTGTGCTTGCTTTTCAGAAAAGACCAAGATAAAAGATTTCAGCTGAAAGGCATAATCAGACTCATTTATTTGATGTTCACTCAGACAACTTAGTTTTCAGAGCTGTAGCTTTCTCCTGATAATACACAGAGGCATAGCCACCACATGGTCATAAACCAGGCCAAATGTCTTCTATAAGATACTGCTAAGATTTTAATTACTTGTGACCTCAAGCCTGTAAGTGATGTCTTCCCTATCTGCCTCAGAAACCTGGACTTCACCCTTGCTTCAATCGTAAATTCAAAAGCTGTCAGAGGCCCTTCAAATTGCTTTTGAAATATTTCTGTACAACACCATTTTTCTAGACATCACAGACAGTATCAAAAATATCACAGGCAACATAAAAATGATGGCTTGCAAACCACAGCAGACAACCTACAGATCAATTACCTTCCTTCCAGGCAAAAAGCACTCATCTAAAACATAAAGAAACACCCACTCCAAGATCAGCATATTTCTGTTGATTTTATGGAACATGAGAATTCCTCCCTATCCACCATCATCCACCATGCGCAAACCCAAGCTGAAAGTGACCTGCCTCTCTTTCTCAGCCCCTTGCAAAATGTGTAGGTGTCAACTCCCTTCTAACATTGCAGAGGGGTATCAGCTACTTCTTCTCTCAGCAGTTTAATGGCACATGTCTAATTAAACTCAGAAAACTGTTTCCTGTTTCTGTGACAGACTCAAAGATTAACTAGTGTGGTCACAGGCCTGTGCAGTTTTTACAACTACAGTTTGGTCAAATAAACTCCAAGCTGTGTTTCAGCCATGCCCCATCGTCGTCATGCCTGTAATATAATAATAATATCATTATCATGATAATGATATGCAAACACACCCTTTATAGGCTTTCTCACAGATGTCAGTGTGATGTACAGTGGGGAAACAGCCTACACTTTCATAAAGAGTAGTGTTTGCAGGATAAAGAAGAGATTCCCTGCTCAAGAGATTCCAAGCAGCTTATTTTCTTTCCTTCTTTTGGCTGCTAAAATAATTTTGTGAACATAATTAACACAAAACCCATTAAAAGAGACCAAAGATTAATTTCCAAAGATCCTACATATACTATGTCTGTATAAATACCATTTCCTCACTGGATTTATAATTATTACACATGGGCACAATTATAACAATCACACCATATGGTTTTGTCTTTTTCACATAATTCACGAAATTATCATCTCATGAAAATTTAATATCTTAATGCTTCCATATGAAGAAAATATTTTTTTTCTTTGATGTAATTTTCAGCACTGTCCAGTGAAATCAAGTCCCTCCTTTTTTCATAACCACATTTCCTGCTTCCTGTGCCTGCTTCTGTTCCACTACATAAATTGTTTTCCACTGACATTTTCCTGCTTATCCTGAAACCTGTTCATAGAACCATGTGGGAAAGGTTTCAGTATTCTGTGGCTTTGCCTAGGAACCCTGCAACACCTTCCAGAGCCTGAAAAACATCAGGCCTCTCCTCCTGAAAGGAGTTAGCATTCAGCAGCCATGCTCCATCACTCCAAAAAACCAGTGTCACTATGCACCAAAGCGGTCTCCAGTAGCTGGGCAGCCAACTATTCCACTCAATAAGAGGTATGTCCTTTCCTATAGTTATCCTGAAGGAAAATCCAGAAAGCGTCCATGGTCTGAGAAGACTGAGCCTAAACCCCTCTGTGCCTGCCCTTGGCAGAGGGAACAATCAGAAATCACCCATTAGGCTTCTACACTTCTCCTAATTCTGGCAGCAAGGGACAGAACTGAATCCCAGATCTGTGACACTTCTTGAACAAGCCACTGAGTATAAACAGAGCCACTGGATCTGAAAGAAGCTGTGACCTACGTTTTCCCCACTATTTTCACAGAGGCACTCCTTGTGGCCATTCTTCGCAAAGGAACAAGACCAGCAGGGCAGATCACCTCCACCAGAGCATGCTGTGGTGCTTAAATAGGCAGGTTTTCATTATTTTTTTTTACCTTAATCAGCTTATTCTAGATGTAACCCTATTTCCATCAAAATACTTCTAAATAGAGTAAGCTACTACAGTAGAAACTTATTCTAATAAAGTTTACTGTGTAAGCTTATTATTAATATTAGCTAAGGAGAAACTTACACAGCTGTGGATGTTTCTCATCATGTATTGTATTCTCTTAGCTAAACTACAAATATCTCCCATTGTTTTTTTATTAATTAATCACTTCACCATTGATTCTTCACGATTTGCTGATGGAAGGTTTATTGTATTTCTGGTAAATTCTGCCTTACAACAGGCAGTTTACCATGTAACACAAACTAAGAAAAAAAAAAGCTCATTATGTTTCCCATCTATCATGTAATACTTCTATATCTGTATCATTAAAAAGGCCTTTTATGGCCTCTCCATGCTACTCACAATTTCAGGGGATTTGTGTTAACTTTCACTTGAACTTTCTTGTTTTCTGATTTGATTTTCTTTCTTAAGAAATTCTTAAATTTTGCTGTCAACTCTTAGTATGAAAGTAACATTCACAGGATGCTTTTGATTTTATTTAGCTTAATTTCTCTATTTTTTGCTGCTCAAAATTGATCATTACAGCAATTCTGTTGCAGAGAGGTTCAACAAAAACTGATTTTCCTCTGAAACAAATAGAGGATAGAAAGGAGGAAGAAAAAACATCTTTGCTTTATATGAAATTGAAAAAACAGTGCAAAATTAATTTCAGTAGTACTGAACCCAAAATATGCCTCTTTCCCAAGGCTGATTTAAGAGCAACCTTGAGTTGTTTTGTGTTTAAGATAAGGAATATAGTGCACAGTCATTTAGGTCAATCTTTGGACTTGCATGGTCTCAAAGTGTACTAAACACTCTAAGTCATGGACTGAGACATGAGACGTGCTGTCAGTGCTGTTACACTGGCAATTACGGTGCCAATGCCAACAATCCTTGGAAAAAACCATTTGCCACTGGATTAAAGAAACCTCTTTCTTTACCACTCTCTCCACCTGTAAAGCAACACACATTACATCAAATTCTGAAAAAGAACCAGCCAGTGACAGAGGTGACAAATGGACTTAAGACTTCACCTCCGATCAAGTTATAGATAAAAGATTGTTATAGCTACCCAAATGCCTCATAATTAAACAGGTAACAAATTCCTGCACAGAGACATTTAAATACAAGCCACAGAAATTTAAAAGCCATGTCTAAAAATGCAGAGGCAAAAGCCACCCAGGATTCCACAACTTTTGAACGTGATAAATTCAAATTGCATTGTTTAGGAGAGCCACTGAATTTGTCTTCTGTTCATATTATTCACATCACTGCAACATCACTTTTAAGAAATAAAGGAAGTATTAGCAGTTGTCTTGATTTGAAAGGCTTCCACCCTGAACATTTGAGAATGCTATGGGATGTGACAAGTTTCTGTATTGCTCTCAGTGACTTTTACTGTGCAAAGACTAAAATTAGGGGGTTTTCTTGGGATATTATTTGCACTGCCTCTGGAAATAGTGCCTCAGTTGTCAATTATGACAAGATCTCTCTCCTGCTTTCTTGCTAGTTCCATTTTGCTATGTGGAGAAACAAACCCAGTGCTATCACTCTCACCAGCCGGGGAATTTATTAGCAAACCACTGGGTTCCTTCTGCCTCAGGATGTCTGTTGCCTGACTGCTATTTTTGCAATTTTAGACAACAGCTGCGGCTGGCAAACTGTGAGGAGATGCAAAATGCCAATTCTGTTTCCAAGCATCATAAGAGAAAGTGCTGATACTCACCAAACTATTCCCTGAGCCCCAGAGCCAATAGGTTTCAAGTTCTGGTAGCGTTTGAGGACTGTGAAAGTCGAATCACCTACTTCCACGCTGTAGAACTGGTTGTCAACTTTGCTTTTGCTCATGTTGTAATGTTTGGCAATATATGACACATCCACTTGTTTCCCAAATCCCTGTCGTACAGAAGAAGGGAAGGGGAGAGGGGTTGGTAAAAACAGAGAAACCAAGGCTGGTAAAGCATTAGAATACTGATAAAGCACTGTCAGCCTAATTTTTCAATATAAATTATTGTAATTTTCGGCTCATTTTCATAAAGACTTTATAAAATCTTCTTTCATGCAGGAAGTCACCAAAAAAAGGCACTGATTAAAGAAAACCAGTGAATTCTACAGCTGATGTTTGTGACATAGCCACTGCCAACTATGGTCTCTGCCTGCCATCACTCCTGCCTCATGACTACTGGATTATGCGCTCGTGCTGATTCTGCCCTTGTGTGTTTTATAATTAATTTAAAATAAGATGACTTTCATCAGTGTGGAAGTGGGACAGGAGACACAGGAATCAGGCCCTTCATTATGGATCAGACAGAGCAAGAAAATGTATTCCCATGAGTGCTAAAACTTTCCCTGAGCATGTGATAATGACCTTGAGAACCTTTCAACAGGGGTTGCAAAAGTAACAGAGCAGTTAATGAGACAAGCTGTGACCCAACATGGCTCAATATCATGGAGATTCATTCAGAAGCTCCAGAGGTCTTCAAGAGTTCTGGGTTTCTAAGGATAGGAGGGAGAGTTGCTCTCATGACCCAACAAATGCAGTAAAAACCAATTTTTATGACACAAAACCAAGCACTGTAGCTAGCACTGCACAGCAGTGCTCCTCCCCAAAACTATAAAATTAAAAACTAATAATTTTTACAAGACTTAAAAAACCCTCCCTCAAATTTGTAAAATTACCATGCAGCAAGTTACATTATAACCCCTTTATGACTACTGCTGAGCTCAGTTCCCCATGTACTACAGAGCAAATTTATAGTAATTTGAGATAAAAATCAGAATTAAGTGCTTGTAATTAAGGATTCTATAGTACATGATTCTGAGCACAGGATACAAAAGCTCAACATATTACAACAGAGCTGCCCTAAAAGAGTTGAGAGTTAAGTTATGGAAGTAAAGGCATGCCCAAATACCTTCCATAAAGCAAACCCAAAAAACAGCTATGCCTCTGTCTATGCCTTTTTTTTCAGTGCTCCCAAACACAGATTATAAATTTTCTTATTTGCTCTATTATAAATTTCTTTCCCCAAAAAAAATCTGAATGATCAAATGCATTATGTGCTTATGGACTACTATGTTGAATTTTGATGGAGCTGGGAAAAAAGTAAAGTTAACTTTGATTACATTACTCATTCAATTAAAGAGGACATCTTTCCAGTGTTCCAAAAATCTGGCCATTAATAACAGATTACTAACCTTGCAAAGAACTTGGATTTTAAGGTTTGCCTTTGAAAAATTATTATTCTTTTTCTGTCCATTATCTGACTGGAAGACCCTTTGGCACTGGACAGCATCATCCTAAAGACTTCATTTAGAGACTTTGAAACATTTATTAAAATGTTTTAAAGTCTCTAAACGAGGTGTTTAGGATAATGCTGTCCAGTGCCAAAGGGCCTTCATTCAAACACAAAGTCTCATTTCAGAAAACCAAGTGGTAACTTTACATTAACTCGTTCATCAAACACTGTGAGGGGGAGAGCAGGAGAGGCCTTGCCCTAACACAAAAAGTGAGAGATTTATGGACACTGACACAGCGCTAAATTGAAGCTTCCAGAGAGTGAAATGATTCCAAAAGTGGTTTGAATTTTTCTCATTGGAAGACAGGCTGCATCTGATTCACTCTGTGTAGCCTTAGTCTTAAAATGTCTTCCATTCTGTGAAGAGAGATGCATAAATTTGGCTATTCAGCTCAGGTATTCATACCAGACCTGAAATTGGGAGTTTTTTTGGGTTTTTTAATAACATGCTCCTGATTGACAGGAATTTCACAACTCCCTCCGGCTAGACAAGCACATTTGGAGCGTGTTTTTCCTGATGTCATTATCAGAACAATGCAGGACATATTCAGCATTAACACCCATTACTCTGAAACCAATGTTTATATATAAAGTGTCAGCATAAAAATTGCATTCCTGAGTGAGCCTGACTCATATCCAGCTCCTCTGGAAGTACAGACAGAGTGAATTTTTTAAACAAATTGGATGACTGTGTTAAGGCTTGGATGAGCCAGGCCTGCCACAACTTGTTTGTGTCCTCACTCCCAAGCTACCTGACAGCTCCTTGTGTGGCATGGAGCTATATGGGAGCACATATTTTATCACTCTATGTCTAGAATAAAAATTACTTGCTCTTAAGTTAGCCTGACCGTGTGAACTACTAGCCTCAGGAAACTCAAGCTCTGTACAGTGGGGTTTCTGAACTGCTGCTGTTCCAGCAGCTGGTTCTTTTAAATCCAGAAATGTCTTAAAAATCAATTAAAACAGCTGAGAAGAACCACTCTGTAGTACCTCAGTTACATGGGTAATTAACATATCCAATTGCTTCAGTCAACAGCAATTAAAGTTGTGGACCCAGAAGACCACAACTGATAAGAAAACGTAAATGTCCTGATCATGACCTGAATCTGCTCCTAACTGTGTGACAGAGGGAAAGGTAAAGACTGTTTTATTTTTCATGGAGTCATTTTTTCTTTTTAGATTATTATCTTTTTCCCTACTTAAAAATTTGTGCCCCATAATGTCTTTGATAGAAAACAAGCACCAAGCATTACTTGGAAAAAATTCAAGGCAGGCTGATTTAGTTTGAAGTTTACTTCAAGCAGAATGCCTCCTCTGAGTGACAAAAATCTCAGCTTTGTGGACAGGCCAAGGTCTAAGTTTCCTCCTTGCTCTAAACCCACGCTGCTAAAAAACTACAAAAAAAACCCTCTACTCTATATTTTCCAATTTTTACCAAAGCCTAAACAAGCAAAACAAAAGCAAAGTAAGGTTACTAATACCCAATGCATTGCTTACTTTCACAACAACAGATGAATGATATAACTATCCTTGTCATGATGCTGACTTAAACCAAATCCCTAAGTCAATGAATTAATAGCATTATTGAATTAATCACATTTGATCAGATCCCCAAGCCAAGCTGACACATAATCAAGAACTCTCAATGGTTGATTCAACAGCCACTTCCTATTAAATGACAAGGAAATGGCAGTTTTGTTTCACTCCAAAATTAAGATAAAAAATCTTTTCCCTTTACCAAGGAAATTCATACTCTTTACAGAGCATGTCCATGTTAGTTTTAGTTTCAAACCCTGATGAAAAAATTTTTCTTCCAATCTTCAAATTCACATAGCTCATCTTAAAGAAGCTTACACACCACATTTTATTCTTCTCCTGTTACATCCTCAGTGCTCATTTAAACCCCTTCCAGAAGCCTGGGTGTTGTTACAGATATTGATATTCCCCCAGATGCCCCTCTGTACACCACTAAGCTATTTCAGATTCAGGTTTTACTGCACAGTGCTTACAAGTCCTGTACAGACAGCTTAAGTTAAAGATTTGATTATGTGGCATCAGAAAGGAACCCAGGGCTAGGAATTTCCAGTATACACCCTTCTGTAGATGCACCTAACCATAAACTCCTTTCAAATGTGATTGATGCTAACATCATAAGAAATCAGGAATTAGCACTTCATTAAGAAATAGATGGGGGAAGGAAGTTTATAGATACACATTGCAATCAGGATACCACAGTAAAAATGTATAGCTCTCATATAGTAAAGTGAATTCCAGTGAGTTAATATATTTTCAGGTGAACTTCAAATGAACTTGGGCAAGCTACAATACTGAGGCCCCAGAACAACAGTAAACATTGAAGCTGTGAAACTTTGAACAAAACACATCTATGTTTCTCAGACCTCTGTGTAAGATGAAAGATTATTCCTCAGAGACAAACTATGCATGGAAATGCCATTTGTTCTCAGTTTCCATAAACATTTGGACAATGAAATTACATTACTTCAATACTGAGAGGAACTCAGATTTCATTTTATACGTACAAGAATACATGAACCATTACTTTCTCCTTTCAGTACCTAATTGAAAACTTCTAGTGCACACACACACACATTCCCCAATGCCATTCTCTTTCCTCCATACTGAGAAATTTAAGAGTAAGAGAAGTGAAAGTTTCTCAGCCCTGAAAACCTAACTATCCTTGTTAGCTCACTTGAGCACGTAGCCATATTTGCAATGATGTTTGCTTAGTAACCTGACAAGTGAGAAAGAGAAAAGAAAATAAACTGTCAAGACTCAAGCATCTGAGATGAAGGAAAAAGATACTCTCACCACTGCTAATTGCTTAGAGAGCATGTATTTTGCTTTCAAAGGACAAGTATTTAAAAATTCAGTGAAACTCAAATAACTTACTGCCTCACACAAAGCTACAAACTGTATTCTTTTCCTTTCTTTCAGAGTGCAGACAGCAAGAGAGTTAAAAAGCCCAACAGAAATAAAATTATGTTATTTTCTATATTGTAAGTTGAATTGCTTCTTGATATCCCATTTTATTTGTCCATTTCTATCCTACAAAATAACTATACTTATCATATTTTACTGACAGACCTTTGTTTCTGAACACCATTCCCTCTATTATTGATGAGCCTAAAATATGGCAATGTCTTGGAGCTCAGCATCTCATACATTTCAGCTTTTATAAATACAAACCATGCTAGCAGCAATTTAAAGCAAATTGCTCTCCCTTGCATCTCCAGGACAGTGAGCACCATCACAGATTCTGCTGGCAGCATCAGCAGAGGGGAAACTTTACCTCAGTGTTTGTATCCTTCCCTGTCTGCCCACAGAAATCCTGGCAGGAGCACCTGCCAGGATGCAAGGCTACTGAAATCAATTAAAGCCCTCCAGGTGTGTGTAAATGCAGGTGGGTGAAAGAATCAGATGGAAGGCTGAGAGGCTGACTCCCAGCTGGCACAGAGCCCAGAGATTGGCAGGATGAAGCAGAGAGGATGCTCTGAGCCAGACACCATGATGGCTCCCCAGCAGCCCCCACACCTGCACCCAGCCTCAGACAAAGAATCTGGTATGGACCACAGCACATTCCAGAGGTGGATGCCTTTGGATCCGTCAGAAAATAAAAGGATGTCTTAAAGCTACAATTTAACCTTGAAAATCAAATGCTGAGGTTGTGCAGACCAACATTCATGAGTCTGGTAAAACCATCAGGCTTCTGGCCAGCTCTGCAAACGTGCACAGAGGCAAGCCCTGTTCACCTGGGTGCATCTGCTCAGCCAGCAGCACTATGAATTTAATGGCTGTCCTCCAACTTGCACAGCTCTAATTCTCACAGCAGTCTCAAGTGCCAGAATTCTGGCATGAACGTGAATTTGCTGAGCCCTCTGCTTCAAATTTCATGGTCACAGGTTTTGCTGTGTAAATTTGAATGGCCACAGAAGCTGTCACTTGGGAAATACAGTGTCTTTGCATAGAAAGATCTACTATATTGTTTTAAATTGTGTATTCTACATATGACACATTTATGTCAGAAACTTTATCTATATTTTTTTCTCTCCATAAAGCCAGACTTCTCACTTCTTCTGGCTCTCCCTGAACTCAAAAGTCCATAAACAATGATCCAATCTCCTACACAGGGTTTCATCTTGCATGTGTATGGTTGGATGTAATATCACAGATTTTGGTCTTACCAGCCACATCATACCCCAGTTCTCCATTCTTCCACCTCATTCTCTTCCTGTGAGGCTTGTATTAGTCACCCAGTCTTCCTGATTGTAGTGTGTTTTGAGTGGGATTTTACAGCTAATTTCTGGCCTTCTTTTAATCTCTCTCTAGCTGCCTTGCCCCCAGACAGGGGGCTTTCTGTACTTAGCCTTTCAAGCAGACAATAGGCCCTTGCAAACAACTCAGCCTTGACTCATCAGTGATTGATCTTTTTACATTTGCTTTATTCAATCTATTTCAACACACCGTATTAAAGCATTTCATTAAATGTAGTACAATGTTTCTAAGTTCTGGTTGGGTTTGGTTTGGTTTCTTTTGGTTGGTTTTTATTTTTGGTTGAGGGTTTATCTAATAGTTGTTGCTTTTTATTTATTTGTTTAAACACTCTGTCCTTGTTTAACCTCTTCTAACTGAGATACCAAAAACCTATCAGTTTACCTAGTTCTTACCTAGCTCTGACTGCACACAAAGCAGCAAGTCTGCCTTTTCCTTTTTAATTGTATCTAGTCAAAACATGAGGCAAAGCACTATTTCTTATTCTTCTCTTGTCCTCCACATGTTCACTGAGCTCTTGGTACTTTTAATTCCTTCCTTCCTACAGGCACGAAGTTTTCATAGGTCATTTCTAACTGTGGTATCATGTACTGCTCAGAAGTCACTGTGTCCCAGAGGCGTGGCCCTCATTCCAAGCCAGATTCCTACAAATGAGCAATCTGTGAGTATCTGCACAAGAAAGCACTACTTCAAATGAATCCTCATCCCCCTGATGCCTGAAGAGCTCAATGCTGACATACAGGTGACATCCAGCCCTGGACATCACACCAAAGGAGGTTGGAAGGACTGATCGAGAAACACTGAAAGAAAAGGTTCATTGAGACTGAGGTTTCTTTATGGAGAGGAACTAAATCAGTGATCCAAATCAAAATATAGCCAAAGATACAGGAGAGAAAGTAGATTTCTCAATAGAACTAAATAATTACAGTATATGATGTGAAGACAACAGCTAATGAAAGGATTCTCCCTTTTACAAATAAAGACTCTGTGGACCTAAGTAATCACAGCTTTAGCTAGAAATAGACAGCTCTTAACCCTATGAAGTATCATTTTATTAATAAAAATAGAATATATCAATTATTGATAACTTTTGAATACCAGCTAATCTCCCCTTGGATAGAAGGTACAATCACAGGATACACTACATTTAGAATTGTATTCTAAATAAAGGCATCCCATATACATACAGATTAGGGAACATGTAAATTCTGACAGGCTACACATGTCTTGATATTGATTTAAAAAAAAAGATACTGAAAGACTAAATGGAGAAAAATATGGATGAAGAAGTCAGTATTCTTTTAGAATTATTAGATATTGTTAGTATATTAGTATTAAAATTTAATGTCCTATTCTACTCATGACACACCACTCTGCATTACTTTGTGCCACAATAAAAATCTGTAGGGTCCTACAGATAAAAGCTTCTTGGTGATACCAGCCTTACAGAAGTCTATCGAAATTCTATAGGCCTTCTAGTCGTACTTTTCTATTATGATAGAAAAGCAGATGTTCTCTTCCTCAGCCTTAAAAAAGGTGGCTGTTTCAGAACATGAATTGGCTACCCATGTCCAGTAATTCCAGACCTGGGTGTTTTCACACTGCAAACAGGGTGAAAGGGTGGGAAGGTACATATTTATTCACTTATGGTACTGAGGTTCTTATGCCACAGAGTGTTTCTCAGGAAGGGCCGTTCTTTTTTCCTTAAGCTGGAAATCCTTAAAATTCTATTCTTGCTAAATTAGCATTTCATTGTACAAAACTAGTATGCTCAGTGACATGAGCTCTATGTCAAAAAGAGCCTGTAATTATGAATATGTCACTTTCCTTCAGAGCACATAAAGCTATGCCTTTTAGGTCACAAATACATATTAAAAGAAAAATACACCCCCCAGTACTAAAAATAATCAGGGTTCTCTTCAATATTGGAGCTTTCAGGAAGGCACTTCAGCACAAACACTTTGGAGAAAGTCTGCAGTGAGGCATAAATTTCAAATGGAAGCAGGAATAAGAATGGAATAAACAATGTTACCACCTGGACACTATTCCTAGTCTCTAAATAAAGATCTGGATGCTCGGACCAAGGACAGAGATATAACCCCCATCCCACTCTAAATAATACAAATGAACAGCACCCAAGACAGGTCTTAATGCAAGAAGACACTTAATTTAGAGACTGTTCTTGCACATAGTTACAGCTCTTATTTGGATCAGAGCCTATCTTTATGGAGAGAATAAATTAACACAAAGCTTAAACCAGTTTTTATCCTCAAGAGAATCGATCTGAAGGTCTGAAGACCTTGAAAAGGTGTTTGTGTGGTAAGAGCTGGAAGGATGAAATTCTGTTCCCTACAATGCCAGGATAGTATCTCTTTGGATGTATTTAGTGGATGATGCCATTTTGGGTACCTGCTGCAGCCATCAAACAGGAATTAATCTCACTCAGTGATAAAAATGCATCCAAAATGGTCTAAGTAAAAAGGAGAGGAGAGCTATGCAAAAAACCTCTGTTCTGTACAATGAAAGTATTTTTTAATTAATAACACTTTTCTCATACAATCTGAGAAAAAAAATTGCAATTTCTGCAATTTTTATTTTGGAAGCAAACTCTGTCAAAACATTACAAAAATACTAAATTTGACAAAGTTGCCAGTGGAATAATTTAACCAGTTAAGCACACCCACATGAATAAAATTAAATAGAAAAGTCAGTTAAGCAGATTATCAAACTGAATAGCCAAGACCCATCCCAGAGCTGATGATTCCTAAGTCCAGATTGAACCTTCTCAGCAGAATTAATATTTAGTGTCCCTGAGTTAAAAAACATAAAGCAAACTTTCTAACACCTCTGTCTCATGTTAAAGGCTTTCACACAAGTAATAGCCCTTTTCTTTTTTACAATTGTGCTTTCACTTGGACTCCACATGTAACATAAAAGAAAAAAAATAGTGTTTATCATAAATTCATCTAAGAATTCATTCTAAGAATGCAGCATTGTTCTCCACTTCAAAAAGTGAAGAATGTCCCTAATATCTCTCAAGTTAGTTAGATTACGGATGTCCCATCTCACAAAAAAACCTTATAACTAAGAAGAGACAGAATTTAAGCACAAAACACTGTTCAGAAGTGAGCAGAAAAAGTCGCCTTTCATTCACAAAGGAAAGTTATGCACACAGCTTTGTGACTAAATATGTTAACTAAATTAACCAAGAAAATAAAAAACTGGATAAATCAAAAAGATTTTTTTTTTCATCAGAGATTTCGTTTCAGCGTTGTGGGCTTCCATACATTGTGACCAAACCATTTCAAGGGTGATGTAGAAATACAGAATTGGCTTTAGTGCAGCCTTATGGCTCCAAGACCTCAATAGCACATGGTGTTCAATGGGAGACAAGACAAAGACCACAATTTTAATTACACTTCCTTCACTTCCAGTATAGGTAAACAGAAAATTAGTCACAGCTACAATGTAAAAGGCTCTGTCTCAGAAGAACAGAGACTAAGATAAAATAGTTTTAATTTGCAGTTTTTCTGTTTGAATACTGTACCATTATTTTCCACTAAAAAACCTCAGAATATTAACTGAGAGTTTATCAAAAGAAAATCAAAAATCATTAAGACCAAATTACAAAATAAACTTGAGGGTAAACAGAAAACTTACTCTTTGTGATGCATTTCTCTAATTTTTTTTTTGTATTTATTCTCATTTTTATAACCAGTTACTTGCAGTAAGCTGCTGAAACTCACTTCTATTTTTCTCTTATTATAGCATGTATTGCAAAAATGAAGTACAAGTATATACTGTACCTTGTTTTACCTGTAAGGAACACACACCTGACAAAAGGCAATCTTCACATCCAGAGTAGGTTCACCAAAATAATACAAGAAATGGCGGCTCATAAATACCTGCAATTAAAGAAAAGTAGACATAGAATTTTTGTCTGGCTGCTGATGTCCAAGTATAATGCAGCTCTAGCTTCATTTGGATTATAAAACCAACCTGATTTGTTACCCAGCTTGTCAAAACCAGAAATGTTGTAACACTGAACTGTAAAAAAGCTTTAAATTCTGTCCAATGCCTGTGAAGGTTATGGCCCCAAATATGACTTGGTTACATCTGGAAAATTTTACAGTAATTGGTGCCATTAATTCAAAGTTTATCATGTCACTTGCATATTCCTATACTAAAAATAAAACCAACAAAATCAGGTCAATAATGTTCTAAACAATGTGGGAATAGGAGACACTTATTGTTATGGGAAGGGAGAAAAAAAGTCCTAAGTTGACAAGTATTAGGAAAGTCATAGAAGTGGAAAGAGTAGCTACATCACTGTGTAAATTCATCCACTTTGTCAGCATCCCATGTAGTTCTTGTTCTGGTCTTAACATTCTACCACTAGAAAAGCTACAGCAGAGGGCAGTAAGATGGGTCCAAAGCACAAAGAACTTTTTTTTTAGCCTAGAAAAGAACTGTCTGAGCAGAAATATGCTGGAGATACATAAAATGAGTGGCATACTGAAAAATGAAATGGAAAACACCCTTCCTTTTTTTTTTCAGATTAAAAATAAAAAAGGCACCAAGCTATGTTATCACAGTTAGAATTAACAATAGGAAATAATTCTTCATGTACTGTTTCATCACAGTGAATCTCATGTTGCTGTGGAAACCAGAAGTCAACATAAGCACTAATATGATTAGGCAAATTCACATAAGAAGAAATCGCTGAAGGCTATTAACCTCAAAAATATCACCCCTGACTCAAGACACCCCTGAGTCACAGTCTGCCACTCCATGCTCAGCTATTTCTGGATTTCCCAGTCATCTGATCCTGGCCCAGGGAGCCATAGGCTGGACTAGACAGCCTCCCTGTGCACCCCATTACAGCTGTTTTTGTTTTAATTTAGTTCTACAGCACCACATCCAGCTCTGCCGAGCCAGTCCTGTCCCAGCTGCACTCTAGCATGGCACATCAATGGCAAACACCTCCAGCAATGGCGTCAGGCTGGGATAGGCAGCTATGTCACAAGACTTTGGAGCACATAGATTCTTCTGCATGACTCCAAAAAACCACAAAACACCCAGCCAAACACACAAAACAACAACAAAAACCTTTAACAGTACAATGAAAAAACTAGCAACTTTCAGCTAAAATTAGATACATTATATAGAACTTAATGGTTTTTGGTTAAATATAAGCTCATTGTAAAGACTTAAAAATGAAAACAAAACAACCATCAGTTCATAAAGACAAAGCTATGATTCTGAAGCACTATTTAGCTACTTATGGCACTTGTCTTCAGTAGGAACAACTAATTAACTTCAAGTGTAAATGGCACTAAATAAGACAAGACTTAATTTGGAGTAATTTCAACTCACACCAACTGATCAGGAGTAAAGAAACTACAAGAAAGTATTCACCAATACTTGCCAACTTCAATGCACCATGTGCTCCCACATGTGTTTAATTTTTAATGAATGAATATATGAATAATCCTGTTATGAAAGCAAGTTTATGACCTTTTCTGCATCACATTACAGGGTCTGAGATTGCTGTCTCACTGCCCACTGAGTCATTACCAGAGTCTCATATTCCACAGAGGCTTTATAATAGTTTATATTAAAACAAAAAAGAAGAAAGGAAGCTTTTTTTCAAAAAGAAGGAAAAGGAAAAGGAGAAAGAAAAAAGCTTTTAACATTAGTCATATTGCCAATGATTTCTGGAAAGCCAGCAGGTAATTACACTCATGCTGCAGATACCCTCCCTGGCTGTATGCATTACATTGCTATAATAATCAATGACTGAAATGTCAATAGCTATGACACACCATGCTCAAGACAGAGCTTAATGGTGGAGAGTTAAAAAGGAAGGGAAGAAAATTGGGGGAATTTGGTTTCTCCCTGAATTTGCTGTGAGGGTCTATTGAGAAGATATACTTGATATTATGCATGCATTACTGGTCATACCCTGCTCCTCAGCTGTCCACAGGAATTACTGTGACTGTTAATAGTCACCCTGGGCAGAACAAGAGACTGGTGAGTTTTAGGAACTGGAATACATTTTACAATTTATGATGTTGTCCTTGTGGTCAGTTAATGCTTATAAAATAATAGAAGTATGGTATGTTTTAATGGCCTAGATCAATACTCATATTCCTCTGTACATGAGATATATCAAAGGAATCACTACAGAGCTGAGTTCCTCCAGCTGTGCAATGGGAATGAATGCCACCTTTCCATGGCACAGAAAGGTGTACCCAGGACAAAACAGACTTGAGTTCATGTTCTAAAATGTTTATTGAATTCATACAAGGTTCCCTTCAGTGCCCTGTAAGTGATCCCACGTGTATGTAACTCCTAATTCCTTCAGGCAGAAAACAGATTCGCACTCAGCTGCGCAGATCTCCTTGATCACATCTCCTCTGGTGCGAGCTGACACCACATCACTAGAGATGTTTAAGAAGTGTCAGAATAAAGAACTGGCCTGATGCTGAGATAATTGTGTTACAACATAAAGTAGTTATAAAACAAGAAGCTACTGAGGCAAACAGCATCACTCACATCACTCACCAGTGACTGGAGCTTTATGTGAGAGCATAAGCATCCAGTATTTCTTTACCCCACCTTTGACACTTTATCTTTTCAAAATTGAGTGAAATCACCCAAGGGGTGGAGAACTGGGAGAACAGAACATTGTTGATAGAATAAAATACTCTGGGAAGCCAAAGACTTCTGTAGCATTACAGGGAGAAAACCTGTCTGTGAAACAGCAAAGCCACAACTGGATCCCAAATCTTCATTACGATCAAGACATCTGTATGCCAGAAGCCACAAAAACATACAGGACTCAGCAGCAAACATATGACATACTTTCAGGCAAAACAAAACAAGGAGGCACTAAAATCAGGAAGAGGAAACCAGCCATGAAGGCAAGATAAAGAAAATCCTGAAAATCCTCTGAGCTGTACAGTAGCACAGCTCCAAGGGAACTGCTGGATGGATCCACTGAGGTTTGCCTCTACCTAGCCTGCTGCTTTGCCATCCTCTTCTTAACTCCACTCTTCCTTCCTTATGGAATGCTTTAAATGCTTTCCTTTAAATGCTTTCCTTATGGAATTCTTTAAAACAGAATGTGGACTAAAGACATGCCCAAATTTCAGGCATGAACTTCTCTTTACCCGCAGTGCTCCTATCAAATCTTCCTTTTCTGTACAAGGACTTTTTAGGACTTTTTTTACTTTTAATAATGGTTATCTGTCTCTCCAGGGGTCAGGGGGATTATCTAATTATTATTCAAACAGCTCTTTGAAGACTGAAAGGATTAAATCAATACTATTAGTATAATTACTGAGAACAGAGAAAAAACCATGAGAGCAGTTAAAACAGACCAGAAAACCAACAGCAGCTGCAGTTCTCAAATAGAGCCTCCCACAGTAAACCTGTCTGCTCATCTTTCAATTCTTTCCTCACCCTTAGTGCTGTATGATATTGGTACCCAGGGAATATCTGGGCAATTTGGCCCAGTCAGAATAAATATTTTAGCCTAGGAGTGTTGTTTTCTACCCAAGCTGCCTTATCCTTCACATAAGTGGCTCCTGGATCATGGGAGACTGTGTTTGCCTCAAGCCTAAGAGATGCAAACCTCCAGTCTGAGGGGTCTGGGCTATTGCTCTGCTGGCCCAAGAGCCTACGCACCTACACCCACCCTGTTGAGCTCCTTTATCTGGAAAAGGCATCACAGTCACTTTCTTTTGAGAAAATACCTTCATGATGGTTTACCATCCCTGCATCCCCTAATCAACAGGTAAGTCCCTCATACCCAATGGACAGTGCCTCAGCCTGACACTGTATATAAAAAGCCTTTTGTGAAAGTTCAGGAGGCCAATGTTAGGCCTCAGTGAAGTCCCATGTAACTTTTTATTCAGAGAGATAAAGGAGCCAGCTGCCCTGCTGCAATACTGCTTCCTTCATCCCTGCTCAAGCAGGCAGGGCCACTCCTCTCACCCCACAGCACAACCACCTGTGTCAAATGCACTGACCCAGGGCTCAAACAAGGCTCTCCATGAGGAAAAACTGCAGCAGCTCTTTGACCTGTATTTAAACCAGTGTTTAAATGCGCTTGAAATGAATATCCAAACTAGCCCTGCTGCTGTTCTCACCACCTCCCACCTGCTCCTATACTTTGAGAGGTATTCACATGCCTACAATAAAACAAAATGGAAACAAATGCTTAAATTCCTAATTTAAAAAGTAGACCCAAATGGAATTAAAAAAATATTAGAAATGCAAGTCCCAATTTAAACAGGAATCAAATGGCAGCTGGAGATAAAGTAGAAAGAACTATTTGTATGTAAAATTTCACAAGATTTAAACCTGGCATATTGTGGCTGCAAACTGGAAGGTTGTAAAAGAATCACAGGACATCCACCAACATCTAGGCCAAGTCCCATCAATTGTGATAATCTCAGTAATATGGGGAAGCAATATATATTCATATCAAGTAATCAAATCCAGCATTTCTGTTTATTTGATATTCTGTTTATATGATATTACCACCCAAATACATGGCATGTGCACCATGGGCACAGTTAATGTGCTCCCTATCTTCACCAATGTGCAGTTCTCTACTTGTTCTACAAAAGGAGAATTAAAGTATTTATTACTACCTCATTTAGTTTCATTCATAAAGATTCAGGGCATGAAAAAAAATTAAGGAAATAGCACCATCACTTAAAGTTCATTTAAAAGCCCATCCTGTCCTAATTCAATGAGAGGGGGCAATTGATCAATTCAGTTGTCACTTAAAAACTTTCTTTAAAAACACTAATGTTCAAAGATTAACTTCCATGAATTATTAATGCTTCCTGTTTTGAAAATGTGCTTGAACAATTTCATGCATTTCCAGTATTAGAATTCCTCTCTCCTTCATCTGAAAATAGATACTCTCACCACAGTATAAGTTCTCTGAAGCTTTCAGTAATGTTCTAACTCCTGTAACTATATTTTTCCTTTACTGAAACTTGGCTATTCTGCTCTGTGTAAACAAGAGTGTAGGAAATAATGAAGACCTGAACAAATTCACCCAGCATGACAAAGTGAACCAGCAGAGAATAGCAGTGTCTGATCCCCAAACTCCTACAGAGTTTCAAACATGGGCTCTGACATCTTTAACATGCTGGGTCGAGGAGGAAGTTCTGCAATTCACGCACATTTTTCATATAATTGCTGTCAGTTGTAATAGGGATCCGCATGTTCAAATATCCTATCAAATTGGTCTTCCCTTCAGAGACCAAATCTTTAGGCTTATCTGCTTTTTTTATATAACTTTTTTCTTCCAGATCTAATGTACAACACTGCAACAGGAGACCCACGGCTTAACAAGAATCTTAAAGACACCTCAGAGGATAAATATGAACTAACAATTGCAAGTGGATTAATAATAGTCAAGGAGAGTGTTCCTACTGCAAAAGAGTGCCTTTCTGTTGTGTCTACTCTCCCATTTTAATTATTCTTGGAATAACCAGGGAAAGCAGTGGTGTGAATAATGTAATTATTAAGGTTATATCCCAGCAGAAACAGATCATCTTCCACTGGGAAGAGAAGTGATGGCATGTTAAAATTCACAAGAATCATGCAAGTAGCTCTAAAGCAGCTGCTGGAAAAGAGAGTGAAAAGGAAAGAAACAATTTTGGGATAGCACTGAAAAGGAAATATATATGAAACAAAAAAGAACAAACAAACCGAAATGACCAGGGACTGATAAGCAGATATTCCTAATGAGCACAGCTCACATGCAGAAGACAGGAACAAATGAGCTCTAATTCTGGTCTTGCTACCAGCTTCTTGTTTTGTTCTCCAGACACTTATTATGAGAGAGAATTCCTCACCTGACTATATTTGGTCTAAATGCCCAAGTTACCACATCCAGAGGAAATACTGTTATGAACAGGTATTATGAGGAAAAGAGCGTACTCCTGCAAGATGCTGCAGCAGATTAATTAGTCAAAGTTTATGATGATCTTGTCATAATCTCTCATACCATCTTTTCATTTGCAGCTGGATATCTTCACTTCCTGAATAAATCCTAGCCACTTCCTAGAGTCGTAAAATTAAACTTTGATGTTAAAAGCAGCTCTGAATTTGCATAGGATGAGCCTGGAGTGGCAAGAATGTGAGACTGTGGCTACCACCGTTAACAAAAAATAAAATGAAGAAAAGATATTTGGAAAGATATGAGCACAGTTAAACTGCCTGCCTCACATAAGATAACCTTTATCACAATAGTGAAAGTAATATATTTTTTTATTTTTATGCATTTTTCCTGTTTTGGTACTTGATTTTAATCCGCTTTCTCTTTCTGAGGAAAAAGGAAAAAGATAAAAAAATGAGGTAACTGTCTCAGCACAGCTGAATGAAAAATTCTGCTCTCTCAGAACTTTGTTTCTCTGTATTAAAAACCAAAATCAATATAAAGCTGTTCCTTGATAAAAGTCAGTGGCAAAGCTGCCTGAAGGTATGTACTGAATCAAATCAAAACTATTTTTAATAAACTCCCGAGTCAACCTCCAAACCTAATTCAAATTCAGTTACATTTGCCTTCAACACAGATGTCCCTGGCACTTTATGATGGGTGAAAATGACCTATATTTTATGGACTACATAGAGAAAAATACTTGATTACTGTCTGTATCAAGCAGCATCAAGAAAATTATTAGATTTTAATAGAACATATATTTTAAATTTGAATAGTCTGGAGTTAATTTCTGATTAGTTAAACGGTTTGGCATTGGATCTCATTCTTACAAGCTGCTCTGTTACACATGTTAACCACCCCATGAATGAAGGGTGCTTGTAAGAAGAATTAATATCCCAGCCAAAAGCAAAATTCTAACTTTGGGACAAATGTATGAAAGGCCAGGGAACTTAGATACTGTTACAGATCCTGTTTCAGGGTACCTTAATTATGTGGCACTGTGGTAAACAGCAATTTCTGTCAGTTTCATTCAATTTAGGGGAAAAATTGACAGGTTTGGTCACTTGAGAGGAAAAAAAATGCAACCAAAATAATATTTAGCCATGCTTTTACTTATTTGATAAAAATTTTATTACATTCTACCAATGTCCATCTTTCCTGTATCAAAGTATGCATGATGGAGATATGAAACAGTTCAGGACTGTGGAATAACTTGCTCAGCTGCAACATCTGTATTTATCATCGCAACTTTAAAAGGGCTGTGTAATTGGCCATTGAACTGAGCCAGCTAATTCACACCTCAAGATTATTCAGCAACAGAGCCAAAAAATCACTCACCTTGGAAGGGACCTTAGGACAGCTATAATCCAAACTTTCTAATCAAAACAAGGGCAGTTGCTTCATTTATTTGCAAAGTTAGGGTGCTCAATCCCTGCCTTCGTTTGTATTTACATATTTGTAAATACATATTGTATTTACATATAGTTGTGTGCATCCAGTAGCCACACAACTAAAAACACTAAAAAAATGTAAGAAGCTTAGGTATGGAGTGCAAGGCTGCAGCCATGAGCAGATTACACTGTAAATTCTGCAGCTACAAAACAGCTTATTTCTCAAACAACTAAAATACACATTCATTTGCTTCTGAAAAGCTTTTCCCCCTTCTAAGCTTCAATATTTGCAAATTTTAACTACTCCCATAACAAAACACTACTAGAACAAGTCATCTCCAGGATGCAAGCAGGATTTATAGCAAAATCTCTGCAAGCTGTTAATATCAAATGGCAGTTACATATTGTTTTACAAAACACAGAAAATATTTTGATACTTTCTGGCTGCTTTTGATTAAACCCCTAAATTTATGAGGAAAAAAAAATAATTCTTAATGGAGTAAGAAAATACCCTATGTTTCTGATGAACAATAACTGACAGGAAAGAACAGCTTGTCTACTGCTGGACTGTAGCCATTCACCTATGCTGCTGTTATTTAGAATGTGTCATACTAATGTAGAATGGCTCAAGAAAGAAACACCCCTTTGATTCAGGCAGATATAAACCCAGCAAAAGTGGGTGTTTCCTTGCTCCAGTCTATAGATGATGCTGGGGGAAGGTTTTTCAAAGCATAAGGGATAATAATGATAATTATTTAGGCACTGAATAAGGTTAAATTTCCAGATTATCACAAAACAATGGGAGATGAGCTATTTAAAGAAAGCATATCTGCTGCTGCCAAGGGGTGCTGCTGCAAGTGCCATTTGCTTTTCCATATGCAAAATCAGAAATACAGTAGGTGATTAATGCATAAATACAGAATCATGAAGGCTATTGTCAGTTTCCTATTATACAGATAACTGCAAACTAGCACATTAGGAAAAAATTCACAGTTCCGTGAACTTAGACTGGTCAGGTAAGTTGTGATCAAAACCAAGTCACGTTTCCTTTAGGTTCTTATATAAAAGTAAAACAAGGAAAAGCATGTTAAAATACAAAAGGTAATCACCACAAGAAAGTAATTTCTTTTCTTTGGCTCTCTTTGTTCTGTAGCATTGGAACAAAGTGACTTTGATAAAGTCAGGGGATAGAAATTTCTTCAGTAAGGAAAAAAGGAGCCAAAGAGGCAAAGTCTGCAATTTTCTAGACAAATCATTTGGGAAAAGAAAAAGCGGAACCCAAAACAGGCTATTCCATAATTCTTCCCTCCTCATTGCCTCTAAGACACAGAGACACTAGAGCTCATACATCTTTCTGACTGCAGGGAAAGTCTCCCTGCTATGGGTAAACAACAATTTGGAATTGATTTTTCCAGGCAGAGGCCCACAGCAGCACTTCAAAGCATGGGTGCCCTCAGAGTTAGACAGAAATGCTGGAACTGATTAAAGCAGAACTGAAGCACAGACATTTCAGACAACAGGTGACTCTGCCTCTCCTATTCTTGGGTTGCTGAGGGAAGTTTTCGGAAATATTTGACTCTGCTGAGGAACAAAGGTTCAGAGACAAGGATAAAAGGCTTTAAAAACCTGCACAAACATACAACGTCCAACACCTCATATGAAAACAAAATTTTCACAGGTACTGAATGTAACTCAAATGTGACATGACATTAAAAACTCTATTCTTTCTTGTATCCCAGCTCCCCTCAGAGCTGGGAAAAGGGGCAAACACAACAACTATGGGTGTCTGGCCCAGTAAGGCAAGGGGGCTAGGGACAATAAAGGAACAAGCTTAATTTACCTGGGTACACCAGACATATTGAGGACTTCTTTCCTCTCCCACAAAACACTACCATTAGTAAGGTGAGGCAACAATAAGCTGACACAGCAACAATAAGCTGAGCATCCTTGAGACAGTCTTTGCCCCCAGCACTCTGTGGTGAGCAATGCAAGGAAGCACTGGGGGAAGAAAGACCAAAGGAAAACTTTAATGACAAAGTTATGTATTACTTTGAGAGAATTTGGACTGGACTTCCCAAGTATCACAAAGTACATTGACATGAAAAGGGTAAACACATATTTTACATGAATACTTATACTAAAGAATTTAAGTACAAGAACACAACTGAATCCTACTTTTGATTCCCTAAATGTAAGTGCAAGAATAATTCTCAGGTTCTTCCTTTTAGAACCTTCTTATGTAATTTTTAAAATGCTATAATCCATAGCTTGCTCCTCCTATGATTTTGGCTTCTTTTTCAGCTGTGACTCAATTGCCAGAGCTCCTCCACAGCTAGAAACCTTCTGATGTCCAAAGTGCCAAGCATTCATGAGGCTCACAAGAAAATAGCAAGATAAATATCTTTCATTTTGTCCAGTCTTTCACACCCGATTACTTCTATTCCCTATAAATCATCAACCCATCTGCCTGGCACCCATCTCAGTCAGACTACAAGCTCGGAGTGCGCAAACACTGCACATCCTGCAAAGCTTCATGCACACAAGCCATCAGATCAGTTGCAATAATAATCACACCCCTTACATGTGTTCATAATGCTCATGGTCATCTGAAGAAGAGAAAGCTCTTAAGGGAGATATAAACCCAAATGCCCTTTTTGTTCTAGGAAAATCCCAACCATTTAGTGTGTGTGCCCAAGGCATAAATGCTTCCTAGAGCTCCCATGGGGACAGTGCAGCTTTGCATTAGTCTCAGGGGAGGCCCATGCCCAAGCGTAACACAGCCCCTGCACAATCCCACTGGAGCACTGGCATTCACTGTCCTAAACTAGAAATGTAAACATGAATGAAAAAAAGTAGAACTCAGTCATATGCCAGAGCTCTGGAGTTTGGGATTAAGGTTTCAGGGCTTTACCATTTTTGGTTTTGGTTTTTTTTCGGGGTGGCAGCCTTTATCAAGGGCTCAGCAGGGGATCGTTTTCTGTCTCTGGAACATCTGTTGGCCACTAAAATCCCAATTACACTGAGCTTTTTTCTTGCAGCAGGCAAGGAATTCTGCACCACAAGAAGGCAATTGCAGTTTGAGTGAGTGACAGACCAGCAAATGTAAGGGTAGCTGAAGTCACCTCCTCCTGCTTTTATACTTCAACTACAAATGTAAACTCTCCTGAACTGGGCAGAAGCTACAGATCCTTGCTTACTTTAACTCTATTGCTATCTTCTAAACAGGTATGAAATATTATTAAAAACATGTATACATAAAATACATAAATATAACAAATATACATTTCCTTGTTCTCTTGAACCCCATAAAGGCCACATGTCCAAAAAGCACAACCAGCCAGCTCTGCTGCCTGCTTTTCATTGCCAAGCTGAAAGCACTACAATGAGAGGCACTAATTCCCTGTATCATAAGTTAGTTTGAGCCTGCCTGCTAAACAAGAACAGATGCTCAGAGAATCAGATATGACTGAGCCTAAGTGTTTTCCGATATAATTTCCAGCTCCCATAGACACTAAACATGAGATAAATCAACTTAAATCCAACTGACCTGACATCACTTGCAAGGCATTATCCCACTGTGGAACAGCTGATTGATTCCTCTTCTCCATTTCAAAATGGTAGTGTGAGCTACTGCAACATGCAATGAATGCCACAAAGCTGCTCAGAACAAAAATGACTCTCTGTCCATGAAAAATAGCTGAATTTAGACAAGAAATTTTCTTCACAAGGTTTCCAGCCTCCTGTAGACTACAGGATAGCTTTCACACCCTGTGCTACATAAAGCCCTTGCAATAATGTGCATAGTAAATGTATTTCCAAGGTAATTGACTGTTGACTGCAAACTTGGTGATAAAACCACACATTTTAGACCTCTCCCCTCTCCAAGTATGGTGCACTATGCAAAAGTAGGATCTAAATGTTTTACAGAAATAGATTATTTTGTAAAGACCTCAGGAGTTCTTCCACACACTTTTGACAGATAATAAAACAAAGGCACTGGAAAATAAATTACATGTTCACTCAGTCAGGAACAGTGGCTTGGATGCCTGGCCTTAATCCACCTACTGAAAATTAATATAAATAAGAAAGGTCAAATTCCTAAACAAAACAAAAGTTAAGGAAGACTGTGTTTCTGTCAAGGAAGACTTAAGAGAAACCCATCCTTGTTTGCAAGACACAAAGGAACAAAATCCAGTTTTGCTTGCATAGCCAAGTACTTTCTTTTTTTTTGCATTTCCTTTTCAAATCCAAACATATTGGTGTAGAAATGAGCAGCTGAATAAACTGATATATTTCTCTGTGAAATCTTGTATTTCTATAGTCTTTTTCTCCCTAACTTTTTTTTTCCTACAGCACATTTCTGGGTCTTGGTGTGAAATCAAATGGATACATGAATAATAACAACAGATTTCATGTTCTTTTGAATGGCAGGGAGTTTTAACTTAGGCTGGGCAGAAATTGGTGAATGATGATGGGATTCAGGAAAAGGAACATGACATTTCTGAAGCAGGATGAGCCTTTAAAGCCCTTGTAAATGTGGCTATAAAAGTAACCATACTCTTACCTCTCTTCATGCATGTACAAAGATTCTCTATCAATCATTCTGTGTCCCCCTGATCCTCTTTGTCCTCAATACTCTGTTCTTTAGGGCATGGCAAAGAAGAAGGCTGAGATTTTGTGTAATTTAAGTACCTACAACTAGCAATACACAAATTGGAGTCTTCAAAACAAACAAAAGAGAAAATCTTATACCAGATTTGGACCTCATAAGAAGGTGTTTTATAATACTGTAATTTTTTTTAATTTTATTTTTTAATCTCAATAGCCCATCAGCTTGAATAACAATCTTGCAAAATGCATTGTTTATCAAAGCAGATGCTACTTTCACAATATATTTTGTTTGTAAATCTTTCCTTTGGTTTTTGTTTGAAGTATGAGGTTTTGTTTAGGTTTTAGTTGTGGCTAACACTAAAAGGGGTCTTCGGGCTTTTTTTTGGCCTGAGCTGACCACCACGAATAAATCTGCTTTAAAGTAGAGTTCTAAATGTATGCCATGCCTTTATATAGCAGTAATGCATCCACTGAAGAAAAAAATAAACTTTTATTAGGCCTGTTTGCATTATGAAAAGATCTTTGATATAGTAACCCTTCAGGATACTTACAACAATAAATAAAAACTAGCCTGACTGGTCATCATAAGATGCTTGAAATACGGTTAACATTCACTGCTATTTTCTTGTTCCAAATTTTATATCCAGCTGCTATTTGTAACCTAACAAACCCTTCTGTGAGTTGTTCCAGCCCTCCTGCCTTTCAGCAGAGCACATCCTAAAAGTGCCACATGGAACCAGTGCAATTCCAGTGAAGGGTGCCTGTGGGTGACTGTCACTGCACTGTAAACTGGACAGGCTGAGGCTCCTCCTGTCCTGCAGCACCTCAGGGTAAACTCTGCCATTTCTGCACACGTTGCTAAGCAGGATGAAAGTTTTAATTTTTCTTTTTTTCCCCTAATGGAATAAAGCTTGTCTGTTTGTCCCTTAACACTGAATCACTTTTGGAAGTGTAATTAATCAGGAGCAAGAAACATGGAGAAAATCAGGTTTTTGTAGTTTAACTGTTCATGAATTCATGCGGGTGAATTTATGGGCGTCTTGTCCTCTATGATATTTAATGAGTTCAACAAATTCACTGCAGCAAACATCTGGTGAGACACAATGTTATAAAAACATTACATCCCTGATTTACACAAAAAGGGTGAAAACTGCAGGCAGGCATTTTATACTATTATTGATTTTCCACAAATACACATAGGCATGTGCATTATACACAAGAAAAACAAAACTGTTCAAACACTTTCCAAAACTGAAACTCAATCAGCAGATATGTCACTTATTGGCCTCAACAGAACAGCAGGGAAAATGCTGCCCTGTTCTCCTTCTCCTGACTCTGGCCTATTTCTCTAAATTACAGGGCCAAACCTCTGCAAAGAAAAGAAGCATCACTATTAATTCCTTGTGCCAGCTGTCTTTACTTTGCTCACACAGGGGCTCAGTGCCCCATGCTATGTAATTCAAATAAAACACATTATTTGAGAGAACAAGAGGGAATAATTTCAGCAGATTACTCTGAGTTGCAACTGATCCTACCTTGGTCCTACCCAAAAACTGAGCTTGATTTCAGTTTCCTCTCACAATCTCTCAGGATCTCTGTTTAACAGCAACATTTTATCTGCAGGTAGCGTGTCTTCATAATTTACAGCTGAAGATACTAACTTTGAAAAAAAGAAGGTTCAAGAATGTTGTTGTACTCTGACCATGTAAATTTGTGTATCAAGAAACACAAAAAAATTCTAAGCTGAATGGAACAGGTTTGGCAGACTAGGTATGTGAAACAGATACAGATTTTGTGAATGACAGGATTTCAGTATCCAGTACAGCATATTGAAAATGTTCCTGTGGTGAAGTGTGCTTTTTATCCTCAGTTCTAAGACATAAAGAATTTGCACAGCTTCTGCACACTTTAAGATATTCTGAGCCATGTATGGTAAGAATTTCAGTGTTTTCACATCTAAGCTATGTAAATACTGACCTCCTTGGAAATGTAAGCCCTGTACATCTAGCCAACAGAGACTATGGTCTCAGAGAAGAGGACTCCTTTTGTTTTCTATTAGGCACATATCAACTACAAAAATGTACAAGAAATTACTTCTGGGGAGGCATGGAGCCTGCATGCTTCAGCCTTAATCCTCCTGTCTTTAGCCATAAACTCCCAGCTCCACCACTTCAGTGACTTCTTGCTGTTGGTTTGTTGCTGGGAATGTTAGAGAACCCTGGTACTGAGCAAGGCTTCACTAGACACAAAGCCAAAAGGGAAAAAAAGGTTCTTTCTTGTACTAATCTAGTCAGAACATGGAAGTCTTAATAAGCTCAGCATGGGTCTGTCTTACATTTTGAGTTGCCATCAACTTTTCCACAACACAGATTCATGAGCAGTTCTGTCTCTTCTCTAACCTCTCCTAGACAGGTATGAACAGACCTCAATGTCATCATGACAATGCTGTTCCCATCAAAATTAATCCTGGTACAGGCTCTGCACTGGTGTTCCCAAGCTGACCTGAGAGGGATTCCAGGCAGAACAGCTGGAACAGCATCAGCACCTCCTCTCCAGCAACAACCAAGCATTGTTTAATGGCAGGTCATCTTAACATGACATACTGGGGACCCAGGAAGGGAAATAGAGTCATAGAATCATAAAGGTTGGAAAAGAGCTTTAAGTTCAAACATTAAAATCCTCATTTATTCCAATTTCCTGTGCATTCACTTAATATGCAGCCAACAGTTGTACCTCCAGTAGGATCAGTTCCTAGGAAACTGAGTTTACCCAGTCACATCCTATCATGAATTTAATTGACTATGTTTATCAAACTAAAAGGACCACAAAAAACCCCAAACAAGTTAAATTTAAGTAAATCACTCACTGAGGCGGAAAAAAAAATTAGGCTACATAAGATACAAGAATGCTTTGTGATTTTCTGCAGCTGTTCTCAGCCTTGCTTAGCAAATTAATTTAACACAGAATGTCATTCAGAACTATCTTTAGTCCTTCTTAGTGTTTTAGCATATTATAACAATTAATCATCTTTTATTAATTCATGGGCATTCAAAGATGACCTAAGAACAGTCACATTGTATTGGGTACTGCTAACTCATCTTTTATACTAACATTTACATTATTGTTATACTTAGTACTATACATCCATACTACACAGAGAATTTTACAAGTGTATTGAGACCTTGATTTTGGAAAAAAAAAAATAAATACAGGCCTAAAGAGAATATGAGCATGTGCAATATTCTCTAGACCACAGAGGTAAATATGTGCACAAGGCTTTGCATAGGATCCACAGCTGCACAGTCATTCTTACAGAAGAGAAATAATATTAGAATTAGATTTAGTGGTGAAACTTCACTGTAAGATATGCAGCTAAATAGATCAGGTCTGCCTCCTCATTCTGTCCAGGCTTAGAGCTGTCATCTATACCTACATATTTTCATTCAATATTTTTTCCAGGATTAATTGACAGGGCAAATCAAAACCTGCTCTGTCCTAACACATACAGGCATTTTTCATAAATGAATCTACAGCTACAAGCTCTCCCTCAGAGGAGGCAGACTAAAAACAATGTCTAAAACCAACAATCAGAACGCCTTTAGAAAGTGTTTCTTTTCCAGCACTAGTTTTCTTCCTATTACTTTGCATGTAATTTTTACAGTATGCCCATCACAGCCTAATGCAAACACTTCACAAACACATAACATGTCCTTGTAGTCTCCTTATTTTACAGGTTATTTTCCTTTTTATTAAGCTTGTTTTCATCAGTAATCAGGTGGCCTTAGATGCCTTACCAGGGATAGGATAGTCTGACAGCGAAGTTTTACATTTTGTCCAGGTGACACACTTGCAATTGTTCTCAGGTCTTCCTGGGGAGAGCTGCAAATCTGGGGAGCACTGCTCAACACACGCGGTCTGTCCAAGTTCCACCTCCGTCCCAGTGGAAGACAGCTGTCAAAGGAGTTAAACACAGGCAGGGTTAAGGAAGCCTCAGCTGGTCTCAGTTGGGTCAGTTAGCTCATTTTGGGATTGTTTGCTCCATTTTACCATGCTCCAGGTCAAAACAGCACAGATACCAAGTAGTCCATTTTCTCTCATCAGAGTAGCTGGGGTTTTTAAACCCTCTGCAGTTTTTCCAAGGTCAGTCCTTTCATGCACTGCCAAAGTCTGTTGGATTAAAAAAGCCTGGAGATCACTGTGATGCCTTGTGATAGGCAGACACCTGTCAGTGGCAGAGAACATTTCTGTTGCTGTGGACCTTTAGGTATAGAGAGCTCTTCAAAAGGCAAATAAACAAGAAATACATTATTCCTTAAATGTGCCATTAGACAATTTTAAGGAGTCTACATCCTGCATCTTCTTTCTGCAGGCTTATGTGAAAGCTTTTGTGAAAAGCACTACTCCTGATCTGGAGAAACGAAACTTTCTGAGGAGAGGTAAATTAAAACCACCAAAACATCAGTGTTGAAGTAATCAGGAGTAGAAATTTAAGGGAGGAAATAAAATCTTATCAGCTGCATATCTGTGAGGGGGGGTACATTAGAAAGATGCATTGCTGTCCACTCTTTAGGAATAATACTGACACTTCAATTTCTACCAAACTCATGAAGTTACAAGAGCTGTTTACCAACCTACCTGCCAATTATACATTTCCATCTTTCTCTTTTGCCTTGCTGTCCTGAACTGAACTGAACTGTAGCAGGTCTCATAATCTATAGAGCTGGGGTGGGAGGACAAGGGCAATCAATAGCCTCGCAGCTTCTCCCATTTACTCTTTCTGCAGGATCCTTAAATGTCACTTGCATGGACGACTTGGCAAAATACACCCTTCAGACCATCACAGGGCACATTTACCTCCAGGTGTCCTTAGGTTCCTACAAAGGCTTGTACTATGTGCCACATCTGATTTAGGAAATAAGCTTCAAAAGGAGCAAACAGTTGTTTGAGGCCTTTAGGACACCCTTACATGATAGTGAAAAACAGGATTTGTACAATCAAGAGCCTCTGCATCTTCAAAAAACAGTATCAATGATCATACTCTGCTTTCTACACAGTCATGCATGAATAAGCTCGTGCCACAAACCACCAGGCAAAGTCAAGAGTAGAAAAGAAGATCAATAACTTTTCCTTTCCTTTTTTTATCCTCCTTACAAGTGATTTTAGATTCTAATATTCCTGATAACAGAGCTATACAAAACACTGCTGAGGAAGACACCAGTAAATTACCCAATCTATATTCCTGCCTGACAGCAGGATCAACTGTAATTATTTCTGACAGATATTTTCATAACTTGTTCTTCAAAATGCAACATGTCCTTGCAATTTACATTACAGTCAGTGGAGAATTCCTGTTTACAAAGAATAAAACCCATAGCTTCAGAAGAACAGTGCTCAATAGTGTGCAAGGCTCACAAAGATCTGCACGACTTCACAGTAAATTTATACACCAATTTAATTGCTGGTAGAAAGGTTAATCAGGGTTTATGACCACTCCCATGATGTTTTCCTCCAGAAAGTCTGAGAGCTTTATCTGTTAATGAAGAGCCTGTGTGTTTAGTATCCTCTTGTGTCAGTTGCTCTACACATGCCAAATATCATCTTAAACAGCCACTGCATTTGAATTACCATAATCTGATGAAACAGGTCTAATCAACCTGATCAGAAGAGCTCAATGAACTTTTATCATTTGCCTCTGTTTCTTTTACAGTGTTTCTTTTTCTATTATAATTGTAGCTCTGTATAATCCAATTAAAATGGTGGTTGACTTTAAACAGAAGTTCCTACATCAAAGATACACCAAAAGACAAATAAAGTCATATTTGTGGGTTACTATTCCCACATTACTGCAGAACACCCTAGTCTGTAGATGGCAAAATGGTCCATTCTTCTATGAGACACACATCCATCTGTCACATAGTAGAACAGACTTTCCCCCAAATTAACAGCCATGTACGACCAATCAAACAATTCTACTGGGTTGCAGAAAGCGCATAAGCTCTGGACTAATCTTAACATTTCAATGAAGTTTAGAAATTAAGCCTATCTCATTCAGTAAAATTGTCTTCAGACATAAAGAACTGCTCAGCATTTGCTGTCAAACTGATGTCTGAGAGTGAACCTCTGACCACGTAGTGCAATGTTTGGGATTTTGGGGGCTTGGGGTTTTTTGGTACACAGAGTTTACCTGCAATCCTTGAATGGTTAGAGAAGATAATCAGATCTTTTTCTAGTCTGGCCAGCATGTGCTGTTCAATAGTTTTCCTGAATAACATTCAATGATGACATAAAAACTAAATTTCTATCCTATTGTTAAGCAGGATGCAGTTTATCAGTCCATATGTTGAAAGAGATGTACAAATGAAATTCACAGCAGCAGCAATAATGAATGGGATGTTTAAAAAGCAAGATGGATGCCTCCAACTCTCAACCAGAAAGGCTCATTATACCAGTCACAGAAAGATGTTTCCATTTCCAAGACCTTTTAGTGCATTCATGCCTAGAACCAGCTGCATTTCAATGAAGATAAATTTAAATAAAATTTAAATTTAAATAAAATTACTTGTACACTACACCAGCTCCACAGCAGAAGCACTTCCATTCCTGGGAATGGAAGAGACAACTCCTGAAGCAGAACTTCTCCAAGACATACAGAGTCAGCAGGGCACAAAGCAGCTGTTGCTGCTGACAGGATGGAAACTGAATGTGCAGGAATTCTGCACTGAGTTGGAAAAGGAAAAGGGAAAAAGGAGAAAAGGTATGTGACCTATGCAACTCCACAAAATGTATCACAAGTCTTCCTTAGATAAATTTCAAGGCTCTAATGGGAAGGCCAACACTACCAGCAAAGAGGCAGAGTTCTGTTGCAATAATAAATAATCCTCAGCAAAAGAAATGTTTTAATTATTTGCTTAAATATATAGCACAGTGCAGCCCTCCCAACTTCAGGTGTGTACTGTCCTCCAAAGGATGTGATCCACTGCCCAGCAGGGCCAGCCTTTGCTCACTTCTATGTCTACTACAGCTATTGTGACAAGTCTTTGGTATCACAAAGTCCAATGGTATTTGTTGCTTTTCTCAAAGCTTCAGATTAAGAATTTTATCTTTCATTTAAAAGATGCTTCTCTTCCTCAGAGTTGAAGAAAGGCAACAAAGAACATATTCAATAGCCTCAGTAGGTCAAAAAAGAAAGATCATACAAACATTTTTCACTTAGAAACAAAATGACTCAGTAACCTCTTGTGACTTCAACTCATGATTTCTGAGTACATGAAAAATGAAAGGTGGACCTAGTCATGAGCTTATTTAACCAATGTGTAGCCATAAATTCAAATAGTTTCTTGTCTTGAAAAGATGCCTTCTTTTAACACCAGTCTTTAAAGGAAACTCTAGCAATTCCTGCAGTGGGAGGAAAAGCAGGTTCATTGGTGGCTGGTGTCAGTCACTGCTACTGAAGGCTGAATCACCATGCAAGAGTTAAGAGTCCCAGCAAAGGCATGCCAGCAGGGTGGACGATTAATCTGCTGAGAGAAATTTTCACTGACATAAAATTCTGCAGCATTAACTAAGGGTCAGCTTGGTGTAATGCAGAGCCGAAACACAGAAAATATCTCATCTACACTGTGACCATGAGCACTGCGCAGCAAACATTTTAAAAAAATCTAGTCAGTGTATAAATCTACTGCAACCCTTATGAATACATATAAGACAAGTACGTGTGTTGGAGGCTTTGTGCTACTGAAATCTTCTTGGCTTAATTTGAGAAAAAATTGCACATGTGAAGGAGCAACTGCAGGGCACTGGCTGACAGGACAGGATTTTATTCACCAGAAATTGCCTCAGTGTATCAGAGACACTGTAACAAGACATTTCAACATATTCGTTTTTATGCAAACATGACCACATGACACAGAATGCAGAAAAAGTGCAAAGAAAAGACTTGCATAAAAAGTGTAAACCATTTTCAATAGTAAGAATTGACATCCAGTTTCTCTAGACAACTTTTCAGTTGATGCTGCAACAACTGATTAGAATACAACTCTTACACTGTCCATCTAATTGCCCTCCCAAAGGCTGGCCCAAGTCAAGTATCCAAGTAGCTACTGATGTGAAACTTGATGATCAGAATGACTGCTAAACATTTAAGCATGAACCATAGTTGAATAGTTTGGGTTGGAGGGGATCTCCAAAAATCATCTAGTCCATTCCCCCTGCTGTGGGGCAGGACACCTTTCATTAGGTCAGGTTGCTGAAATTCCCATCCAAGAGCAGCTTATGTGCACTTCATTTGAGCCACAATTCAACATGAAGACAGGCTGCCTTTCAATGATGGTTTCAATGATGTGTTGAATTTGTCTTTATACAGTCCTTTTCTACTGAGATTACACAGGAGCTTTGGTATTATCCAACCCCTCTGAGAGCAAAATCCCAGTGCCTAAAGGAACAGAAGTTATGTTTTCAACTGGAGTAGCAAGACAGACAAAATAATCCCTTACTAGCCAACATATTTCTCATCAGCCAGGGCAACAAAGCAGTGCTTTTCAACCACACAGATTGAACTATGAATATATGCAAAAAATTACACCACTGAGGGAAATAAGCTCATTATTGTTTCACTGTTTAATTATGATTTCTTTTCCTCATTGCACTACAGGTACGAATTCCTGCTGCCACACTTGCACCTATTTCCTCTCATGTACAATAACATAAACCCTCAGCACGAAGTGGTTTCTAACGAATCCAAATCAATCAGTGCTCACTGAGGAAACACTGAATGGCACTTACTTAAGATAAAGACTGGAACAGTTTTAACAGCTAATATCTGGGGCAGAAGGGCAAAAGGGAGAGAGACAAAAAGAAAGAGAGATGGACTCTTTTTGCTTGCTTTCTATGGCATTGGCTAAACCAGCCTATTTCGAAACACACTGCTGTGAAGCAGTTAGGTACTTCTATCACTATGCAGAGTTTCACAGTACAATTCTTTTTGTCACAACCATTACATCTGGTAAAATTACTGCAAAGTGGGTGTCAGATATAATTCTGAATTGCTCTGACCTAGAGAAACTATGAAGCACCTGGTAGTGGAGGTTATGCAAGAGCCATTAAGAATCAAGATTGGACAAAATGTTTGGAAGCTATTCTTGACAACATCAGTAGGTCATGTTTATAAACCACTACAAGATTTGAATGCACTAAAAAATAGAGCTGCAAAAGCTCATTAAAGATTGTATTTGGTTTGATTTCCAAGAGGCAATCACACATCTTAGTTTTGGGCTGAGAATATGTGGTCTGGTTTTGGACAGACATTTTCTTTTAAAAATAATTCAATCACTTTTCACCAAGGAGAAAAAATAAGGGAAACAGGTGGAGAGGTTAATTTATGAAAAAAGTGTATTGTACTACATTTTTTTCATTGGATGGTTTGTTTGAGGTTTATAAGTGAACTTAAAAAACAGCATAAACCTTGGATTCCTACATGTGCTCTTGAAAAAGAATGGCCTGACAGACTGAAGGACCTCACCAGAAGTGAGGGCAGAAAAAAAGAATTATTTTTGGTACTGCCTGTCAGCTTCAAAGGGAAGGAAGGGAACCAAGGTCTAAGTACAAAGGACTTAGTATCAGAAAAAATATACATTATCCAAAAATTAGATATTGCTTCAGTATTCAAGCTGCCTGAAGTCCTATAGGTCAGGACATGTCATTGTCATAGCATAGTGTAAGTCATGAGGGTGACAAAACTTTTTAAGGTTTCCTATACTTCCACACCTGCAAGGCATGCAATTATCTGCTGAGGAAGGAACATGTTCCCTTTCTGAGTACCAAAATTCACTCTGTTCCACTAATGAGTCCCTCCTTATGGGCCTGCAGCTGTATTCACAGTCCTAATGATACACCACCTTGAGATGGACCACCACGGTGCCTTTGCACTTCAGGAACACCGCCCTTATATTTATATAGACCCTGTAAGTGTCAGAAGTCACAAGTATACAGCCTGGGATAAGCTACATTTCTATCCGTTCCTTCAGTTTTTTCTCTCTCACAACATTCACAGCCCAATCAGCAATGGTCTTATCTTGGAGGAAAACCTCTGTTTAAGTATCTTGACTGTACTGAGATTCCTTCATTTCTCCTCATGCTAAATAAGTTATGAACAGGCAAACTATTCCCCTACAGTCAGCTTTATGTAGGAAAATATTGTGAAAATACCTTCTTCTTCAAGAAAGATGATGCCTTAAGGAGAGAGAGCCATCTGATGCATTTAATTACAAATGTGAATGTGGCTTTAGATCATGAAAACACCACGCTAATGCCCTGTTTCTAATTTCATGTCAACCCTAGCTTAGTGTCTACTACTGTGATAGACTTTAGAAATGCCACCCGACAGGCCATTAGGTTTCAATGCCAAACAGACAGATGTCGTCTCTACTTACAGCCTCCAGAGGTCTCTTACATCCCTCATCTGAAAAGATTTCAGCTCACATGTGCTCCCATGTTGATTTCTTGTCCCTCCTGAAACCCACAGCGGCACAAAGCAGCAGCGCTACTTGTCAGCAATGCAACATCTGGGATTCCTTTGGCTGGCAAAATGCACCACAAATTCTAAGTGTAATTCACATAAAGAAAAGCTCAGGCATGTACAGATTCATTAACATGCAGCAGTCCTTGCAGGCATGTGTCTTTGCATAGTTACTCAGATTTCTGTAACTGTGACAAGTGCATGCAATCCCACGTTAGATTCCATCGACCTTCTCTGAAGTGCTCTTCAGCACTGGTTTTCAGATGAGGTATATTCAAGGAGCTCACAGAATGAACAGCCAGGAGATACAGATGCCTTTGCAAGAATCTCCAACATCCAGTTATCACCAGCTGCATATAGGGAAGGCTAAAAATGACAGCATTCAGAGACTGGACTCTGAATGCAATTGTCCCCTGAAGTAAAGTTCAGAGGCACCAGCTCTGGAATACCATCAGTCTCGGCAACACGGAGATGGTAAGTTGAAAAATGTATCCATGAAATTCTCATTTCTTTACCTATCATACAAAATCAAGTATAAGGAGGTCTATGGGCAGGCTGGAATAACTATTGTAATTGACTCAATGGCCTTTCCATAAATAAACATATTAGAAAGGCACTCTGAAAATTTACTGAGGTACACAGGAAGAATTCAGTTAGCATTCTTCTCAAATCTGAAGGGATAGTTACTTTAATACCTTTCCTGGATTTACAGCTACTTCTCTATATATACTGCTAGATCACTCATGCTGAAACTGAACCTACATCCTCTACAGTGCAATGGAGCACATTAAATGGCAAGATATTCAAAAACCTCTCTGACAGAGAGCAAGCATAGGTCTGTGTCCTGCATCACTTTGTACTGTCAGATATGCACATTCTTGATGCATTAGTGAATTCAAAACAAAACAAGCCCCTTCATTAAAATCCTGTCTGAAAACTGCCAGTGCTACAATTGTATATGTCACACTGGAGGACATTGTGAAGTTTAGGGACAGATTAATAAGGACATGAGATCCAACCCCCTTTGAAAAGGACAGTCTTTGATGGCTTGGCTCTTTTCTTTATTTTGTACTGGACCTAGACACGAAATCCAAATGCTTTCAGGTCTCAGAGTGTGGTATTCACATTCTCTGAACAGAGAGAGACATAATTCTCTCTCCCAGGATCTTTCCTTGAGAAGCTCAGAGAAGAAGAGAAAACAATTCTTATCTCTACTTGCTGCTCCTGTTGTTTGGCACATGTGGAATGTGTTATGGAGATTGTTTACTGAGAGTGGTTTGTTAATTGGACTCTGCTGATGGTTGTTTAGATTGATTGGCCAATTGGATCAAAGCTGTCTTGTGACTGTCTGAAGACAGTTACAGGTTTTTCTTTAGTATCCTTTAGTATAGTATCTCTTTAGTATAGTTTTAATATAGTATTAGTGTAATGTAACCTAGCTTAATAAAGCATTGTTCAGCCTTCTGGAATCATGGAGTCAGAGCACATTATTCTCTCCGATGGGGACGCCCTGCATCGATATCAGAGGACAGCAAATTTTTGTTATCAATGTCCAAAGTCAGGTCTCACACTACCTGCTGCAATATGGAAAGCAAGCTTCATTCCCACAATAGGGAATAGTTTTAGCATTCCTGCATTAAATTATGAGTAATTTCAGAGCTCAGCTGGTTCAGCTTTGAAAAAGCCTTTCTGAGCATTGCTAATAAATCATGGAATCACAGAATATCCTGCCATGGAAGTGACCCACAAGGATCATCACAAGTTCAACTCCTAAAATAGCCATGGTAGCATGCAGTGGGAGCAGCACCAGCTGGGCATCAAACCATTTTTAGTGCAGTTCACAAAGTCCCACACTGCTGGGACTCTACCCTTCCCAGCACCCAAACTGGCTGATTTAGAACCTGTTGCACATGCACTATAAACCTGCACTGGCTACAGTGCTAACATACAATGAACAAGTACTAAATAAAGGAAATAGCGAGTTCAGTACATCACACAGTCTACCTAAAATTTATGGATACTTCGCAATAATTTGCTTTTCCCTGCACTTCACATATGGATAAATAGTTTACATAACTGGCAATTGTGTAAAAAAAAAAAGAAAAAAAGGGAAAAGACAAATATTTAGAAAATTAAATATTAAAAAATAGTAAAAGAAAAAATAAATTAAAATAGGCAAAGTAAGATCAACAAAATCAATGTACCTACATATTTTGAAAATGAAATGGTATCTGCAATGACTAGGCATAGAAGAAAATGGGGAAAAAAAGGCAGATCATTGTTTCAATATTTTACTCTTATCAACACCAAACAAACTTGTCTATTCAACAGAAATGGACAGTAATGCTGAAACATTAAAACACTAATTATCTAACTAGATAAAATATTAGTTAATATTAGAAAAAATATTTGCACAAAGTACTGAATAGAATCTGTATGGATACAAATGTATCTGTTAGGCAACATTTATTTTTCCATCAAAAAAACCCCACTATAAGCAATACCAGCACAACAACTGAGTCTGAAAAGAATGCAACTAAAAATAAATAAATTAAAAGAATGCAACTAAACACAGACAAAGGGAATCAGTAGAAGTACAAGGCTGCTTCCAACTCCAAGAGGAAAAGGCTCTGCAATTACTTCAGTTTTTCATAGAGGCTACAGTTCAGCATGTTTAGTAAATAAAGTACAAAATGTGTCACCATGAAACTAAGTTTTCAAACAAAGAGCTAAATAGTACTAAATAAAAGGCAATAAATTAATATCCACAGTTTCAGCCTGGAGAAGATACAGAATAACTCCCAAAAGGCATTCAAATTCAGAAAAAATTAGTGAGCAGTGGCTCAAAATAAGATAAATCTTTATGTACAGATACTGACAGCATTTGTTGACCCCCATTTCCCTAATATCAGTGGTATCTTGTCTTTGGATTACATTATTTATAAAAACCAAAAGATTTCTTACTGTCATAACAGAGAAGCTTTCTATGATCCATATAGAAATTTCAATCTTTGGAGTAATTTTTTGTGTCAGTTCAGTAATTTCATTTCTGATTATACAACACATATGCAATCTCAAAAAAACTACTGCAGTTGACATTTTGTCTGGTAGTGAGTTATTGCAGTCAATAGATATCTTTCCACTGATTTCACTGGGCTTTGGCTTATTTCATTAAAAGGTGTTCTGCTTTGCAATAAAGGTCTCATATTTATGGCACCAACCTAATAGCCTTTGGTTATGTTTTACAGTCCAAATTCAGCAAAGTAATTAGTCTGGACCATTCTACTTCCCTGATGGACATGCTGAAGTACTTTGTGTAACAAATCCAAGATATCAAACTGAAAATTGCTTAACTGGTAAACTGACATTTAAGGTAAAGCATCCTTATTTCACTACCTCAAAAATGCTGTCATTTTAAGAGGAACTTGTCACCACTTAAATATTACATAAGATCCAAGACCAACCAACATATTTCAGTCAAAGATATTTAGCCAACATATTTAGTCAAAGTAAGATGAAGCAAAAGTAAAATAAATTAGAAGCTTATTAACATGTTAACATAAATCAGTGTAGCATTACTGGCATTACTGTGCTGGGAGCTGCAGCACTAGGTTATTGTCCCAGTTAATCACCAGAGGGAAGAGAGGATGCCATAGAGGAATGGAAAATGTTTTTCAACCCTGGCACTTGCCATTGCTCTTGTGATACTGTGAATAGATGGAGGCTGAGTCCTACTGCTGTGGGAGCAGCCAGCAGACTTCTCTAGGCATGAGAGCAATGGCAAAGCCACCTGGTGAGCCTCTGTCCTCCTGCACTGACTGTAAGCTGCTGCTGGAAACAGGTAGCTAGTCATATTTTTATGGTGAACTATTTTATATTTGCTTATTTATTTCTTCTAGGCCCTTAACTGTCATGTCAGGATCATGATCTCATCTTTCATTAACTGTATACACTCACAATAAAGTCATATAATGAAATATGTAGTATGTTCTTACTAAGTATATTTATATACACCTTTATTTATAGTTATATAGACCTTTGATGATATCACAGATTTAGATTATTATGCTTTACTTAATTTTTCTTTCACCAGGGTTCTAGAGTTTAAATTGCAAAATAAAACAGTTTAAAACAATTACTGAAAGCAGATGCTGCAGCAGCCACGAGATTACAAGAAACAGCAGCATATCCAGTTGCCTTGGATGTCCCCAAACCAAGACTCTAAGTTAGGTTCACCAAACAGGTTTCGACTGTTGGATGTGTGACGCAAAGCCCAGTTCTACATCACTGACCTAGCAACCCCAAAAAAGCCCTAAGCCACCACAAACAAATCACATGCAGGTTAGATAAAAATGCCTGCCACTGATGATTTTCAAAGTTGCATTTCTAAGCCACTTTTTCAGTCTCAAAGGAATCTTTATTAAGTTTTCTTTTAATGATTTGAGAGTCTAATAATGTAACTAGACATAGTTAAATACTAGGTCAGCCTCTTGCTGCCAGTGTCTGCATGAAGCATAGGTGGAGAAATGTGAATGAATAATAGTGCTTCCTGAAGATCCTCTTCCCCTCTTTCACCCTTTGAAAAGTTAATTTGCATAAGAAAAGCAGCAGGATATCCAAAAACTGAAATATCAAAGTGAACTTACTGGCTCACATTTCATTTAGCTTTGGTCATAATTCTGGCCTCCTCTCAGTTCGTTTCACTGCCTGACTCTCCTTGATGTAGTTACCCTTACCAGTTTGTGATCTGGGGTAGCACATGAAGACTGACTGACATAGAAGCTGCTTTTGTAGATGTGCTGTGACCTTGTACATGCTCAAAAAGACTTAATTCTCACATTCTTACTCCTCAGAACAATGAGTGAATTTTGGGCATAATTAAAAGGAAAGCACTACAGAGCAAGGTTGCATTTCCACGTAGTTGCTCTTTGTTTGAGGGATTCTCTAAGTCAGTACATTACTTGCTTTAGAACTCACAAGTCACAGTCATTTAATGGTTTGGGTTGGGAGGGACCCTAAAGATTATCTTGTTCCAACCATCCAGCCATTTGCAGGGACACCTTTCACCAGACCAAGTGTTCAGAGCCCCCCATCCAGCCCAGCCTTCCAGGGATGGGGCAGCCACAGCTTCTCCGAGCAGCCTCTTCTGGTGTCTCTCCAATGTCGCAGTAAGGGACCCATCTTGCACCTGATCCCATTTCCCCATCCAATTCTCATCCACACATGACTTGCAGGCAGGCAAGACACCATGAAATTAGTGTTGGTTACCTGTCTACCCCATTACCTGCCAAACATTTCCAAAGGCCATCCCACCACATTCAACTGTTCCACTTGGACAGGAGCTCTCCATACATACCAATGTAACCAAGATCAGAAGAAATGAAGGCCTGAAGGACAAGACAGCCAACTGTAAGGCTAAAATCAGATTGTTTTCTATAGCCAAGAATTTTATTTTAGATTGCATTCAGTAAAAAAAGGCAGGTCAGTCAAAAATATAACCGGTTGACCTAGAAACCACACACCATAGTCAGTTATTTTTACATCTCTTTCCATGGGTTTATGTTCCTGGACAAAACTTAACTCATAAGTGTTCTTACAGGTGACATATTTAGACAAAAATCCCTATGTATGAAATATTCAATGGGCAGTGTTTATAGTATTTGCAGCATCTGTTGCCTCAAAGTACCTAAAGATGCATTTTCACTACCTTTAAAAAAAAAAAAAAGCTTTTCATTTTCAGTTCAGAAATCACAGGTTACAATGATTGAAGAGAGTTCTGTCTCAGTAATTCCAGTTGGCTCCTCCATCAGCACAACACAACATGACAGCTTTCACAATGCATCACCTTCCTTAAATATAAATGCTATCTTTCTGAAGTACTGCCAAGAAGTTTGGCACAGTTGCCAGCCTGGATTACAAGCAGAAGACCACTACAGCACTGACTTGCTCAGAACAGAACGCTTTTTGGGGAAATACATCCACTCTTTTGCAAAAATCAAAGACAACGGGTAAAGTACCAGTCACAACCATGGGAGTCACTTAACTACAATACATACAGCAGATAAAATTTGGTGGAAAAACTGTGAGCATCAGCAGTTGATCCTCCAACCTCACTGCCGCCAGTGGCAAATGCTACACCAGCAGTTCTTTCTGGAGCCACCACAACCAAAAAGATAGGATCTCTGCCCCACAGAGCTGTTGTCCACAATGGCATTAAATTGTACAACAGTCAAGAGCAAACATGAAACAATCACAATAGCAAAAAGCTGATGAACTATAACTCAGTTGAATCAACAATAGATAAATATATTTGTTCTTAATACTTAATTATTGTACAGTTGTTATTGCTGTTAATGATACCATCTCCTATTTTTTGCCACAATGATCAAGAAGACAGGTCAGTGCTTTCCTGAGAAAACATGGGACCTTTCAGATGCTGTTTGGAGCTGCAAAGCTCACTCCCATTTCTCCTGACCCCACAAGCCTGCACAAATTCACTGTCAGAGCTCCCAGCTCAGTAAGCCAACTGGTTTAACAAGCTGAAGGTCACTATCAGCAAGATCTCCCCAGCTCCTGTATTCATATCAGACACTTTGGTTGGTATGAGTTGTTTGTCAGCCAGAGCTATAGCCTGCAACACCAAATCACAGCCATAAATCACAAATGCAGTGCAATATAAAGTAAATTATAAGTGTTTCCATACTGAGTAGTGTTAAGCTCTCAGTGAACTGGCAGACAAGAAAAAAAGAAGTTAATTTTTTTAAAAAAAGAATCCTTTCTTCCACAAAACAACAGAAAAGGTAAATAATTTCATAGTTTCTTTTTTTTTTTAAGAGAAAGTCTTTTCAAGGTCTACTATTAATGAAGAAAATAATTAATAGTATGATTTTCTTAATTAATTTCTAAAATTTAATTTTTAAAATTAAACAAAACAGATGGAAGGATTCTTTAGAGGTCCCTGAATCCCCCACCCCACCTCTCAAAGCTTACTATTTACCAAACTCTGAGAAAATATTTGTCTCCTTAATGGTACAAGCACATTTTCCAGAAGTAACAACTTTGTATTGCGAGCATCTCCAATTCCCAAATTCTGTATTTCTTTTATTGCAATGTTTCTTATCATGCTTCTTCTAACATACTTCTGTGTGTGTGTTTCTACTAAAGCAAATGATACTGCATTTTTTATTTTAAGCATTTTTCCACCCTCTTGCATGTTTCCATGAACTATAAAGGAACTTCTGAAGCCACACAGTGTGAAACTGTTAAAATTACCTATTTTGGGCATGCTGATGTGTCGACAAATTTATGTACACCAGAAAACTTCCTGGAAAATGCCTCTATAATCTTTAGGAGAAAAAATACTATACTTTCATTTAACTATTTTATGCTTTGGTGTTCTAGGTATGTGTAGATGACTATAATCCTCTTTCTGAAAAAAAGCTTTTCTTAATTCTGCTTGAAGATCACTTTCTGTCTCCTTGTTGGCTGCAGCTTTTTCTAGACTGTTACCTCTTTTCAGAGCAGCTAATTTCTGATCATTTCAGTTTGCTGCAGCACAGGAGACTGAGGAATATTCATTCAAACTACAAGTAAACCTCTACTGTTCCCACATGGGCTTTCTTTTTAGATCCTTTCTCTGCTCCTTGATGATTAGAAACTTCCAGCAACAATCACATTCAACAAGCACCAGTGTGCTCACTGAGCTTCACCAGTTTTCTGCCCATCAATGAGCCCCTTTAAGAGCCCAAGTCCTTCATGAGTGAAACATAAAACAATCAAGGTTTTATTTCATTACTCTCTCCAATGAGACAGTAATGTAAAATCTAGATTCTAACTTACAAAGTCTGTTTTAATAATTTCATACACAATAAAAACTTTAGGGAAAAAGTGATCTGTCCTGACTCTTCCTATCCATCCTTCTCCAGAGAAGCTTGGTACACCCATATCCCAAGCTTTTTTTCTCTAGAGCTTGTTTTTATGCAGCTGCATTATTTTTTACCAGCAATCTAGAGAGATAACCGATGTCCATTTCATGCTGGGTGTTGCACAGCTTTGTCCTCCAAGCTTATATTTATCTCCCATTGTTCCTACCACAAACCCTAGAGCAAACAGTAGTCACAAGCCTGCAGTTGTCACAATCCTATAATTTGTCAAAAGCAGTGAAAGCACAATTCTGTACAAGTAGAAAAAAATGAACTGGACTTCTTTCAGTGAACTGTTTGCCCTTCAACTTTCCAACAATCTGGACTCTGAATTGAAAGATATTTTCAACAGCTTGAAGAACTGACACTAGAGTAAAAAAATCTGAGTCACCAGGCAAGGAAAGCCACACTTCAATGTGACTATTAGAAGTAAGAAACGATCAAAAGTAAGAAGCTATAAACTTGTTCCAAAAAAAGTGAATTCTCTTCTGTTCCTGCCAGAGGTTATCGAAACCACTTTGAAAAGCTCCCGGACGTTGCCAAGCAAATTTGTAAATTGCGGCTGCCAACCCAAATCACTAAAAACTAAAAGCAGTAAGGAAAGCTTTCCAGAAATTATTTAATGACATGGAATTATTTCTACAATCACCTCCTTTCTCTGGGATGCACAGCAAGTTGAGCCCTTCTTTGTGTCTGCTTTCTGGAATGGGAGTTCACTGGAGCAGAAATTCCCTTTATACTTGTGTCTTGTGCAGCACAGACAATGTCACCAGTATTCTGCAAATACAGCACTGCAGCAGAACTTCAGCACTAAGCAGCTGATTGTCAAAGTGACTTATAAACTTAAAACTTTGTTTCTGGAACATGGGACTTTTTTCAAAGCCTGAAACTGATAAAATCTTAAACCAGCACTTCTCTACCTCTTCTTGCTCAGGGAAATAAAACATCTAGTACAAACAAGCTTTTTTTTTGCCCTCTCCCAAGAGTTTAGTAATTTTAGGGCAGTTCAAGGCTGGCTGATTTGTTCTTCCACTCTTTTATAATACTACATGCAGCTATTCAAAAGCAATCTAATTAGGAGAAAAATCAACTCAACTGCCCTTCTCTACACCTCATATCTGCTAGAAAACCAATGGGTTTTACTGGCATGCCAAAACAATGACCCCAGACTGCATTGAGAAGATCAATCTTTTAGGTTCCCTAAGTGGAAAAAAAAAGACCACTTGGTATGAAAAAACATCACAAAGGAAGAAGTTTTAGTATCTATGTCTATAATACCCCTTATCCTGTATCAGTAATTTAATGGAGGTGAGGATAGTAAAGGGGGGACAATTGCTTTGCTAAACAACATGACAAAGACCTTGTGTAAAGTACAAATTCACCCGTTTCATAAGAGAGCTGGACAACTTTTTGCATGCTACATTGTTTTAAATGAAATGAACTCTCCTGGGTGTCATAATCTGTTAGTTAATTCTGGAAGTGGCCCGAAGGCCCCGTAACAAATGCGACCTTCAAAAATGGCAGCTCAGATAGTCTAAATGCACATCAAACCAACCAAAGTGGTCCTAATTCAGTAATCCCTTAAACACAGAAAATCCCTTTGACACAGAAAAAATTACCACTTTGAGCCTTGGAACAGAAACATTTTCCTAAACTTGGACATTTTCTGCTCCGTCCTTCTTTGAGATGGTTTTTACCCATCAGTTAAAGCACTTAATAAGCCATGGTTTGGGAATTGACTGTGAACTGCAGATACTCTTGTACCAGAAACCAGACCAGAGATGCAACATAAAAAAATATTTTTCTATTTTTGCACATCACTCTGGTCTACAAAGTCCCAGAGCAGCTTATGAGCGTTCCATACCAGGGAGTCAGATAGATAACTGCAGATAGATAACAGTTATTGGACAGAAAACAGCAAACTGTAAAAATTATAGGAATACAACAGAAAGAGTCTTCCATTGTAGTAAAGAAGCCTGATCCATTGGGAAAAAAATATCTGTGAAATGCCATAACAAGAAGGGAATAGGACTGGAAGGAGAAGGATATTATTTGCTGCGTATTACAACTGAAACTGTTTCTCATCACCCAGATAAGTGCATTCATCAAAAAACATGTCAAATGTCTAAATGCAGAATGAATGAGAAATGCAAAAATTGAGGGTCTTCCTTCAAGTAAGTTATTTTGGATTTTTTTTCTTCTTGTCATTCAAGTGTTCATAGGTAGTTTCAGTTTAAAGTATTAAAAAATAGGTGGCAATATATTTTCCATTTCTCTGACTATTGCCCAGCTTGTAACCTTTGATGTGCATTGGTAGATGCTTTAAAGAATTAATTGGTCTGACTTTGCTACAGAGCTGTATTCCTGTAGCTGAGCCTGTTTGTGCAACAGTTTGTCCTCCCTGGCATTCTTCCTAGATTCTCTTAAGTCCATTACAAAAGTAGGCAGATGTCCTTTCTTAATGACATTTCTACTTGCTTAGAAATATTGAAACCTTTCTCCCAGTCCCAGACAAAGATATCCTATCATGTCCTTAATGATTCCATCTTTACTGTAATGAATTTACAGGAGTTGCCGGTTCTTCCTCTTTAATTGAATTCCAGAACGAAGCCTTCATACTCAAGTGACAGGGAGTCTCAAACTGCTATGGAAATTGTTTTTCACTAACATCAAAATGCAAGGATGTTTTCAATGCATCAAAAAGTAAATTCTTTGTTAACAAGAATAGAAACAGAAATTGTCTGCTTTTCATGTTATTAAAGGATTTGAAGAAAATGATACTAATTATTTTCAGAACATCCTTTCAAAACGGTCCTTTCACTATTTCGGCAGTTATCCTAAGATGATAAATTCTAGCCTGAAAAAAATTAAATTCTTCATACGAGGACATTTTATTCACCATCCTAAACAAAAGTAGGACTCTGTTTCTATTCCTCTGCCACCTTATCACTGTTCTTCCTTTCCTGTTGCCCAATTTTTTTTACCATTTTTTGTTCCAAAGCAACCTCTGCTGTCCCAAAATGTGGAATCTTGCTAAATTATCATTTTAAGGACTGGCTGTAGTTTACAGAATATCAGTTTCTATATCTCACATTTGAGCCAAAGGAAATTTGGGGTGCTAAGTTCAGGCATGAGCTTTAGCAAAGACAAAATAAGCAACTACTTATATTAGCATGGCTCCGGGCACAGTACATTCCCATTGACCCCTCTGCCACATATGTCTGTGCCCAAGTGACAGAGAGATTTGCTGTTCCGAAGTCCAAAGTTTAACTTAACAAGGTTAAAATTAACAGCATTCAACAAACTCCAAAGCTGTAACTCCCAAGTTAGCACATATGGAGTGAGGGCTACAATGGAAGTGATTTCTACAGTCCCTGCTCTCTATGCTCCCCTTCCTCAGCCTGACTCCACCAGCTTCAAGAACAGCAATCCTGGCTTTCCAGAAATCTCGTCCCACCAGTCAGGTCCCATCCCATAAGATTCTTGTGACAAAACTTATGTTGTTAAAAACCTATGGCTACCTTTGGCTATTTATTTCAAGTGACTCAACTTTGAGACATTCTTTGGATCTCCTTCCAAACATATCAACCACAGGAACATCACACAGCCTTACATCCTCTCCTAGCAAGTCCTGTGGAGGCAAACAGACTGTTTCAGGATGAAGTGGTGCCCCCACTGAAGTCAGTACCTGTAGCTTCCCAATAACATTTGAATTCTGGTTTGGTGGTATCCTTACTGAAACTCAGATCCTGGACTCACTAAAATAAAACACATTAACATTTTTAGGCAACTACCTTGCCTTACATATAAGGAATGTTTGGAATAAAATGGTTTCAACCTCTGATCTTATACTGCAAAATTTTCTGGTTTTCAAAAGGAATACTTAGGAGACATTACCAGAGCATTTTAAGTATTAAAGACAATGAGACCATGAGATATATTTGATAAGTTTGCTAAACTATTAGAATACTTAAGTAGCAACAAAGACCTTGGTGATTCTGGCACAAGTTACATTTACCTTCTACTTAGAAAAAGACCAACTCCAATAATTTCTTTTTCTATTGTCAAAATTCATGCTGCTACTATTACTACCCTCCTCTTTTTTGTTTCCTAATAAGAAACTATCAAAGCCACCTGTTGTATGTTACTAATGCTGATAATGTAATACTCATAATAGAAAACGTATTCCCTACTCCAAAAATGCTTTTATTTGTCTGCATTGTGTTGACCCAGAAAATTAATATATGTCTAACTTCAAAGATAACAGTCATTGTATTCATTTCCTTGGCATTCCTTACATGCTTAGGAAGTTGCTAGTGTGCACTGATCAAGGAGAGCAGCACACTAAAAATAGAGCAACAGTGCATTCCGACCTGAAATTACTCACTTTGTATGGAGATTTGAATTTCTAATTAGTTAGTTAAAATGTCATAGCAAAAAGCACATTGGAGGAGAGGAGATTCAGTGGATAACCTGAAGTACCACCTGGATGTGCAGTGTGATCTGGGAATGAAGTCCTGCTGTTTTGCAACTGCCATGTGAGGTAGAATTACAGGCACAGCATACCCTGGCTAGGAGAGTCCAGCCTCTGTTCTTTGTGTGGCACTTGCCAATCGTTATTTGGAAAGCTATGGTTTACTTGCAGCACTGCTGCCTCCATGATCACTTGGTTTATTTTACTAATTGCTCTCCCTTTTGGGAGTGATGTCTTAATAGCCAGTGAAAAGTTTCTTCCTCCTTTAGCTTCAGGCCATACATCTTGCCCTAGAATCAACACAAGCATTTGCAAAAGCAAGCAGGGAACAAAAATCCCAGGCTGGTCTTTATTTCATTATTTTTCAGTCTGTTTTCTGAACAATAGATAGCAGTACTTTGTTGGTACAATACAGAAAGCCTCATTTGGAAGGGCTGTAGGCAACCACAGTTCTGCCTGTATTTAAAATATCATCAACTGTTCCAAGGGGGGAAAAAAGCGGCATATGAATAATATTCATATCCAACAGCATGCTGCATATCTGACTCTTATCCCAGATAAAACTGACCTGTCTATATGAGAACATTTAACCAGCCAACTGCCAAGAAGCTTTGATTACCATACCTGTAGTCTTCCTCCCTCCTGCTGTGGACAACAGCAAAATGTCTATTCTCAGTTTGAATACAAAGCCATCACTCCTTATATTTTGAAATTCTAGTCATTTCTAAGGTTTTAGACTACAGAAAATCAATTTTCAATCAAAGACATTGATGATAAAAGTAGATGCAAATTTGTTTTTTTAGCTAGTCTATGATACCTTTGTATTGTCAGGACAGAATAATGTGAGCAGAGCATAGCCTTAATCTGGATAAAGAAATAGAAAACCATTGCAAATACAGGAAAATCTCTAAATAAAAGCACAACTTACAGATGAGTGGGTATATTAAAATCTACAGTAAATTTATCATAGTAAGCTTTGCCACAAATTCCACTGTATTAAAAAAACCAAAACACACTGATAACAAAATAAATCAAAATTATTTAAATTAATACAGACTCTGTGACATTTTTCATTTCATCTTCCAATGGGCATTATCCTGCAAAATATTATTTCCAAGACATTAGGTAACATCTGCATCTAGTACTGAGAGTTAGAAATTGGAAGAATTAGGAGAGTTAGAAATGATTTCTCAGCATGGGAGAGCATATTAAAATGCAGATGTCAGATAAGGTAGATCTGGCATGTACTATGTGAGTGATTTAACGTGTTAAGGAAAATGCAAATGGAGCTTCAAAAAGCAATTACACCTTCAATCACTTCTCATGTGTGAAACACAGTCTATGACAAAGCCTTCTAAAAACAGATGCATTTTGAAAAGATGACATACTGGAGGAAATAAAGTACAGTAGCGCAAACAGCTTGAAATTGACCCAGCCTTAGTACATTTCTTAACAGAACTCAACATGTTCAGAGATTAAACGATCCAACAATCCAGATGAGGCTGCTTTTACCTGCATGTGCAATGTAAAAATTCTAATAATCTGGGACTACTCAGATCATTGGTTTAAGTTATTATTTTACACACATTTCTCAAAAAGGCCATTCTACCTTCAGTAAATGAGGCTGGAAATATCAAACATAAATCACAATCACATCCAAATGGACATTGGGAACAGCCAGATAAAACAGTCATAATGAAATCCAGTAGCCATACCCTACTACAGAAAACACACAGAGAAGTTGGCACAGGAGACTCTCTGCTCACTGAGTGGGCTGACACTGCTCCCACCCTCTGCCCACCTGCTCAACTCTTCCAGGGCTTCCAAAGGGGTTTCCAACACCTCAAATTCCAGACAACTAAACCATTTGTGTTGCTATCAAAGCAATTCTGGTGGTATAAAAATGGATAGGCACTTAAAATTCACAGGGGGCAGTTAATTTCAGTAATTCTCTTCATCCTGTGTCAAGCTTTGACTATGTGAACTGTCTGCAAGAGCAGAAATCTAGGACTAATGAAAGACTCCCAAATCCAGTGACTTTCCATAGAAGTCTGAGCACATTCAGCTCCAAAGTATTCTTTCTTTGAGAACTCAAAAGTGAGAAATATTCCAAAACAGTGGAAGCCTTCAGAATCTTGCTTTAATTTCTGCATCTGTTTCAAAAATAAAGGTAGCTCTATATGTTTCTCATTAAGTTGCTGTGAGGCTTCCTAAATGCCTGCATGCAAACAGTGTTTTTTTAAGAAGATAGGAAAAAGAAAAATTATTTGATTTTTTTAAAAGTGCCTTAACTATTGTGTGTTAAACTAGAAAATAAAAGATACTCTTTCTTCTTCTTCTCTCCCTTTTTTCTTCATCCAAAACACAAACTACCCAATGAGCTGGAGCTGAAGGAAAACAAAATTGGACAATAAAAACCCCAGAAAGATTGAGAGCTAATACTCATTTCCTTTCCTCCAAGAACAACTCCATAAACTCTTAGCTTTTATCACACTAAATAAGACCAGATATAAAATGGTGTAAAAGAAACCACAACATGGACCATATGTCCTGTTCATATTAATGTTATTTAAATTTCTTAAATCAAGAGTACTTCTAAAGCCCACATTTTTCTGTACATCTAGCACATACACCAGCTATCTGTATACCACATGCATTTATCTAGTCAGACTCATTGAGCATATGTGGTTCTTTGAACATGGAAACCTTTTAATTTGGCAGCCAAAGCAACATTTCTTGTCTCTTCTCCTGTGCCTCCAGGAGAACAGCAACACTGCTCATCTTTTGCCAAAAATGGCCAGCAGTCTCATTTCTCACAGGCTGTGTTCCACAAGAAATTTACTCACTGATCACTCAGCAGAATGTAGATTTGCTTTGTTACAAAGAGTGAACCCCAGGAACTCTCTATACAATCTAGTCATGCCCTTGCTATTACAGCTTTTAAATTGATGTTAGACATAATTTTAATTTAAGGTGTAACACCTGCTTGGTTTTGGGTGCCTTTTGGAATGAGGGTTGGAAGGGGGAATAATTACAGTTAATGTTTCATATTCCAGTCCTGAACAGCAGGTGTTCAGATGAAAGCTCCGAGATATCAATTTGAAATTATTGCTGAACATTTTCCACTGCTGACAGTGCAACAGTTGCTGATCATTTTAATAGTATTGGCAAATCTTCCCATGTCAATAACCACTTATCTTCAGCATAAGTGGGGTTATTTGCTTCAGCTTAGATCCTGAACTCTCTAAACTGCTGATTAATGATTAACAGTTTGCATCTGTGACAAGGGACTGAGCACTGCTGAGTCAGTTTCAGTTCAGCAGGCCATTTGACGTGCCAAAATTATTTCAAGCAGAAGTGGAAGATCAGTTCTGCTTCACATCCCAGATGTTTTCCATACACAATGACATCATGTGTGGAAACACCACCAAAGTCTCTTCCACCCAGAAAACAGGAGTATTCCTTGAGGACATGTGGAGAGCCTCAGGACCTTTCATTGCGTCAAGGTTGTACTGCTCAGCAAACAAACAAAAAGTTCCTTTGGCTGAGCTAAATGCTTTCCTGTGATTGCTAATATGGGTTTCTGAGATGCCAATTTATCATCAAAGCACAACAGAACACAAAACCCAGCATGCTCTGAACTCTGAGATTTCAAATCCTTTCATGCATTATGCTTTGCAAAAGTTGTTAGTATGAGCTGGGTTTATTTTGTTCACAGAACAGTGCAATGAAGTCCAAAGTAGGTATGCATGCTGCTGAAATGCAGAAAGCTTGCTGGTGAATGAAATTATCAAAAGAGTGGTCAAGTATCCAACCTGTAACTCTGTTACTGTCACCTGGTCCAGCTCCACTCAAAAGGAATTAGTCTTTAACAGAGCAGTTATATTTTCGCCCTTCCTATACTCGTTAGGAATATTCGAATTCATTGATCAAACTATTAATACATAGCTAAAGACCCAACACAAACATAACTGTTGGAATTGCTTGCAAGTTGTATTTTGTGCTTCCAAGTACAGGTCAAGTTATGGAAGGCCTCCATCCTTTGGCAGAGCTGTACAAAAAGTTGTGTAAGCTGCTGTTTCCTCTCTTCAGTGACCCAAACCAGCATCTCCCTGCAGACTTTATAAGGGGACACAGTCTGGAAGTCACCATCTTACCAATGCCATTAACGGCAGCAGTAATACAGGCAGTGAACAGCAGCCACTGCTAAAAACCAACAGAGCTTGCATTATTCATCACCCTAGCACTCCATCTATCAACTGCCTTTACTGAGAGTCACCACCAGCCATGTCACTAAAAAGGGCACCAGGTCTTGCAAAAAACTTACAGAAGACCCTGGAATGAAGGTCTAACTTTCTCATGGTGAAAAAAAAAACAACTTAATTTATGTCTAGAAGCTACATTTAAAATTCTTCAGATCTTTTGGTCTTGTTTATCTTCTATACTAATTTAAGGCTATTCTTATTTCATTTTTATTTGATCTCAAGACACTGAATTCAGAAACAAATACACCTCACACAGTAACATTTTTTTTCCCATTATTTCCACATTTGGTTTCATTGACTTCTGTCTCTGGAGCTAAGAAACAAACAAACACACATGACAGCCGGTGTAAATACATGAAACTCAGGTGTATGTCTAACTAGCTCATCTTCTGCTCATTATTAAACCTTGCAGAGGCAAACAGTGCTTGGGTGCAGTGTACTGAGCATAATAATCAGCATCAGCCTGAGAGGTCAGGTCTCACTCAGCAGCATTTCACAACATCTGAACGTCACACACGTGACAAGAATATGAATGAGTTCTGTGCAACAAACACACACTTTCAGAGAGACAGGCAGAACACATTTCTGACCTGTGCTGTCAGTCACTGCCTCAAAGCAGCATGTCTCTTGACAGATGCCAAAAAGGGGGTGAAAAAGTGCAAAGGAAAAAAGAGACACAAAGCAGGAATTTCAAACTGCCCAGTTTCTACATCTTTTCTTCACAAAAAGATAAAATCAGTGCTGTGGACTGGTCTCAGAAAGATATGTTTCTCCAACAACAAGTGGTGACTGCCTTGGGAGTTACAGCAGCAGCCAGCAGAGCTCACTTCTACCCTCATCAACAAAGGTTCAATTCTTGTGAGGTACAAGGAGAAAACCCTTAGAATTACCAGCCCTGTTGCTCACACAAAACAACCACAGACCCACTTCAATTGCTGGCAACAGCTTCCATTCCTCTGGAGGGACTGTAAACCACCAGAGAGAGGAGTTAGTGCATGGAACACAAACAGTGGCTGAGTGAAGATGCCACAGGAAGACAGAGGAGACAAGGGGGAGGGTCCATCTGAAATGCTTGGAGAAAAAGGCTTAGTGGGGAAGCAGAGAATTCAGACAGGGGATGGTATCTTTCTTCACCAATTTCAGTCCTTCTTAATTCCATTCTCGAACTTGCTTACTGTCTCACAATTCAATGCAATCCTTCTTTCAAGTATTTTGTTCCTCTGCACCTCATTTTTTTATTTTTCTTTTTTTACTACATTTTTTACAATTTCTTTGCTTTGCTTTTTCTACCTATACTGCCTACCCCTTTTCTAGTCTGTCTGATTTCCTGGTGATGTGTCCCATGCTAAGTTACCCTGAAAACAGGGATTTAGATACTTAAATTACTGATAACTCTACCTGAAATCCCTAATATTGCTGAGTATGTCTGTGAACTCCATACATAATTTGAGGCACAACCTCAGCAGGCAAATAAAACCAAAAGAACACAAAAAAGTGGGTTTTCATACATTGGTAAAACCAACAAATGGTCAAGTCATCCCAAAGTCAATCAGTGCATCTAAACCTGAAACAGCTCCACACAACTATTTCCAGAAACTCCAAGACCAGGCTTTTTGTGTTTAATTGTGACACTGATTAAGGTATCATTAGTGTTCCTGGTCCTTCAAGTTTAATAATGAAAAACAGCCTCTTAAAATTTACTCCAATGGAACAGACAGCCTCCAGAAAATATGGACAAGCTCTCTCAGTATAGAAGCAAATTTCTCCTTGGGAAACTGACTTTACACAGCTGTTCTTTCTCAGATTTGTGAGGAAATTTATAAGAATACAATCACACAACCTCCTGAACTCAGAATGGCCATATTAACAGCTTTTCATCCCGCCTGAGTAAACTTCATTAAACTCTCTTCATACTCAGCAGATGAAGCACAATTGATCGCATACAGAGTCAGATGGAAACGCAAAATTAGCTGGTTTAGAGATGCAGGGACAGTTAAAGACAGCTGAGATTTTTCATTCCATTTTCTTAATAAAGAGCAACAGTGACTAAATTTAGTTTTACTTCTCAGATAAAAGAAAAAAAATGCAGGTGCAAAATCAATTAAGACCTGCTAACATTCTACATTCATTTCAGAAATTACCATACACTAAGCAACCTGATAACACTCCCATTTTGGTCAGGGACACACAGGATTTTAAAACCCATGACACATGACAGCTGTCATCCTTCCAAGTCCATCTATTCCTCAGTTGCCTCCCATTAGAGAGTCCATTTCTACATCTCCAGCTGCCCCAAAAGGAAAGCAAAATGCTTCTGAATGCCTTAGCATCTATATTCTCCACGTTTGCCTAAGATAGCTCTAGGAGACAGGGAACAGAACAGTGCAGATTTCAGCTTCCCACCAGATTCCCAAGGCTGCAGGAATAAGCGTGGTCCGCCTCTGCCATTCTTCCTTCAGTTCTCCAGTTTCCAGTTTCGGATGAAGGAAGAACAGGCCAAGATAAAGACAAGGCACAAGATAAGCCAGGCCACTGTGCTGGTGGAACAAGGCCATGTGAATTTATGCCTTACAAAACAACAACACTAAAAGATACTCAGGGTTGAGACTCAGGGAAAGTATTGTAAATAGGAAACATTTTGGATACTAGCAAAGAGATGTTCCTCTTTCAATAAAGACAGAGCCAAAATATGTCCCTGCAGCTTAGACATGAAGAAAAAAATAGAAAGAAGAAGTATCAGTTAATTCTCTGCCTGTTTGAGCTCTTCTTTAGAAAACCTTGATTTGAAATTTAGAACAGTGCTTCACACTAGTGCTAAGGTAGATTTAAAAGTAAAATATTTCCTATGGTTAGAAACTGCCTAACAATAATTAATCCTGGAGAACAGTTCAGCAGAAAGATGCTGTTAAGTGTTCATGGAAACAAACCCCAATTTTCTTTTCTAACATTCCACCACAGGTGAGCTCCTATAAAGGTCCCTCTTGACCTCCTGCCTCAGTCCCTCTTAAAATGTCCCACCAAGTATGGTTTCAAAGAAGTAGCCCTCACATCAGCCCAGTGTCCCTCATCCTGTATCCTCATGCTCACTCTGATGTTACCTGCACATCGAGGAGCAATAACCTCCAAGAGCCTACTGAACAACTTCAGCCTTTAAACAGCAAATTTCACTGCTTTAAACAGCAATTCTCCTGGACATATACAAAGAAGAGCAAGAAAGACCATAAAGCCACAGGAAGTGCCATCACTTCCACAATTTTTTCTTTTCTTTCAAGAAAAAAACAGGAAGAGACTGGTCAGATTTTAATCCAGGCCAGATGATTTTTCCAAAGCTCTCAAAATACGATTACAGCCACTCCACCAGGCATGGGGAAAGGCCATAATAAGTTGACAGGGCCCACTGAGAGTTAGAGAAGTGCAGATGTAAAAGGGTGATGCTCAGTACTGTCAGCAGTAATGAATTACTGCTAATTCGTGCTCCGATAATTCGTTACACAGGCAATGGGGAGGTTGTTATTTTTTAACAGGTATGATTATCTGGTTACTTGTGGGTAAGTCAGGGAGGCTTCTGGACAAAGCCAGAGAGGAGGTACCGATGCACTGTTCAATTTAGCAACTGTTGCCATGGAAATATCTTTTTTACTGACTGCTGATGATTATCTCATGTTTGAAATGTGATTTATGCACATTTATGCAAGAGCAGAGAAGCATATTTATAAATGAGCAAACCATGGTTATTCCAAGATTAAAATGCAGTGTCCTCCATGTACTTTTCAGAAATACATAATTTGCCAAAACAGATTATTAATCATGAAAATATATTGGTCTTCTGCAGTATGTAACCCAATTACCAGAGTAAAGCAGAAGCCCTTTCCAGATCTGAAATTAACAGGAACAGGAAACATAATGCAATTCCCATTTTCTTCCTCTTATCTTCTCACAGGAAAGGACAGGGAGTGAGCCAGAGAGACTATCTGGTGCAGCAGCTGCTATTGTTATGAATTTACAAATGCACAGGCTGCACGAAGACATATTCTGCTTCCTGCTGCAGGATTTTTGTCAGTTTTTTTCATATTGGCCTTTGTGTCTAAATCTAGTTTTCAGAATCAACGTTTCTCCACAAGTTTAGACACATTTTTTTAATCTGCTTTGTACTGATATTTGCCTGCCAATCATCTCTCATTCCACACACTTTTTTCTATTTCAGCTATTTAAACAGAGACTCCATGGGGATGATTCACTTATTTGTGTCTGTCTCTGTGTGTGTGTGTGTGTAAAGCAAGCTGAGAGATGCCAAAAAATACCTCCATTACTTCTGACAACCTCTTGAATGGGCCAGAAGTGAGGATTTCTTTACCACTTGCAACAAAAGACAGGGAATGAAACTAGCAAATAGGATCAAAATGGATGGTGGTGAACAAAATAGCTTCAAATGTAGGGGAAAAAAGTGCTTCTAGCTGCAGATTGACAGAACAAAACACCAGGTCCTACGAGGAAGCCTCAGCAGTTCCAGGAATTCTACCTAGACAAAGATTAGAGCTATTGAAAGTCCTTGCTTTAAGGTGCAAAAAAGCAACTTATAATTGCAGAGCCTCAAAGAACTGAGACTTCTTGTATTAACCAGCCTGCACAAAAGTATTTTCAAGGTAAGGAAAGCAAGAACTGGACCAGTGAAAGTAAACACAGAACAACAGGTCACACAAATTGAAATTGCACAAAGCCACCCAAAATATGATCAGTACCTGAAGTACCAGCAAAAATGCAGAAAATTAAATGCCTCTTCTCCCATGCAAATAGACAAAAATAAGGCATTCAAGACCTGCAAATGGTTTGTTGAGGCCAGATGTGATCAGGCTGCTTTTGTGTGTAAGACCTCACAGATAAGAGTGAAAAATCTTTAAATGAAAATGCCCAAACTGCAGACACGTTGCACCAAGGCAATGCAAGTTATCAGCCAGGCTCCTTGTGTGCATTAGGTCTCATTTCTGAGCCATACTGGGAAAGGAACCCTGCTAGTTCAGTGGAAGACTGGAGTTCAACTGCACTTTGTTCACTGTGAAAGCAATATACCCACACATTTCAACTTCAGTACTGCAGCTAAAGTTCATCTATGACCCTGCATTTGAAAAAGGTACTTAAAAAACCACCTGAAATTTAGTTTTGTAACATATGGAGACCAGAGAACAGTTGGTAGTGAAATCCTCCATTTCAAGAATAAGGCCACTCTTCAATTCTCCACTTCTATTTTAATGTCAACTGGATAAATATGTAAAGTTACAGCTAGCATGCATTATAATCTTATTATAAACAGAGACAACACCGAAAGAGAGCTGATTACACAATACCCTAATATATGATGAAGTACAAGAACTCTTGAATAAGCCCAATTAATACATCAATTGTTGAGTGACAACCATCATATGTGGGTGCAGAAATAGGTTCTTTGCAACTATAGAGCTGGTAAACGGAGGGACTCACAGCTGAAGCCCACTCTGCGTGAGCCTGGCTAAATTTAAGAGAAATATAGCAAGAATAGAATCCACCTCTGCTTCCATTTTCTTAGCCAGGCTATAGAGAGACAGCATTCCTCAGTTCCCATAGCAGACATTCAGTGCAGCCACATTGCTAAGAACATACTTAGTCATCCATACAGATACTGACAAATCAGATCAGAAAATCAACTGTCTCAAGCTCATACTTTGAAGGAGGGGGGAAAAATGCTTTGCATTCTTCTTATTTCTGGGAATTAAACTGAATAAGCTGACAAAGTATTTTCGCTAATGAACACAAAAAAAACCTGAAGGTGTTGCCAGTACATAATAGCTAATGACAGCATAAGAGCATCAGTTCAGGCAGAGACTGAAGCCAGAGACAGCAAAGGCCCAAGCAGAAAATTTTAAGGCCAGTCCAGGTAAAATTCAGTTTGTAATGAAAGAAGACAAATGCATGAGACACCTACTCTTAACTGACAGAACCCAGACAGTGAATTCAAAGTCACTTCTAAGCCCAAAATTGTAAAGATTGTTCCAGAAGATCCAGTTGCAGAATATGCCAGATGAAACCTATCTTGCCCACTGCAACAACTGCTACATGACAGCAGACCAGGAACAGCAGGACAAACATTCCTGCGAGCATCTGAGCCAAGCCACCTGCCCTGGCCAGAACTGTGCCCACACAGTGACCACTGGTGCCCAGTGCTGCAGTCATAGCAGACTGAGCACCAGCAGAGCATCAGCACAGCATGCATGGCAAGCAGCTGACACTGTGTGCCATACCTACAGCATACTTATTTATCCTCAAAGGACAGCAGCCACCACCACGGACATGTGCACCAGTGGTTAGAACTGCCACCACCATCTTTAGAGAGGCATTTTATACAAGACATGTCAGTAAACAAATTAACAAGTGGGAACAGGTCATGCATCCTGGCTTGACAGGGTGACACGTGTGACAGCTCCACTCAGGCTCTGCATGAAGAAACAGGCTCAAGGAGTAATAGAGATTGAGCTTTGACTAGTTAAGTGTTAATAATATCTGACACACATGGATGAGGATTAATCAGGGAGTTGTCAGGACTGTTATAATAATAGCTGCTTGAAATGCTGTTCAGTGGGAGGGATTCTAAATATGAGAATACACTCACTTAATATATTGCAGAGCTTGCTTTAAAATTAATCATGAATAATCATTAGAGGGCTTCTGGTTGGAAGGAGGGAGTATTTCACATGACCCAGATGCTGGCTGTACATCTCCACAGATGGGATTATAGCTGTCTGGTACCTAATAATGAGAGCTCTGTTTCAGCCTCATGCCTTTTATTTCACTCTTGGTCTAACTGCAGTGGCAGTGAGAAAGTCTATCAATTTTAGCCAATAAACCTGCTGGTATTGCTGGGGTTGAATAAAAAACTGTGATGTACATGCAACTGTGCTTGTGGGAGGTTGTCAAAGACTTACACTGGAGACAAAACTGACTTCTGCCTGTGGAAGCTTTGCTTCTGCTGTGTTGCAATTCTGTTTTCTGCATTCAAATATAATGCAGCAATGTTGTTAGTGCTGTGCATAATTTTAGATACCTGGATAGTCTGATTGAGACACCATTCAACTGCTTAAAGTCACATGTGTTAGGATGCTTCAGTTGCTTAAAATTAAGTTATGCATACAATTATCCTGGAAAAGAACTCTCTCTTTTTCAGTCCTGTGGGTAATACTGCATCCAGAAATGCTGTTGATGGTAACAATAAAGCATCCAAAAATGACCGAATGCAGCTGAATACTATTTTTCATAACAAAAATTCAGTATTCAGTGAGTGCTGTTCCATCTCAAATCAAGGTTAAACAAAACTAACTGCAGGCTAATACAGAGGAGTACCCCAAATTCTTATTTTCTTCCATTTTGACTCTAGTATCCTGATTACATTGGTTATTTGGTTCCTTATAAGACCTCCTAGAGACAGACAAGGTTTACTTCTAGTCTATTACTAACACCAACAAGACAGCAAAAGAATTATATTCTTTTCTATTAGGAAATAAAACTTCCTTATAATTGTTTTTCACTCCTAAAAATTACCCAAGAGACAGCACTACTTCAATTTTTGCTCCTTCTGTAGTAGTGAGTCAGGTGCCAAGTGACTCATTGCCCCTTTAATCTGTGGGTATCAATATTCATGAATGTAACTTCTATTTAATAATTAATTTAAGGACAAATACTGTTTAGATATGGTAAGTACTTGAACTTCTAATATGCACCAAGGTTAAATACTTGTCAGAAACACCTTATGTCCTCATATCTCAATTACCTCTCAGGAAATAGAAAGAAAAAGATTTTTCAGTCATATCAAAATGTTTTGCTTATAAATTTGTAATATTGAATTTACAATAGACAGATGTCTATATGCTATACAATGTATAGGCATTGTTATATACATATGGAATTTTCAAACACAGTAATGGATGTAAGCTGTTGATCAATGCAAATGACATTAACTTCTGTATTTGTGAACTTTACACATGCTGCATAGGTACAGTGATGATATTTCTGAAAAAAAATCAGTAAGCAACAGTAGAGTGTAATTTAAATTAGAAGCCAACAGCAGTCTTTGGCCACACTGAAATTCTCCATCTCTCCAAAAGGTGGGCTTTTAATTTCCAGGTGGCTTCATCACTATTTATGATGGTTTGCTTCTATTTTTTTTTTTTTTTTTCTGAAGGAAGGTTTTCTATTCCTAGCCTGCTGTGGTATGCCTTCCATTGAGGGATCTGTAATTAGTTAGTCTGCATTTCCTGCTGTGGTGCGGGTAAGGATATATTTCTGGAAGTAGCAGCAAAGTCAGCTTTAATTCAGTCTAATTTTAGTTTATTAGCTTTTTTTATTCATTAAATGCACCTTGACAATCTCCCACCAATCAGCTTCCCAAAAGAAAGGAAAGTTTTCCCTATGTGAACATGCAACTGACCTTAGACTGCTTTCTTTTTCTGTTTGTTACACATTATCAAGAGGTTACATACAAAGTCTTTGCTTGGAAGATACTGGACAAACTTCAAAGAACTGAGGTAACACACAAGGTCCTTCAAATCCAGCTTGGGCTGGGCATTTTGTCAAGGGATGATCAAAGTCCTATAACCCAGCCAAGATTCAGGGTCTTCATGTTTGAACAAGTGAGCTGTGAAATAAGAGATTGACCACAATGCTTTGCTCGGAGGATGCTCATGGATTGCTTTTGTGGTCACCCACCCCAGGATGTGCTCCTGGCTCCTCATCTCCACAGCAGCAGAGAGCACAGAGATCTCCACCCTTGCCCAGGGTGATGCACCACAGACATGTCTTTTCCCACCAGAATCTCAGAGCCACATTTTCTACCACAATGCACGTTATTTACACAGTTTTCCATCTACACCAAGCATTGTTGAGGTTGGTTTTTGTTACTAAGCCTCAATACTCAAGGATCTAGCCTGATATCTGCACTTTAACACTGAGGTTCACCGAACTGAAAGGGTATCCAGGAGGTGCCCTTTTCAGGATTTGTCACTTCACACTAAATCACTTACCCTCAATTATGTTTACCCAACTATAAAATAGGGGCAATAATACTTATTTTTCAAAGATGATATGAGGCTTATTAATGCTTGTTTAAGTGCTTTGTTATGCTTGAATGGAAAAGGAAATTATTATTATAATTTTAAGTGAAGCTTAATTATAAAACTGTTAACATAAGCGTATTAGAAAAATGAATTCTGAATTGCAAGCCAGCAATTGCTCACTCTTAAAACAGTGTGAGATGATTTTATATGCATCTTGCTATCACTAATCCCCTCTTCTCTAAATCCTACATTTGTTTTCCATATTGCAGCTAAGAAGAGGCAACATGCAAATTAAATTTAGTGTCGAATCAATCAAGAAACAATACCTAGTAACATATTTGGTGATCTGTCATCACTAGAAGCCAAATTAAAAAAATAAAAATAGCCTCCATACAAACCCATTCTGTTTGCTATATACTAAAATAAACTACACATATGATTGTCACTGGTACAATCTCTAACCTGAAAAACAGGCTAAATTACCTCTCCTTCAAAGGCAGGAAGAGAGTTGGGTATTTTCAGCCTGGAGAAGGGGAGGCTCCCTGGAGCATTCTGTGCCTAAAGGGGCTACAAGAAAGTTGGAGCCCTTTGGAACTGGAGTATATAACCTTTTTACATGGGGGTATAGTGACAGAACAAGAGGAAGTTGCCTTAAACTGAAGAAGGTAGGTTTAGATTAGATATCAGGAACAAATTCTTTCTTGTGAGGGTGAGGGACTGGCACAGGCTGCCCAGAGAATTTGTGGATGTCCCATTCCTGGAAGTCCCAGGCTGAACAGGGCCCCTGAGCAACCTGGTCTAATGGAAGGTGTCCCTGCCCATGGCAGGGAGGCTTGGAACTGGATGATCATTAAGGTCCCAAACCATTCTATGGTTTTATGAAGATCAAGTCACCAAGTTACCAAGATAACGTCAATTTTGCAGTAAGATTCTTTCACAAATTTGCAAATCCTAGAGAACACAGTTCTTCCTTTAATCAAACCACAATACAAAATCCTTTAAGTGGCTTGCTTAGAAGACAACTCAGGACTCATAAAAGTACATAACACTGAGGATTACACAATTATTGTACAGAAAGAATTGAGCAAAATAATTTGCTTTTACCTGCCATAATGCATTTGTCAAAACAAATATCACTTCACTCCCAAATCTTCTGCAAATGTGTTCTGTGAGCTTAAGCTCTGACACTTACACAATGTATACAAATAAAGGCAGAACTCCGGGATCATTTCCAGACAATAAACAGAAAGAAAATAACTCACTCCATTTCCTCCAACCCTGTCACCAATTTATACTTCAGAGGCTTACCAGAAGAGGCAAATAAACAAAAAAAAAATCTGTTTAGATAAGGCACTGCTCATAAAGTTTTCAAAAAGAGGATAAGTATTTGATGCTAAAATGAAGTGCCTTTAAAAAAGCTCCTCTAGAGCTGGGGGCTTGTACTGCTCCCTGCCCAGAACTGCTGTGTCTGGGAATGCAATGGTAGTTTTCCATGGTCACAAAAAGAAAAAGATACTTCCTGCTGGGGAGGGGTGTGTGGGTAGGTGCTGTGTGAAGCAACAACAACAAAAAACAAAACAAGACAACAAGAAATCCCCAACAAAACAAAAACAACTCCAAAATGAATATCCAGTGAAAGCCAAGACTTCAGATGAAGAGAGGAATCCATTTTTGTCTAATGTTGTCCAATATTGACCCAAACCAAATGTCTGTATCAACAAACACAATTTGAGCAGAAGTGATCATCAACAGGACTACTTAATCTAAATTAAATTCCGTAAGGTTAAAAAAACAAGTCTTAAAGGAAGCAGCTCTCTCTCCAGAATTCCAGTTGAAAACTGCCAGTAAGAAAACTGTCAGTAAAATCAAGAGACTTCAGTCAGCTGTGGCCATCATGTGTGGCTGGATCTTGCCTGGAAGAAGGAGTGCCACCACTGTTCTCTCCCCACTGCAGCACTCCTGGAGCATCACCTCACGTGCCACTCCCAACAGCCTCCACCAAGCACAAGATGAGAGAGGGAAAAGGAGAAAAGAGAGAGCAAATACACCAAAATTATTTGATAGAAAGCCTATTTGATGCCTTCTAGACAAAGAGAAAATAAGAATAGTTGCAACAGTAAAGTCTCAGTACCGACAGGCCTTGGATGGACCAGAGAACACAAACAGAGTCACAGAGCTACAGCAGACTGCTGCTACTGAAGTGACCAGGAAATCTCACAGTTAAGGACCAGCCTGTGCCTGGTTCTCCCTGTGCCTGTGGCTTGTCCCCTCCCCTTAATGGTATTTCAGCCACCATTAATTCAGAAAGCCACAAGGTTTTCTACTGGTTTGCTGGGTCTTCCCTGCTGCATGCAGCCATGGTGTCCTTAAAACAACTTCCCGTCTTTGAGACAACTTAGCTGAAGGCAAAAGTTTTTCCAATCTGGAGCTACCCCCAGAATCAGACACTTGCTTGTATTTTCCTACTCTTAACTTCATTAACAGATTGAAGTCCTAATTTGGATGAATAATTCAAATGCTGGTAACTAATTGCACTTGTTCCCTCGGCACATTTTTCCCATGACACTTGCTTGTCCTACCAACCAACTTCAATGACAAAGGCTCGATGTCATTTTAGCACCAGGCTTTTTCTGCCCTCTTATGCAAACACCCTTTGCATTGTCCTCCATATTTCTGGGCTGCAGGTTCTGCAAGCATAGCACACTTGTCAACTGGACTTACTGAATGTTTAACAAACCCACAGTGACTGTGTGAAAGTCTCCTGCAAAAATACTGCAGGATGTCACGTACAGCATCCAAACCTGGGCTTCAAGAACAACTGTGTCAAAGTTGCTGTCCTTTGTCTTTGTCCCACACCATCCTCACTTTTTCCTCTCCTTGTTTTTTACTCCTTCAGTTACAACACATCTCAACAGCAAGCATGGTACTCTGCAAACAAACACACTTACCATAAGCAAGGACAAATCAATTCATTCACTGACCTAATTTTAATTCTGAAAAGCCAGTTATGATTTACTACATATTCTATTTATTTAAAAAAACAAGACTGACATGCCAATGCAAATGTGCAATGCTGATGATGCACTTTGCTAGACAATTAAGCCATAAAATTCTATAGCACTGAAAATAGCACAAAATACCACATGCACAAAGGAGCCAAGTTCTGCATCCTGAGGAAATAGCTTTGTATTCCATAAATTTACAGCATTTTATATCTTACAAAAAAAATTGCAATAAATCCCAGAATTGAAGGTTTCCACCCGCATTCACCATTATATGTGTTATATGGAAGCCATCACTAAATGACTGATATTGAACACAGAAAAAAATAACTGAGTATAAAGACTAAGTGCCAAAACAGAAGTACAATACCATTTTCTGATGGTAAATTTGAGCAATTTAATGGCAACATCTGCTCTTTTTGATAAAGAGGCAGATGTATTTTGGGCCTCACCCTAAGTGAATGAAAATGAATACATCACTTACTAAAAAGCAGTATTTTACATAAACTCATAATACCAAATCTACAATGAAAATCTTATTTATTGTGATGACTTACTAGCCTAGCAGAAGCTTTGAGCCCCAATATTTCTTTTTACTATAGGAACAAAGTGATTCTCTGCATGAATTTCATGTTATCCATCTGCAGAATAACACAGTATTGGAGATGGAATACTGGCTTAAATCTCTCTTGACACCATGCTTTATTTTCCTGCATGGTAATAAAAAGCAGAAAGTTTTATTAATGTAAAACCATGAAATGTACCAAGAGATACTCTAATACTATTCACCATGAATATAGATTAACATTTTAGGGTTTATGGTTAGTTATATATTCATTAAAGTTACTGTAAACAATATCAGATGGAGGTGAAATAAACATGAAAAAAGCTCTCCGTAGGTTGAGGTATATTCAACATCACAAAGCTCCTCATGTGCTCATTAAGTGCAATGATGTAACAGATATAAATCCAACATAATGACACAGTTAAACATAAGTCTTCCTTTGTTTAAAACTCATTCTGCCTCTATTTTGCTGCATCTATCCCCATTCTGCCTCTATCTGGCCGCTGAGCCAGTTATCTTTACATATGCTTGTCCTTCAGAGCAGTGATACACAGTCCTTCCAAACTGCAGCTCATTGCTCCAACACAGAATTTCTGGAGGACAGGAACATTCTTCTCACAGAAAAACAGAAGGCATTCATAGCACTCTCTCCCTCAGATAACTCTCAGCTCCAAGTGGAAGCTCTGCAGTAGAACATAAGGATCGAAAATAAATAACATAAATTTGAAGTGTCAAAAGCAAGTGCCTCACACAGGGGAAAAAAAAATCAGCAAGATAAATCCTGCACAACATAGGTATACTGCTTTTTTGCTGTCTGTTCTCCCCCTTCCCCATCCAGAGACAAGGTGCCCAGTGAAATAACTCAAACAGCCACTGATTTCTGGTCTGGATTTACTGATTGAATAAAGGAACAACCCAAACAAGGAAATCTATTTCCTTTCCAGCATGGCCAATAAACAATCTCATCACAACCAAGCTTTTCCAGGTACAGACTTGCTTGTCTGAATTTGCTCTATATGTTTAGGCTGAATTTTTCTTTTGAAGTTGAATTTTTATGGTATTGTTTTGAAGACATCATGTAACCCTCTTTCAAGTTTTTTACATCATATTAACTCACCTCCCTGAGCTGTACTAGAAACAAAACCAGCCTGCAGATCTAACCCAAAACCACACAGTTGCTCTTCTGGGCATTCCATACAGTATTACTTTGAGCATTTAGTTTGGGAAACACCCACTAAACCTTTTCAAGGACAGTTTCTAACACAGAAACTGCAAAAGATGCAACTGCAAAGCAACACAGCTGAAGAAGACTGGACACTGAAAAGAAAACTGAAAACAGGATGCAAAGGAGGTACAATGGTTTTGTCAGTAAGGTGCAGAAATAAGAAGAACTTGATTCTGGAACCTGGTTTTATTACAAGCAGGTTCTAAAGCAAAATACTGGCAATCCTGATGGATGAAGTAAAAAGAGCAAGCTTCCTTCTTTACATCCCTCCAAAAGTTCTGAATGAAATCCAAAAGAGAGTTCTGCTGACCTCTGCAGAAAGATCCAGCATGCAGAGAACCATGTTAGTTGTGAAGATGACATGTATTTTAACACAGTGCAAAGCAAAAAAGAAAAAAGAAGCAGTGTTTATCTAGAGCAGCAAGAAATGGAGTAGGTGGTGGGACAGAAGTGGTTCACATTACAAGATCAAAGCAATTGGGCTTTGTAATCCAGCAGGATGGGTAGGAAAAAACTGAGGCTTGATGACCCCAAAGTCTGTATGAGGCATCAGTGGGGAAGCGAGGATGTGGGCAGGGCTAGGTCAGGCTGCTCAATGAGGACAGCCACTGTGAAATAGCACCAGGCCACTGCAGGGCTATTGGTTTATCTACTGAGCAAGCTTTTATTTTCTTTTTGATTGGAAGGGACCTCTGAAAGGTCATCTAGTCCAGTCCACTGCAGTAAGCAAGGACATCTTCAACCAGATCATGTTGCTCAGACCCCCATCCAGACTGATCCTGAATGTTTCCAGGAATAGGGCATCTATCACCTCTAGACAATCTGTTTAGTATCTGCTCTAAATTGACCCTCCTTCACCTGAAAACCATTACCCCTTGTCCTGTTGCCCCTACTATAAAGCATCCACATCTTTCCTAGAAGTCCCTTTTCAGTACTGGAAGGCTCCTCCCTTGGAGCCTTCTTTCTCCAGGCTGAAGCACCAGTATCTCAGCCTTTCCTAAGAGAAGTGCTCCAGCCTCCTGATCATCTTTTTGGCCCTTCTCTGGGCCTGCCCTGACAGGCCCATGTCTGACATGTACTGAGCTGGGTGCAGTACTCCAGGCAAAGTCTCCCCAGAGAGGAGTAGGCCTGCTAATTGAACTGATGTGTGCTTGCAGATGATTAAAATTTGATCATTGAGCAGTACAAAGTTTCCTTGCAATATTTCCAGGTGTGAGGTCAGAGGTCAAATTCATTTTAGTAATGACCATTACATTGGATTTTGTTGCTGGCAGTCAAATCCTGACATAAGACTTAGAATACATTAAATGTTGTCCTCTCTTTTATACTTAGAACCCAATAAAAATCATTGTAACATACAAGGGGCTACAGTTTGATTAAGGGTCTCTAGGTAGAGTCATTTTATGTATAATTCTTTTTGTTGTTTTAAAAACTGCCCCTATTGCCTTCAGCCTATTAAAGCAGCATCTCCCTCCACCAGAATCAACCTTCACATTGTTTCCATGACCCCACCAAGTTCTGCTTGGTTTTACATCTCTTTTGTTTTCTGAGTAAACCTTAACAATGAGATGTGAAGGTGGCCCACAAGCCCAGAAAATCAAAATAAACCAGTTCAAAGCCTGAAGGTTTCACTGAAGGCTTTTGAATACTTCAGTTCTGACAGCACTGCTTCCCATGTGACAGTTTGAGCTTCATGCTCTGTGTACAGAGCCACACATGGAACCTCAACCAACAACTGCCACATCTGCCCAAAGAAGCCAAAACCAAGCAGATATCCTTGTCTTTATTTTTTCCAAATTCTCAAAAGAAAAGCAGAGAATTGCACTACTGGTTTGTGACATTGAGGTCTCGATATATCACCTTCGAAACACTTAATGAAAGAGTTTGTAGATCATTGCTGTTTGTAAAACTATGTGAGTATTTTTTGATAGTATTGTGTCATGGAAAACATCCATGGGATTCTCTTTGCACAGCTTGGCAGATAAAAAAAATTAATTTTAAGTACAACAGCAAATCAAGCATTCATAATATGCCACAAAACATTTATCTACACACTGATGACTGAAATCTAACATAAAATTAATGCAGGCATTTAAGTAGTATTATGATTCACAATTAAGCTATGCATATCTTTTTCAGGAACATCTCAGAGAGAATTTTATGTTTCAAGAAAACCAGCATTAAAATGCAATTTTCTTTTTGACTTGCCCTTCCAGTCTCTGTTTTAAGAATTCGAGTCAATTTTTAAACACTGTCTCTGAATTTTTGGTGGTGAATCACATATATAGTGTTCATACTGATTTAAACTAGGTATGAAGAAGTGAAGTTAAAAATTATGATACACAGACATAGCAGTAACCACTTAGGCTCAGAGAAACAACTGCATTGAGAATACAAGGACAGGAACATTTGGATACCATTTTAGGTCATTATTTTACCTGGTTCTGATGTGTGACCAAGAAAAACCATCACAACATCCACTCTGTGAAGCACAGGGTAATTATTTCCACCCTGCCTTCTCTTGTGTGCTCTATTTCAATCCTAACAGCCTATAAATCAAGAAAATCCTCCCATTCATGGCTCCTTTCATGCAGTGTTGGCAGGCCAGAATGGAGAGCACTGACACCTGCTTCAAGGAAAGCAGCCCCACTAGCTGGATACCTAACTGCAGTTGCATTTTTAAACAAAGGCAGTAAGGAAGCAAATCAGAAAGTCTCTGTAACCCCAGCTAATCCCAGAAAGAAGGCCCTGCCTTCCAAAGTGCCTTCAACCCAAACTATTGTATTACTCTACCTGCTGCACTGGTCTCGATAAAGCAGCTTGGGATAGTAACCATGCAAACACAAAGCTATACACAAAATAAATTACTCCACAGCCTGCTGTTTAAATATTACTTTAGCCATGATTTCATATCTGTTAGGAACAGAACATCTTATCAGAGTGCTTTTATACATTTATAGTATTTTTAAGGCCCCTGCATTTTTACAGTGGGTTCACCAGAATTTTTTTTTCCGCAGAATAGGGGTAATATGTATGCTCAATATCCCTTTTTAAAACAAATAATATCCCAGAATTTTCAATGCAACCAGAACTTGATCATCACATTGAATATCTAGAAAAGATCTCATAAAACACATACTGGGCAGAAAATGGTGAATTAGGAAAGAGAATTTATAAGACAAAGAAATAATTACTATGCCTAAAAAAAGTCAGACTGCCAGAATACAGTAGGACACAATAAGAAAACCATTGGTGATTGCTTATCTTGATCTTACTTTTCTTCTCCAAATATTTAGCTAATGACCACTAAGGACAGATGTCTTATCTAGATCGATTTTTCCTGTGAGACTACTGGCTGTTCTTATATTCATTCTTACTCTTCTTTAAAGTGATTAAAAACTGCAAGCCTCAGGAACTCTGATTTTTATAAAACTAATCTAGAGCTATTCAACATCCAACAGCTCAGGAATTCCTATTTAATAATTACACCTTCTCAAACTCCTCACTGGTGAATTGCTCCTATTAATTCTACCTGGGATTTGAACACATTAAGAATGCACAAGTACTGCACCGTGCCTGCAGTGCTCACTCTCTTCCTGCCAACCTTCAGTCTGCATCCAATGCAGGAAGGATACCAAGTGCTGTACATGAGGCTGGGGATGTACAATGAGTTGGAATGACCTCTGGATAACCTCACTCTTTTGGACAATCTTCCACCATGCATTTTTGCCTTTGTGCTTTCAAACCTGTCTGCCACTCTGCATCCCAACAATGATAGTTAAGAGAGAAGGAACATGACATTAATGTTGTACTTGCTGCATTGCACTGATAACCCCCTACACACCCTTGGCTTCTTTCACTCCCTTTTAGAGCTGGGAAATGACTGCCTAAGAGCTTAAAGCTGCTCACCTCATGCCTGTACAGCAGTTGGCACACTGCAGCCTTGAGCCAGCTCCGCCTAAGTCCTTGTGCAGGGAGCAGGGAAGGGAGCAGGGATGCAGCAGCTGACGCTGCCGGCACTGTGGGTGCTCCTCCCTACAAGAGCAACACCCTTCACCCACAGCCAGGGCTGCCCAATCCTTCCAGCACACACAGGAGCAGAGGAAAAGCTGGCAGTACTACATGGTATATTCAGGCTTCTGCTCCTGTTGACAAGCTGTGAGAAGGAAAGGCACTTGTGATAAGGACAGGCCACAAAGCAATAGGCACAGAGACACAGCACACTGACAAGCCCTGAAGAGGAAGCAGGCAAAACCTTTCGCCCTGTGGTCACAAAATACTTCCCACTACTTTATAAAATATGGGTTTGCATGCATTGCCCATTAGCAGAGCTGAATTTACTGCTGTCTTGGTCTCTTTTCCACCTTTCTGCTGGCAGCATTCCGGGTGTTTTTTGCTATTGATTTGGCATTTCCATTTATTCTTCTGCAGGCTATTAAAATTATTTTAACACAGCTCATAAGAATCACGCTGGAAAACTACTCAAAGGTTCAGAAGATATTTGTCTGACATTCTACTCCCATATTCCACAGCAATAGTCCTGGATATTCTCCATAAGGCTGGAAGAGGAGCCTGCCAAATACTGAACTAGCCTGGCAGGTGGTTCAGAGCTATTTTTTCCACCAGGAACTCAAAAAATACAGCAGACACAAATATTTCATGGGATATATTCACAGGTCACGCCAGACACAGGAAAGCATTAAGCTCATAAATTAAGCTCACTCCTTTTCAGTAAGCTGAGACTGACATGTGGCAGAATAAAAGCATTTGGTCCAGCAGTATTCCAGAGCAAAACTAAACTAGAGATCCTTCAAACACAGACTGAATTTGTACTTGAATTTTTTTTATAAATTTTATTTTCGCTTTTTAAATGTGCAAATAGCTTGACCTTTGCTGGGCCAGTTCAACTACTGGGGGAATACAGACATAGGTACAACATATGGTATGTCTGTGTCTTTACAAGCATTAGAAATGCAGCAAATATTAACTTTCCAAATAAATAAAAAATATTTTTTTAAGACTATCTGTCCCAAACATCTAAGACTCATGTTATATGATCTCAAAATTCCAATATGCCACTAGGGAATAATCTTGGTGGGAGGGCTGTACATTTCTGAAGCCTCACTCTTTCACATACTCAAGCTTCAATTTTTTTCAGTAATATAAACAAAAAGCCTACATTTTGCTAAAGGAAAGCTCAGAGTTTCTCACATGTATGTGATACTTAGCCCAGGGCATTAAAAAACCCCAAATACTGCATGAGTTGACAATGCTATATTTCAATGTAATTTAATTAAAATACTAATCTTAGGGGCTGTAGGAATAACTAAAGACAAACCAAGGATGGAGGGAGAAGGGATATGAATCAGAATAAGAGCTATAGTATAAACCCACATAACATTATCTGAGTTTAAAGGGCAGTGAAAATACTCTGCAAAACAATATCCTGAGGACACAAAAAAGAAAATCCATATAAAGGAAAAAAAGAATCAACAACAACAAAACAAAACAAAAAAAAACCAAAAAAACCCCAAAAAAAAAAAGCAAAGGCAGGAAAATTCCCTTTATGAGCATCTCCAGCGAGCTTTATTGAAATAAAAGGTGATCAAGTGGTTCTATAATCCAAAGTGAAGTCTATAACCCAAAGTGAAGATCCCAGCACTTTCTGGAAAAAATTCAGCCCCCTTGAAAAGTAGAGAAGATGAGCAGCTGAAGCGTTGTGTGTTAGAGCTCACTTCTGGAAAACCTTTGTTTGCGTGTAGCTGATCACATGACAAATAGCTTTTGGAAATAGGCTCAGGCAAGAGTCCTCCAAGGGGAAATGTGTTGCACATTACGTGGCCATCATCAGTAACAGGTAGTAAGTTTTTACATTTATCATATGCAGCAAATTTAATATAAACATGGTTTTTCTATTAGTCAGAGGAGCAGAACACAAGTTTCTCAGAGAAAACTGTGCTCTGAGTTCCTCTGATTTTTCCTCATGCACTTAACACCTGTGAGGAACATTAGAGGAACCAACACAATATTCCAAAAAACCATGTGACTGTAGTAGCAAGATACCAAGCCAAGACACTACAAAATTGATCCTCAAATGTTTTTTTCAAGCACTTAAAAAACTCCTCAAATTCCTTTATCGCAGGTACTTTGCTTCTCTGCATAGATGTAGCAAAACCTTTCTCTCACGTGGTTTCTTATAAAATTACTAACTCAGCTGGAAAAAACACCCATTGCCCACGGCACTAACATCAGTTTTTTGGTAAACAGAACATCCCAAGTTTTTCCTTGCTTGATCTTTTCTGTGATGAATATTGATAGGTACTTTTGTTCTCCAAATGCTTCTTTTCCTGACCTTTTTTAAAAGACTTCGGCAGTTAATTCAACTTCACTAATTATATGCTAATTTTTGTATGTGGTTTCTGATTTCACATACAATTTCTACAGTTGCAAAGCTTGTGTTTTCACCAACAGATATTGCTGAATGCAAAATAAAACTCTATATGATCAAGCTGTCTTAATGAGCAATATTAACTGGAGAGAGTCTGCACAGATAGCATAAGCCCCAGATTTCACTTGCACTTGTTACACACGTTTACAGAAGCGCATGCCTAGTTCCTACAGATAGAGCTTTAAATCCATCAAATGCCTGGAGACACCTACAGATGTTTTTTGTAGCCTCACAACAAGACTTTACAGTCTTTAATTCTGTTAAGCATATTTAACTAATTTTGCCTATTAATGCTGTGTCATCTGGGAGGAAACTTCTCAAGCAACTCTCTCCCTATGACATCTCTGAGTTCTTTTGACACATTTCATATGCTGCTTCTGAAAACCCGGTATTTGCACTGATTACCCACCCTCAAATCTAAATTGAGAAGAACAGAGCTGGGGGGGTGACTTAGATGTGCACTGAACTCAGAAAATAACCTGGACAGAGCCACTGGTAAATGCTTGAAATATCAAACAGCAAATATCAATAGCTGCAACATTAAGATAAAGACATCTTGGTGACCTGGGGGACAAATGATCAAGTCAAACTGCTTGTAGACAGCAGTTCCAAAATTAGCACTACATACACTGTGTTCCAAAATTAGCACTACGTATACTACCAAATGCAAAATCACCAGGAGTGGGGATTAGCATCAGCCAGCTTCTTAAGAACAATTTTTCTACTTACACAGCAATTTAATAATGTTAATGGTGAGAGGAACTGAGCTGCCATGACTGTCAGCTAATTGCATTAACATGTACAAAACACCATAAAAATTTCATGCAACGTCTGTTTAGCAACCATTCATCATGGACATGTTAACAAAATCCATTATTTGCACCACTCCATCAACTACCAGAAATCATACATACTTTGCTTTTGCCAGCTTATTTAAAGTTCTCATTATCTACAACTAATAGATTATCTGTAGGCTCCTAAACACAGAATTAAAGCAAAATAATATTAATTTTTGTAAAAAATATGGTTTCAGGGTTCATTGTAAATGCAAAAGGCACCCAGACCAATTCTTATGCAAAAGGCTCAGTGTCACAGTTTCTAAAGCACAGACATTAAGCCAAGATGAAGGCTGTCTTGTTAACCAGAATTACCTTAGGACAATGGGCCCTAAAAGCCATAAGAAGTTAAAAATATCATAGTAGTAAAAAAGAGAGGTTATTAAGTTCTACATAAATGTACTGCTTCCATTGAATGTCCACAAGTCAAGGATGTGAGCATCCAGACTGTGACTCCTTATGCCACAAATCACTGTCCATGTCCAGGGTATGTCTCCTCCCCTTGGGAAACCCTCTAGATTCCAACAGAACACAAATTCTGTCAGTGGTGCTCTATATGCACTGCTTTCTGCAACTCATCTCACTTCAAAGCAGTCAAATACATTTAACTGACACCTGTTTAAATCTTTTTGATCAGCTTCATCAAGGCTGAAATGTCACCAGAGCATTCATTTTGTCACCCTTGATGGGTCATTTGATCACCCTACGTGCCACATCTACAAGAGTTCTATCTCCCTACAGAAACATTTCAGTGTCTTGGAGCTACACCTTACTGGAGTAACACTTGCAGTTTTTGACAATTCTATTGAGATTACATGAGAAATCTGAAAACAATTCTTCATCTCCCAAAGGTACACCAAAACCATCCTAAAGAAACTATCAGAATCACAATGACTTATTATGTATGACATATGGATTGAAATTAATAGCAGACTTAAGACAGTTAAAGCTACAAAGTATTTTTGAAAGACTATTTGATATTCATCATTGTTCTCACTATTTTCCTGTCCAAGAATAAAGACATATAAGACAAAAAAAGTCTGTGATGACTCTACCCAGACTTCTTCAGTCATCTCAAAGAGAAACAAAACAACCTTTCCTCTCCCCCCACAGCAAATCTAAGAGATGGAAAACATTAGTTACAGAAATCAGTCCAAAATTGTGGATTTTGCGATAGTGAAACAGATTTTGCCATTTTAAATAGTGCTCAGAACACTGCATGTGTAGGGTCTTTTTAAAAATTATTTTGCTATATTAACACTTCCTCTGAAACCACATTCTGAATGTGCTCCATCTGATAACTGTGCAATGCAGAAATTATACACTTGGAAAACTCATTATAAGATGACAGCATTATGTTAATGTGTACTAAAAATTACTACAAGTTGTAACTTTAATTTTCCCTGCCTCCCCCCTCCAAAAAGAAAAAAATAAAAAAGGAAAAAAAATCAGCATGCACTTCGGCATTAAGCCTCTTTTGGCTTTTTTTTTTTGCCAAGAAGTATGATTTAATAAGATAATACATTGTTGACTCACCACAGCATGTGCTATGTCTCATCTATAGGAAATAGTTCAAAGGCATCAACTTCATGCATGGGTTGCCATAGCTGACATTTGAGTCTGGCCTGCTGTTGGTACAGGTTTCTAATACTAGCCCTAAGCACAAAAAAAAGAGAAAGAAATATTTGGGGTTTATTTTTCAATTCTAATTGACACAGAAAATTTCAGAAAACTAAACTAACCTGGAATATCATTATCTGCACATTATATAACAAAGAATTTAGATTTTCCTCTGATAATACCATAATGCATCCCATTCAGGCAGTATTTGTACCATGAATTTCCTTTCTTCCACACAAAGAAGAAAGGCAGGAGACAGAAAATAATGCAGAATGAAGTGCTGTTTAAATGGGAGAAGTGTGTCACAGTTATTCTCCCACCAGTAAAAAAGAAAAGAGAAAAAAAAAAATCAAGGCCTTAGTGCTCAAGAGCACATGTTCAAGACTGTTCAAATTGAAACAGATGGTACTAAAAAAAAAAAAACCCAACATAAAACTGATCTAAAATAATTATTTTTGTTTCTATACTATCTATCTTTCTCAGGCCAGATCATCAATTTTTTCTTTGGAATGAGGAAAAGCAGAAACTTCACCTATGACAAGTTGAGATATGGACACAGTCACCTGCCACCAATACCTGGGGATGGAAATTAAATTTGACTTGTGACATTATTAACAGCTTTAAAAACTGTGTGATATGGATACATATGGGCATCAGGAAAGGCCTGTGAATTAATGCTGTTTATCCAATAATCACCCTCTTAAAAACAAATAACAAAGCATGTGACAAAAAAGAGAAGTAACAACCAAACATGGTGGTCTGGTACCTAACCACTGAACAAAACAAAGTGATTACGATTAAGTATAAGGTTTGACCTGTATCCTAAAACGCTTTCAAGTATCTGAGAACTAAAACTTTGTACTAAGAACAGCAAATGAAAAATCCTCATGAGAAAACAACTACATAACAAAAAAGAGCCCAACTCAGGCTCCTGAAATCCCACTCTCAAATTACAGTTCCTAATTTGCTGGGCTATTGACCTGCTAGTGTAGAATCCTGGTGAAGCAGCTATTGACTTGACTGGAAGTCTCTTCTGGACCTCCAACTTTTACTGATTATTACCTCACAAAAGTACCAAGAGAGTCCAACACAGCCAAAGATTTGTGTTAGATCAGGTCCTAACACATCCCAAATTTCCCATGTAACTGCTGCGATGTGAACAAGAGGCTGCATTCACAGGGTCATCAACATGGTCTTGTTCTTAGATGGGAGAAAAGCCCAGAACCTGCCTGAAAACACAACAGTTGCTTTTCCTTTTTCTTGCTGCAAAAAACCACTGCCCTGTGCTCCAGGCACAGTCAGGAAGATCCTAAGGTACACTAAAGCTCATGAATTCACATCCTTCGTGTAGAAATGAAACTGAGAACGTACCACCACCACTAGTGAGTTCACACACCGAAACTTCTACCAAAAATCTCACTGTGTAAAAAACCAATAAGAATGGAACATTTTGGGATCTGAATTCCCTGCCTTTCTCTTTTAGCAACTGGCCAAGACTGGTTCTAAAGCTTGCCAACAAAGCTACAGCTATCAGGCTAAAACACAGTAGAGCAGCTCAAGAAGAGCTGTGTAACTTTCATAAACAGTGGAGAGGGGGCCAGGAAATTCCATTCCATCCCCTCTACTGCTTTTGATTTCTACTTTAATCACTGGTGGTCCTTTCATGAGGGTTCATTTTCCTTGCAAGTAGCCTTCAAAACAGTAAGTGTGCAAGAATCATAGAAAAGGAGCACACACACACACACACTGAATATATATATGTTATGTATTCAGTATATATATATTATATTTAATATAGTACATATATTAGTGCATATATATCTCCGTATATATATTATATATAATATATACATATTCAGTATTGTAGCCCAACGAAGACTCTCTCCTTTACTCCTGATGACATAACAGAGCAGCAAGTATGGTGATTCTGCAATCACTAGGCTTTCAGGACATAATTTCTAGTACTGCTATTATTGTAAGCTCAAAATGTAATCACTGGATGGGAGGGGCTATCAGTGTAGAATGCTTGTGACAAAAACCCCAAAAATGACAAAAAACCCAAAAATTTACTAGGATTTAAAAATTTATCAACAAGCCGGTGATATTTTCTGTAATTTGGAATTGTCCAAGGAACTGGGTAGTATCTACTGAACAACAGTTTAAGAGATTGCCAATTTTAAAACTGGAGGCCTTTCCCTAAATGCAGCTTTTCTCTCTTCCAAGTCTTAAGAAAATTATGATGCTGTCTGCAAAAGCAATGCTAAAATCACCCCCCTTCGGGCCTGCTTTAGGCCTCCCTTAAATTGGATGAATCTTGCAATGAACTGTAAACTACAATGAACTTTATGACCTTCTCCAATACCATGGCAGTGAAATTTTGATAACTTGCTCTTTGCTCTCCCAAGCCAGATTTGGTACTGTAACACTATTTGAAGGTGTATTGATCCAGTAATGTTAAATCACTAAAAAACAGCTGCAAACATGCCAGCCACTGACAGCAGGGAAAAAAACCCCAAACCTACAAGAAAACACTCATCCCTGTCATCTGCTCATAGAAACCTGTGTGTGCACTGAAGGAGCTTTTTAACAAGAGAAGGACATTTTCCAAGGAGGCAGACAAGCAGCTAAGTTAACTTATTTTTCATGGTAAGCGATTTCTGTCCTTATCCTATTTAGGAACATCCTTGTAATCTTAACCCTCCTCAACAAAACCTTAATTACAACAGGACCCTGAAAAATTATGCATACTCTGAAACAGCAGGAGAGAGCTATGAGCAAGAGTGCAGTTTATTGAGAGTCAGGGAAAAAGAATATTGTTTAATGGCTGAGGTCAAATCACCTTTGTCGTTCACATCCGCATCCCTGTAAGACAAAGTCATTAGCTGAGCCAACTGAAAGGGTATTCCTATGCCACCGTTCCTAGCAGGAAGAGAGCAGACAGCCAGAGGACCACAGAAGAAAATACTGCTCCAGTGCTCCTGACCAGTGATTACACAGCACTGTACTGAAAGAAGGTTAAAACAGTGGGGGTTTGGTGCATCCCATTTTCCCCAAGGCATGGGGACCGAAGATAGGTTACACATGGGCAAAGACAAACAGCCCTGTGCCATACCTGCACCAGCCTGCTCTGTCTTAACCCTTCTCTTTTCCTAAAGCTGGGCTTGCAGGACAACCTCTGTGTCCTCCACCAAGCTGATTTCAGACTCCTCTGATTAGTTACAATATACTTATTTGCATTTTCCTCCCAATCCATTTCTACTCCCTGCCATAATTTCCCTCAAAATTTGTATTTTCACATAGTGTCGTTTTTTCCCTGTAGAAGTCTCTGGTGAAAGTTACAGTGAACATATCAGAGGAGGGGAAAGTTGCACTGAGGATATCAGGAAGCTATGCAGCAAAAGGAGCCCATGTAAACAAGCTGACAATCCCCTAGCACACGAATGGTGTGAAACATGCCCATCATGGCTCACTGGGAGCACAGCCTGCTTATTAAACAATGCTGTAACACTTAATTATCCAAGGCAAATTTCTATTATTTCTAATAATGTCACTCTGCTATAAAAAACAAAACCAACATTTCTTCCTATAGCAGTAGCTTTTTCTGCCAGAGGATCTCTCTGCAAAGCAACATTGATTTCACTGCAGCATCTACAGATTGTTAATTCTCTTTTGCAAAATTACTGGCCCATAGCTTGCTGTAAACACTTCTCCTGAAATATCTTGTGGTTCTGTTAAACCCAGTGGGTTGAGTTGCTCACTTGAATACAAGTAATGTGGAAGAGTGATGATTAAAGGCTACTTTCTTAAAAACAACCCCCACCCCCACATCCAACAAGGTCCGTCAAACACTTCCACATACACACTTTTTTTTTTTTTTTGCATTCAGTCACTCTGCAAAAGGCTAGGACTTCTGTCCTTTGAATCTTCCAGCTCCTTGTCGTCTCTTTATTTTTCCACATTCAAATTTTTCACAGCTGTGTACGGATGGACTACCATATACCCCTCACAGCACCCTCATCTTTCTCCTGAAGTGCAAGCCAAGGCACCTCCTTCCCCCCAAAGCCCGCAGGCAGCGTTAGAGGCGATGAGGCTGAGTAAAGCCCCGGTGTTTACAGGAGCCAGCTGGTAAAGCAGCAGCACCACAGTGCCATGCCCGGCGTGCCCCTGCCCTGCTCGCACGGCCGCCGGTCACCCACAGCGCCCCAACATTACCGCTCGTACCCACCCGCACACAGACAGGAAAATGATGCTCCTCCGGCCACAAAATGGACAGGTGCAGCCTTCTTGCTTTGCTTAGCAGTTTACTTCATTAACCTCTCTCTCCCCCTCTCCCCTGCTTTAATATTTTTTTTTCCTTCTCAAGCAGCAATCAATATTCATCACCCCACCCTGCGAAAGCAGTTAGTCAAAGAATATTAGCATCAGCCACCTACCATTCCTTGCTCGCCAGCTATTCTCCTCGTCCAGAAACCTTTTCCCCAAACTGCGACTTTAGGTGGTATTTTAAAATCACATTCCAAACAGTGCTGAGGAAAAAAAAAGGGCTATTTATAACAATGGGGAGGGAAAAAAAAGGAAAAAAAAAGAAGGGGAAAAAAAACCGGGCAGATGGTTTCAAGGTAAATCACCGTATTCCTTTAAAGAACTGAATAAAAGCCTGGGGAAGAGGGTAGAAGAGAACAGAAAAAGGGGAGGCAAAATGTCTGATAATAATGAAATAAAAGGGGAGGGGGGGGGAAGAGTGGCTTGCTGAATCACGCTCTTTCACTGCCTGGAAACCATTGTGCAGCGTGATGCTGGCTGTACCATTGTGGAACCTACCAGAGGAGACAGGCAGAGAGCTTGGGGAATGGGGCTGCTATGGCAACTGAAAGGAGCACACATGACGTCAAAGCACACAGAGGTCTCGCAGGGGGAGGGAGAGAAAAATCTAATCTGCAGCCACAGCCACGGTATCTCCTGGAGAATCAGGGGATAGAGCAGTCTGCAAAGGGAAGCTGAGCGGCCTCCTGTAGCACTCACCAGCAGCAGCAGCAGCAGCTCAGACATCTGCAGTAGAGAGGGAAGGTGGTAGCAGCAGTGTGGATCTGCTCTTTTGTTTACATTAGCTGCTATACAAACGCATAAATGCCCATCATCCTAAAAAAACGCAATCATTTTTAAAATTCAATCAAGTTTCAGCCTGGGAGAGAGATTTTAAAAAATTATAAAATTACAACACATCTCCTCCACAGCTATTGAACACAGCTACTGCTCAAAAGAACAAGCAGTGCAACCCTTGGAGTCCCTCAGAAGCCCAAGGACCTGCTAAAGATCTCCCCACCAGCAGTAGGCTGTGCCCACTGCTAGACTGCCACAAATCCCACTTCTAAAAACCACCACTGCACAGAGGAACTATTGCATTTTTTGCTCACAGAACCAAGCAGAGTTGGTGATGACTTCTGATGCCCTCCAGTTTAAAAATTAAGCAGATAACATTTCTTCTGCACATGTCAAACTGCAGGATGTCTTCTCTCTTCTGACATAAAACAGCAAAGAAAGTACATAGGAAGGGTACTACACTTCCATGAGATTTAGGCTGGGATAAGAGCTAGTCAGACATATTATCATACAATCATAGAATGGTTTGAGTTGGGAGCAACCTTAAAGATCATCCAATTCCAATATCCCTGGGCAGGGATGTAATTGATTTGACCGGATTGCTCAGAGCCCCACCCAACGTGGATTTGCACATTGCCAGGGATGGGACATCCATTCTTTCATTCATCTTTCATCCACCCATCATTCTTAATATCTAACCTAAACTTGCTCTCTTTTCAGTTTTAAGCCATTCCCCCTCATCCCATCATTCTAGGCCCTTGTAAAAAGTCCCTCACCATCTTTCCTGTAGGCTCTCTTCAGGTTATAGAAGGCCACAGTTAGGTCACCCCAAAGACTGCTCCAAAGGCTGAACAATCCCAATCCTTTTTGCCTTTCCTCCTATTATGGTGACATTCTATCTTGCCAAAAATACCCTTTCAAAGAACCAAACCATTTTCTTCAGTATATCAAATTCATTGGTCAAAAAGAACGCCAAGGAACTCATTGCAGCTTTCTGGCCACTGGTCTGAATATTCCACAGGTTTTGCCACACCCAGAGGCAAACACAGTCCTGTGAGACCAGGAACTCAAACACAGAGGTTATCTAACCCAGGCTGGGTAACTCCTGCTTTTCTCAGGGCCACCCAAGTGCCCTAAGCAGCCCATACATTGACATATGGCATGACACATAAACATTTAAATCATTTAACCTGGCTACAGACCAAGTGAAGTCAATGGCTGTGATGGGCCCCTGAGTTATTGGTTGCCCATTCTTCCCTATATATACACCACTCCCCCTTCTCCATCAGCCTGTTTCTTATCTTTTGGAGGTGAAGGTTTTTGTTTTAATTCATACATCATTCCTGCATACATAAATAATACATAAATACATGCATGAAGGTCTGAACACATTTAGTTGCAGCGAGAAAATATTCTATAGTTCCAACTTTCACACAGCTGCCTTTCCCCCCCCCCCCCCATTTACTTAACAGCTCCACCACAAGCCAACAATCACCACAGAAAGGCCTCCCCACACTCCACATATTACGAAGAGAAGATGTGAAGATGTCCTGCCATTGTCACCAGTGCCCTGTGGAGGGACAAAGGGCAGCAGGGCACAACTTCCACCACAGTTTGTGAACACCTGGACAGTAAAAATAAACAATATGCCAGATACTTTTAATGTGTCAAGCTACTGGTCTCAGTACTGGTCTTCTTCAACAATTCACTATTTTTAGGTAAAATACCAGGGTGAAATTACCTCTCTGAAAGATTTTTTTTTCTTAAAATATATCCATACACATATTTTTCTGCATTACAAAAAGCATTCAGCATACAATAAATTTAAGTTTCATAGGAAAAAAAAAAACCAAAAAAAACCCAACAAACCCACACTATTGTGTGAGTCAGGAAAATACCTTTGAAAATACCACTAACTGACCACTCACTGGTGCAGAAGGGATTAAGGGTGGCTGCTTCTGACATAATTACAGGAGTGGGGTTGGAGAAACAAAGAGCCTAAGCTTCTGCAGCAGCGACAGAAGCTTTGGAGTACAATTAGGATACTTGCCCTTGAAACAATGGAAAATAATGGAAAATAGTGGCTTTTCAAATGCTTCTTTCCCCAATGAAGGGATGCTGCTTCCTCAAGCTCAACACCAATTCTCTCCACATTCATCTCGGGTGATTTCAGTGTCCTCCTGAGATGCTTTACTGGCTGGGCCAAGATACACCAAGTTGCCACAAAATGCATTCCACACTGGAATCAGGCCTCAGCTAAACACTGTAAAGGCCTGACACAGTGCATCAGACTGGCATCAAACAATTTAAACAGATCATTTTTGGCACCAGTTTCCCAGAATAGCTGCCCCAGTCTTAACTGGTAGCTATGTTCTGTGTGACAGGTAAGGCCAGAAGTGGGTATGGCCTAAATTTAAGGTTGACTGGATGTGAGCAGATGTTTACAGCACAAAATTAGCTACAAAGGTCACAATGAGCCAACTTAATTAATTTCAGCTAAACTCTTGGACCTCCTCTTTGTGCCTCTAAAGCATTCAGTGTTGGTCCTCCTTAGTACAAAAATAATTTCATTTCAAATGCAAATTCTGCATACAATTTGCAACCCAGGAGATGAAAGCTGGACTGTACCTCTATCACTGATTTTCATGAGAGACACTGGGAGCACATTTCTCCCAGAGCCTGCTGCAAGGATGGCTGAATGTAGCAACTCCTGAATTGTCACAGTTTGCAATCCAGCACATCAAAGCAATCTCAGCTTGGTGATGGCTTAATGCAGTGGGCTGCAAACTGTGATGGTTGAAGAGCTGTTACACACCCCCTTCAGCTCTGCCTGCCTTACAGGGGTCATATTGCTCTGAATCACATTAAATTAAAGCCACTACAATAAAATCCTAGTGAGCGAGCATCTTCATGTTTTAAGGCATAAAGCAACAAACCAATCTCTGAACAAATTCTTCCACCCCAGTCGGTGCTAAAGCCAGGACTAAGGGATTTCTCAACATCACTTTCAGTCACAGCTTTGTATGATTCCAGCCTGATGCAATGCTGCACTCTCCAGTGGAACAGTGAAGGTGTGTGCCAGGCTCTCCATGGAACCAGCCACTGCTGTTCTCCCCAGGTATGTACCCGCTGTACACGAAATCCAAGAGTGTCTTTGTTCCAAAAATTATTCTTCAAGAAGGGTGCAATATAAACAAACTCTTTTTTTGCAGCTCTCCTTTGTCTGCCATACAACCCTCCACTGTACTGAACTTCTCAGCTAGTTTTTAACAAAATCCAAAAATTTGCAATGCTTTCTTATTCAGTCTCATTCTCAAGGAAAAATTACTGATGAAAATTACTGTCCTTGACTTTACCCCGGACAAAAGAAATAATAATCTTGGATTTTGTGTTCATGTCCATCAAGAGGACTTCAAAGCCATTACATTTTCTACATTGTTATTATGCCAATGGTTGAGAAAGGCTTTAAAAAAATTTAAGAAAGCTACACATACTCCTATAACCCTTCTTTCATCCCCTTTACTGCCACTACCTCTTCACTGCTGTATCATAAAGAAGTGGACATTTTAACCTCAGGATTTCTCTTGTTATGCAGGTGGACAAATGTAACAGAACTAAACTGAGATGGAGTATTAACTATGGCCAGCATCATGTCAGTTTTCTATATAACTCTGAGGTGGAAAAGCACAATCTAAACCTTCCTGTTACCTTCCTGAGGCCTGACCCACACAGAGATGCTGCAATTACAAAGCGTAATTGGAGACAAAGCCAGGTAATTGAGAACAGGCAATGATATCACAGGGCAGGGCACGGCGGTTGGACAAGTCCACTTGATTCATTTACTCACAAGGGAGGTTTTAAGTGAAAGAAACAGTGAATCAACACAACAGATGCACCAGAAGAATTCTTAAAAGACAGACTGATTAGCAATAAGCAATCTAAGGAGTTGCACTGATGACTTGCTTGTACTTTGTATCCAAATCTAGCAGATATCTGACCAAAATGCATTATTTTAGATATTGAAATCCTAGCTTAGATCTAGTAGAGGACAAGAGCAAATTCAGAAAAAATGGTTCTTCAAGTCAAGAGTGCTTTTCATTACCCATACATTTCTAAATCAAATCAAAGATAGGATAAAACAAACCTTAGCAGATATGCATTGAGCAGCAAAAACACAGGCAATAAAACAGGGGAAATGTGCACACAAATACATGCACATGAATACACAAACTTGAAGGGTTCAAGCTTTTACACTCATCAACATTAGAAAAAGGATGTTGTGATAGCAAGCCCATAAAAATGAAACAGCAAGATGCACACACATATGTCACTAGCAATAAATTAGATGTACAAAACTGGACTGTTAAATACTTACTTCAGTAAAGAGAATGAACTTAATGAATAACTTCAAGCATCCAAATGTTAGAGAAACAGGACTCTCTCACTGTACATGAAACTATTTCATCTGTTCCTTCAATTACTGCATCGTTAGTGAAAAATATTTTACTACTTACTTGATGACACACATATCAAAATTACAGTTTTGGCACACAATAATACTGCTGCCATTTTTGAAACTGCTTTGTCTGCTGTCAAGGGCTGCATGTCCTGTAAAACTCTAGCAAATAAATATACCCTAAAATGCACTAATACAATTTTGAATAAATTTATCATGGGTGTTTTATTGTTCTAATGATATAGAACATTACATAAAATGCCAAAGGTGCCATAAACCAAATGCTTACTATGAAAAAGAAAAAAACCTTAATTCTAAATTGCCATCTGAAGGTAATGCCATGAACTGCTCAAGTCTTATTTAATTTTAAAAATTGCCACTTCCTGTATTCAGTAATTCTTCCAGAGCGCATGATTTCATGCTCAATTTTCCCTGCAGAGATCCATAAGGCATGTATGAAGGATTCAATTACAAATGATTCCAGTACAATAGAGCACTAAACAGAATTTAATCTTGTTTCAGTATGCAAACAAACAGAAACCAGTCCCTCCCCCAAATGAGTACATTCCCCATTTACATAAGATGAACACACAGCCATCGTTTACAACATTTCACAGGTTTACCTGAAAACCAGGACACACTTCCAGCTGACTTCTGTGAAAAATTCCACACTGTCAGTTCACTTTGCTACGACCATAAAATTAAATCAGACTGTGACAGATGGTGTCCAGCCTGTCTGAAGACATTATCTGCTGTATAAATATTGATGATTTCAATAAGTTGTGCTCCAAATATACATTTTGAAACATACAGATTCCTATCTTGAGCTAACAGTAAAAGCTTTGGCTATATTACTATGACAATAGTATGTTCCCCAAGGTAGGATTTAGAAGATATGGGCCAAATCATTCTCTTGGCTAAAAATGCTGTATTCAAAGTTGCACAGACTTACTGAAATGGGAAAAGAATGCATTAGTAGATTTAGTGAACTACATGGATTTCAGCACCCTGCTGAGGGATGGCTCAACCTGCTCTGCTACTGTAAACTCTGGCTCCTGGGTTGCTTCAGAAGCTTTTAATATACTGCCTTTTCTTGTAAAATCTTTCTTGGTACATTACTTGCTTGGGAATTGTTTCATTTCTCAAATTTAATTCTCACATAAGAGCTTGGACCACTCATCGATTTTTTTTCTCAAGCTCACCAGGTGATGCTTTCATTTACCAAGTCCTGATTACACATTTCTTGCACATAAGCAAGTCTCTGCTCCCACAAGGAAACCAAACAGTTCCAACTAAGACTACACAGTACGATTATATAATGTCAGAATTAGCAGTATCTGATTTTTTTTTTTAAAGCAATTGGGCTGACTGCCTCTGTGCACTTGGTTCTCCCAAGTATTTCTTCCAAATATGTGATTTCAAAGGTGTTCTTGTTCCCCTTCGGGAGCAGAGTGATCACAAAACAGAAAAAGCATTTTTGGATGTTGTATTTTATCTGAGCCCTGACCCAAGAAATAGGTCAGAAAGGTTTCACTAAACTAGGGAGTTGTAAAGGCTGCAGCTCATAGAGACAGAAACTAGCCCCGAGGACTCCAGCATTGCCTGTGAGTTAAAAAGAAGTAGAACAGCCAAACTTTCATTTGATTTGTACAAAATTCATTCACAGCAAAACACAGCGAGGTAGGGACACCTACCTAGTGCAACATCCATGAGATGCACAATCTCAAAGCATGTAAAAATTCCCTCCACCACACCTGCTTTCGACACTTGATGCCTCAGGAATGCTTGTGATGCTCTCCAACGCTGGACAACGGCAGGACAGTGTGAATTACACATGATGCTGCACCGGCATTTGCATGAACCCTTCCCACCTGCGGCAACACTGCCCAAGGGAGCCTTGGCTGCCCCACCCCAGCAGGAGCAGCTCACCCTGTATCTCTCTGTGTCACACAGGCTGGCATGGGGCTGAGAAACCACCTGAAAAACCACATTTCCTCTTCCTCCCACAACTCCTCATGTAATCCATGGTCCCTGTTGGAATGGGTACAAACACAATTTAATGTCACACTCAGATCCTGTTTGCCAAGACACAGCAGCAGACACATCTGAAGACAAACAGAATAAGACCCTTGGGGTTGTTGCTTCCATGGTGTGCTCAGATGCTGCTGTCATACGGCACTGTGCAGGTCTGTCAAAGCAACACTTTAAACACCATATTTCAATATTGATTCTGGAACAAAGCAGCAGCTAAGTGAGGACAATGCACAAACTGACTCTGCTCAACAGCTCCATAATTGCCCAAAGGTGCAGAACAGAGATGTGAAAAGAGAGTAATTCCAAGGCAGCACATTTCAATTTTAGAATTGAAGTAACAGCTCAGATATAACAGAGCTATTCATGTTTTCCAGGCATTCTCATTCCACTTAGGCATTGTTCATGCTTCTAGCCATTCCCCTTTGTCACTGCCTCAGCATTCTTCATTTCATCCTGCCACATTGCAAAGAATGCTCAGAAACAGCAAGAAGGAAAAAAAAAAACAAAACTCCAAACCCCCAAAAATTTATGCACTCATGAAAATCCTGCCAAGGCCAGAGAAACATAAGGATCCTAATCTGTTACCTCACTGAAAAAATAGAGAGATGGTGTAATCAATGCCTGTTTTCCTACACTAGAATAAATTACCTGATCTAGAGAGTCACCTAATCTTGTAAATCAGGGTAAACCTACAGCCAGCAATTGGAATATCAATCTAGGCAAAGATGGAAAATTAAAAAAAAAAAAGTCCATAACACCATGTTCTGAAAGTTATGCCAAAGCACCTGGCAGGCCTCAGTCTAATACTGCATTATTTCTGCTGACAGGAAAGTCAAGACCATAACCTGCCTCAAGGTTTAAAGACTTAGGCAACCGCTTCTGTTGACTGAGAATAGTTTGCAGAGGCCAGTTCTCAAGGATTATTCTTTTAACTGATCTAATTACATCACTGAAGATGGACTGCAACATCCTAGGATGTTTATGGTGGGGAAGAGGTAAAATATTCCCATTTATTAAGTTAAAAGGAAGTTAAGAGAGTTTGAAATTCAGGACTGATAACTACTGAAATAAACTATTGACTGCTGGAAATAAAAAACAAAACCAAAATCAGCATCTGCAGAAAATTCTATGATCTGCCTTCAAGAGAGAAAGAGAGGCTCTAAATCATGGTTTAGCAACTGGCCATTTCAGAGAATGAAATAACACTGGGTATCTGTATTTGAATCCTAAGAATTAACATACTGTGGGGATGGATTTCTCTACGGTGGTTTTTACTGAGGGCCACTACAAACTCCTGTGACACCCTGTGTTTATTTTACTTGAGCTGAAATCCAGGACAAAACCCAGAAACACTTCTGACACCTACCTGGCAGGTATCTCTCCTGTGTTTTCCCCTCAGTGATTTGTCTTATTTGCCCTGGACTCAAGCAAAACAAACACATTATGGAAATCATACACTCTGAATCCAAACAACCCTCCTGGGTGAGCTGGGCTTCTTGCATCTTATGGAGCAGGATTCTGTCATCTCCTCATGAGCACTTGATGGTATTTAAGACACCATTTGAAGGCCAGGACAGTCTGCACAGGCTTAGACATCAAGGAGAGCTATATCCCTCCTGAACTAGCATCCAGATAACAAACAAAATTCCCTGTGGCACTTCACATCCCACTGGCATCTGGTGTTGGTGCACCTGATTTGGGCTTCTCATGTCCTTGGATATCAACTCCACACCAGCCAGCTGCCTGTTGTCAGCTCCAAGTCAGGCTCCAGCTTACCTTCCATTGTTATCACAGACAGATGAAGCGAGGTAACAACATGAAACCATGGCTTGGAAGACATCCATGAAACAGCTCTTGTTTCCTCTTCTTTTGATGCCAGATTCTAGGTGTAATCTTGACATGGATTCCTTTCAAGCATAGCATTTTCCTCCCAAAACAAAGCACCAGGTGCCCCAATGAATCCTTGTCAATCAGTGAAGCTCTTTCATCTGCATGCAGTGTCATTTAGAGTTATTACCAAGGCATTAAACCATCCAGCAGGTGACAGCTGACACACGTTCTATAAAGTGGCTTTGGGATGAAAGACATTATAGGCATTAAAAAACATTAAGTTTAATACTGTAATGTAACAATTATTAACAACATCACTTCTGAACTGGTAGCACCTTCACATGAAGAATGTCACATTCACCTTTTTCTCAAATGGGAGATTCACAGGAAAGGAACATTCTAAAAGTTTTTAAAATTAATTCCTGAAATCAAGAAAAGTACTTGAAATCCCTACGAAATAATAGAATTAATCAGAACTTAGTGAGAAAGCCTCTTGAAGGAAACAAAAACATAGATGATGGCAACCAAAAGTTATTTACCCTGGACATCAGTGATCACTTCACAGATTCAATAAATCAAGTTTACACAAAGAGAAATTACGGAGTGCTTGCATATCTTTGTTTCAACCAACTTTTCTTAAGAAAAGTTTTAATAATTTCCAATTGCAAGCATATTTATTAACCTCAGCACAGAAACAGCTGTGCTGTCTTTTGAGTGTTTCTGTAGGTATAATCTTAACATTTGTTATAAAAAATTCAAAGCTGCTCCACTTTTGCATCTGGTCAGCCTTTTTTTTTTTACCTTTAGGATAGAAATATATTTTGCCTATATCTTCAAACCAACAGTTCTCAAAGAATCTCATAACCTGTATTGTTGCACTGCTTTCTGAAGACGTGCTGTCATTAACACAGAAAATTCTTGGAAATGAGATGAGGAGTTCAAAGGTTTTGTGCTAACAAAGCATGAAAAAGAAAAGCAAATTACCATTACCAAGAGTTACCATTACTGCCAGCAGTAATGGCAACATGGAAATTGATGCCAAAAGTAAGTAAATCATAATTTTTAGTGGTTACCCAGCAAAGGTTTATAATAATAACTTTTTTTTTTCAATTGACAGTGAAAGGATTGGGAAAGAAGACATGCAAAAAAACCCCAATTCTTCAAATGTTAACTGGAAAAGAAAGCATTGCCAATCCATGAAATTCCTATTAAAGTCATGACATTTCACTTTACTTTCCCCCTTAGACAAGCAGCAAGGAAGAAGAACAAATTCCAAAGTAATTTTAGCTTCTTTCCCATCACAGGAAAAAAAATAAAAGAATCACACAACAGATGGACAAAATGCTATATAACGAAACCTTCATGCTGGGGACTGTACTCAATATGTGCCATAAATAGCCACCTCAAATCCGCCCCAGATCACTTCACCAAACCCAACATTTACTACAGAGCCTCTGTTAAAATCACTGGGCTCAGTGAGAAACCTGCACACCTAGGAGTGGCCCACTGACACATCTGTCTGTCAGGCCTGTGGCTCCCTTGGATGGAATCCAGATCTCGGAGCTGCGATCCAAGGCTTCCCGTACCATGTCTGGGGAGGAACAGGCGTTCAAGCCAAGCTTATCTAAAGCTGCAGGCGTGAAGGATGACAACCAGCTAGTTATCTCAGAGGAAGCATTTTCAACTGCACCTGATCCAAATTCCTGTCTCTGTCCAGAACGTGGACAGTCCAGGTCTCCTCTCACAATCCTAGGTGCCTGCAGCTGGTCTTTGAATGGCCAGAGAAGGACTCCGTTTATTTTTGAAGTGCAGCTGGAAGAAGATGCAGGACTTTTAGCTAATAGCTCAGTGGCATAACTTTCCCAGGCAGTGACAGGCTTGGATTTACTGCACAGAAGTGAATGCAAAACCCTAAAGTCAGAAGAATAAGGCACAGGGGAAACTGTAGCATTCACACTCTCTGGAAAAATCCCTTCACCCAGGATTTTTCTCCTGGGAAGCTGAGAAGCCTCAGAGAAAAGGAAACCAATTCTTATCTCATTTGCTTCTCCTGTGTTGTGCTCCCTGGAATGTGTTTGGAGATTGTTCACCCACAGGTGATTGTTTCATTGGTTTCTGGTGTGAGTTGTTTTCCCTCTTTGGCCAACTGGGGCCAAGCTGGGTCAGGACTCTGGAAAGAGTCATGAGTTTTCATTATTATCTTTTTAGCATTCAGTAAGTATCCTCTCTGTATTCTTTAGTATAGTATTCTTTAATATAATATAATATCATAGAGTAATAAATTAACCTTCTGAGAACGTGGAGTCAGATTCATTATTCCTGCCTTTTTCAGGCATTCCCAACAAATACAATAGGAAATAACTCACAGAATCACTGGGTTGGAAGACACCTTCAAAACCACTGAGTCCAACCCATGCCCTAATACCTCAACTAAACCATGGCACCAAGTGCCACATCCAGTCTTTTTTTAAACACATCCAGGGATGGTGACACCACCACCTCCCCAGGCAGACCATTCCAGTACTTTATCATTTTTTCTGTAAAAAACTTTTTCCTAGCATCCAACCTCTATTTCCCTTGATGCAGCTTGAGACTGGGTCCTCTGGTTCTGTCAGTTGCTGCCTGGAAAAAGAGATCAACCCCCACCTGGCAACAACCACCTTTCAGAAGCTGTAGTGAGTGATAAGGTCACCTCTGAGCCTCCTTTTCTCCAGGCTAAACACCCCCAGCTCCCTCGGTCATCCTTCATAGGGCTTGTGTTCCAGACTCGCTTGTGCAGTTTCTGCAAAAGCGGTAAAAGAGGATCCTTGGGTTTATTCCTATGACTGTTTAAGCAGAAAGAAGCAGTTTTTAGAGCATCAAAAAATAACTCAGACCTGTGGTGAATGTGCAAAGCCACTGAGATAACAGGCCTGCCTTTCACATCCCTCCCTCTCTCTGGCTGCTTTTCCTAAATAAAGTATTCCCAGCTGCAGCCACAAAGAACCCAGTTTAACTGCTATGAATGTTTTCAGCTCTGCCCTATTTCTCAATCCCTACATTTAAAAGAGATGTAGGTGATTATCTCATCTGATACATAAAGAAGGGCATAGAATTGCAGGTGCCAAGATAAGGAAGTGATAAGACTTTACAGCTTTGTGTGTTTAAAAACCCTCAGATTGTGAACACTTGTCCTTCTCACCACTGCTCTGAATAGCAGAGGGAGAATGAGTGATAAGTCACAGACCAGCCTCAAAAAGACTTTTTGTTTTATCCTCAACTCTTAGCAGCTGAAGATTAATAATTTATAAAAAATATTAGTCAAATATTAGATACATGATACTGTGGGTGTGGTCCAGGTCATCTGATGGTTTCCAACTGCTGCAGACTGGATACCATTTTCCTAGTTTCATTATGTTTTCATTAACAATATCAGGTAACAGTTATTACCAAATATTTTACTTCCTGCCCTAGAAAACAGTTATGTGCTATACCTGAATGAAATAATGAAAACCAAATTTTTTTAAAATTATCCTATTGTTCCATTTCATAGTGCGTTCACTTTGTCCCTTCCGCTTTTTGCTTGCATCCTTCATTTAAAACTTCATTACTTCAGAAAGAAGCAAACATTTTGAATTTAATTATTTCTGCAAATTGAGGTTTGGGGTTGTTTTTTTTCAATATTATTAAAGAAAGATTTTTAAGTAAAATGTTTATTGTCAGTACAGAATAAACCAACAACAGCTACAAGACTGCTTCCATCAGCCCAGTGGCCCCAGTATTGAAGCAGGTTGCCTTGAACAAGCTAAAAGGATGATTCAGATGTTTCTGGATGTGAGAGAGTAAATCAGACCCTTGGATAACTGAACCAACGAAAAAAAATAAAGACAAACATTAACTCAAATGATTAGCTTGATTTAGTATTAATGAAATTCTACATTCATTGGGGTGTTTTTATAACTACCCTACACTTGTGAATCTAGATTATTTAAACTGTTAATATCCTGGGTTACAATCCTTGAAAGCAGTTTGAAATTTCATCAGAATAGGCCTGTTCTGACATGATCAACTGAGTGAATGTCATTTTACAGTGGTTATCCTCAGGAGTGCAGAGATTTCTTCTCAACAAAAACCTTGTGTAACTCTACCATCCTTTCCAGAGCACAGAAATTTAAAACCTCAGCATGATTGAAACCTTGGTGCCTAAAGGAAAATGCTGGAAATACAGATTCCAGAAGTCCCTTTCTGTGCCCCTTAACATTTCTCTAGGCAGAGAGGCCATTTTTATTCAGCAATGCTCTTTGCTTTTTGCCAATAGTAACTTACCACAAGAGCAGTTGGTCCACTTCCATCTTCACAGAAAACACCACAGTTCTGTGCAGCCACCACACCTTTGTGTAACTGCATCTCCTCTTGAAAAGCCAGATCTAAACAAAAATAAGCATTCATTATCTTCTTTTTTTCTTTCCTAGAAAATGCATGGAGAAACATGGCTAATTTTTCCATTTTAATCTATTTTTCACATATAGATCCATACATTGCAGCCCTTTCTATTCAGACACCAATATCACAAAAAAGCTAGAAAAAAAACCCCACCTTACTTTTATTTAATCATGTCATACAAGTTTTATGCTCCATGTACATAAAACTATAGAAACCCACGATCAGAGTGTAATTTTTTTACTTCCAAATTCTTTGCAGGCATGCATTTTGCAGACATGTAAACAGAGAGGCAATGCAACCATCCACTACAAAACCTATTTTAGCCCATTATGAGCAAGTCTTTTTTCCCCACCTGTCTCTACATGGGAAAGAAGGGCTCAAGTCAGTAAAGATTACAGTGAAGCAGATTAAAGGTACAATGTTTTCTATTTTAGGTCCCAAACTATTTATGTAATAAACTTTTAAAATGTTTTGTCTTGGAAGGGACCTTAAAAATCATCTAGTTTCAACTCCCCTGCCATGGGCAGGGGCATCAAGTATTTCAAAGGACCAACCATCATTTTAAAGCCATATTTATAGTCCAATGACTTTATTATAGACATGTTATAGAACTTTTCTGATTCCTACACAAATCAAAAGGTTTCTTTACAGCTGAGTATGGTATAATTTGACTTCCACTTGTGGGAAGAGAGACTTCAGGTTTCTATTTTTCCCCAGGTATTCCAGAATGGCTGTGACTGCACATCAGCTTTGGGCTGGATGCCAACAGTGACCTGGTAGACTGAGAGATCTCCAAGCAATTCCCTGATGCTCCTGCATAGTACATTGCACACACCACCACAATTGGTACTAAAAGGAGTTCTCCCTTGGGTCTCAGCTGGCCTACATTGCTGATCTTCTCCTTTTATCCCAGGACAGCATGGAATGTGGTGCAGCTTTGTGGCATTCACATTCTCTGGAAAAATCCCTTCGCCCGGGATTTCTCTCCTGGGAAGCTGAGAAGCCTCAGAGAAAAGGAAAACAATTCTTATCTCATTTGCTTCTCCTGTGTTGTGCTCACGTGTGGAATGTGTTTGGAGATTGTTTACCCACAGGTTATTGTTTCATTGGATTCTGGTGTGAGTTGTTTTGACTCTTTGGCCAACTGGGGCCAAGCTGTGTCGGGACTCTGGAAAGAGTCACAAGTTTTCATTATTATCTTTTTAGCATTCAGTAAGTATCTTTTCTGTATTCTTCAGTACAGTTTAGTATAGCATTCTTTAATATAATATAGTATAATAAAGTAATAAATTAGCCTTCTGAGAACATGGAGTCAGATGCATCATTCCTCCTTGCCACAGGGGACCCTGCAAATAAAATACAGCTCCACCATAAACTCCCCCACTCCTCTGCTGTCTTTCCATACATACACACACACACTACACAAATAAGTGGATATATAGATAAATTAGATAACATTGAACTACTGCTGTCATACCTTTGTATTTCCATCTACCTCTTACTTTTTGGTCTATATGAGACCTCTGGGTCCATGCACACCTTCACATCTCACAGTACCAGGCACTGAGGGAACACACAGGCTCTGGAACACACAGAGTAAGGAAAAGCCTCCCACTGAATCCAGCAGTGATGCTTGGGCAGGTCACAGCCTCTTGCCGGGGGCTCCAGCTGCTCCCCCCACCCAGGGCACAGCCTGCAGCTCCCACTGCATCTGCTCACCAAGCTACTGGCACTGTGGGTATTCCTCAACACAGGCAGTTCTTGAGCATGAGGGAAACAACAAGGCCTCTGTTTTAAAGATTTTAGCTATTTAAGAAAAAAAAATTCTCCCTTTGCATACGCTGGGGGCTACACTTCTAAAGCACATAGGGCTTCCTTCATCTTTTCATAGAGTTTTGATTATGATCAGTGAAATGGGTGCACACTGCAAGCAGCAATCCAAAGATTCACTGGCACCAGCACCTGTGTGCATATCAGCACAGTCATGTAAAGAAACTGTATAATACAAGCCTGTACAATACAACACCTGCAAAGGGCCTATGTAATTAAACCCTTCCCATCCACAGGCAGAGCTGAAACAGCTCAAGATCCCAGATAAAAGGTGTCAGGGAAGACAGACCTATTACTTATCACACAGCTAGCAAGACCAAATATAAAAGACTAACCAATAGCCTTTCCAATCCCACACTGCCAGCTGGCACTAAATGATAAGTGAAAGCACTGCAAAGTGCTTTTTCCCTTGCTTTTATAACAGTGCAATTTTAGTATGTGGTGTATGGCACAATGCCATTTCCATTTTTTGAGTGCAAAAGCCTTGTACAGGGAACAGGGAGTACAGCCAACAGAACCAGATCCACCTAGAACTTTGAACTAAAATTTATTCTTTCATGGGTGAGCAGCAAATGCTTGGAGGTTTGGTTTTTTTGGTTAGTCTTCATGCTCAACAGTATGTATTTAATTGAACAAACTGTTAAAGCAAGCTTTTAATAAATGCATTATCACCAAGAGGTTCTCATTTATCTTCAACTCTGCCCAAATCGATTTTGCCAGAGGGATTCACAGCCAGCTATACACAAATTCTCCCAGGAGCAGCAGAATACCTCACACTACAGTCCATAGTGGGTGGAGGCACAGGATTCAGAAATCCTAACACTAGTGGATGACATGGGCTGCATTCAGCCCTTCTATTTATCTGTAGGAATAGACAGGGGAGGCCCTAATTGATTCACCCTTGCTGCATCCAACCCCACGTTCACAACCAGCCTACTTCAAGAGGTCAGCCTCAAGGACACACTGGTTGGTGTTACAGACACCAGAGAAGGCACTTTTGTCTGACAAGTGTGCATACAAGTAACTACTGATATCACAGTGAGTGCTCAGACCTATTTACAATGCAGAGACAAGGCAAGTACACATTGTTCAAAGAAAAATCTCTTTGCTCCAACTTTATCCTGGGAATAATAACAATCAAAAAAAGGGCTGTAGTTACAAACCTACCCAAAAAGCAGGATGCAAGATTCTTGGTGAATTTTACCCGCACATGATTATCTGTGGGGGGTTTTTTAGTATTTATTGTATTTGTGGTAGTTCAGTATAAGCAGTTCCTCTTTCTGCATTTAAATCGCTAACTAAGCAGGATAAAAAAGGCAGATTATGTGACAGACTCCTTTCAAAACCTGGAGACTCCCAAGACCAGGCTAAGAAAACTGATAAGTTGGCTGGAAACCTGAAAATTCAGGAATAATAGCAGGGATTAAAAATAAACACATCTCAGAATAAGACTAATGCTATTGCATGTCGATGTTGCAGAATTACATTGGCAGAACAAAACATTGTTGTTGAGGCCTGACTAAATTAAATGCTGCACTGCCTCTAAAATAAGACTACAATTACATTAAAAACCACTGCACACAGGGAGAAATGTTTTACAGAAAATACTGTTTTGTGACCATCTGCCTGTCAGTAAAAGCAGACAGTCCCTTAAAGGTTTGAATAGGAAATCCCTTCCATCTCTGGCACCTGAATTGCCCCCTGAATGACACAGCTTAACTAAACCTCCTGAAATAAATATACTAAAAAATTATAATTCTGAATCTGGGGGGTTTAGTTTGGTATCCACTTAAACTATCATTTATATTACCTTCAACAAGTAAGAATAAAAATAATTCTTTTTAAAATGATAGATATTACCATGAGAAGTCACTCTAATAATTTTGAAATGTTTAAGGAAAAAGAATTTTCATATGTATAAATAGGGTACAGCAAAAAAAATTAAATGCTGTGGGCTATCAGATTCATGCTTGTAGTGGGTTTTGGTGTCAAGTTTCTCAAAAGACATTTTGCTATTTTAGTAAAATAAATTATTTTTAGGATCATTTAAAATAAAAATGCAAGATATAAGAAAACCTTTTTCTTTTTTTTTTTTTTGAGGGAGGATTAAACAACCATAAATCTTACTAATACAAAACAGATTTTTTTCACAAGATAATCCTACAAAAGTCCAAGACTCATACTATTGAAATAGAACTCAAAAAAATTTAAACTTCCTTCTCCATATGAAACAGACAGTGATGGAATTGCAGTGCAACAGGACTATGGCAGCAATAAACAAAAAAAATTCCACAAACTGGAAAACACAAGAGCTTTGTAAAGGAAGATAGAACCATACCTAAAAAGCTTCAAAACCAATATGTAAATAATTTATTTTTTATATAATCAGGAATGCCACTTGGTTGTGGAATACATATAGACCAAGAGTATGAAAACAAAGAGTATTTCAGAGAATGCCACCAGATAAAATTATTAACAAAATTTAACACCTAATTCTAATATAACACTTAGTAAAACCAAGTCTTCACCCATGTGGTGAGCACCCTAAGAAAGTCAGGATTTTGGTTTTTTGAGGGTTTTTTCCTAAAAGTTGTGGCAAAAAAGCAATGGAAATCTCTTCTATGTCCAGAACTCGCTGAGAGCTTCTCCTGAATTCCAATGTTTTCTCAGCCATAAAAGAAGAGGGAAATAGAGGAAAATGAGGGAAAACTCATTTGTGAAGAGAGGAAAATGAGAGAAAGAAGAAGGAAAATGAGAGAAAACTCTCAGGAGTATCTGACCTCAGGGCAGGCAAGAGGGATAATGTTCTCCTCAGATTCCCATTGAACTCAGCTGTGGGATGCTCGGGTCTCACCTGTGTGTCGAGACACCCACACACGTTTTTATAGCATCATAAACCGCTTGTTGTGGAGAACCTAAAAGTTGGGTTTTTTTTAAAAAAAAGAGTGTATTTATTACAATTGAGGCAGTATCTGCGACTTGCTGAAAGCCCAAATCATATAAGTGCCCTCTCTACGGAGGGGCCTCTCTGGGAAGGGCATTTATCAAGCACCAAAAAAAAAGAAAATAAAATTAAAAAAAAAAAAAGTTTAAATTCAAAACTTCCCCGCCACAGTCCTCACACCTGTGCTCCTGGCACAGATCCCGTGGGAATGAGGCCCTTTTCAGCCTTTTTTTCATCCTAAAATAGCGACGCCCCCGGCGGCGCTCGGCAGCGGCGGCGTGAGGGGAGAGCCGGAGCTGGAGCTCCGTGGGGGCCGCTTCCCTCATTCCCTCCCTCCGCGGGAAACCGGGAATGCGCGGTGCTTGCGCACCCGGCATTCCCAGAGAAACTTCAGCCCGCAAAGAATACAAACGTAGTGCATGGCCGAGTACAGGACACCTGGGAAGTCCACAATGCTTGCTCCCCGTGGGGAGCAGCACGGGGAAGTACCAGCGCAGCTAACTTCAGCTCCATCGGTGATTTATTATTCCAAAGCAGGTGTGCTGTCTGTGCCTCACCTCGCTGTGCCCGCACGGAAACACTCGAGGTGGTAACTGGCAGCCTGCTTGGTGTTCTGGCTTTCTCATGGAACTGAAATCTAAAAAACAATGCTACCAAACGAATTAAGTAACCTTAAAAATTCTGCTTTCTACTCACGGAGCAAGAAGCCAGTAAGGCATTTTTTGACTCAAAAATCAGCATAACTAGGCAATATATGATCATACAGGATGTACACAGAAGCTCTTGCCTGCTACAGTGAGCTACTAGCAAAAAAACACCTACAAGAACTGAGAAGTGAAGAAAATAAGGACTGAAACTGTACCTTGATTTGCTGCTTTCTTCAAGATGCAGAAATCATAATGCTGTCCAAGTTCTAGAAAACATAGTGCAAAATACAAACAGTGATTTTAAAATATTTTGGCGTCCCATAAGCATTAGCTGGCTGTGTGCATTAGCCTGCATTACTTATTTCTAGCACTTCATGCTCTGTCAAAGAGCAGGACTACACTGAGCTATGGACAGACACACAGTTAATTAAGGTGCAAATTAAGCTCAGAGAGAATGATAGTCTATACCAATTGCTTTTCTAGAATTGGCTACAGCTGTATATTTGACACTGGAAATGCCTCTAGTGAAGCTAATATTAAGAAAGAATTGGCAGTATATTAGTGACAGATGTAGATAAATTCTCCACTGTGAATGGGATTTTTTTCTTAATCTGAACAGGGGGAAAAAAAAAATTACACAGTCTCTGCCAGTTCCATTCCTTGAAACTGAATGGCAGTGCAGTTACTGGCCACAAAGTCCTGCCCAAGTGAATTCATACCCATTTGTTTACGCTTCTGACTAAAACCCAACTCAGAAAAGGCAAAATATCTGCATGACTATTAAGAGTTTTTGAAGGTGATACTCTTGTGCAAAGATTAATTTAAACTTCACTTAAATTCATTGATTTCTATTTGTCCTTCAAAATTATTTTTAATAGGCTAATTATAGTCCAGGCACAGTACACTTGTAATGCTGTGGGATAATATCTCCAGAACTAAAAGGCTGCATTTGGGATTCCTTTTTTTTCTCCACACAGTGGCAAGAAATAAGTTAGGTTCTCCAGTTTCTGCCTAATAGGTATCATTATACTTATATATACACTGGTCACTTAGAAATTACAGCAGGCTAATACCTACAACTCAATCCTAAATCAGACAGTTGCATCTCATTGCAATTCCCAGGTCTCAAAAGGGAAACAGGGAACTACTGCCCTGTGAGGAATTTGTTAAGAATTTGAAGAGAATTCTCCAAAAACAAAGAGAAAAATTCCACTAGTAAAGAAATAGAGAGCTATTTATCAATTTACTTATATAAGCTATTTTCTTAAACTAAATGAGAAACATGTGATTACCTTTTTATTTAAACCTAAATTAGATGAGTATCAATACTTGTTTACCTGACCCCTTGGAGCACTCAATCTCTACTTTTTCAATGTTTCTTACAATACACATACCAGGTAACTTTCAAAGTAGTCAAACATGCACTTTCTCTGTATTTCTTAGGAGACTGAGGAGTACTGTACTAAGGTATTACATAATCACTCACTGTAGGGGGTGGGGAAACCAACTTGATATTAACTTGTAGGATAGACTGTAACTTGGTATTACCTTATAGGACAGACTGTGTCACCCATCATTACATGAAATTCTTTAGAAACAGGAAAACAGCGATTCTGACAGCACCTTTCTGGCTTTTCTCATATGCTCTCTTCAAGCTCCCTCACATTATGAAACAATCTCAGCCACTGAATCCTTCTATCACTCCTATTTTTCTTTTGCCTGTCCACAGGGGATAATATATACACTACCATCAGGACAGAATTTTTCCTTCTGCGAAGAAGCTCTCAAAATGAGATGACTCATTTTTTCCTTCTCTTGATCATGTAAGCAAAGGGCTGAACTAGTCATTCAAAATGTGTCTAAGCTGCTTGGAAAGAACCAATTCAGTTAGGTTAAAAATGATCCTATTCCTGCCACATAATCAGTGCTTCTAGGGAATGCAGTACCTGGATTTATGTGGCAGTAGCTGGGGGAAGTTTGGGCCAGAAATATCCACCCCTCAGAATATTCCTCATCTGAGAGAACTCCTTTTTCTTAGGAAGGCAGAAAGTTAAAGGTAGAAAATCCTGCCTTTGCAGTTACTCTCAGCTGACCCATGAGTGCATTCAGAAAGCCTTGGAAGCTGAGAAAGGCTTGTGGTTTGTTGGTAATTGAGGTGAAATATAAATTGTGAACAACCTTCCCACGTGGGTGGTAGGTGAGCTGAGGATCTGGAAAATCACCATGATGGAGAAGGCAGAGTAGCTGCCTCAACACTTCCAAAAGATCCTGATTTTCTGTGTGGTAGAAGTTGTAGGGTCACAGAACTGTGCTGCAGCACAGCTTCACCCTATTTGGGTTAAATATTGAGATTTCTTAGAGTTTTCTTAATCTAGGAGCACCATTTGCCCAGCTTTGGTTACCATCTCTCCTCAAAACCGAAGCAAGAACTACAAGTGTGCTGCCCCACTTCCATTGCAGCCTATGAATGTTTTACTGTATTTTCTCTTCAAATTGCAGACCTCTTGAAAACAAATCCCAAAGGAAAGTACAGAAAGAAAGACATTATAACACAAATAGCAGTCATAACAGTAAGAAATTACATCTAAAATTATCATAACTGAATTGGCAAAGAATAAAAGCAGTCATCTCTTTTTGAGAGAGTTTTTTTCACAGAGAATGTTAATAATGGGAAAAATTCTGAGATTGTTTGATTTTTGATGTCCTTATTTTAATAAAGCATTGGTTGTTTGTGAACCTAGACACTGATTTTATGACTGCAAGTCTATGCTTGCAGAGTGTGCTGGCTGTAAGTATGATCTGCACCCTTTGGTGCACCAAAGCAAACTGAGACTTCGGCTCATGAATTGTGGTTAGAGCAGCTCAGTCAAAATAATCCCATGAAGCCCAAGAAAACTTTATATATTACAGTTGTGCATTTGGCCCCATTTCTCCTTTGATCCATATTAACATAAATAATTGCCTTATTTTAGAATCCATGGCAAGCAGGTTCCACCACAGAGGGGTTGGCTGTGGGCAGCAAGGTCCTGCTGAATACACAGAGATTCATTACATTACATTGCCCTGCACACTCATGTTGAGGTGCTCAAGATGGGCCTCTGAAGGAAGCTTTACTCAACAGGATGATGCCCTGCTGGAACAAATGTAAGCAGCTGGCAGTATTCTGTCATGCCCTATAACAGGGAAAAAAAATCTGGGTTTGTTTTTAAGACTGCTATGTATTCAGTAGACAAAATATGTATAAGATGACTTCGGGAATGGCAAGATCAATGATGCCCTGAAATGAGGCTTGGGTCCAATATAAAATCACAAAATGGTTTGGGTTGGAAGGGATCTTAAAGATCATCTAGTTCAATAGACACCTTCTACTAGACCAGGTTCCTCAGAGTCCCATCCAACCTGCTCTTGAACATTTCCAAGGATGGGGAATCCACAGCTTCTCTGGGCAACCTGTGCCAGTTCTCACCACCCTCCTAACACATTTGTTCCTAATATTTAATCTAGACCTGCTGAATGCAGCACTCCAGGTGGGGTCTCACAAGAGTGGGGTAGAGGGGCAGAATTAACCTCCCTCAATCTCCTGGTCTCGCATTTTTTTATGTGGCTCAGGCAGCTGCTTCAGAAGAGAATTCAGTTCCTCGTACTTCTGTTGATTTATGTAGAAGTATCTATTGTTTTTATTTCAAAGAGTTTTCACAATCATCAACTCCAATGTAACCTCAAAGCTGTTGTCTGACATCACAATCATGTACTAAGGAATCTTAGATCAAGATTTTAAAAAAAAAGTTTGCAATTTTTGTCCTGTGAACACAGTTGCAAACTCATGTGGAACTGATAAATTCTTTATATGGGTATTAAAGTTGTATAAATTTTGAGGTCCTGCAGAGTTTATGGAGACAGTCAGCTCCATGTGAACACAATTCCTTCACTGTCTGTGGTAATCTTAGAGACCTGCACATGTGCAGGAATCTCTTTTGCAACAACCAACAGTAACAACTGCTTTTCATATACCACCCACAATAATGGCTGTCCTTATTCAAAGTACTTTATAAGGTTGCAATCTCACCTTAAACAAAATGTCATTGGAAGTATTTGAAGGATATGAGTGACAAAGCAAAGCAACCCATCACATGCAAGAGGAAAAGAGATTAACCCTTCAGACTCTGTTAAGCACAGAATAGGTTAAAGAACATCCAGAACTAGAATTTCACACCCATACTTGATTGCCCTTGTTTTTTAATCTCAGCTTCAGGCTTAAAATGCAGACTGCACCACAGAGAAGAACATTTTAAGCTCTATGACCATCCAGACAAAACACAATATGATGCAGCTGGACAGTGGTTTCTGTAAGAAAGAAATACACCAGAACACTCATCAATTTTCAGGCAGAAAATGAATTAGAGGATTTTCCACAGGATAACAATGCACTGCTCTGAAAGGCTGCCATCCTGTGGCACTTTAGGGATGCTGTAGTAGCCCTGAGTTAGTAGTTTCTACACTCTGGACTCAAAACATGTCCTAGATAAACTAAACACTTCTTTGTTTTTTTTAAAATATTTAGATAGTTTCAAGAGAAAGCTCTGACCCCTTCTGAGTTAACTGTATCATAGCTCAGCTTATAAAATGGAGCTTGGTCAAAGTTTTTTATTTTATTTCCATCAAAAGAGCCAATAAACATAACATTCTTAACCTGAAAATATTCTATTGTACTGCTGCCATATTCAGCAATAAATTCCAGCTGCTGAATGAACACATACATTTAAAAATAGAACAGGTGGGGGAAACTGATTTGCTTGCAGAATCATTAGTATGTTGTCAGTAAGCAGCACATTATGAGTTAGAAACTAGTCCTTGGTATTTTTTTCCCCTACAAATCCTAAATTAAGATGAGCTTGCAACTGTAAAATAGAATTCCATAGTAAATAATCAAAGGAGAAAAAAAGCTACACTTCTACTCTTTAGAGAGCCTTTGTTAAAAGGGCTAGGAAAAAATGGGTAATTGAGAAATCTTTCCTCTGTTAGTACAGAAGTGATAAAGAAGTAACACACAGCTCTGAGACATACGTGCAAAGTTTAAATCTTGGCTCCTTGAAACACATTTCGATTACTTGAGCAAGACTTGTATTTTAACAAGTTATATAAGCCATGTGTGTATATGTGTATATAAACACACACACGCGCGCGCATATATATATATATATATATATATATATATATATATATATATATATATATATACACACACTTTAGGACTCAGATCCCAGGCAGTTGGTTCAGCTTTTTGACATCCACACTCCATTATCTGCAAGGATAAAGCAGCTGACCCGTGGCCCTGGCATAGATTTCTCCGACCTGAGCTGGCTTTTCAATCTGCTCTCTGGTGGCAGGTAGTATTACCTCACTGGAGAAGCGGTTCTCAGTTCTATTTCTCTACCCTTGTGCCCCACTCCCAGGCTATTTTTCAAACTGTACTGTCAAAGCTTTTAAGGATTAACCATAATTCTCTCCTCCAGTGTCCCTTGAAGCACCAGCCACCTTTCAAAGTGCACAGAGCAGGAGCCCTCAGCAGCACCAACCTCCACCTGCCACGTCTGTCGTGCTACTGGAACATTAATCTGCTCTTCCCCTCCAAGACCCAAGGACATACTCCATTCCACACCTGCCTCCAGCCTATATTTACCTTTCCACAAACAGGAGGGAAGGAATTTCTGGTCAGACAACAGCATTTCCACCTCTCAATCCTGGCTGACACAATCTTCTTTCACAAGTAGTCCCAAACCACTGAGTGTCCATTGGTCTCTTCTAGCTGATGAAGCCTTCACTAAGTGAGAAATTAACTCTCCCTTAAAAAAACCCTAACACCCTAAATTCTAATTCCAGTGGTCCCAGAATTCTAGTCAAGGATTTACTACAATTTTTCATTATAGCAGGGAATAACCTAGAACATCTTCCTGTTTAATCCTACCTTCTGGGATTCCTCTCTGGAAGCTTCATAAGTCACAGCATTTTTAATCTTGCAGGAAGCACACTGATAAGGAAGTAAGATGGTTTCTTGCACTGCACTTCAAGCCAACATACTCCTGCTTTCACTGCTTAATTAATTATTGAACTTAAGGAAACACAGTGTCACAGGAGACAAGGGACGGAGAAAAGTCTGTATCAGAGAAATTACACTCACCTGTTGTACTACTCCAACCCCTTATTGACATGGGGAAGAGGAGACTGGGAAATTCTGCAGCTGAAGTTCAAATATTTCAAGTGAACTCAATAAGTGCAAGCCTAGGCCAATGCCCTTTATTTAGAAGAGAGGCTGGGGTACGTGGGATTTGTATCCTTTGCATTGTAAAACTATTTTTAATGAATCATACAGCTTAATGAACTCACTGCCCATCCCACAGTGAGGAAATCTGATTTTAAGTTTTCATTGTTTGGCTGGCTGGTTTCAGCCAAATGTGATTATTCAGTAAAACCATTATGCATCTTTGCAAACCACTTCATTGTCTGCAGCCTCACTGCTAGTTTTCTTTGCTTAATTTTCTTTTGTTTGGCAAAATGATGTAATAAAAGGCTGAGCTGTAGGGTTTTTACTGTAATCCATCTTTCCTTTGTATAGTTCTGCTTCACCTGCAGTTACCAGAAATTACAGATGAAAAGATTCATATCTTAATTAACCTGTAAACTTATTTTAGAAGCTTGGGGTCTGGGCCTGGTTTTATGGGTTACAAAGAAAATTCAATTTAAGCAATATTTTGTTATTATCTTCAGGCTTAGATTAGATGCATCACAACAGCTTTAGACATCCAGAAAATCCAGAAGGAATGACAAGCTCTTCTTCAGTCCACCCCAACCCCACAGAAGTATGATTGGCTATAAATAAATTCCAGAGTACTAAATTAGCTGTGGCAGCACATATTTTGTAAGGCACAATACACAAACATCTGAGACCCCAACAATTTCTAGAGCTGGATTTCTAGTGAAACTAAATCTTCACTAGAATGGCTGGTGAAACTTTCCTAAGAGCAAGACCCTAATAAACTCAACTAGACTTTTACAGTTAATTTTCTTGTCTAAAACAGTATTTCCTTTGCATATTTCTCAGCTTTGAACTCTGCTCTAATCTCCTTCAGCTATGGGTAATTAATTAATGAACACATCAAAAAGATTTAGCCGTGGGGGCTCAGTTTGGGATCGCAATTCTCATTTCCATTTGAGAAGCTTCAAACTTTAGTTCACATAGCAGCCATTGCTAGATGTTGTAACAGCAGACACAATTTCCTTTCTTCTGAACAAACAGGCAAACAGAAACCAGTATTTTCTCCTCATAGTCCAGTGGGTGAATCTCTGAGCTGAGCAGTAAACACCTCCCCTAAAAAGGCTTTTGCAGCAATTCATAAAAGGTGTTCTGCATGGTATTTTTGTACTGAACTCCTCTTTCTGGTATCAACACTTTATGAAAACTGTTTGCACCAGCACAGAGCTGTCAACCTGCTTTTGTTTACAGGAGCTGTAACATGATTTAATGAAAAACTTCCTGAAAAATGAAGTAGAAGAACCTGCAAAGAGGGATGTCTTCATATTGTTAGAGTTCAGTAATTTTTTTTGCATAGGAAAAGCCTATCAAAAGCCTATTGCCAAGTGTTGAAACAACAGGAAAGATACAAAGTTGACAGGGACATAAAAAGAGGTGGTAAATAAAAAGCTCACTTGGAATGTTGGCTCTAGTAATTCCCAACTTAACTCATGACTTGACAATGTGGCATGCTTTTTGAATGACAAAGGCTAAAAGGCACTTGATGATTTCCAAAGAAGTTGATAAATGTGAGGATTGTTGCCCACTACACTCTGACACATGTCATGTGAGGGAAACACTTTCTGGATTTGAGAATAATCAGAAGTTCGCTTTTTTAATAACAAAGTGGTTGCATGTATTCAGAAAACAGAATTTTCAGTTCTTGTCTCCCATTAAGAAATCCCACAGATTAAACTGGAAAAATCTTCAATATATAAAAATAATAATCCTTCTCTGGTTGCCCAGCAGATCCCTAATGCTGCTCAGGATATAATGGAATTATTTCTAAATAGCAATGTGCTTCCTAAACTCCTATGCCAGCATGGCAGTTGTGAAGTGTCTGTGATCAGCACCCATCAAGTCAGGATTAGATGCAGGCTTTATCAGATGTGCTCACATGCACTCATATAAACCTTCAATAAATTTGTAATTAACAGCTCTGAACTTTATTGGCACGTGAGCTGTGCTGTGCTAAACAGAACCTGTGCTGTAGCCTCAGGAAGCTACAGAGTGTGGAAATTGTTGTTATCCTTCACTGATACTGGTACCCAGATTAAAAACCTGCATTACAATGTGCTTTCTGAACAAGTCACACTATTACGCAGCACTGCATTTGAAGCACCTACTGCAACACTGGAAAGCTAGCAGAATGAAATCCCTTTACAAAAGCATTTGCACTGATGCAGAAAACCTCTTGGCACAGGTGATAAGGCAGGAATATGGCTGAATCCCATCTCTCCTAATCACTGGAAGACACAAGGAGACATAAGAATGTTAAGAATAAAGTGGTTACACAATTAAATCTGGGTAAGAGAGGTTGAAAAGCATTGGATTTCCCAGTAGAGAACGCTGAGGCATGGATCAGTCCTTACATGACAAATTCTCTTACACCAGGCTCCACCCCATTTTCTTTTCCAAGGACACAGAGGAGAACTGCCTGGATTTCCAGAGAGATTGAAGGAACCACATAAGCAACATCATTCCTTTCTCTGAACACACAGTGGCATGTACATGGTGGCAGAACTAAATAATCACATTTCACAAAACATATAAAATGGAATTTATTTTTTTTTTGAGAACTCAGCGTTACTGAGATTCTGGTGCAGAGAAAGAATATTTGTAGAACTAGCTGTGAAGTGTAACTGAAAAGCCACAGTTATTTTCCTTCCTATTAGGATTTTTTACATGTTAGATGTCTAATACTTCAGTGCACTTAAGTGTCTCTCAAGAGTCCTCCACATTTGTGATTGAATTTATAATTTCCATTAGTGCAACGTGAATCTCACATCCACAAAACTGGCAGCAGACACTTGAATATTTATAGACTGCAGTAGCTCCAGATAAACTTAATATTCTATATTTACACAGCACTGATCTAAAGGACCAACAAAACACTCCAAGAACAGGTGTGTAAGCACTGATTGAAGCCTTGGAGGGAGAGGCACAGAGCCCATGGTAAGACCCTTGCTACCAAAAATGACTGCCTAATTGAATTGCAGGCTGTGAGGGTTTTCTTCTTGGTATCAGTATGCAGGGGAACTGCCTCACTGGCAACATAATTTATGTTATTGTGGCTGCTGCAGATAACCTTAGCTTCTGAGTAAGAATAAATGGTCACAAGCAAGAAATGCTGTGGTTACTGAGTCAAATAGGACAAAATAAAATGCCTTGTTGTATGTGTCCCAGGGAATCTCACTTATCTTTTCAGATATAGATGGAGTACTATCTGTTTATATATCACTGTGTATTTATCTACTCCTCCTCTAAAATCCTTAAAGCTTGAAACCATTGCCATCCTTCACAGTTATTCTGCAAGCATGATTATCACTGAGATAGAAAAGGGTGAGACCAGCATTTCCTTCCACTACATCAGTTTAAAAAAACAAGTAATTCACACATTTAACAAGTTTTATGTGCCAAGTAATGGCATTTGGTGTTAGCATCAAACATTTGAATTGTGTGTAAGAAAGCATTTAAAGATAGATGCAGGTTCTGGTGTTGTGATTTATTTGGTTTTGTTTCTCTTGTTGGGTTTTTTAGGTGATTCTTGGCCTGATAATAAGCTCACATAATTTCAATAGAGTAAGTCAATCCTTCCTAAAATTTATATACACATGAAAAGCTCAAGGCTTTGGGATTTATCCAAGCACACAGCTCCTGGATTGGGATCACAGCTATCTATATTTGAAGGTTTACTCTGTGACTGCTTTTCTTCTGCTAGTATATTTCTACCTATGTGGTGCAGATACTTGGTCTAAGTTGTTAGTGGTCCACAGAAAACCTTAGGAATCAACTAAGTTAGTAGGTGAAAAGAAGACCAGAAAGACTTTAGCAATGGCTATTAGGACCCTGTGAGGAAAGATATTAAAGATATTTACAATTTACAAGAGGAAATTGTATAAGGGTAGATAATGGTGACTGCCAAAAGTCAGATTTTCAAGATGCCTTTCCTTTTCTGGAGCCAAAACAATTAGGAGGAGCAGGAAACATCTTCAAGTCTACCTTGAAGATGGAACTTGTCCTTGCCAGACATATCCCATCAAGAAGAAAGTTCTGCTGTGTCATCAAGCAAAGACACATTCCCAAGGTAGGAAAAAAAGCTTCCCTGACATTCACTTCCTTGGTGTCACTTCACAGCCTCTGGACAAAGAGACACAGTCCATTGTTTACCTGATTCCTCTCTGCACTCCTGGGCAATTACTCAGCCACCGTCTGGGTTTTGTTCTCCTGGGCCAATCCTGTACGTACCTAGGGTTGGAGCTATCTTCCAAGAAGAAAGCATTTAAAGGGCTTGTTTTGCCAGACCACAGTACTCAGCACACAGAAATTTCCCAATTCCGTATCGTCTCAGACACTCTGGTCTTAATACAAATTTGAATCTTTCTTTCACTTTATTGCCTTTCAATTGTCCCTCCATATCCACAAAGAGGAAAAAAGAAGATGGGGTGCAGAGTTTTGCATTTATCTCTAAATTCCTGGGCAGTCACTCTCTGAATTAGGGAGCTCTTGGTTTTACTGCTTGATCTACAAACTCCTGTGATCCACTGGCACCTCCTCCTTCACCACACCAGCCAATTCAGCACTGAACAGTCTGCAAAAACAAAGACATTCTGTCTGCACAGCACTGTCATGGTTGTGACAGCGTGTCTGTACATACAGAGTACAGGATAATCCACCTGAAAGCCTTTGCAGTGCTGAGAATAGGGGTTTGTGGCTACACTGCTTCTAGCAGGATGACATCTCTCTTGCCTTCTGTGTCCCCATCTCATACCTCCCATGCATAAATCAGAACTTAGGGAATATTCGTTGTTAAGTGGTGCTTCAGTGTCAAGAGTTCAGCAGAAGTGGATCAGGAAGAAGGAAATAAATCCAACAGAGTAGATGCCCAGAGATTAACCACAGAACAATCAGTAAATTGTCAAGATTGTGGCCAGTTTTCTGGAACTTGCCCAAGCAGTTTCTGGACACCGTATTCTGTTGATAGTAGGCCACATTTGATCCCAAATTTATGCCTTTAGTAAGTCTCTAAGGCCTTTAATTAGGCCCTGCCTGATTTAGAGGATAATCTATAGAGGACAACATCAGATTTGTATTTCTGCAGTACCACAGACTTTCAGTTAAACATCACCACCCTCAGTGTCAGCCATCACACGAAGGTGATGCATCATTGCTGTCCTCAGGTGGGTCACTGATTCAACTCCAGTTTCTCAGGCCAAATCTGCTGACCTCTTCTAATGTGTTCAGCACACACCTCTTAACCATATATTCCTCTTCTATTTCATATCAAAATCAATGCAATATTTATACCTAACATTCACAACTGACTATTCTGTAATTTTTTTAAATTCCTAAGTAGGAAATCAATGTCTGTGACAGGCCTGTTGATTTGTGTTCATCAGGGTGGACCTCAGTCTCCTGCTAACCTGCATTTTTAATTGCCTTTGCTGAGGTGTGATGGATTTTGGCTCCCCACAGTAAAACCAAGATTTATTGTTAAGTACTGCAATGCATAACTAAAGCAGCAGAGAGCAGGGCCTGCCTGAGGTGTGCTTCAGTGCATTGGAATTACAGGTTTGCAAAGAATAGGGTTTATACAGGTCCACTGAGATTATAAGGTTTAAACAAAGAAACAGATGCTACAACTGGAGCCGGTTTTCTTTTTCCCCCCCGTCTTTCTTCCTGTTTGCCTTGACAGTAGAACTTGGATGGTAGAGAAGGAGTGTCCAAGTAATTTGTTTACATTTTCTTAAAAATTGCCCAGAAACTGACAGGGAACAAAAACCTGTCACACCATTAATCCACAGCACCTCACACCTCTAAAGTGTGTGTGATCAATACAGAAGAACACAGAATCCACACAGAAGAAGAAAATTCTTCTGAACAACTGCTCCTAAAATGGATGCCACTTGGGCTTACTGGCTGGACTGGGGAGCGAGAGCTCCAGGTGGGATGTGTGCCTGGTCCTGTAAGCTACTGCAGATGCACCCAGCCCCCGCTGGCTCCAGGGCATCCAAAGCTGTCCATCTTCACTCAGCATATCCTCCTGAGTAGATACTAGCAGGTCTCCACCTCTTTCCTTGTTAGACAAGGCTTTTAATAGCTTAGTGTGCTTTTTGGGCCTTGGGAAAAACAGGCCTAGCTGGCAGCACAGAAATACATTAATAGTTCATGAACTGTTCTCTTAATGGCCTTTGGAATTGCCTCCAGAGATGCTTCATTTCTGCCATGGTTCATACCCTGCTTACTTTCCATTTCAGCCTCCTTTGATGTAGGTCCCTCCAGTCAGACAGAAGAATATAAATTAAGTCAATTGTGATAGAGTCACTATTAATACCATTAAACTATACAAATATATCCATTAGCCACATGCACTGTTAGTATTAAGGCATGTCTACTCATGGGAACTCCTATGGAATGAGGGAGGTGTGAATTTGTAACTTTTTCCACACACAACTTATCCTCAGAGTAAGGTCTCACTGTTACACAAGGAACACATCTGCAAGAGGAAATTAAGCAAAACCTCACCAGAGTGCTCAGTCTAGGTTAAAAGTGGGAACAGCACTACATTTGTCATCCTGCTCTGCCAAAATCCACGTTCATCCTGATACATACAATGCACAATCAAAAATACCAATTACTGGCATAGCTCAGCAATGCTGAAGATTTGGAGAACCTTTTTTGTTACAGTTTAGGAAAGTGATTTGCAAGTAGTGCTACATGCAACAATCACCATTGTTTTTACTGAACTGTAGACTACATTTCAGTAAATGCTAACTTTTAAGGTCAAAAAATCAAGATTGCACCTTTGGCACATGAACAACAGGGAAAATACTGGTGCTCAAAATTACCTATTTTGGTCCCAAGCCAAGTCACCTCCTAAATACCACACACTAAAAAAAGTACAGCCATGCTCATAATAGTATTTTAAACACAAAGTGCTACTGAACGTTAATCACTTTAAACCTCTTTCTCATGAAGAGAGTAATACACAGAGGTAGAAGGGGTTTTCCACTTTTGCATTTATAAGATTCAAAAGTGGAATTGTCTTGCATATAAAGCTCATTATCCTGGATCCCTCTGGGAAAAAGCAAGGAATACATTTGCATCACGATCATGTTTCTGGCCTCAAAAAATTTTTTTTGCACTCTCCATTATTACTGGCATACTAAAGAAACCTGTTTTATTGCTGGCAAGCCTTTTTCCAATAAAACCTTTTTCCAATAAAACTAGATCACCAACGCTAATTGTAATTACACACATTATGACAGCTTCTAAAAGCCTGGCAGGGAGAGCTCTCAGTGTCTCCCACCGCTTCCTGAACCTCTGCAGAGGCACGGCAATTTGCATCAGCATGAATCTCATTTCCTGAGCAGCAGCAGCGCTGCTCCAGAGATGCTGGATGACAGGGCAGGGCCATTAGCAGTTTCCAGAGCGAGTGCTGGCAACCCAGGGGAACTGCCCGAGCTTTGGGCTCCTTCCCTCCTGCCACTCCCACGGCAATGGCTTTGCTGGGTGCTTCCCCCCAGGAACTCTCGCTGCTGGCACACAGGACCCACAAAAGCAAGGCAGGTAGTCGTGGAACAGCTGAGCCAGCTCCTGGTGTCAGCCCACAAAGCAATTTAAAGCCAAAAAAGCTCTGAAATAATAACACAACATTCTCAAAGAATGCTCTTAACTGAGGGCAGATTACTACCACCTACACATGGCAATTTCAGGCATATTAACTTCCTTGTTTTCCTCATCTCTCCCATCTGTTTCCTCTATTTTTGCATGCCCACATCACAAGTACGTGTTAATTTCTATTTGCCCGTCTCCCCTTTCCATCTCCTCTGCTTCCTTCCAGATGTGCCAGGGGCACAGAGTCTGCACTCTCCTCTTCAATGGACAGACTCCAGAGGGACTTAAGAGTAAGAAAGGAAATTAATTAGGAGTTTCACTCATCCAGGAAGTGTTCAAATGTAGAGCAGCTGGAGGCAACTCGCTGTTTTGACTGGGCTGTCAAAATGTGCAAATCACTGTACCTGCTTATTCATTCTGTCCTTACTCTGACTCTGTTCCATCCCACTAGGGATGCTACACAAGAAATATTTGTTAAATATTAGGTTTTTTTAGGAAATTGTATCTTTCTCAAAAATTTCTGGACCAGCACTTTAACTACTCGATCAAGTACTGCTTAAGGGCAGTAATATTAGCAAGCTCCTTTCCTCTTTGTTCTCATGAAAACCTAACACCAGTTTTGAAAATCCCTTCACATGGTATTTCATTTATTAATCTTTTTGTTTGGGAAACTGATGCTGAGTTGCTGAAATAACAACATGTGGCAAAGAAGTGTAGTAACTTCATTTATCCTGCTGCACCGGGGCATATTCCAAATGTGTAGTAGGACTCTAACAAACAGAAGGGGAGGCAAAAGCTTCTCAAAGTAGAGCACCAGCATCTAACACTCAATAGTTATGGGGTGTTTCTGCCACTTCTCCAGTCTGCTGTGCAAAGGCACATAAGGGTATGAGCACCCATCCCAGTGCTCCCACGATGTGGTTGGAGACGGGATTAACTGGGCATCACTCTCTTACTCTCTGTGCATCAACTCCAGCCTGCTTGTGTGTCTTGAAATTATGCTTTTGGATGTAATGTGAACCTTGGGATTGGACCAGAAGGTCATCAGCTCAATAGATTTTTTCCCACCATCTGTGCTGATTAATTGTAAAAGCCTTGCCTCTCGTGAGCTGTGCATGAGGCAGAGGGACAATGTGCTGGAATGAGCTGTACTGCCATTCTCAGCTTGGAGCTGGCCAGTGAACTCATACAACAGACTATTAACCTGGGGAGCTCACTAGACCTGTCAGGAAGAGCTGAAAGCAAATATATTAACCTCATTTTAACTGATACTTGAAACTTAGTGGTCTCCTGCAGCAGGTAACACTCTTAGCTTGGCCTGCTTCATTACCCAAGCTTATGATAAAACCAGTTGTCTCAGTTATATTCAGTACCTTAGCAGGTAAGAATCCTAAAAACTGCCTTTATGAGAGACACTGATCTACAAATGCACTGCATGAAATCCTTAGGTTTTATCACAGCTTTCAGGCTCAGTCTGCATTAACCCTAATGTTGTGAATAAATCTTGCCCCTTTCCACTGCACTGAATGAGCAGGAGTGTGATTTTATCTCCTGGCCACTTGGCTCCATCAGCATGTCCTCCCCAGCAGGTCACTTGACATTCAGGCTGGACATGCTGAAGGGAACAGAGCAGCACAGGAGTTGTGGGCCACCTGGGAATGGTACCATCCAGATGAGAAGTGACCAGTGTTAGATTCTGAATGTAAGAAACATCAAGGACTTTGTGCTTTTAAAGAACTACAACAGTAACAGGAGCATGAAGATGACCATTTAAAAGACATAAATAAACTTTATCACCACAGCCTAAATGCTGCTGCAATCTCACAGGTGGAGTGGGATACTTTGGATGGATCATGATGGGAAGGGACATCTGCTGTCAGTGGTGTCTTCTAAGTTTGCTGTGCCTACTCAAGTCCCCCCTCTGTACAGATGATTTCTGCAAGACAGTGAGGTGAAGACTTGCTCTGGACTGCAAAGCAAGAAATTTGGGTGTCAGTGCTTAGCCATGCAACTGGAATTTGAACATTCTTTGAGGAACTGACTAAATACCTTTTGAACCATGGAGGTAAGCTTCAAATGCAGGCAAAGTTAACCTTGAAACAAACAGACAAATCCTGCCTAACACAAGGTTTGATAGAAGCATTCATTACTATGTACATCTAGTGTAAGAAAAGAAATTCCATTTAAGAAAATACTTAGAGGCTTTGATGTCATGTAAACAGATGTCAGATATTTCTAAAATTGTGAAGCCTACTGCATCAGTTATCAAGGTCTCTCATTCAATTTAAAAAACCAGAATTAACATAGTAATCTGTTTTCTTCTCACCATTGTGGCTACATGTTGTGATTGCTGCTAACTGATGTAAAACATGCAACTCATACATTGATCTCTCCCTTTCTGACTTTTTTCTGATTTACACATAGATTGGAGGTGCACTGGACATGTTCACAGCAATCAAGACAACAGCTGCCCTGACAGGACTTTGAACTTCACCACACACAAACAATGCATCCACAAGCACCACATGTAATGCTCTGTATTTCTCTGGAATTTAAAACTTCATGTTTGCTTCCCAGTGTAATACCCACACCCAATTAATACTTGTTTAATATCCATACTATAACCAAGAAGGTTCTTTGAAGCCACCTTCATCAATCATTTTCAGCTGGAATTAAAAACTAATTGCAATATATTTAAGAGACACTAGAGGGAAGCCAAGATGTCTCAACAACCCTCCATAATAATACTGCAGCCCTAAACCCTAAGTTAAAACCAAACATCCTTAACACAGTGGAGAAAATACAGGTTATACTTACTGTGTTTAAAGATGCCAAAAAACAAATGATTAATTTACAGGATGGCTCTGCTGTTTCTTTCCATTGGCACTCTGCCTGCTGTGATGCTCCAGGCTGTTCCCTCTAGGTGCTCCCTTGGTGATGCTGAGAGCCTGGAACTTTCACAGTTTTAACACTTGACAATAATCTCTTGAAGCATTCATGACAGTGTGATAACTTGTTAATATACACTGTAAATACAAGTGGTGAATATGTTGGTGTGTTTTCTTCCTTATTTACTGTTTGTTGCCAGCTGCCCCAGTAACTTCTACCATGGGCATTTTTTAAATTATTTTTCTGATACCCATCACACCGATAAGGTTACCAGAATCCCCAGGTAAACCTCCCTGTGTGTCCCTTCACCAGCACTACAAAAAGGACTTACCTTCACCCAGAGTGCAGAGGTAAGTCAGATGCAAATGTGGTCTGAACAACTGGTTTATATCCCTGCTCTGAACTGCAGTGATCAGGCACAGGGCTTCTTTAGGGTACACCAAAAACTCTGGTCATGTGATGAACTTCTCCTTAAGTCCCCTCTCCCCAACTTCTTACTTGGTCACTCATGTTTGTTCCCAAACAGCAAGCTGTCATTTGTTCCCAAGCAGCTGTTTACCCCTCTGTCACTGTCCCCAGTCTAGGCTGACTTCATATCCTCACTTGTTATTTAACAATGGGGTGCCCTGGAACTTGATCCCCTGGCCATCAATTCTGTGAAAGCAGTATTGCTTTATTTTTCCCGTGGCATACTTCAGTCATATTTCAGTTTCTCAATCCTGCTGTCTGTTTGAAAGTGACGCAAATCAGGGCTAACCATCCACACATTTACCTTAACATATCTGTTTATCCTCACTCCCCAGCAAAAGGGGTAACAAAACAAAAACAAAAAAACCATTTGATATACAAAATAAGCTGATGGTAACACAATGCCAAAAATAGCTTATTATGTTAAGTGCAAGGGAGAAAAGCCTTTATATAAAGCTTGATTGCAACAACATCTCAATTTACCAGTTTAAATACAAGACTTGCATTAAAATATTTCTTCAGATACATCTCTTGCTATAAGGTGGTTTTTAAATTTATATACACATATCCAGTTGTAACACTTGACAGTAGTCTCATGAAGCATTCAAAGAGTATAACTTGGTAAGTACACACTGTAGATATGACTGCTTAATGTATGTATGATTTCCTCCTTCAAGGGTTTGTAACATTTTGTTGAGTACTAGCCTCAGACAGGTGACCAGCCACCTGATACAGTATAATACCCCCAAGCCCTTCCTCAAGTCCCACAGCCTATGCTTCCACAGCTCACTGGATCCAGATGGTGTTGCCTCTTTCTGGTCTGCGAGACTCCACTGTCAATTCCCCAAAAGTAGAGAAAAACTGCTCCATTTCCTTCTGCAGCATATCATTCCTCTTCTCTGCATCCTCCTTCGCCCGCTCTGCGTTACGCATTTTGATTTCTACCATTGTGAACTTCTTCCTCTCTTGATCCAGCTCTTCATGCAGGGCCATCATTTCAGTCTCCAGGGTGAGATTTCTCTGCTCCAGGCTGCATGAAGGAAAAAAAAAACCAGACAGGTTCTGAGCAGCACTCCTCACTCACTCAAGCAGAAACACACACCACCAACAAATTCATACACGTCTTGTCATTTCTAAAGCTTAGACTGAATTTCTGATGGGTGTATCTACAAACCATGGCTTCATCCATGAACTGCTCTCACAGGGCAAGCTCTCTGGCTGTCTGTTAAAAAAATACCTTTGTCTCTTTGGTAGCTCAATTAGAAAATGCCTTTGAACAGCAAAAGGCACAGAAGGAAACAGCTCCATGTCATTCTCCAGGAGTAGGTTAACTGTTCCCTTTACTTCCTGCACTGTTGACACCCAGTTGCTGCTAGTTGCAGTAGTGCTACCCACAAGGTCAGAATAGTGCCCTGAATGCTTTTGTTTCACTGCTAATCTCCTTTTTTCAGCTGACCTGCCTGCTGTATTTACTTGCCAGTATGGATCTGCATGTATGTGTAAATATGGCCGTCATGAAGTTCAGTAAAGCGAGGTCCTACACCTGTGCCATGGCACCCCAGGCACACCTACAGGCTGGGCAGAGAAGAGACTGAGAGCAGCCATGCTGAGGAGGACTTGGGAGTGATGGTTGATGAAAAACTCAACATGAGCTAGCCCTGTGTGCCCACAGCCCAGAAAGGCAATCATATCCTGGGCTGCATCCAGAGCAGCGTGGGCAGCAGGGTGAGGGAGGGGATTCTGCCCCTCTGCTCTGCTCTAGTGAGATCCCACCACGAGTGCTGTGCCCAGCTCTGGTGCCCCCAGCATAAGGCGGACATGGACCTGTTGGAGCAGGTCCAGAGGAGGACCATGGAGTTATAAGAGGACTGGAGCACCTCCCCTACAACGACAGGCTGAGAAAGTTTGGGCTGTTCAGCCTGGTGAAGGGAAGGTTGTATGGAGATCTCATTGCAGCCTTCCTCTATCTGAAGGGGGCCTACAGGGAAGCCAGAGGGACCCTTCATCAGGGGGTATAGTGATAGGACACTATCAGGGAATGGCTTCAGCCTGGAGGAGAGTAGGTTTAGATGAGATGTTTGGAATAAATTCTTTACTGTGAGGGTGTTGAGGCACTGGCGCAGCTTGCCCAGAGAGTCTGTGGCTGCCCCATCCTTGGCAGTGCTCAAAGCCAGGCTGGATGGGCCTCTGAGCAATTGGGTCTTGTGGGAAGTGTGGCTGCCCATGGCAGGGGGTTGGAACTGGATGATCTTTAAGGTCCATTCCAACCCAAACCCTCCTATGATGCTAGTAGTACTAAACACAGTGAGCACACATATTAAACTGTACATGAAGTGCTCCACTGCAGTGCACGCTAGGCTGGAAAGAGTGATGCAAGTAAAGACTACAACACCCTGCGTGCTGCACTTTGACTGGCAGCTGCTGTTGCCAGCAGCTCTCACACTGTGATCTATGACTTGCAGTGCCAGAGGTACCAGTGCATAGAGCTGCTGTGTAACAGAGGTGAGAACAGAAAGTCCTGAACAGCTTGACTGAAGAACCTTTGTAACAAAGAGAGCACATTCAGCTCCGCATTGCCGAGTGCATTAATTAACACTAAGCCCAGACTTTGAGGTTATTCACTGATCTCTACAACCATCCACCCCAGCAACATTGCTCTGTATGAGCAGAGTCTGCATTATCTGTAGATAAAGACACCCTCCTCCCTCCCTTGCTCTCTTTTAACAGGTCTGAGCTTTGAAGGAAAGTCTCAGCAGCAGAGCAAAGACAGGACGATGAGCAGAGGTAACTCCCAGATGCTGCACCTCCTCAAAAGGAATGAGGACTGCAAAGGAGTCCAGCAGTCTCCCCAGTCCCAAAACCTACAAGTGGAATATGCCACAACATTGCTTTCACTGAAGGGTGACACTCAGTTGCCTTTCTCTCGAGAATAGGCAACAGCTAATGGAAACACTGTGAGAGGGTACTGATTTTGTTAATTAGATTATACAGAAACTCACAAGGTTCTGGCTTTGCTTTTGACACCAACAGGATAACATGTCACAACCATGGCAAACAACTGCTCTGAAAAAAACTCCTCTGGATCACAGTATCACTGAAGCAATGTCAACACTGAAAGATGACAAACCATTGGCAAGCATCTAGTGAGTGACACAGCAGTGACTGCAGTTAGTGCAATTCACGAGAAGAAAAACTTGGATTTACTCTGCAAAAGCCAGTCAGATGGTAGAGCGCTGAACCATCTTACCTTTTTATCCTTGTCTCATATTCTAGTTTTTGCTTGGCCATTTCTTGCTTCAAGCTGGACACCAGGCTGTGCAAAGCACTGTGGTTGTTGGTACTGTTGGGCACAAACGTTTCACTGTTATCGCTGCTGCTGGTGGCTCGGCTGCTGTGGCCCCCCACACTCCTCCTGTCACTTTTGTTCTCATAGTCACCAGGGTTAGAGAGCTCTTCGTGGGGTGGCCCATCCAGCACAGAGTCTTCGAAGTTACCCGCATAAAAGTCCTGCTCAGGGCAGGTGGTGGTGGATGAGCGACAGGAGTTGGAGTGCTCTGGGAGGGATATTTCACACGAGGACGTGGACCAGGTGGCACTGTCCACGCTCTGTTTGTCATCAGAGTTCACCATGGAGAACTGCTGGTGGACATTGTCGTAGGTGGAAAGCCTGTTGTGCTGGCCTGACTCAGCCACTGAGGGCTCCCTCTGCTTGTTGTCCCTGAGGGTGACGTAGCCATTGGGCGCCCAGCCCGGGCTCCGGCTGCCCAGGCTGTTGCTGTGCCCGTCCGTGCTGGAGACGCCCATGCGCACCCCGCCGTTCTGCACGCTGTGTGTGCCCATCTTGGTCACCGGCCCCTTCAGGGACGACGTTCTCCTGGCTTGCAGGGAGCAGTTTGGCACGGCCTGGCTCTTCTCCGGGCCCTCCACGGAACTGCTGAAGGACCCGTTGGTGACTATGCCGCTACCTTTATTAAAAGCAGGATTTTTTTTCACCGTGAGTGGCGGGCTCCTGGTGACATCTGGTTTCTGGATGCTGTTCCTGGGGCTGTTTGTCTTGCTGCTGGGCAGAGCAGTTGGAGACTCACAGTCCATGCTTCCCCTTTGGGGAGACTCGGGTGTATCCCACGAGCAGCGCCTCACTGCCGTCTCCTTGGTATTGTTGTTCTCTTTGTTCTGTAGCTGCCCTGCAGTGGTTTTCTTTGGAATTTCGTTGTTGTTGTTGCACACCTCAGGTCCCATCTGAGGGTCTACATCCTTGGGAAACAGCTCTTCATGTTTGCTTATCATCACTGACATGAGCTGCTGGACTACTACTGTACCTGAAAGGGGACACCAAGCACGTGGTTGTGAATGGCCTGTTTTATTTAAGGCATAAATATATTTTATCTCCCAGATTCCACAAATACCTAGCAAACACTGAGCTTATACAAACACTGACACAAAGCAGCCATCTGTGTAACACCCTGAATGTTTAACAAGTCTGAAGTGCCTCTTGGCTACAGGGTCACAACAGCATGATCTCTTCCGTCCATGACACCAAGCCAGCAAGGCCTCACAGACCCCCTAAAAACAACGGGAACATTTGCAAAGAGGCTGTTACCGTGACAGTAACTGCATCCCATGAAGACCACAGGAGGAGATAATGAGCAGAACATGGTAACATCATTCTAACTGATGGCTTTCCACTCAATGTGGTGAACGTTTTAAAACCAAAGTCTCATTCTGGCACAGCACTTATGTCTGATAGTTTAACAGCAAATGGGCAGGCAAGGGATTTGCACTGCTGGAACAGACTTTTTAGTCTTCTGAAGCAAAACAGTGCAGTAATGAGACAGAATTAATTTAATGTGAATACATTTAACCACTCCATGGTGGTTAAACACAGCCAGAAAACTATGCCACATTATAGCACACTATGGAAGTAATGCAGGACCACAGCTTGGTGCTTCCTGTAATAGATGGCCACTTCTCCTCTAAAAGAACAGCCCCTTGGTGTGCACACCACTTGACTGCACTGTAATTTACACACTAGCACTTAGAAGTGGACTTGGCATGATAAAGATGTGCAACTCTATTTTGCTAAGCAGTCCCTCATTACAGTTTATTAAGAATATTTCAGGAACAAGGTCAAGGTAGTTATAATAATCACCTCATTTTTAAACTGCTAAAAAGGTTTGAGAGGCATGCTGTGCTTTTCTAATCAATAAATTCCCACTGTGCAAAAGTCATTTCACATCAACTTCTCTATAATACTCTGGATTTTTAAAATACACCAATACCAAGAGTCAATTCAATGTGGGTACTCAGTATCTTTTTTAGCTGTTCTCACTTGTTTGTTTGCTGAGGCAAAATGATACTTTAGAACTAGGCAGCAGGAAAATTCACTTAGCTAATCCCTTGGCACACTTAGCTGCATTCCTTCTTAGAACATTACCTGTTGTGTGCAGAACTTTACTACAAACACTGCTTTGTCCTCAGGCAACTTTTATGACTGCATTTGACAGGAAAAAAAATCTCCCTGTGGCTGGAATTCTGAAAGAAATCTCTGCTGAATCAAACAAAACCAGCTCCTGATCCCCGTCATAAAGATACGATTCCCCAGATCTGCATGTTTTGTTTTGAATGATTGTGCAAGAAAAGCACTCTGTATCTTCCAAAAGGCAAAGAGAAATGATGAAGGGTGGCCCTGAGCACCAATCAATGTATAGTCTTTGTTCAAAGTCCCTATACATTTGAATATGTGTAGCCTAATTGCAAATCAGCACTGTTTTATGTCTAATCTTACAGTAATGCTTAGAAGAGGTCATGAATCTGTTTAATCAAACCTGTTTCTCAATAGTTAAAGATGTGTTATGTGTTTTCCTACAGAGAATGTAGTATCCATCCCGTTTCCTGCAACAGGCACCATCATTTTAATTCTAGGGCTGTTGATAAGCAGGCTGGAGAGCTGCTCCAGACAGTATTCTCAGATTTCATACATGATTTGGAAATGTCATGTTTCTGTTCACAACAACATGGTCATTGTCATAAGAATTAAAAAGAAGGAGGAGAAAAAGCAAGGCTTCAGAAAAACATGTGAATGAACTTGTAGAGGGAATTGTATCTGGGAAGAGAAAAGGCATCATACTCACAGGGAAAGTGAAAAAATTCCATACAGTATCAAATAAACTAAGAAAACTGCATTTTTTGAATTTTCAGTGTACAGTCTGTGTACAGCCCTAATTTTCAAGAAAGCTGAGTAAATCCTACACATTAAACAAAACACGTTTGATGGCAGAAAAGGCATCGTGTACTTCACGCAGAGTTAAAGTTACAAAGATTAAGACTAGAAGAAAGTCAGTCACAGGAGGACATTGTCACATCCATATTTTTGCATTAATCACAGCAAAATGCTACAGCTGAACATGGCTGTAAATGAGAGCATGCAATCAATCTGTTAAATTGATTCCTGCTGTTCAGCAAGGCATGCAATACACAACTGCCTCGTGGGGGTTCTACATGGGTCACTGCAGTGTGAACCTGAGCTCTTCCTGGTCCTCAAGAACCATAGGTGAAATATTAACTGCACTCCAACTTCACGTGCTGAGTAAGAACATGCCATGCTTGCAGGAATTTTTGAGAGAGAAGGTCCATGTTTAGTGAAGCTGCCAAGGCAGAACAATCTCATGGAAGGTCTGTTTGTAATGCTGCACATTTCAGTACCTTTCACACTAGCCTGCAAGATTTAACCCAAACGCTCGTTCAGGTTGAAAATTTCTGTCTCTATATAACAGATATACGGAATTTATTGCACAGACTGGTATGTGCTGGCAATAAACCTAAAGACATTTCTTCTTTTCTCTTACAAGTCATGTACAGTAAGCTCACCCTCCATGATAGTCAGAGGATCTTCCACTTTGGGGCGCAGGATGTTGGGGCCAAAAACTGTAGCCAGGTTTTGCACACTCATTTTGTTTACACCTGAATAGGACTGCACTTCATCAAGGAATCTGTGGGGAAGAAAGAGGTCCTTAAGGAACATGTAAGGAGGAAAATTAGGGAAAAAAAAATCAAATCACATGATTGTTTCTTAACATAGTTTAAGTACTGCATTCCAAATGCAAACAAAGCGAATAACTACAGTTAGAAATGGGAAAAACAAGGTCCTGTCAAGAGGATACAATATATTCACTTCTACTTTCTTGCACTCCTTGCCTGCTTATGAAAGAAAGTCACAATCTTGATAGAGCAAATTACTAATTAGTCATGCAGTAAACCTACCATTTTGGTACCTTCACTTGAGTTCTCCAGTCCTCCAAGTGTGAGTAATGTTTTTCCTTCAGGGCACACAGACAGACAGGTCTGTCTGTCAGCTCACACTTATAAATACCATTGTGATAGTCTTGCAAGAACACTTACCTACAGATGTATTTCAGCAGATTGTAATTGACAGCTGGCAGGCTCTTCACTTGCTTCACCAGTTCCTTCAGGCCCTTTAAGAGGTTTAAGGAAAAATAAAGAGTGAGTAGGCACAGTTTTTTAATATTTTATCAGAGATTTTAAAAAAAAAAAAGTCAGCACTTCCAATTACAAGACAACACACATGCTACTGAAAGTGCAGCATTAAATACATTAAATACAGGTTATGATCAGGAACAAACAGCTTGTAGAACCCATTTTGGATTAGGCTAACATGGATTAGCTCTGGAAATAAATAAACAAGAAAATAGATATCTTGTTTCATCATGCCTTTTCTTTTTCTTTCATTCTTCCTTTTTTGACCAGCAGCTCCATTCCTCCTGCTGATAACAAGGCTAAGCCTTCCAGGAACAGTTCTGGTTTGAACTAGCTGGCATTTCCTACAAGAAACTACTTGGCTATTTTACCCAGTTCTGGTCCATAGTAATTATTACTAATAAATGACTCCTGATTTAACAGCAAGAATTGAACAGCGACCATCAAGACCCTTCCTCTTACAGTTCAGAGTCTAATCCATGAAAATATACATCTCTTCCATGCAAAATGGAAGCCTATTGATGTTTACAATGTTTACTTGAACTGGATTCAGTGACATGCAATAAATACAGCTGAGGTTATGCTACACACTTTTATTTAGAACTCCCCAGGACCTAGGTGGCAACAATTTTCATACAAAACGCACTTCAATTAATAGATGCTCATTTAAATTAGGACAATCTCCAGCTTCTCTCCTCCTGAAAACTGGAACAGCCTTTTATTTCATTTTACTTGAGTTACCAACTCACCGTTTCTTCCTCCTTGCTGAGCATTTTGGCACAGGAAAGAAAATCTTCATATTTTGCATATGGTACAACTGGTTCTGGGAGCTCCCTTAGGTACAGCTTGAGCAGTGAAGCCACGGTGTGCACATCTGTGTTGCTGTTGGGGTGGAATACGAGAAGTCATGAATGTGAATCAGGATGATGCTGTGAGACTGGCAAGCTAAAACCTGCCACTTTTCCACTGCCACCCCACATTTTACTCATCACCAATATATACATTTACAAACCTTACCTGTAATCTGGTTTTTGTTGGATTTTTTTGTCCCATAAAGAACTCAGGATACCCACAGGCAAATGTCCATCAACTCTAGTGATTTATCACCATAAATAATTATACATAAGGCCCTGTTTGCAGAGACAGGTTTGGAGGAGATAGATCCTGCCTCTTGTTGACAAGCATCTCCCTTCAGACATGCAAAATTCATCCTAAATTACACTTTTCATTTTCACCTGAGCTAGAAACAAGGCATTTACACACTGGAAATTTTTCTCCCACTAGAGATGGCCCCAGGTCCCAAAACATGCCCAGTGTGTCTCAATTCCATTTTATCAGCACATCCTCTGTTACCACTATTCAAGAAGCAGGTTTTAAAGGAAACATATATACCACAGGCATTTAGTTGAAATCTACCTACTGGAATTACAGCTTTTTTCCTGATATGTGTCTTTTTCCTATGGGATCCCACTAAATAACTACTGTGCCTTATAGCTGTACTCTTACACTGAAAACCTTGAAAAACTATACTCAGAACCACAAATCCCTGGGAAATGAGTTAGCTCTATCCTCTACCAAATAAGCTGATGCACCAAACAGAAAATGTCTGAATGCTTGTAGAACAGGTAACATCACAGGGCCAGCAGTCAAAGGCCTGATACAACATGTGCTCCCCATAACTGCATTTGCAGAAATGTAAGGGTTTTTTGGATACAGCTAGTAGGAGCCTTGGCTGTTTATCAGGCACACTAAAAGTAACACAGAGGGAAGGATCACAATCACAAATTCAGACAATGCAATCACACTTGCTTCAATGTTTCTGTGGTGTGTAAATTACACTCCTGTTAACTTAGCAGTACTTATCTAAAAATAAGTAAGTAGAAATTAGATATAAGGCACAAGTTAGCATGAAGAAATCTCTCTTGCATTATGTCTGGCTCCATCCCTGGGTTTAGCATTCAGGCATTTATTCAAATCCTTACTGGAATGTTCTACATGCTTACCCTGGCTCAGATAAAGAATTGTACTGCAAGCTGCTATCTTTCCCTCTGGTCTCTGAAAAATCACAAAAGGGGGCACTAAATTATGCTCATTTTATTAATAAGAAACAAGAAAGGCACACACACCTACAATGTGCATTATTATGTATTTTCTTTTTCTTTGAAGACTTCACACATGGAGTATTTTTTAAACTCACAGTGTCTCAAAGGGAGCCATTGGTATTTGATGCACTTACGCTTTGCTAGAGGTATGTTAATCATTATTTTGGAATAATCTGTTAAAACAGTAATGGCTTTTACTAAGTTAAATCTTAACAGGAATGGTGGGAACAGCCTGAGAGAAATGTGGTATGGTATGTCAGAAGAAGAGAGATGATAAAGCACTGTATATGTTTTTATGTTCACCACCACCAAACTCCTCAAAATGAATGTGCAGAAAACATTTCTAATTCCAAAATGAATAATTCCCAGCCCAAATACCAAAAAGGATTTTCTGGAGAAACTGTATAAAATACTAATGCAAACCCACATTTTTAAAGAAAGTTCAAATTCTAATCTCTTGACTGCAACCCTCTGTTGTAGAGTGGCTTGAATTCAAAACAGTGTTTACCTACGCCCACACCTTTTGGATACATATATAACAGATGTGGGGAACTACCAGCATGAAACTAGGCCTGATTGTACTCTTTAATGAGATTTCAAATGCTAGCTCAGATTTGGCCTCTAACCTTTCTGCTCTATCTAATCTCAACTCAGCATTGATCGTCTTTCTGAAGATTTCATTATTACTGCTTTTTTATTTAAACCAGGAAATTCCTCACACCTTGCTGAAGGACTTAACCACCTCTTTACAGAGTCTATTTGCATAAAACTGGAGAGGTCTTTCCAAAATCCAAGAATCAAACAGGTTAAGTGAGGGAAATTACTGAAGAACAATTAGAAGTTGGCACACAGGTGTCTCAGTAAGGGGATTACACAATAACATCTTCCCTTCTTTGTACTGCCAGCATCATGCTGGTACAGGATCATACGTACATACAATGCTTCATGTAGTATGTAAGAAAAATTTCACACCAGTCCTTGCTGTGGAATACTTGTTCCTAGAGGGCACAGCAGCTGAAAGTTAAAAAAGGCTGAAGAAGGGGACAGAAGCCTTGAAAATTAATGCAATTTCTAAACTTTCTTATTTTGGTGTGAAGTACTGTTAGGATATCACTGCAAGAGGTAAACTGAGTGCCAAAAATTGTGGGTCTGCCATGGAAGAACTGAGAGGGAAACAGGGAGGCAGGATGCTGAGGAGGAAGGAAACTGGGAAGTGTTGCTCTCAAATTAACTTCCTGAAGCACATGCTGTATTTACAAGTATGTAGAAAGGTGTTTTATAAAATGGGATTAGAAACCCAGGTCACAATCAGCAGACAGAGATACACATATACAATATTTTAAACTAAGTTTTCAATTCTTGTTTTCTACGGCACTACCACAGACTGCCACGAGATGGTGGGGTTGCAAAGTAAGATTTTGGAACATTTGTTATTTTTTTTCCCTTAACGGTACTGGACCACTTCTTAAGATTTAATCTATCTGTACAGAAATTACCATACAGATTTGGGCAGCACAAACAAAATAAACACAGTCTGCATACACAGACATACTGCTTGCCAAGCTCTTTAAGAACTGGATTTTTAAATTCTGCTTTATCAACATTTAGACAAAAGCTAGTAACTTTCTTGAGTGCAAATGAGGGTAAAAAAAATCAACATTTTTATAAATAATGTAACTAAAAGACTGTCTCAGAATCTGAGACTTGTTTAGACTTTGCAAGGTAGTATAATTTTTTCACTTTTTGCTTTAAATTACAGGGGAAAATTTTAAAATGGTTGACTCCAGTCCTAATACATCTGTGTTTTGAGTGTTTTAGTCCACAAATACCACTAAACACTTTTCAGCCACAGAGGACAGCTGTAGGTTTCAAACAAGTGCTGAACTGGAGGGCTGGGAGCATTTATTTCCCTTTTTAGTCTACAGTGTTCCATTGACAGTCTAAGTTAAAAAACAGCACTTAGATTCCTGCCTTGAGGATAACTGGTGTAGTTTTTAAAACATGGATCTTTGCAGGCCTATGGAGGACCTTTTCCTCATGGACTTTTTCAGTTACAAGTGATTAGCTTAAGACAGGGCAGAATTTCCCCCTTGAGCACTGTCCTTGCCTACATTCCAGAATCATTACAGCTACAGAAATTTAATGATTATACCCATCATCATATTTCTTTTGCTATCTGACTGTGTAATATCAAAGTGTTTTATGATTACACATTCATAATTAACATGATTAGAAGTATTCATTAATTTTTATTAAAACACAGGATGTCAATTCTGGCAGAAAATCCTCTGTTATCTAAATTGGAACAACTCTCATTAACTGAGGCAGACTTTTTCCAAGTCCACAATTACGAGCTTGAAATGGGAATGACGAAGCACAAAATGGGGAATTTAATGTAAAAAGCATCAGCAAGCTGAGGAACAGCTATTTTGGCATGTTGTGGTGGGAGGTCTGAGAAAGATGACTTATCTCACTGAAATATTAATACTGCATTCATGGTGGCATTTCCAAAGGAGCAGGCCCCCACTCCAGCACTGTTCATGCACAGGCATGACAAATGCAAACGTGTCCCAGCCTCTCCTTAGTCATCATATTCAAAGGCCTATTCATCTGAACTTTGTCAGTAATATCTCTCATGGCGCTGCCGTTTTGACAGCACTTTCCTTTGTGATACCACAGACACCGTGGAAGTGGCTGTCAGACCGATTACACTCCCTGCAGGTTTTCACTCCCTCTACCATAAACAATATCCCTGAAGCCCAGCAGGTCACCAGAAATCCAGGCAGAACCCTCACACCCCGAGCAGCAGACAGCGTGCTCAGAGAGCTGCAGTCAGCGCTTCAAGCACAAAGCCAACAAGCCCCTTGTAAACTCTGTGAGAGGAAGTATTAACAAGGCAAGGTCACATTACAAAAAGATTAATGCCCTGCCAAAAATAGCTCTAGATCATGATGGCACATAAACAGTTTGCATGAAGAACAAACAGTAGGGAACAATAAGCTGCGAGGCTATAATTCAATTTAGGAGTCGTGGTAATAAAACAAAAGAGACCATTGCATTTTGTGTACCAGTTTGACTAATTTTGGGAGACAAGCTTTGGTCCAGAAATTCAAAGGTCAGGTTAACTTAATGTGCTATGTGATTTTTCTTCCTCTATGTAGGTATTTTCAAAGCATTACTCTATATAATTTTCCTACAGAATGTAGAGATGTAGTACAAGCAGTCCTGTGCTTCATTTAATACCAATTTAATTCTGCCTACACCTTGTGAAGCATATATGAAAGCATTTACCAGTCTGGCTCTAGTATAAGTTAACAGCTGATTTCTATTCTTGTTTTTTGGTTTAGACAGAGAAATAAACCAAACCTATCCTGCTCCTTTGTCCTGGTGCTCACCATTTTTACAAAGCATGCTACCTTCCACAGTCCACAAGGAATAGTGAAGACTGGCAGACTCCATTCCTAAGTTAGGTACTAACTGCAGTAATTGTAACAGCAGCCAATTTATGCAGGTTTATAAAGGCTTTAAAAACAGCAATGAAGACAGCAATTTAGGACAAGGAAAAAGACAAGCTCTATGGGGAAGGATGTTAAAAATTACTTCAAAAAATACAGATCCTTAAAGAGACACAAGTACTTTCAGCTAAGGTGAGCAGAGGTCTAAGAAACAGCTGGGTTTCCTCTACGAAAAAGATCTACCAGCTCCACTGAATATACTGAATATACTGGTAATTATTTTCTCTTGCTAGATTGTTCACAAAAACTGTTAAATTTCTCCAATATTTTTCAGGGATTGCAAGCATATGTAAAAACATGGAAACCCACAACAAATAACCTACCTGTTCTTGTTTGCTGGAAGAGAAAGCCACCAATTTTGTCATCCTTTCTTAAAGGTGACCAGGGCCCTCTAAGAAATCACTGGTCACTGGCAAATGAAATACATAGCTGGCTTTTCTTTTTTTTAATCAGAGCTGACAAACCAACCATTTCTGAAACTGAAATTTATGCAAAGTAACTACAAATGTTTATTCACTGCCAGTAACTAAAAACACTCTGAGGACACCAAACCCAACTAAAAACACAACAGGACACCAATTAAACTAATTTAATGACCCTTGCATCACACTAGATATATCTCCTAATGAGTATTTAATTGCTAGATTAGGTCTTTAAGTTGTGCCATATGCAGTGATTATTTCTGTTAGCTGGTTAGAGTAAAGGCTGGAACTGGAAAGGACATGGAAGTGGGTCCAGAGGCATAGCTGATGAGCAGATTGAGAGGATCAGGGAAGAAAGGCTGGAACCAGCAGAAACAAACAGGAATTTTCACAGGCCTAAGGACATTTGTGTTTGGCAGGAACAAGCTTTCGAGTAAAGACTTCATTTCACACAAAAATGTGGAGTTTAAGAGATTACTGTACTTTGCCAGTAGAAAGGCATATGAAGCCCCTTCTTTGTGGGAAACTATCTGCTTCTAAACAAATTCTTATGTACAGGCTTGGATCTGAAAAACAAAGAACAATTTTTACAACCAGTGTTTTCTGCTTGCCATCTGCACAATGCCAATGCAGACTGCAGCCCAAATGAGACACGTCCCATTTCCAGCATTCACCAAAATTTTAAAACATTCTTTAAAAATTTTTCTCATCCTCCAGAGAAGAAAAAGAATTGTGCATGCATGTGCTCCTTCTCACCTCATCCTTGTAACTGTCTTATTTTGCTTCAACAATCCCAGTGATTACATGCCTAGGAACATAGCAGCTTTACATTTTGCATTATTTGGCTCCAGTGAATAAGCATTTGCCAGCTATCACATACTACCAACTTAGGTACCTTTTTCTCAGCTGACTCCAATGGTGACCAGAGCAGTAACATTTTGTTCCTTTTTTAGAGCAATTCATACTCATAAGAGAATGTATTAGGGATTTTGATTTGCTAGATATGCATTTATGTGCCATCCTTCTCTCTTGTGCATGCACACAAAATGCTGGTGAGTGAGCTATGTAACTTTTAAACTCTCTGAACCACTGAACTATGTTCATCAGTAATAGTTATAAAAATTCAAGCCACACACATCAATCATATTAATTTTTTTATTAATATTTGTTTCAGTGACATTTCAAATATTTTTTCTCCCTGAGAAATCTTATCTCACATGTCATCTGGTAGTAACTGTGATGAACAGCAGATGAAAAGAGGCAATATGGAAAAAGAAATCCAATTTTTACCCCTCCGAGGTAAAAACTGGAGAACAAATCCTTATGCAATTTTCCTTATGCAGTGCCATATTCTCTGTGCTAATTTCACAGAACAAATGGTCATAATTCAGTTTGTGTCATTACAAATGTATGATTTGTAAAGGAGATGAGGGACTTTATAAGTAAAACATAAGCCACACACACAAGAAGAGAGAAGCAAATACCCCAAGGGGGAAGAAAATGAATTCCCTGGAGGGGGCAATTTTACACAGAGGTGGAGCTGTACTGGAAATACCAAGGATATTTCAAATAGTAGCAAGCATGAGTGATTGCCTAATTGCACAGCTAGTTCCTTAGAGCAAATTTCACAATATGTGCAGATACATTCAGAGGGAGTGAGGTATTTATTGATTTTTGTTTCTAAACTGACACACAATTTTGAGGCATTGAGATTTTCTTCACACGAAAGGCCTCAGCAGTTTTCTGCTGCAGCAGCTGCACCTCACCTTTCCAATACTGATCATCCAGAAATGATGGTGTTCCAGTTTTTGTCAGAGGGGGCTTGAGGTGTTGGATGTTTCAGATCAGACACAGGGTTTTCTCAGTCTGTGAGATTGAAAATTTTAAATGCTTGTTCCATTCTCATACACAATTCTTCAGCAACCTCTTATTCCAACCATAAGATCAAGATCAAAATTAGTAAGTGGAGGTTCTTTCCACTATGTTTTTTATAACTGAATTCAGTATTGGAACACCCAGCTCCTAACTCACATGAGAGCAACCATTTCTCAGATATGTTTTATATGTTTCAAAATACGGCTGCATTTTCTTTTGAGTGAAGCTATTCCCCTTCTTGTTTCTAATTTGCTTTATTCACTCTGGTTGTGCTTGCTCTGTGGTCTTCTCTGCCAGGGGGGTGCAGACAGGAAGGCAAGAGGGGACAAAGAAGGACAGGGGCTCCACAGAACCATGGATAGCAGCTGAACTCTGGGCAAAGAGCAGATCTGTGCCTCTGAACTCCATCTCCCAACACCAGCATGGTGAGGTGTGCAAGCATCTTGAAACACAGATGACATTTTAAAGGAGTACTAACTATGGCTGTATGATCTTACTTTTGGTTTTGTCTTTAATTCTATGGTACATATTTTACTGAATCAGCTATAAAGGCATAAAGAGAATTGTTTAATAGCAATTTGTCACACAAAAATAAAGCCTACCCATATTTCAATATATTTCACGTTGTTTCTGTTTCTGAAGTGTTTGTCTAACATGCACTTGCATATGGAAAAAATGTGAGTATGGAAAGTAGCAAGCTCCTCAAACACCAGCTCTTTGTGTTATTTCCAACACTGATGAGAGCAGCCAGTCTTTCTCCCTGTCAGAGCCAGTGACCCAGCACTGCTACGGAAGTGTGACCTGTATTCCATTGTGTTCCATGCCCCAGGAACAAAAATGTCAGCTCTGCTCCAACTGCAAAAATCTCTATTACTATTGATATAAATTAATAGAGAGAACCTGGGTGGATCTTGCATGATGGGACTTTTGGCTAAAAATAACATGTAATTAATTACAGATTAAACACAGTGGATCTAGAGGTTCACAAGAAAAAGTGAGCATGGATGCCTAATGTATATGGTTTTTTCCTTCTCTACAGCACTCTTCATACTGTGGCCACTTTCCAAGAGCTCAGCTTACCAAACAGGCTGCATCAAACCCAGAGCCCATGCTACTGTTCAGCACAATGAAAAGTTACCCCAAACCAAGTTCATCACACAGGTACTCTACTCACAGGTACTACTTTGAAATGAACTTCACCTCAAATGTAACAACAGCCTGGGGGAAAAAAGCAGATGCCCAATGGAAACGATGGAGAGGTCAGAGCAGAGTTTATGCCTGACTTCTGAACCACTGCTACATCTGAATCACACCTCTCCAAACTCAAATGTGAAAAAGTGAACAGGAAAAGCACCCTGTGCAAGGCATGGGGACATACAAGGTCAGTGTTCTATAAATTCTGAGCTTCAGAAGCAGAACTGCAGGACCAGCGATTTATAGGCAGCTCCTGCTGCTGTTTCTAATTGCTAGAGTAGAAATTACGTGCATCCTTCACAGCAGTAGCATGTAAAATCTCTTCTCCTTTTCATCTGCTAAAGCTCAGCCAGCATACCTGTTCATGGGGCTCATTAGTCTGTGCTGCAGATGTTGCTAGATAACCTTGAAAAAGAATTAGTGCAGCTGAGCCCTGTTCTCATTTGTTTGGAGTAGTTAGAATTTGTGCACTTCCTTCAAGCTGTACCTCTCAGTGGGGTGTTCAATACATCATCTTCCCACAGTTCAGGGTGGCTTGTTTTCTTAAGCATTTCCTCTACAATTATTTGGTTTACAGGCACAGAAAAAAATAACCTTTTGTTTCTGCCACTCGCCTACCCTTTGGTAGAGCCAGACATTATCAGTAATATTTATCATACTGTCCAAGTAAGGAAACTTGTAAGCATCCAGTAGATGCTTCTTCACCATTTTTAAATAAGCTTCATGGTATTTGAACAGTGAGTGAGCATGCCATAAACATTCATCAGCTAACACAGTCACTTCCCATAGTCCTCTGGCTCCATAAAGCCATTTACTCATCAATTATCCTAACTCACCTTCAAACAAGAAACTAATAACCTCATAGGAAGACAAGTCACTTTTCCAGAGCATTATAAATTCTTAAATTTTCTTTTAAACCAAGGGTCAGGACTGAGGAAACTGTTGGAGATGAAAGAACATTACAGGTGTCTGCCTTCTGTGCATCTGATGCACAAAACTTCAAGCTTAATGAATCTGCTCACTTCACAGGAACAGGGAATGGAGGCACCTAAATGATTTCCAGCAATCAGGTTTGAATCATGGTATGTTTTTGCACTAAAAGATCAAGCTACAGTTTCTTTCCTGTTACTTGGATTGCTATCAGACAAAGCTCTCACATAATAAATGCAATCTGCCTCTTCCTCCTAATTCCCATTGGGCCCACAACTGCAGCAAAGCAAGCCAATGCCACTGTCAGATGGTGTGTGATGTCACTTATGGATGTCACTTAGGGCACATGCTGAGGACAACCACTGTTTAACAGTCTCTTCAACTGGAATTTCATGACCATCAAACTAATTCTGGTCAGACTTAAGAAGTCCATGTGGCACTCATAATGCACTGGTGCTGTTTCTCTGGATATGTGACTACAGCTGCCAATGCTTACAGGAAGACAGCACAAAAATCACAGGGGACTACAATTACTTACAGCAGAGTAAAGTCATACCCAGCTGAGTGAACAGGACCAGGTTTTCCTTGGCCCAGAAACTCTCATTAACTCTGTAAAATTGCATAAATACTGGAACACAAATCAGACCTGGACCCTCAAGACCACATAGGTTTGTTTTTATGGTCAGAGTGACTTTCATTGTAAGACCAAAGGCCCAAAATTATAAAGAAATGCATGAAAGTATCTTCCCTTCCAGTCAGTTTTATAGGTAACAGAACACACTGAGAGTGGTGATAACAGAAATTCTTCCTTTGTGGAACTGACTAAATGCCAGCATCACCACTGCATTTCAAATGATATTAAGATCAAGGCAATCCAGATATTTTTGATTAAGCCAAAACATTAGCAATACTTCTCCTAACCAACTTTTCACAAAAGGAAATTCTCCAGAAACGCTTTGAAATCAGACATCAAAGTCAGAACAAAAAAGAAGACATTTCAGAGCAGTAATGGGAAACACACAGAGAAACCTACAAAAACATGCCACTCTGTCTGCTGCTGCCACGTGTTTTACAGCACTGTGGGTCAGCCAGCCCAGCACACCGTGCCCTGCCTGGGCTGCAGGCCGTGGGGAACAGCTGCAGGGTTTTACCTGTCAAAAGAGGGCTTTTCTCCACAGTCAAAGGCATCCTGTAGCTCCTTGACGAGATTAGCCTGCCCAGGCAGTCGGAACAGGCCTTCCTCCTTCAGCCCCCGCTGGCGGATGAAGTCCACGCACTGCTCCACCAGCATGGGAGCCAGGCGGTTCCCATAGCGCTTCTCGTACCGCACGGTGTCTTCCAGCTTCTGCCCAAAAATACCTGCACCAGAAAGAGAGCTCTGACTCAGCTGAGCAGCACAAACATATCTGAGGAGTCCACCCTTCTCTTGCAAACCCACGCAATTTGCTGGTCATTTAAATGCCTCGACAATTAACCTACTCCTTTCTTAAGAACAGAATGCTCAGTTTCACCACTGATACTCTTCTGGAAATACAGTGCTGACATGTTTTCCGACAATGCTCAAAAACATTTGAGCACTTATTTAAACATTTGAACATTTATTTAAAATAAAACACTAAATTATTTGCGAGATCACAGGCACAGAAAACACAGAAATAACACAAACAGGATTTTCTGTCATAAAGCTTCTGATTGAAAATTGATGCATATCTCCATCTTTTTTGGTTAATGCCTAATTATTAAGTATCTCCTGTATTAGTTCTACAGACATATTAACATTATCTGTACACATGGAGGAAAAAATATTTATAACTCAGAATTTTGTTGCTACTAAATGAAATTACTATTTTCTTCTCCAAACAATGATAAATCCATTATGTATTACCAACTGCATTATCACCATCTGCTTTAGCAGTAATAAATTTTGTGTACGAAAAGAAGTTCCTGACATGAAAGGTGAAATATGTCAGATGAACTGCAGGAAACCTGAATTTGTCCTTAAGCTCAGAAGAAAATGGAGGTTTTTTGACAGAATTAATTTCAACCCTGATCTGAGGGTATCAGTGCTACCACTGGAACGACAGCTACTCTTTACAGCTTATTTTGCCTCTCCTTTCAAAGTGCAGAGCAGCACAATAATGTTCAGGCATGTCATCTGTGCTGGAAGCTCTCTCTTGAGACCACCACTTGCTGAACAGTACTAGGGCTGAAGCAAGGCAATTCAATTTCTATATATAGCAAGACAATGAATGGTTCTAAGGCAGTCACGATCAGAAATTAAAGACCAAATGACTACTTCGCTTTTGCAATGACGTGCACTGTAAAGTATAGAAAAAAAAGAGGCAGCAAATTGTGCCATTCACTGAGCACACTGTTCCTGCTGGTTTAAAAATATAAAATATTTAACAAGAAAAACACTGTTGTTTTGGTTTGCTTTTTCTAAAAAAAAAGCCCAAAATTGACCTAGACAGCTTTTGCTTTTGACCTAAAAACTCAATTCACCCTGATATTTCAATTCAGACTGAAGCATCCATCCAGGTAACCTTTTATGTGTACATTTTTCCTTTAACAGAAAGGTAACTTACACCTCAGTTGTAGGTAGGACAGCTGCCTTGCAAATGCACAAGGATGTAGGGCAGGTCTCAAGTTACCATATGGAAGGTCTGAGGTTTGTAGTTAAAAGCAATTATTTTTACTGCAGCAGAGGAAGTAACTGGAGAGAGTAAATGATGTCCTGCTAAGACATCCAGAGAGTCTCTGAGATGCAGAGCAGTGTATTTTGTGATTTCCATGGTACCCACACTTGGGGATGCCAAAACCAGCAGTAGGTAAGGGGAATGAACATCACACAGTCATTCCTTATTACTCCTTTTGTACATGCTGTACAAAACCCAGAGCCCAACAATTAGCAGTTAAAGAAGGAATTTTTGCAATTTCAGAGTCAAGCTTAGAAGAATACTGACTGAAGTAGCATCCACAAAGTTTGGGGCCTTGAGGTTGGCAGAGGAGTTAAGTATGCTAAGTATGTTTTCTTAATTATTGCATACCTTCCTAACCTCCTAAAAACTGACTATGGGGATGGGAGGAGTATTAATTGAATTTGTGTTTCTTGTATTTTTCCAAGTTAAGAGTTGCAGCTGGATGACACAAAGAAAATCCTCAAGTCCTTCCACTTGCTACACTCCTTCTCAAAGTAGTGGAATTAGGGAGGAAGGTCCACTGAAAGTCAGTTAAGGAATCTGTGTGATTATGAGACTCTGGGGATTTCAAAGCTGTTAATATACGAGAAGGCTGCACTTCAGTGCCCCCCAGTCTGTCCCTTCTCCCAGCTGAACGAGCCCCATTTTCTCTGCCTCTCCTCAAAGGACAAGTGTTCTAGCTCCTCAACCCCGTAGTGACCCTTTGCTCAACTCATGTTAGTATTATCTCCATCTCCTGGGTTTGATGGGTTTTTGCTTCTTAAATGATGTAATATTTGGATATGGTCTAAAAAATGTTAAGCAGAAGACATTAATCACCTTCCTCCTTCTGCTAGCTCTGCTTCTGCTGATACTGCCCAGACTGCTGTCAAATCTTCCTTGCTGCCAGGTCCACTGCTGGCTCATGTCCAGCTTACTGTCCCCCAGGACACCCAGGTCCCTTCCCCAGAGCTGTTTCCCTGGGGTTATTTCTTCTTAGGTACAAGACTGGGCCATCCTACTCCAGCTTGCCCTATGAACATACAGCCTAAGCCTCCTTGCAAGAATGCATGAGATTTCCTGGTTTTAAACACAAGACTCTGCCTCTTTTCAAACAAAATAGGATAGGATATTCCAATTGTATCACCAGAACGTACACATAACTACACTTCATGCCCACTGACAGTACAATTAGCAGGAGTAAGCTTTCTGCCACTGGTTATACCTTCTTCTCACCATGCCAACTTTCTTTAATCAGTAATGGGCATATTGCAGCTTCCATTTGTAGGAGAGAGTAAGTTCTTAGATCAGAGTGCTTAGGAACTCCTATTACTAATGACACTACAGTCAAAATACATCACTTTCTATTAATACATTTTTTGATGCTGCCTCTTTTTTTTTTTTTGTTCATTTTAAAATTGGTTTTCAAAGCACATCTAATAGATAATGAATAAAATCAGAATAAGGGCATTTTGTGCAGTGGGAGCAAAAACCCCTTACTATATTATTATAAATTGCTGATACACCACAACATAAAATGTACTGAAAACAGGTGGGAACCAGAAAGCACCAAGATGTCTGTAACTATTTTTCAATGTGTTTGGCACTGGAATTAATCTCAGGCAGGCTTGGGTTGGTGTCTAAGCGTAGGTTGAACAAGATTCTCCAAAGGAAGCATTTCCTCCACCTAACAAACATGGAACACTGCACCAGGCAGCACTTGGCCATGAAATGAATCAGTCGTGATAAGCTTGCACAAATATTGACCTGAAGTTAGAGATTTGCTGATGCCTTATGGCAAAGGCACTCTGCTGCCAGGGGCAGAAGGGACAGAAACATGGCAACTGTGCTTCTACATCACGTTGCCATAGCTTCTACCTGGCTCATCATCCTTCTGGTGTCTCCTGGGTCAGGCATACCTTCTCCCACTGCCCTCCTCTCTAATGCTTTCATCCCCTCTCATGCATGCCACAGCTAACTGCTACAGAGATGCTGCAGACAAACAGTCTACAAGCATTAAGAGGTTGACTATTTGGAAGCAAAAGCATTCCTGTGGAAACTGCAGTTCCATAATGTTTGGCAGAGAAAATGAGAAACACTATCAGTTATAATTGGTAACTACTTGCACCTCCTTTATAAAGAAGGAAGGAAAAGACAGTCCAAGCTATGGAGACTAGATTATAACCAAAATCACAGAGATAATCTCAAATGCCGTTTCTTAGGAGTAAATTTCCACTACAGTAAATAAAAAAGAACATCTCTGTTGGAGAAGGAAGTAAAAGAGAGGCCTCATAACTCATGTTCTAATCCAAACTCAAGTGGCTCCTAAATCTCAATGTCTCCAAAATCCAGAAGTGCACAGATACACAAGAGCTGACCTGTGGTTTGGTTTATCCTTGGGATAGGGTACCAGAGGAGAAACAAATCAGTAAGAAACTATGAGATTCAGAATAGCACTGGTTTGGCTTCCCCACAGCTGGTGGAAGGCAGGGAAATGCACAGGATCCAGTTCTGACCAGTCATTAGATTTAATCAGCAGAACTGCTTTTTCAGAGAGCCCTTGCAGTCTGTAAAGCTATATCCAATTAAGCCAAGATCACGCATAACATCAAAGAGGAAAATCACATGCTGGTAAAGGGCATGCTGAGCAGTTATTCATTAACTAGAACATTCCCGTGGCACAAGTTTTGTAAACACTTTGAGAAACTGGGTTTCCATGCTTAACAGATACCCAAAAACCTTATGAAAAACACCACAGTGCTGTATGCAAATTCTGCATATGTCTTAGGAGCTGTGGAAGCATTGTGGTTATTGTTCATGGTACACAGTCACAGTTAAGAGTATGGCCTAAGAATGCTATTAGTCAATGATTTCCTTAGCTAGCTGAACACAGGCAGGCATCACATCTAAAGTCCATGGACTTCTGATTCAGGAGGAAAAAAGGAGAAAAAATCTAGGTGTCGATTCTGCCCATAAGGAAAGGCTTGAAATAAGGAATATCTCAAAAAAGGCCACCTGCCACTCTAGATCCACCTCAGCACACACATTCAGTGAGCCAAAAGGTTTCAGACCGCAAAAGGCACTGAGGGCTGATGTTTTCATAGATGACCCAGAGGATCAAGGGAGCCTGGTGCTTGCAAAACAAGTTCTGGTTTCATGGGCTGTACTGATCAGAAAGGGTCAGTTAAGGTTAAAGGAACTGATCTCAGCTTAGAATCTGGATGTGAATTGTTGATCAGCTCTTAATTCTTCATCAGTAATCCACTGACAGAAAATAACAGATCAGATGAATGGCTTTCAACAGTGGGGCTGGGAACAAAGGTCCTGCAATAACACAAAAGAAGTGGCTATCATGACCAAATAACACCTAGTAAAGAGTTTTTAATCATTATTTTCCATCACCTTTCTGCTCAGATGTTCCCCAGCAGTAAGTGCTGTTTTGAGTGGATCAAAGACATCGAGTATTTTCTTCTTCTCTACAGAATTTTGTAACATACAGGAGAGGAAAAACCCCACCAAAACCAGTGGTAGCAGAATTTTGTTCCTGCCTGAATAAGGTAAGATAAACTCCCACCCTGGAGTTTAAAACATATGCACACCCCAATAATCTGCTTGCAAAAACAACTCTGATACAAGAGCAGGCTTAGATACAGGAAAGGAAAGGAGACAATCTTGAAAACATCATCAGGAACTTGTCACAGTTGATCACATCAGAGCCTGCACTATTTCTCTGGCCACAGCCAATGCCACCTCCTTCTCCACAACCCTGTCCACCCAAATTCACCACATTATTGAACAATCTCAACACTGCATGCCTCCTCAGATACAGCTTTTTCCATTGACCCTGCATGTTCTCTATGGAAGTTCCTGTGGTGGTAATCAGAGAGCATCTGCTTCAAGCTGAAGATGTTTGCCTCTGTCTCTGTTCAGGTGCTGCCCTCTGAACTTTGACTTCTCCTATGACGTGACTCCTAAACCCCAAAAGTCTGGCATCCAATTTTTTTGTGCCAACCACAATGGAACTTTGATCTGGATTTCCAGGAGGAGTTCTATACTTGATGTCATTGGTGAAGATGATGTCATGATTCTCTTATACATCTTCCCATGACTAGCCAGTGGTTTTCCCTGCTAATTTTATTTTCTGCATTATGTTGCCCAGCTTAGATCTAATTGATCTGCTTTATGCAATGATGGATTAGGTTTACAGAAGGCTAATTTTGCCTTTTTTTTATACTTAGGTATACAATCTGCAAATGAAGTTGCAATAATTCAGTAAACCAATTAATAAGACAAGTGCAGTTAGCCTAATGTGCCAGTGCCACCATAGTCAGGGCTTGACTGAATCCAGTTAGTATCTGTTAATCTTTCTGTTGACTTCAGTGGGATATGGATCAAGTTAAATACATGCCCCAGCACTCCACAGCTCTGATCTAGGGGCCTTTACAGAAAATGTATATAAGAAAGCAACCAAAACAAGTTTTACACAGAGGAAAGCAAATTAGCAGCATCACCTCCATCACTCTGTCCTCTGCCCCAAGTGCTGCTGCTTCACTTGGGAGTTTTAGGCATGGAGAGTTTCTGTATCAGAACATACGGGGGAACAATCAACAGCTGAAGCTCTTTCTTGGAGCAGCTAAGGCTGTACCCAGGCACAAAGGCAGCTGTCTGCAAAACTATCAGTTAATCCTTTATTCAACTTCCAAACATTTCTCAAATAGTTAAGGGTATAAACGGAGCACAGGCAGCTCTAATTCACACCGACACCTTTAAGTGCAATACACACACACATCCTCCTGGCCAGCCTCCAGCAGGACTGAACTCCAGCCACCAAGGGCCTTGGGGAGTGGGGTACAGGGGGCAAGCAGCTCCCAGTGCTACCTCAGCTGCATGTGATAGCTGATCTCTGCAGCAGTTCTGCAGTGAGCCCCTCGCTGGCTGCGATCCTTCCTTCCAAGACATCGCCCCTGACTGCCTGCTCGCCAACCCTCGAAAGCAATGATGTCACTCCATTGCTGCTGAGGCTTGGGAGCAAGGAGCTGCCTGCTCCTGCAAAAGGGCAAATGGCAGCACGGGGCAACAGCTGAGGAAGGAGCAGCAGAAGAAGGCGACAGAATTGGTATCATTTGTACATACTATTTGTAAAATTGTAAGATAATTTCTCACGCTTCAGAAGAACATGACAATTTAGCCCTTTCGCTTGGATTTCTCAGTCCAGCAGAGCTTTTAAACCAGCACAAATTTTCATCCTCTTTTCCCCCCACACAAAGTTTTTGTCCTTGTCATGGAAACAGTTTCTCCCCACCCATCCCAAGTGCCCTAGCACCTTACTATCCCTCCTTGTATCTCTGTCTCGGACATGTTTATCCCTTCCAGTGCTTTCAGCTGACATATTATGACATGCAGTCTTCCTCTTTGCCCTTTTACCCCGAGTACTTCCATGCTCTGCTTCAACAGGGGTATGTGCAATCCAAAACAAAACTGGCTAAAAACCTCTCTATGCAGCAAGTGAAAAGGCAAATGCAGGCTGCAGGGCAGCACGATGAAGTAGCAATGCAGCCCTTGCACCAGGACAGTGCACTGTAGAGCTACACTTCATTCCATCAGAAACCTCTGAAATCAAGGACTCAAGCTTCTGCACAGATAGACACTGATCACCTTGCTGCTCCCTCTCTTCTCCCTCCCTCCTCCCACAGACAAAATGGAAATATAAACTCTCTTTCCTGATGTTCTGCCAAACAGGCAACTCAGAGCATCACAGGTCTAATTCCCTCAGTGTTCTCACTCAATTCTGCTCAGAGGCACTGCAATGATCTTGTCTCATTCCACCTCATTCCTGCATTCATGGGCTATTATGTAGAGGAGACAGTATCCGCTGGCCAGCTACAAACAAACGAACAAAGGAGTAAATAAATCATTCGTGGAATGTTGGCATCTGCATTGTTTAATGCCTTTTGTTTGGGTGCTCTCATCTGCCCCTGCACACAGAGCAGACCCCCTTGCCTTCTCAGAAGCCACGGCTTCACCAGCCCAGCAGAGCACAGCACAGAGCACACCTACCTTTGCGGAAACTAAAGCACCGCTTAATTCTCCTGTAAGTAGTTTTGGGAATGAAGGGAGCTGCTGCTAAGGCACCTGGGCTGCGGACTCCAGCATTCCTGTCTTCAGGCATCGTACAGGCCAGAGCCCCCACGTCCCTCCAAAGCTCTCCTTTACCAGCAGCATCCAGACAAAACACCACAATTAATCATCGCTACTGACTGCTGAGGAGTTTTTGTAATAGTGTATTTTCCTCTGGAGCTAGGAGATTTGTGGTCTTCTAGATCTTGGGTAGGGCTTGCAACGATCTCGATGTTCTCTTCCCTGCTTCAGTTTTGCTTTGGGGAACAATTTCTTTCCATCTATTTCCTTTAGTTTCTTTTATTTCCTGCAGTGAGACAACTGCCTATTATGCAATGTCACAACAAAAGAGTTTCAGCAAAAAGATGTATCTTCCATTCAAACAGAAGTGCCTGCACAGATGGATGGGAGAAAGACCTCTTTCCTCCCGGCTGGAACAGGAGGCTGAGTGGCAGAGACTCTTATTCCACAGCAAAAGCTCAGCACTGTGCGGTGTGCAAGGGGAAAGAGAAGAACAATACCAAAAAGGCCTCGGAAGAATCCTTCGGGATACAACACTCCTCGCTGGCACCCTTTATTTCCGCAACCGAGAAGCAAAAATAACAGTCCCTTCGCCCGAAAGGCTCTTTGTCGCTACCAGATTCCTCCCAAAAGTCCTTTTACACGGCCAGCTCCTCGTGTGATGCTCTCGCGGGCTTCTCGCTTGTTTTATTGCCTTCCAACTACCAGGAGCTCTCCCGGGAGAGGCGCGTCAGATGCGGCAGCGGCGCATCCCTGCCGGCAGGATCCCGGGAGCCGCTGAGGAATCCGTGCCTGCAGCGGGGGATGCTCTGGCGGCAGGGCAGGCGGCAGGGCAGGCAGCAGGGCTGGCAGCAGGGCAGGCAGCAGGGCAGGCAGCAGGGCTGGCAGCAGGGCTGGCAGCAGGGCTGGCAGCAGGGCTGTGCTGCTGCCGCCGGCGTGCAGCAGGTGCGGGGAGGACGCGGCGCGGCAGCCGCAGCGCAGGTTTGTGGCTCCTCGGGTGACTTTGAGTTGACTTCAGGCTGTGCCTGTCATGTGCGGCGGCTGGGAGAGCGAGCAGGCTGCGCCCGGCTCCTGCAGGAGGTGCCAGACCTTACACTACTACCTACCCCTGCTAAAATGCTCATGCTCCTTCTCGCCGCCTCCCTCCCCGCTTACTTGCAGGCTCTGTGAAAAATTGCCTTTTTAATCTAATCAGGAAGGGAATTTCATGTGCAAACAGGCATTACATGCCCTGCCTCATTTGCATTTCTTTTCCCTTTCAGATTTTTCTTTCCACAGTCACCTTATTCTTCTGGTGCAAAAAACAACCTGTTTCTGATGAGCTTAGCAGATTCCCACCTGCCCCACCTCCCACCTTCTCCTTCCAGCACAGGTTAACAAATAACGATTTAATGATAAGGTTAATTATTTACAGAGCTCCTCACTCTGGTACCAGGAGTCTTCTCCTGCTGCCAGACAAACTTTAAATATTAGTGGCTCAGCAAGGTTTGTACACATCCGCTGCACACACACACACACACAGAGCTTACTTACAATGCTTAAAAGAACCAGAAAATTCACGTGTTATTCAAAGTGGCACTTGACTTGTGTGACACCAGGCTATTGTGGTTTACCACTAAGGACTGAAATTCAGGAAGCTGATATAAAACAAGTGTTTTGATTAATTAGCTGTCTGAAATAATGTTGTGTTGCAAGTAATTACTTGTTAGTGGCTAGTCGTCAGCATGTGACGGCAACTTTCCTGTATATTTTTTAATATGTAAAACCATTTTTAACTTCAGCAGCTACAGATCAGAAAGGCAGGCTCTTAAGACATCTGAAGGCAGAAGTGCCTGTCTTAAGAAGAGTCAGACTGTTGAAGCAGCTGTAGCAACATCCACAATAGCAAGGATAATAAAAATGTGAGTGTGTCTGGTCATTCATAATTACAGAAGAGTTAACAGGATTTATTTATACTTGTTAAATAGCTCTGACTATCAAGTAGTGAATAAAATGGAGGACATGTTGGAAACTCGGTTCTTAACGGTGACACATCCCAGGATACTGCCTTTGCCTTGTTATCACAGTCAAACCTTCTCCATGAACACTACACTCTAAACTATGTTCCAGCTATTTTTGCATTTTCCAAGGAGTTAACTGTTTGCTTCCCAAAACAAACAACCCTGAATCAGTATACTTGCTCAAGAAACCCCAAAAGAAAAATAAAAACATACTTGGAAGTGTTTTAACTGCAAATGAATTGGAAAGGTAATGCAAGGATTGCACCCCTCTAGTTTCATGCAAATCAGCAAGTAAAATCCTCAGCGAGGTGCCTCCCTCAGTAACTGGCATTAAACATTCCTGCAACAATGATGATGTCCTGAGAATTTTCTTGGTGGCTGGAAGGATTCCCAGCTGCAAATCACAAATAGCTCTTGCCCTATAAAAGCAAATGAGGAGCTGGTGAAGAAAGCACAGGGTCAGGACTTGAGAGATTTGGTTTCTATTTGTAGCCCTGTTCATTGACTTGGGCTAGAATTTAGTTTCACCTAATGGCAGCTCCCCGCCTGTGACATGTGGAGACACCTCCACTTGCAGGAGAACAGCAAGGCTGCCTTTCCCTATTATCTGCCACAGAAAGATACTGTGGTGCAGGAAGCACAAAAATCCACAAAGATACTCTCTGAAAAACCCACTTCTGCTAAGCCTCCAGATGTATTACTGCCACAGCAGCTTATGCTGCTGCTGGACTGGAGTAGGAGAATGCTGAGGAGCTCAACACAAGGCCTACTTTCTGCAGAAAAAGCTGGGGATGGGTGATCTTTGTGCTGTGTAAAACCACGTTTCTTACCTAGCCTGACTACAGAAGGCTGTGCTACTTATATCTTCCCTTTCCCAAACCAAGTCCACATACCTGTAGCAGTTCATGCCTTTTAAGATAAACCTTTCACTTGGTGAGTTTTGGGGTTTTTTTGGTACGTTGTTTTCTTTTTTTTAAAGCGTTCTAAGACCTACATTTCCAGATTCAGGACTGTGCCATCTTATTTAACATAAAGGGCCAGATGCCAGCGACATGACTGCTTTGCACCATCTTTTCAAGGCACATTCTCCCAGGAGAAGCCATGGAGAAGGCAGTCATGTTTCAGAGATACCATGCAGGCCCTAGCTGGCCAAGTCCCTCAGTGCAGCCCACCAGTGAGGCCAAAGTCCTCTCCTAAACACTGTGTGACCTGAATAAAACACAAAGGAAGATGACTGACTTACAAGAAAAGTTTTATTTAAAATTTCCATTAGTCTCTCCCTCCTCCCTCCTGTGTTCTACCCAGCAGTTAAGAGAAGGAAGTCAGCAAAAAGAGTTTTCAGTGATAGCTGCACTTCTTGATCGTGAAACAGCACAGACAATCCTGCCCTCCTGACTTTTTTCCAGCAATCTGCAGACAACAATAATCATTTGCTGCAATACAGGTGTAGGAAAATATTTCTGGCCTCAGAGTTAGAGATTTGAGAGGTCCAAGGAACAGACTGATTAACATACAGACATTTTGTGCAAGAGTATCAATCACACTCATATTATAATAAAGATATTATCACCAGAATAGTAATGATGAAAATTAGTACAATAATTTGCAACCCATTCAACATAAGAGAGCTTTTAAAAAAAGACAACTGGACTCCCAATGATAAATTTTGGTCCAGTACTACTGAAATCGTTGGAGATGCCAATCAAATTCCCACACTGTTAGTGCTAATATTCTGAGGCACAGCTTTATATAATGCTATTACTGCTCTTAGCTGTCACTGGCAGGAGAACTGCTGACAGCTTTTCCAACAGGCATTTAAGAAACACCATGGATGGTTTTTCAGCTGGTGACCAAAGGAATTACCCTGCAGGAAAGCTGATTTCATACAAGACCAATCTTCTTTAAAACTTCCCCTCACACTATCATGTGCTATCCTCACCAAGGGAAGCGGTTCCAGACAGTTCAAAGTCTTTTAATTGAGCCCTCTGCATGGAAACATGTTTACTCCACTTTTCTGGAAAGATCTAGACCCTTCTCCTCTTCACTTCAAAACCCTGGCTGCGACTCAGAGATAACAGAAGAGCCGCTGTGAGCCTTTGTGCATCTGTGAGCAGTGCATGTTCCCTCCATGACTCACCTCCTCCAAAGGGTGCCCATATAACCCTGCGGATGGATTTCACCCAATCCTCCATATCATTCTGCGTGCTCGCCATGAGGAGGTAGGTCTCATGATTGGCTGTCATCCGCTCCCGGTCTCCTCCTGCAACACAAGAGAATTGCACTTAGGAACCCTTCTGCTTCCCTGCCCAGCCAAGCTCCTGCCACTCCGGCTGCTGGAAGCACCAGAGCAAGCAGACGTGGACACTGTGCAGTGCTTGCTGACAGACATGGCATGAAAAGAAGGTCCTGTAAGTACATTCCCCATGAGACACTGAGAAGCTGTCATGCTTCCAAAAGGAAATGAGAGGATAAATGTCATCAGTAAATAAAAACAGCCCCATGCTGTTCCAAGAACCACAGGGGCCTGCACTAATCTGTAACTTGATACACGCACTGGAAATTTTGCAGCAGTTACTGTACCACGATGGAGAGAATAAATGCAGAGACTGATAAGGGTGCTTTGAACAAGTGGGGATGACTCCATTCTTATTTTCAGGAACACACTGTGCCAGATTCAGGGCAGTAACACTTGATACACCCAAGTGCTGCTGTGACTCCCTAAGGAGAAGGCAGACGACACGGTACAGCCCGCTGTCTTGGACAGCTCGGATGAGGATTAGATAAAAGGGAACACGCTGCCTTTTTATCCTTTCTGTAAAGAATGGGCCCACTCTAAGAAGGTCAAAACCAGAACTTGGCTTGCCACAGCTCCATGTTTTCAGACCTGTAGTACTGTTTCATCTCCATTCTAAAAGGTACCTTAGTACAAGGGCACTGAGGATTCAAACCACCTTTCCAGCATTGCAGAATGCCAAACCCTTCCAGAAAAAGAGTGGCATTTTAATGCCCTTTCACTGAGCCAAGGGCATACACAAGTACTTCACACACAAATGCAATGCACCTAGAAATCCCATCAGTCCTGTATTCACATCTTTCCAGCTTCTTAAATTCCCATTTTTTATCCTGGTGATATCTAAAGTAAATATCTCTGCTCATTACAACAGGAATACTGCTCCTGGAAGAGTGCCATGCTTAGTGCTGGGCATTCAAACAGCTAGAATTTTAAAGAGAAATTTCTTAAGGACTAGAAAATCCTAGCCCAAGTATTCTGTATTAATTACTCCTGTAGACTATGCTTTACAGAACTAGGACACACAACTGTAAAAGAGACTTAACAAAACTTGATGAATGCAAAAGCCAGACATTGGCAGATTCTACTGAAAATTTATTCTTAAGGATTGCATAATTATTCAAAACCTAAATTTTAACTTGGAGGTAAACAGAGATTCTGGTTTTCTACAGCCGAAACTCAGCCATTCATATGCCCTATGCTCCCCAAAAAGGCATCAAAACAAATAATGCAACAACCTGAACTACAGTACCTTTTAGACCATACCACAGTTTAAAAGTCTAAAGAACACTGCTTTTTTTTTTTTCCTCTAAGATATAGTAAGGATGAACCTATATCAATACTAGAAAAATATCAAGATTAATTTTTTTAAAAACGCTTTCAGTGACTAGCCCAAGGTCAGTACAAAACACGGGTCTTACTTCCATGCTGTCCCATCCTTTTTACCACAGAGAATGAGGGTAAGGGGACAGGGAAGCATCAGAATTCCAAGACCTTAACATTCCACATCAACCCTGCCCTGCAGAAAACACACAGTCAGGCCCTGGGAACTTGCTCCCCACTTTTACCTGTTACACATTCATTTAAACCAGAAAAAGGACAGATTTCTGATTCAAGGACAAAAAGGAGACATGATACTATCTTCAGTTTACTTCAACAGTATCTTACACATCATCTATAGTTCTTACCCTAAAAAGACCAAAAATTAAGGATAGAAGCATAAAACCTCAATATATTCTTACAGCTATTAAATATAATAGTAATAAATACAGCATAGAGAAAAATAATGCACCACAACTGAATCCTTTCTGTCGCTTACGAAACCTGAAGAAATTACTTACCATATTGCACTATAGCTCCTTTTTATTTCAGTGGACTAGGATCTTGCAAGGTGCCACACAAAAAAAACACCCAAAAAACATGCATAAACATAATATATATCAGATCCAGCAATGAAAAAAAAAAAAAAAACCACCAAAAAACTGGCAACGTGGTCTTTTTCACTAAAGAGACAAGAAAAAATATCACATGTGATGGTCATCTCAGGTGCTGCCAGATCGATCCATATTCTTTTAATAGCCTGCATATTTAAACTCAACAGATTATGTAATACTTGCTTAACAGATGATGTAGTATTTACCAAGTTACCATGTTATGACAAATTGGAGGGTGTTCTCCAGATAGAGTGGATTAATCCTGGAACCCTAGCTAGCTTATTTACAGTGTGAATTCCAGAGCAGTACTTTAGCTCAGGTAAACACCCACTGAGACAACACACAATCAGCCTGATTTTGCAGAGAAGGAAAGCATAATGTTTGGTTACATTTCCTTGTTATGAGAAAGTGAAGCTTTCCTAACAGAAAGAGCTTCATCGTTTTATAGCAATTTTGGAGCTACTTTGTAATTCATATCCCTTTCTTTCAGACACCATACTGGATCTTGCAGGTTCTCCTACTTGTGTGTTAGTGTAGCTATTATTCATTAACTAAAGCCACATTAAAAGATTTTTTGGGACACAATAGCACTTGGATTTGCGTTTTACAGCAAATAATAATTTTTAGTAAGAGTATATTTTAAATGCAGAATTTACAAGATAAGACAAGAAGAAATGACAAAGATAAGAAATATCAGAAAAACAAAAATAGAATTAGGACCTTTCTGAATCTTCAGTAGGTCTGCAGGACACTTGTGAAAGACAGTTTTTGGAACATTCACCTCCACTTTTTTTCCTTTTAATACTTTTGTTATGACCACAATGAAGCATGAAGAGATCACAATCTCCAATAATCAGACATCTATTCATACCACAGATATCAGCATTAAGAATATCAACTTGAAAATGGTGCTCAGCATGAAGTCACATTGCAGATGTGAATCCATACTCTTTTCCATGTGCAAACCATAACCTATTTTACCTATATTGTTTTCTAGTTTCAGATTATGCCCTCTCAATTTTCCCTGCCTGCATTCGCAGTCCAAGAAACGCCTGAGCCTGTGTGATGTGGCCTGGTTGTGAAAAGCACAGCCAACTCAAGGGACTGGAATATGAACTCCACTTTTTCCCTTTGTTAATTTGCAGGTGCCAGAGGAGCTGGAAGGAGCAGAACCCAGACCACCTGACCAAAGAAGCTGACTATGGTGTGTTTGAGATGAAAAGCTGCTGTTTGCACCACTGATGTGTACATCCCGTACATTCCAGCCTCTGGAAACTGCCAAAAGAAATTGGATCTACACTGTTTGGAGTCTCAAAATGACAATGTACCATCACACAATGTTACTCCTGTGGCCCTAACCAGACCCTAATCTGCTTTATTTCCTTGGCAGCAGCAGAAAGGAACTCTTATTCGTTAAAGGGATCTATCCATAACACCCATATGGGTGCCCAGTACTCTGTCCTGCTGCTCAGGGGCTCCCTGACCCACAGACTGGTGCTGCTGGTACCCCCAGTACCACAAGAGATTTTAAGAACTCTTGCCAGCATCCAGAAAAAACAAAAAAACAAAAAAAAAACCAACCCCCCGCCCAAAAAAAACACCAAAAACAAAACAAACAAACAAACAAAAAAAACCAAAAAAAACCCCACAAAACAAAACAAAACAAAAAAACCCAAAAAAACCAACCCCACAATCCCAAACTACAATTAAAATACAGAGAGGCCAATTGCTGCAGGGATCCACTCTGCGGGGGAAAAGAGAGGGCCCAGGCTGTGCTGGTGACGCAGCACCACAGCTCCCACTTGGAGAGGCACTGGGAGTAGGGACTGCATTTAAGGGGGGGACTGCTCCCTGAAGTACCAGGCTCAACAGCTCTGCAGCTCCTTACAGCCCATCCATTAAAGGAGAAGGCACAGACATTCTGGCATCCAGTCCTGAAAGGTGTTTTTACTACTTTGTAGACTTTTCCTGTCTAAGCCAACACCTTTCTTTACCTGGACGTACCCGGGCTGAACTCTGTACGAAGTATTGCCTTTGTCCTTTTAAAAGGATCTTGGATTTCCTGTGAACAGTGGTTCCAGCATTTCTTGAGAATGGAATGTGAAAGGATTAAATTCATACCAACTGTTTAAGAGAGAATTTTCTCCCAGAAGGAACATCAAAAAACTAGGATTAATCCGATTTTTTCTGAGCTGAGAATGTCATGGCCAACCTCACAAGAACATTCCCATTCTAAACAAAAAATTAAAATTAAATTGGGGACCAATTTCAAAGTGAAACAGTTTCCTACTCCCTTGTACATTTCTCTTAGCCACAGTTTCTGGAACCCGTAACAAGAGAACTCAGAGTTTTCTCTAGAAACATCCTCCTGCTTGGATGCTTTATATTTGTCTCCTCAGGAAAAACCTAAATAGTAAAATTTTAGCCTTCTAATGTTTCAGATGAATACACTAAATGCACCTCCATATGGTATTCAAACAGAAACTCCTGTTTCTCCACCACCTCCCAGCACACTCTTCTCTGTTCAGGTGGATGGTAAGACTGTGTGACTTATCATTCCTGATCAGGACTCCAGTTAGTATTACTTCACAAGCAAAACACCAACATTCATGATAAAATTCACAGCTCTTCCACTACACTTTGTGTTCCTAAATTTTCCCCTTTGCTTCAAATGAACTGTACACTAAGTGACATACTTAATTAATCTATGTCTCTAGAAAAACCCACCTGGATTTCCTGCATTAACTTTTATTTTAAAGCATTTGTATTCAGACATTTTAATCCGAAGCAGAAATCATCTCAGCAAATTGTGGAGACAGTATCAGAGAAGAAGATGAACACCTTATTATTCTCCTTTTTTTCTAATGAAACTCCTTGTTCAAGAAAAAAAAAACCAGAAATTTTTGGTTACCCAACCTTGACAGCAAAAGCACTGCTGCTTTAAGCATAGGTCTGACCTGACACACTGATGTGCTACAGTTCAAATCCAAATATGCACATTTGTCTTGCATATACCAAAGCTGGAAACTATGGGATCAATCCATCCTCAAGTGAGACAAGGAACTCCACCACAGCTGTTAAACTTTAATGAAATGTGTGAACTATTCTGCTGGCCACTCCTTCTGTTGATGAACCCTATGCACCTTGAGTGTGATGAAAATCACACATGGCTTCTTTCAAGGATGATTTGGGCTCCTGCATTGAGCTGACAATTTATCCTTCAAACTGCCATGGAACTGGTAGATGAGTTTAAACACTAAAATGTTTCATGTTCTAGGTGGGACAGTGGAAAAACCTAACTGCAAAAAGCTTGGTTGAAGGATAGGCTGAGCAAAGACAAATGAAGGAGCTAAGCTGCAGAATGCAATTGTATTTTAATGAGATTTTCATGTCTTCTTAGGTTCAGGATTCATTGAGAACTTTTCTTCGTAGCAAGTGACAATCTGTGTTGAAGGCTGAGCAACTGCTGCATCTCAAAAGACCAACTTGAAAACCGAAAGAGAAAAAGCTACTTGAAACTTGCTCTCTCTGTGTTTGGGATGTTTTCTGTGTTTTTGTTTGTTTATTTAGAATTCTAAAAAGCTTCTTTATTCTGCATAGGCCTGGTAATTGGTCCTGTTCTTCCTGACTGTAAAACTTGACCAAGAATTTACAGCCTTCCCTCTTAGTTCATCTGAGAATGAAGACAGGAGTACACAGCCTAAGTTCAAGTCACTGCTGTTTGGTTTTTTTTACTACAAAAAAGAAAGTCTGGACAACCAATGGCTTTTAATGACCATGCAAAAACTCATGTCTTCAGAAGAACACTACACAGTTGCATTACCTCTAAAGCCTTAATGAGAATTAATAGATTGGGTTGAGGGAGATCTACAAACTACAATTCCAACTACAATTTCCCAGGACTGCCCTGTTCTATCTACTGTAATTGTTTGGCTCAAGCTTGCTGAGTCATCTGAAGGACAAAGACATGGCTGGAGAAACACTTGTGCTTTACCTGACTGATGCCACCACCACTGAGAAATCTCAGCTTTGAAATACAGAGCTATCAAAATCACCATTTTTTACTAGCAAACCACATCAGGTGCCCTATTGAATTTCTCTCTTCACAAAGAATTAACACATTTTCCTAGAAGGGGAATCAAGTAACTGAACAAGTCAGTAATGAGGATACTGTTTTTTAAATACTTCAGTACAAATATAACTTTCTCTTGCTCGTATCCAGCCAAACTTTTGCATTAATAATCTGCAACAGCAGTGTTCTAAACTATGGGTGTATTTTTTTTTAAAGGGGCATATTAGCTTTTCAACATAAAAGCTGAAGCCTAATTTAATTGCTAAGTGGCAAAAGATTGCTAACACAAGTACATTCCCTGGTGGGCATTGTGCTCTAGCACAATCCCCCCACTTGCAGAATGCCTGGAAGACAGCAGGGCTTTTTCAACAGAATGAGCTGTTTTCATGAAGCACTGAACCAGCTGCTGTCAGATATCTGAAATCAGGCTCAGGAAAAGAATTCCTCATGTGTAACACAATGAACACTCTGTACAGGTAGGTCTCTCCTGTGCTGCAGGGCTACAAGGGCAGCACCATTAGTCCATAAGAGCAAGTTCAGTGTTTTGCACAATAAAAGCATAAAAGCAGTGCCATATTTAAGCATTTTTCGTTTGTATAGCTGTAATTATTGCTTAAATACCTGAGCAAAGAACTGTGATGCTTGCTCATCAGCAGTTATAATTGTGTGAGAAAGAGATCATTAATAAGGAAAAGAGACACAAATTCAAATCATCCCTCGCACAATGTAAGAGCTCCAATTTTTTCAGAGCCCTTTAATCTTTTCAGGCATGTCTCATTCTTCCCCCCGTTTTTGCTTCCCTTCCTTTATTCCTAATTTGAACTTCTGCTATGCTTCAAACAGATTTCACAATCCTCCACCTCATCCTCAGCCACAGATCCCAAGTGGCACCTATTTTACAGTCTGTTCATCCCACCCTTCCCTAAGATGTTGGTGCCAACACAGTTCACTTCTGTATTTTGCCCTTTCCCAGTGCCACTCTCACTTGAAAAAATCTCATTTCTCTTCTTGCTCAGGGCACACCACACTGAACAGTTTGTTTACAGGTTTTAATAGAAGTCCATCAATCTGTGTGGACCCCATCACAGCTCTGCACTTTACCAGCCCCTGAGCACACATTCCCCTCTTGCAATGGAATTTCATGTGGGCTTTTTTTTATGATAGAAAGATGGGAAAAGCATAAATAAACAAAAGCCAAGAGACTGGCCATAAGAAATCTGCTCCTCTATATCCTTCATTACTACTAGGACTTGAGACTTATAAAATATTGATTCAGTTAGAGAAAAAAAAAAACCACTGCATGCCACATTTGTCTATATAAATGTACAGTGCTGTTACAGTGCCCTATTTCCAAAATTTTAACCATAAAGAGCTTTCCTCTGAAATTTTGAGTTAAAAAAGGAAAAATAAAGCAGAGTTTTGCCTAATGCCACAAACCATTAAAAACCTACTGTGGCTTTTTTAGTTAAAACTTGTACACACAAAAGCTATCAAATTGTCAGTGCTTGTTTCCTGGGGACAGAGACAAGAGAGATTTATTTTCTGAACAATAGCTTTGTTCCTATCAGACAGCAGAACTTGTTTGGGACCTCCTAGAATAAACAGCAGAGAAAGAAGAACATGAGTTTTTCAATGACCTGTGAAGGGAGGAGTTTGAGGGTCACATAATGTCAAACATCACTGGTAGTGCAAGAACTTGTGGACAACTTCACTGTTACCTGTTGTAACTAATTTATTCTAAGAGAAAAGCATAATTTCAAATTACTACAGCAACTTATTTTCTCTGCCCCACATGACAATCTTGAAGATAAATTATTGTCTTTTGAGAGTAAGAACCTTCTTTGAAGTTTCTCAGGTTGGACACCAAAATGAGCATTATGTTATTTGAAATCTGGCTGATCTCCAAGCTGATTTTAGGGGAAGTCTCTGCAAACATATGCTTCTAAGGAAAGAGGGGGAAAAAGTCCCATGCATTTGCTGGTGTAGTCATAGTCAAACATGTAAAAAATGGTTTAAAAGAATTTGACTGTTAGGACTCTGTTTTGGGAAAAAAACAAGACCCTGGAGCTTTTGCTGCTGGGGAAATGAGTGCCCTGCACTACCAAATTCTTTCTTTGCTCTTCAGCCTCTCATCATGAATTGCACTGAAGTGCAAACGCTCAACCTGAAATGGATTTTTCTGAAAGGTCAGGTCCACAGCACATGTTTGTTTGGCATTTGATCTAGCAGGAAATTAAAACTTCTGATGATTTTAAGAAAGGAAGGATCAATACCTGAATGGAAGTCCTCAAGTGTAAATTCACCCAGGGACTGGCAGGACCTACCTATATACACACTGGCATGTGAACTTCAGGCTGCAAAGCCAGCGTGTCAGGATGTCAGAGCAAGGTTGTTCTCAGAGACTAACAAGAACAACATTCAAAGCACATGCTCACTTCAGCTCTCAGCATTTACTCATTAAGCTCTCCAGCTCTCAGCATCCATTCATTAAGCTCTCTGTTCCTCATGAATATGGAATGTCCTGAGCTTTCAGCAGGTAAAGATCGAGATGCTCTTTTATCAGTCTAAGCATGCTCTTGTGTGCACAACACAAGGTGGGGAATTAACTTAGAACAAAACAGCTAAATTCATGTGGTATTTCTTCACAGAGTTCAGCCAAAAGAACTTCCATCAAGAGACAGCCTTCTAGTATCCCAGGACAGCAAATTGTGGCTAAGCCATAATATTGTATCTGCTGGGACCCTCGTGGCAGGGAGGAATGATGAATCTGACTCCATGTTCTCAGAAGGCTAATTTATTATTTTATGATACTATATTATATTAAAGAATGCTATACTAAACTATACTAAAGAACACAGAAAAGATACTTACTGAATGCTAGAAAGATAATAATGAAAACTTGTGACTCTTTCCAGAGTCCCGACACAGCTTGGCCCCAGTTGGCCAAAGAGTCAAAAGAACTCACACCAGAATCCAATGAAACAATCACCTGTGGGTAAACAATCTCCAAACACATTCCACATGAGCAAAACACAGGAGAAGCAAATGTGTTAATTACTGTTTTCCTTTTTCTCTAAGGCTTCTCAGCTTCCCAGGAGAAAAATTCTGGGCAAAGGGATTTTTCAGAAAATGTGAATGTGACAGCAATAACTTGAGACACTCTAAAATTCTGTTTCATACAGTGGCCTACTCACAAGTAGAGTGAACTGCCCCAAACACAGAAGACATTGCATGCCTTCTAATTTTACAGACAATTATTTTGTAACCAGACAGAAAAGATAATGTCTCTCCAAAAGCTTCCAAGAAAAGCAGTTTCCTTTCTCCATCAGGAACTGACCATATTCCTCCCTGCTTCTTGGTGCTTTCCAGTCTGCACTGAGTTAGACCCAAACACAGAAACACTTCATTTCCCCAGAGAGCAGCCAGTCCTTTTAGCTCATTCAAATTTGATCCCAGATAAAAATAACAGCTCTTTGTGGCATAGATACAAAAGCAAAATGATGCAAATATCCTAAATGAGCAAGTATATATTATGCATACATGTAATTTTATTGAAGCATCACTTATTTAATAATGCAAATTCAGTTATTTAATAACGCAAATTCATGTTTTAGCAGTTCAGTAAATAAATCAAGAATAAGTTATTCAATAAAGCATGTGGGCTAATTGACATATGCCAAAAACAATTACCTAATAGAGTGTTAGGTCTCAGCATAAGACAACCTTGCTTATCTAAAGTAGCAGGAGATTTTAGTCATCAGCTCAGGACATTTGTTCCACAGCTCATCTAAAATCAGCCAGAAACACTGTGCCTCCTAGCACTGTTTTGGGATATCAATTCAATATTGACTTAAACAAAAGTGTGCTGCTTAATGAATTATCAGCTCAACTCTCCAGTCCTTTAGACATTTCAGTCTCTGAAATGTCAGATTCAAGCACAGCTTTCGTGTGGAAAGAGCCATCAAACACCAGTTATCTGCAAAGCACAAACAGAGCTAAGCGCTCTGTACATCTCCATACCTTGCAATAGAGCAGGATGAACAGAAACCTCATTTCAGCCTTGTTCTGCTGTATTTATGACACAGACATGTCCATAATATGGTCTGCATTTCCCCTCTCAATAATGAGCACAGAATAATCCCAGAGTGAATTTACTACTAATCTGGGTAGGTCTATACCTTTGCCATGACAGCTGGAGCCCATATACCACGGAATGGTTTTTTCACACAAAAATCACTTAGGTCTCATTTCTGGCAGAGTGCACTAACAGAAAGTGCTTGCAAAAAGAAACCCAGTGTATTTCAAAGTATCCTTTTTTAAAGGACATTATACAGTGAGTACCTACAAACCATTTATTTGTTAAGAAATATCAGTAAATCTATGAAGTAATCTGCAATTAAGCAGAAAAAGTTATTCAAGATGCTTGATTTTTCTGGTAGGAAAGAAACAAGGACTTCTTATAGTAAAGTCATGACTGCAAGACAAACTGAGAGGTTACCAGCAGGCATTTCTGACTTTGGTACACAATTATCGGCAAATTTCTGTGCATCAGTGAAGGGATTCCAAGTCTGATAATGGGAAAGGCAACAAAAAATCCATCACTGACAACGTGGACAACAATGCATTAACCAACAAAGGCAGACTCAGCAGACATTAGCTAATACTGAAGAGACAGCATCTATCCTCTAGGTAATCACTGGCCTCTCATGAAACACAGAGCCTTAACCCAGAGGAAGTTGTAAGTTTAGGATAAGGACCTAATGATGGCATACAAATACCTACTACTGGGAAAACAGGAGACAGGAATTTAACTACCATCAGCTCTGCTTTGAGAAGTTTACTGTCCATAACCACCATGTGCCATGTAAACTGAGGCCACTCTACAGAAGCTGCCACAACTTTCTGGTGTCCTCACAGAACAACAGAAGAGAATGCTAATTTGAGCTAGGAGTTAGACAAAGAGATTTCACTGAAGTTTAACAAGATTCTCTAGCTATGTTAGAATCTACAAAACTGTTGAATGCCAAGTTATGGCAGATTCTTTAAAATTCTGCCTTATGCTTAGACTAAGTTTAAACACTCACAAGAAAGGTAATTGATTCACTGACAGGTTACCATTCACTGAGGATGTTATTTCCATATGGAGGGTATGGAATATTTTCTTGTTAAGTGTGCTGAGGATGGACATAACAAGTAATTGTCCCTAAACCATACAGCATATGTGGCAGAAGATATTTTAAAAGAACAAGAACCAAATAAGAGAGAAATATTTGCCAGTGAGATTACCCAATGCATCACCAAGATTCATCACCAACTCAAAATATAGAGAGAACTGTAGGATCTCATATCATGCTGTACATGAAAATTGCCAAATCCTGTGTGATTTCTTGGAAAGGTGACTCTGGTATCTTAGAAAGACTCTCAGTATCAGTGGCACAGCTAGAACTGGCAATTATCACAAAGTCTGGGTGAGAGCCAGCTCTTGTAAGGTTTCCCACATTAAATCCTCTGACAGGGACACAGACTCTGATGGTTATCCCAGCTGAACTGCTGAGTCCCTCTGGAGTGTAGCCAGGCACTCAGCATGGAGAGAGAGGGAGGCTACCCTCAAAACCAGGGTGTTTTTAGGTGACACAGCCCCACTAGAGGCACAGCTGCATTCCCAAAAGCTGAGCAGAAATCCCAGGTAAGCCTGACACAGCACTTTATTTCTTCAAGTATTTTATGGTACAGTCAGCAGCTGCCAGGAAAAGAGAAGTTCCCCATCACACTGCAAATGAAGTCACTTCTCCCACGTGCCACAGAACCTCCTCAAATTGAGAGGTCAATCTATCAGACACAAAGCAATTAGCCCCCAGTTCAAAACCACCTTCCCCTTGCAGTTTCCTCTCCAAAAATGAGACATTTAGTTTGCTGCTGTTTTATGCAATCACACAGAGTTGAATTCCAGTTCTAATTCTACCTTGCCCAAAGGCAACAACAGGCACGCAGCAGCCTTAGAACAGCCTTAGTCTACAGGAATGGCTGTGGATTGGGGGTCTCCTTGCTTCTACACACACATGGAGTGCAACCAGTCTCATCAAACCCGTCTCTGAAGGGCTGTTCAGCCAGTGCTGGGGGATACAGAAGTGCTCTCCTAGGTACCAGCATCTGCTTAGGTTTTCAAAATGAAAAATGAAGGAGAGCAAAGGAAAATACTTGAAAGAGGATGCTTAGATGAGACCCAACCATGTGTTGGTGCCTGCACTGCAAATTTCACTTCCTTTCAAAGAATTCCTCTTCAAAACATCTCTGTGATCCTTTGCAAACATACTTCTCCCTGTCACTTTCCAAACTGTCACAAAAGTAAATTGGATACAAAGTCACTTTGAATGTTCAAGGATTTAAGCAAATTCCCTGGAACTCTGTGTTGCCTCCTGTGATTATTCTACTGTAAAAACACTTATTGATCACAGGGTGAACAGGAATACACTTTCCATCACACATGCTACATTTTGAAGTTGAAAGCACAAAATTCACAGGAGAACCTCTTATTCCATAATAAAATCTTATAAAAAATAAAACTCAAGTTGATTATGCCTAATCAAAGAGGGAAAGAGACTAAAACTTAGTAGTTTCTGCAGATTGACAGATGGTCACATCTAGCTAATCTCATCATGTTCCTTACATATTAAATACATCAGCCAATGCCCAGCATTGTAAATTATTCTGTGACTACACGGCACTGAAAAGGAGAAAGGTCCTTATCCTTGGTAGCTCAGTAGTTGGGGATTTTTTTGAGCAGAAAAGAGTTGTTTGAAATGAATGGCATGAAAACTGAGCTGAATGACCAAAGGACACCCTGCTAAAAATGACAAAAAGCCACATCTCTCCACCTGGAGCTGCTACAGTACCCACAGATAGAGAAAGAAGTGACATGACTAAGGGAAGAAGTAACTCAAATCAGGTTAAAAATCCCCAGCTGGAAAGCAGGGTCCATAATAAGAACCAGGCTGTAGTGGGTGTTGTGCTGGCTGTGGCCAGGCTGCTAAGCCACACCTGAGCAAGCCAAGCAAAACCTCAGCTGGGTACACCCATATGGCACTTCAGGGACAACACTTCAGGAGAAGTCATTCCTGTACTCAGGCTCTGAGAAATGCTGCACTCACCTACTGTAGGATGGAGCTCTTGCCTGAGTCTGCTGTGGCAGGGGAGTGCATTTTCTGCTGTGATTTCTCTCTTTAGAGCCTCTGACTAGACTCACTTCTGATGCAGAATCACTCCCAGTGAATTAGGTTTTAGCCCTTGGATAGAGACTGAGTGGGGAAATGGCCCTTTCGACATTCAGATTCATCTGTTCTCTAACTGATATGCACAGAGTAAATAAACTTCATTTACATAAAAGAACATGATGATTTCTCCTCTAATGAAGGATTAACTATCAATGCCATGAAAGGCATCTGGCAGCAGTAATCCATGAGCCTTCCTTCTTAGGGGCCTGGACTACTTACAGAAATAACTTCTGTTCCAGCTGGGAGGACACTGACAGATCAACAAATGGATTAACACAGTCCCAAAGGCTCACAGATTCAGTCCTGTGCCCCAGTGACCAGGTTGTCCTTTTCCCCAGCACTTAGCTGCTGCAGTAGTTATGCTGTGTAGGCCTGAATTGCCACGTGAATATTCCAATAATCAGCACAGGATAGAAGAGCAAAACCTGTTTTCCACAGTCTCAGAGCTCTCTGCTACTGACTCAGGAATCCAGGGAAGTTGTGTCATTTTCCTGACCTTCAGATACTCTAAGTGGGGACAAATGCTTCTGCCTTACTCAGCTTATTATTCTGGCATAAAACACTATTTAAATGCTGATAAAATAATTATAAAGCAGACAACATCCCATGGAAGAGAAAATGAAAGTGGCAGCACGATCTGAGGGGACAGTGTATCTTAATTCAAAACGATAGTGGAAATATAATGATACAATTAGAGTGGTAAACAAATCTAGAGGTAATGAATCAATTTATTAAACTAAATGTCACTATGCATTCCTACCATGTAGGCACAATTCTCAGAAGAATGCCTTAAATAAATCTGAAGAACTCAAACATACCAAGATTGCAATTCAAAAAACTAATGGCAAAGTCTACCATTTAGGACTGCTAATAAGATTTCTGCAGTTTAATAGCTTTTCTCCCTAAAATAGATTTTGCTTAGCCATGTAACTAAGCTCACAGATCTCTGCTCTTGACCTTCTAGGGCAACTTCCATGACTGTACTAAAATATACACCACACTCCTAGGTCTGGGAGACAGATTTGTTGCCACAGAGGCTGGGTCACTGGAAGGTTAATTCTTTCAGTAACTGTTTCTCAGCAGGACTCTGGTATCACATCCAACAGCTCTGCTCCAGTATGCAGTGATGAAATGAAGGTGTTTATCTGCACAAGAATGGGTGGGTAGGAATGGATCCCTGTTTGTGGGGTGAAATCCTGACACATCCATCCAGACATCGAAATTGGAGGCTTCCGAAGCAAAGACTGCCATAAATAAGAACAAGTCTCCTACTACATGATGCTCCTGAAGCCCAAGTCCTCAGGAAAAAATTAAACTCTTAGCTAAAATGGGGAATGATATTTCCATGCTTAGAAGAGAGGCCTTCTTGCCATACAGGGTATAGCCACCTTCTTTTTGCCTTTTTTTTTTTAATGTGATTAATTCTCCTGACCTCACAGATCTGAAGATGTAACTCATAAAATGCAAGGTTATTACCTGTGGAGAGAGGCCACAAATGACTGTGTTTGTGCTAAGACAGAATCTCAGGAGTGACCTCTGGGAATGGGATAATGGAGATGCAAGTTTCAGCTCCAAGGAGGCTTTACTGGACAAGGACACACATCTGGAAATGCTAAGGGAGGGGTGGGTGACAGCAGGACTTACTTTGTTTAGGCTCCAGACATCTAAAGCACCTGGGATTCTCCAACCACTCCAGAATGGCTTTGGATCAACTCTCCATATATATATATATATATATATATGTGTGTGTGAACAGCCAGCCAACAATAAATTGGCTTTGCTCCATTTACCTCAGGTATCCTATAACCCAACCATTTCCAATATTCCCTTCCTTTAACTTTGCTAGTGCATTACTCTTCCCAGGCTGAAAGCATATTGAAACCCAACAACCAAGTGCAGCACCTGTGGAACAGCTTCATTCATCCTCCCATGACATGAGAAAACCCCACATCCCACAGAAGGACCAAGAGATGCACACAGCCCATTCATACTGCATTAGGAGAGAGAGGAGAGAGGTACCATCCTGAGACTGGAGAGGAGTATCTCCTTCCAACAATCCCCTCCCAACAGCAGCACAGAAACTTCCCTTACAGCTCCATAAAACACACTAGCTGGGGAAGAGATCTGCTCATCAGGGCCAGTTACAATTATAAAAATACATTTAATAAAATTTATATAAAAATAATGTGCCGCCTCACTGTAAAAGGTACAGTGCCACCACATACACACCAGCACACTGCCACTGCACATCCCAATGTGCTATGGTCACATCAGCCTCATGAAGCTCCACTTACTCAGCAAATTCAGTATACATACAAGCCTGCATGAAATATTCCACCCTGCTGTCTGCTGGTGTGGGGCAGCTGCAACACAGGCATGTCTGACCAACACGTACATTTATTTGCTTTTGCTGAGCTTTAAAATAAGGCTTCGAGCCTATGGAAGCAGCTGCATGCTGCCTCAGTAAAACCTCTGAACAAGAGTTTGTTTACAAAGCAAACTGAATTTCTCTGGGCCACCACCAAACAAAACTGAACCTCCCAGACAGCATGTCTGTTCTCAGAGATGGCAACAGAACCACTTGAGCTCCCATTAGTATTTAAGCACACAATTGGGAACAACCCACCCAGAGCTGGGTACCAGACCTGCTGTGTCAGAGGCTGGTGACTGCTAGGTTTCCCTCAGAGACTGCTGCAGGAAGAGCCAGCCCCACACCTTCAGGAGATGGGAATTCTCAGCTAACTTTCATGCATGTGGCCTCTCTCTAAAGGCACTGAAAAAGAAATCACAGCACAACATTGCTGCAGAGCCCTTCAGAGCCATCCTGGAGCAGGCTGTGCTCACCCAGCTCAGGCAAGGTGCACGGGAATGCACAAGAGAGCCCTTTTACTGCTCCCCACACTGCTGCAGAGGACACAGACACATCACCCAGGCTAGCTCAGCCATGGCACAGACTGCCTGCTGTCACTTGCCAGGGTGCCCAGCTGCACTTGGCTCTGTCCAGCAGATGGGCTGCTCCCACCATGTCCCATCACCATCACAACCCCAGACCACCACAGGAAGCTCTGCATACCTTGCCAACAGCTCACCTTGGCCCTTGCTCATGTCCAGTGTGGATGTGTAGCTCTCACAGAGACCCTGGCTGTTTAACAGGTGGGAACAGGGAAACACTGCTCAAAATGCACTACTCCTGTGTGCTGCCTGCAGCTTTGGTCACAAGCAACCTTCCAGGCCGCTCCACAGCTTTTTGCTCTGATATCCATACAATTCACCTGCAGTGCCTTGCAAAACACATGCTTCTTTGCAGTTGGCCTGTCCATTTCTCCCCTCCCTCCAAGGGACAAAGGAGGCTTATCATCAAAAGAAGACAGACACGGATATCAGCAGCCTACCAAATCTGCTTGAAGCCAGGCAAACAGCAGCTCTGACCTTGGAGGCAGTCAAAACAAAATCACATCTTATCTCATTCCCAGCATGGGTATCTGATTAGTTGGAAGGACACTTAACATGGCGAGACAGAAGTACCTTCACTGCACACAGGAAAATCTTGCCTGCACACAGAAAAAACAATCTGACAGTAAATTCACAAGGGTAAGTTTGCAAGAGTTAATTCATGAAAGGTGGTGACTGCATCCTCAAATCAGCTGCCTGCATGCCATCCTATCACTAGGGTCACTTGCCTTTCCTGCCCCAGAATTCAGTGTCTGATTCCAGTGCTGGGCTACCAATATGCAATTCCATTAGAGAAGAGTTATGCTTCAAGACTACACTTGGGATAAACTGCTAATCCCCCCTCCCCAATATACAGGGCTAGAAAGAAACTGCAGGCTGGTGTCATTTGCATCACAAACTATAGTGGGTGAATATTCTCCGCAGTGAGAGGGTGAGGTGAAGAACTTCAGCTGAATGAAATCAGGAACTTCATTCTGGGGTTATGGCATACATCTGGGAACTGAAATGTAGCTGTCATCTAAAGACATCTTTGCTGAGTATTTTATTGATGTGCATGATTTTTTTAAAAGGAATAAAATGCTATCCAAAGAAGTTATCCCAGTGTATGTAGTACCCAGTGTAAGCCAAAACCCTTAGTGGAGAAAGGAGCAGGTTGAGAGAGATTGTGGGATTTGCAGAGCCAACCACTTAAAAAAGCAAATCATCTCCGAGGACAAACCACACTGAAATTGTTCCCAGGCTGCATTCAGGGAAGGGAGGAAGAATGCTCAAGTTCTGGAAGAAAACCTTGCATTTTCTCACCTGGGCAAGTGTAGAGACACTTTATTTAAAAAACAAACATGTTTTCTATACCCAAACCCACTTCCTCTGCTAATTTAAACTTAAAGGAGTTCCTGATCCTGAACTCCATAAAGCAAAAAAATATTTTTGAAAGAGATACTGGAGAAATAGACAATTGTCACAGCCAGGTTTTGGGAACCAGTAATTTACTTGGTCATTTGTGGATGCCAGGACCCAGAAGCTTCATTGCATTAGAAATTTACAAAAGACTCATGAAAACACAGAAAATCAGCTACATAAAATTTCAGATGACAGTGTGATGAGTAAGTACATTGCCATCCTGTCCACCTGGTGATGACACTTGGGTACATTTACCCAAGACATACATTGTCCTTTCCATAGGTGCACACTGCTGTAGGCAGTAGAGCTTTCCCCATGGCAGTACCAGAAGCTCAGTGCACTGGGAAAAAAAAGTATTGATGTGCAATACAGCCTTTACTGCACACAATTTCAATACTTTTTTTATCATGTGATCGACAAATGATCCAAGATAATCAGAGATATTTAATGAATATTTCATTGTGAATATTTCATCGTTTGTGACGACTTAGAAAAGAAGAAGCTACTTCAACTGCTGATCAAAATAAGCTCCGTGAGTGGTCTGTAGGGTTAGGGAAGAGCAAGACAAGCAGATTTTACTCCTATCAAGGAAGCACAGACTTTTCACTGGCCTACCACAAGAACAGATATTTACTGACACACCAGTTTTCAAGGCACATATGATGGTTATTGATATAAAAACACTGCCTTCTGAAAGAACTGCATACTGCATGTGGTCATGAAGCTGTTCTCAGCCTCAATCCTCTGCTGAAAATACTGTAAACACCCCATACACAAACAGTCTGTGCTTGAAATTCAAACTGACAAATTATCTGATTCATAAAATAGAAACAAAATGTCTCCAACAACAACAACAGAAATTCCAAGTAAATCCAAAACATAACTCCTTATCAGAGAAATTAATGAAATTACAGACTCCTAAAATGATGGTAAATCATGCAAAGAACTGACTCAGCAGTTCTCCATGTCCCCCTGAGTGGGTAGCAGTGGAGGCATTTCAAGCTTAGTGGGAACCTCCATTCCATTCCTATCTTCAGGATCCAGTTTCAACAGGAAAGCTGAGCTAGAGAATCAACACAGCTCCCGAGTCCCCCCTGGCTGGTGGGGTGCACCGGCCACACAACAGGAGGGAGCCACACTTATCAGGAGCAGCATTAATTTCTTCTGTGAGAACAAAAGCTTCAGGTATGTGCCACAGGAAGATAAGCATCTGGCTCCTTATGCACCGGGAATAAATGGCATTTAGACCCCTGTGCTTCCTGAAGGACAGACTTGAGGACTCCAGCAGGCTGTACCTGCCCAGCAGCAGTGGATTGAGACTTGTTTCTGTGCCCTTAACCAGACCTACGTCCTTGCACTCCCCTTGAAAACACAACCAGGACTGAAACACAGCAGTGGGAGGGCACAGGAAGCACCTGAGGTTTCCAAAATCACCAAGCAGGTGTGTGAGACCTGGTAATCCACAGGTAGCATCCTGGTAGCATCCACAGCCTCAAAGGCAGGGAAAGGGCAGGTCCCAAGTGATGCTTATAAAGTCTGTTAACAGAAAACTGGGCGCAGAGACCCTGTCTGGGTTGGCAGCCACTGAGTTATTTGTGAAATAACATGGGGATATTTCAAGTTTAAAAAAAACAAAGTCTACACCCCCAGGAACCCGAGACTGCACTGATGTTACACTGCAATGTGGGGACCTGGGGAGGGAGATCCCAAAGTGTTACAGTGAAACAACAGTGAGAACCAGTGGGGCACAGACCTCACCACAGCCACAGGGTCAGTGGCTGCAGTGACCCTGTGACCCCACACCATGCTCTGCTCACAGAGACTGCCCAGGGTGCTCCTCTTTGATTTGAGACTTGCCAAAAATTTGTCCCAGCTGCTCAAAGAGGTGCTGGGGATTAATCTGCTCCTGAACAAATACATTCCCTCTCTAACAACCTCATGTGCTAGACTGCAGGAGCCAGATGCAAGCCACACAGTTTTCAGGACATCCATTAACAGCAATAAGCACAAATTCATTATGTGTCTTACCAGCTCTGGGTAGGTGATAGTATTTTCCCTCCTGTAAATCAGTCCATAGCAAATTAAATCCCTAATTTCACTACAGGGATTTGTATTAGCTTCCACCAGCCTTGACTTTAAGCTGCTTATTTCACCTCAGACATCACTGTTTCATTGATTAGAACATATAAATAGAAATGTGTTTCTGCATCAAGACTTCTTCTGTATTGCACAGGATGACAGATGTATTATATGACTACACAAGAAGTAACCAGCCAATTCTAACCCCAATATGAAGTGCAAGTTTGGAATATTTCCACTGAGAACAGTAGGGTTAAATTTGTCCAAACATATTCATAGTAGGCTTTTGCATGCTGATTTTTAACTTATGATAAAAATTAAAATCTCACTGCTGTTTATTTCTAAAACAGCTACTGATATAAATGGTAATCATGTAATGAAAGAATGCATAACTAAATATACTAGAACAAAACACATTACTCAAAAAATCTTTCATTTTCAATTTTATGGAAGACACTGCAGTCCTTCTCATAAAAGATAAACAGATTTTTTTGTTTTCAGTCACCTGTAAAAATGAATTTAACTATGAGAATGAATGCAGCAGTCAGAGGCAAGACTGCAGGCAGCTCTTGCAGTTCCACTCAACATGCACACAGTGTCAGGACCTGCTCCAGAAAACCCTCCTGCTGCTGAGAAGCACCTGTGTACCATTGAGCTTATTTCAGTGCATGAATCCTGGGAAACCAGGGCTGGAGAGCAGGCAATGATCCACCCCTCACCTTTGCAGCACACAAACTCTACCTTGTGATCCCCCCACTGCCTCCTGCTGCCCTGAGAAGCTGGGATGTAAGGGCAGAATGTGCTTTGCCAACAGCCAGGCTGTGCTCTGCTGTCCATGTGCCATTTCTCTGCAGGGAATTCAGGATACTCAAGTCTTACATTTGATGCTCTGTGCCTCTAAGATTCACATCTACCATGGTAGAGTTTCTTCCACTTCTTAAGTATTAATTACAATATTTTCTTAGATCACTTGTTGAGTATCTATCCCTGAAACCCATTTCAACATATTTTTTAATTTAAACTGAAATTTGTAATCCCTTAGAAAGGACCTTCCAGGATACTCAGTTGCCCAGGGTTAGGCATTTTCATTGCACTTCTCTCTGGACTAATCCCAGCTAACCAAGCTACATTCATTAAGCACAGACAATCACTTAATCCACTATTTTCATAACAGGGGCCGGATCCCACAAAATGTTGTCACATCACTTATTCCATCCTATGAGAGGAAGAAGGATGATGAGGCATCAATACTGACCCTAATTGTCAGAGCTACAAAATGCCAGTTTGCAATTAAACTTCCTTCCCAGTTTGGGTTTTGCTTTGACTCTAGATCTCATTATAACATACAGAGCAGTTTTGTCCAATGCTATGCCATGTTAAATATCCTGCTATAGGGTACTTAGGGCAGAACACCTTTCTAATGATGGGAATTACATTTCTATTAGATTTGCTGCACACTGGAAATCTGACACTGAGTGTTGCTCAATGCATGAAAAATCTGATTTATCTATTAATTTATTTAAAGTCACTTTCTGCTTACTTTGCCAGTGCCTTGAGGAACACTGCAGTAATGAAGAGGCTCTGCAGAACTCCTGAAGGTCTTACAAAAATAAGATATGATAATTCAGCAGTCCCTGTAGAAATCTGAAGTATTTTCAGTAACATTATTATTATTGAACACTAATAAAGGAGTCCCTGGCTTGCAGTACAGGTATGGTGGTACTGCTGACAAGATTTCATTAAAAATTCCTAGAGGGCAGCAGGGATCCAGCTATGAAGACAGCACTAACATCCAAAGCTCTGAAGGGAAGAAAGCAGATTTTTGGCTATCATTTATTAAAAAGGAGCTTCCCTCTTCAGCTCATTCAGAACTCATTCTTTCAGCTATATTTCCAGTCCTTCAGTTCATGTAAAGCACATGTTAATGCACACCAAGATGGCATTTCAAGCTGGAGTATAGTTGTCTGCCAGGTTTTACATCCTTAGACACTTCGCTTCAATTTTGATTCATGTAATTGTCACACTAAGTTGTGGTAGAGGGAGCACAAGGAAAAAGGCTTTAAACCATGCTGTTATGGCTCCCTACCTCTTGATGTGACAGATATGTTATTAATGCACAGTAACTGCAGTATCTATTGACAGTGATACTTCCAACTCAACACTCTGTGCCTGTAATTCAGCTTGGTAACACATAACCTTGAGCGGTGTAATTGCTAAAGAAAAATGAGATGGAATTACAAATTTACTTTACTCTGACATATTTGAGAAAAACACACAGTTGGTAAATTGTGAGATCAAGAGAGTGAACACTGAGTGCCTGGGGCTGGAAATGTAATAATGTACCTCATCTCACAGCTCCCAGCCCAAACCTGCCAGAGGTCTGTGCAAGCTAAGCTGCAGTGGACAGGCTGCAGAGGCACAGGTGCCAGGGTACTCAGTGGCCATGGTGGCAAAGCAGTTTACCTGCTGCTGACCAGCACCAGACACTGCATGGGCCAGGTGCACCAGCTCTTCTTTGGCACTATTCACAGGGGCTGTATACCACACATTTTACCTGCACAGCTAAAATTAATGGTAGAGGAAGGGAAGGAAGGAGAAGAGTGTTTCTATGTTTAAGACACTGAAGACACATTAACTGGCAGCTACAATTTCTACCAGGTGCTTTAAAATACTGTATTTTCTGGGACCCCTGGACAATGGAAGGAATGATGAATCTGACTCCATGTTCTCAGAAGGCTAATTTATTATTTTATGATACTATACTATATTAAAGAATACTATACTAAACTATACTAAAGAATACAGAAAAGATACTTACAGAAGGCTAACAAAATAATAATGAAAACTCGTGACTCTTTCCAGAGTCTGACACAGAGTTTGACCCTGACTGGCCAAAAAGTCAAAACAATTCACATTAAACCAATGAAACAACCACCTGTTGGTAAACAATCCCCAAACACATTCCACATGTGAGCACCACACAGGAGAAGCAAATGAGATAAGAATTTGTTTTCCTTTTTCTCTGAGGCTTCTCAGCTTCTCAGGAGAAAATCCTGGACGAAGGGATTTTTCAGAAAATATGAATGTAACATTAAAGCATTTGGATAAATATGTGAAGCCACAAAGATTGCAGATGGGTCTCCAAACCTACAGTCTATAGAAGAGAAACCAAGGGAAGAAAGCAACTGGCCTAGAAATAAGTGTATGTGCATGGTTTGGTCTTGTTCAAGACAACGAGGGCTAACAGGAGACAGGGTTTGTGGTGCTCAGCCCAAAGCTGACACACAAAGGAAGGATCACTCCATGCCATTAGTCAGCTACAAATGATGGTTCTAACTTGATGAGGATTTTAGTCAGAATGAAACCCTGCACTACACCCAGCCCTTGGACTCCAAATGCAATGAAGCACCACTGGGATTTATGGTCCTGAATTTGTATTATATGCAAGAATCTGACAAAACTCCTATTTCCCCCTCTTCTATGTTCATTTAGCCTCTCATTACAGATTCATAAAAGTGCCTCAGTAAAATGAGGCTATTACAGTCCCAAGCAATTTTGATTTGTTTAAGACAACATGAATGAAAAATGAGAATGTAAAATATTTATACAAACAAATGACATTTTACCATTTTCCACGCTAAAGCAGCAAGAGGAGAATGAAAACACAGTTGACACTGAAATTCCTTCTCCCAGTAGGCAGAAATTAGAGATCAGTCATACATGACATAGAGTTAAAAACCAAAAAAAGTCAGTTCAGGAATTTAACCATGCTGTGGCTTGCATTTGCAGCTCCAGCCTCATTTCTTTGAATACATCTTCTCCTATAACTGCAGCAGAAAAATGTGCAAACCAGTCTCTGTCTTGGCTTCCTCACCCCCATTCCTGCTTCCATCTAAGTCCAGCCTACAGAAGGCAGTTCTGAACATGACATGCCTACGTACTGCTGCTGTGATGGGTGTGGAGATGCTTGGCTGAGGACTGCTGGCCCTAAAGGCTTGATTCCAGCTGTGCTCATGGTTTAGCACAAGGCCCAACTATGTTGGCTCTTGAACTGATTGTTCTGTACTTCATTTAACCCTTACAGTACACATTAATTACCTCAAGTGTATTAGGAAGCCATTCTTAAGGCACACAGCTGCTATGGAAACAGCTTTTGTAGGAAGCAGATGTTCCACTCTCTCCATAAACCCAGCAGCTTTCATAGCACCTTGTGCTGTTGGCAATACCCAAGGAAATACTGCAGTCACAACAAGTGAACCAGGCAGCCTGCTGCCTGCCATCAGCACTGCTGTTTCACTGGAGACATCATTCCTAAACAGAGACCCCAAAAACAAGTTAGACAGCCAAGGCTGCCTCACACAGGGATTACTTCTGAAGAGCTCTACTCTGTTTTCAGCACCTGCAAAAGGCATTAGCAGCCATCACAGCCAGCACAGTGAACAGGCACGGAGAGGTGCTGAACAACTGGCTGCTGCAGACATGGATTATTAACAAACACAGGCCTTCCAAGGTTGCTGAGCACCCCTGGCATATTTTGATAAGAGAGCAGAAAGGCAGCAACTTCTTTTCATGATTCCTTGCAGGGGAGCCAGCCCCATGCTGGCACAGCCATAGCAACCCAGACAACAACAGAGCATCAAGGCAGATGAAATCACAGTGACAGAACTGCAGAAACCACCCGAGTGAAGCATTTTCATTAGGTACTGCCCAGCTCCAGAAAGCAGCACCTGAGCCCTTTCTCCTTGAAACACTTAACTGGAGCTAAGTTTCAATCAGGACTTTTTGCCTTGAGTCCATGCTGCTTTTCATGTAACATTCACTTGTAAGCCAAGGGTTGTGATCACACAGGGAAGAGAAGACCAGACTTATCTTTCAGTTCTCAGGGTGACAAAAACCACCTCTGAATAGCTCTGGCACACAGCTATTCATTGTAATGCACATGTGGAGCTCCCCTTTACAAGAGGCCCTGGTAACTGCAATGATAACAAAAGCCCATTATGAGAAGATGGTAGCTGCTGGCAGATGCCAGCAAGGAAGATGCTAGCTGCTGGCAGATGCCAAGTTGCTAATGACCCCACAAAGATGAAATCAGAGCCAGGGCTTAACCAGCTAATAGCCTCAGCAGATGCCATGGGCCTGGCTCTCCTGGAGCAACAGGAGGGGATGCACCAGAAGCAGCCGCAGCTCGGCCTCAATGACAGAAGCCTTTGTGTGGCAGCAATGCTACCCAGTCAGCCTTAGACCCACCCAGGTAGCTGCTCATCCCCTCTGGGGCTGCAAAGATTAAAAGAACACATCTGTGGTCCTTGAAGCACTGCTGCTTCATTTTCATTAAACTATCGACTGCTATTTCAGAGAAGAGTCAGGAAACAAACCTCTGCTTATCTAAGAAAAATAGGAAAGAAGAGAAAACAAATGGCTCCATCCCAAGCAAAGACCTCTGCTCTATTGATTACATTTAGCAGCACAAACATGCCTTTTCCCTCATCCTCTCTCCAGCCTGCCCCAGATCTGTGAATTAACCCTCCACAGGAAGAGGTGACCTGTGACGCACCAGAGAATTATGCTTTTATTTTTTGAAATGCATTGGCAGTCCAGCCAACAAAACACAACAGGTTCCCTCAATGAGGCAGTGAGGTAGAAGGGCAAACAGTCACTGAGACTCCTCTTACACCGTGCCTAGAAAAGCAATACAAGGGGAGGCTTGAGGAGAGATCCTCAAGCTCTGGGTCCCTCACACACACATCTGCATGGCAAGGAGAGGAAGGGAGAAGGAAAACATGGTTCAGGCAGCTAGAGAAATCAGATCTGCTTCTAACTGAACCTGTTCTTAATTGGGGAAGAGGTTGAGAATGTGAGGTCAGTATTTCCTTAACTCACCCCACACCTAGGGAGGGGGTTCAGTCTGCTCTGTCACCAGGCACTCAGGGACCTAGGCCTTCATTGCTGTTGTTTATGGAACAACAAATACCTCTTAAATATCTCTCTCAACAAACACCTTTGATCCCCACATAAATATTTTTATTTGTATATCCATCACAGGCTGTGGCCCAAAGACAACACACATTTTCATATAGTCAGGTTTTTTCTGTCATGTGTATAACTCAGTTAAGAAAGGAAAAGACACATATGAGGGTATTTTTCAGCAGTTTACTGTAGACTGGGAAAGCAGTTATTTTCTTTAGCTGCTGCTGTTATAAATCAAAATGTGTAGATAGGAAAATATTAAGGTATTTATAGCTATGTGAATAAGTGAGTTTGTGGAATGCTGGCCAAAGAAAGCCAAACAGTCCTTTCACTGACTGAAAATGACAAGCTTTTTGGCTTCCTTGGTAAAACAAAACTGCAAATGTTCATTTCAGATCAGTAAAAATACACCATAATGCAATATTTAAAGTATTTTGTTCATTTAATGCCATATATTAATAGCAATCTTGATAATGTTACAGGCAATATGAGGGTCACTCAAAAGGAAAAACACCTGACCTGTTATTTGTTGAAAACATCATACACAATCTACTCATATTTTTTTACCTGACCTCTTTGGCAAATTCAAATGTACTTCATGTACGATTTTAGTTAACCAAAGGAATCAGGCAAGTGTTCCAGCCCTCTTCTACTAGAGCACCCAAGCCCTGGGTAACACAAAATACTTTATCTGGTCTTGTGTGCTCAGGGCAATGCCCAAAGCTCCCTGTGGCTGCAGGCAGCACCCACTGAGCTAAGTGCAGCTCCCCAGGAAGACTCCAGCCACCACCTGTTCCATTCCCCACTTCCTCTGCTTTCCACCATCTTCACCCATTTTACTGACTAGAGTAAAACTAGTGTAAACACTTAAGCATTCATTATCACACTGATACCTTGTCCAGGGACACACTGATTGCTACCAAGTCGTTTTGACACCATGCCAACACATTACCTGGGACCTAGCTGCCAACTCTGGCATTTTGCTTATTTTATGAGCAAGATGGCATTTTGTAATTCTAGTAACAAACCATTAAGACGGGCAATTAAGTACATTATATGGGGAATTAAATGTAAGGCATAAAGAGCAGCAGCAATTTCTGTGGTCCGTTGCTGTACAGAACCAGACAGATGTGTTTGTGTTGTTTGGTTTAGCAGAAGGATCCCAGCAGCAAGAAAGGGGATGGAACCTGACTCCCTGGGCCAGCTGGGCCAGTCTGGGCTGAAGCCCATGAAATGCTGCCCAGTTTCTTGACCTGGGTCAAGCAACTACCTGCCAGCATGAAAGCTGATCTGAATCCTCAATGTTTGCAAATGATCTTTCTGTTTCTGCTGTCCCAGCTTTGAACTCAATGTACACTTAACAGTCAAACTAAAAACAAAGCCATAATCACTGAGGTGGAAACGACTGCAAATACTGTTTAATATCCCAAACTGGTACCTTTTGCTAGCTGAGCTCCAAGGGCCAGCACTACCATGCTGTTTGTTTGGGGGGTGTTTCTTTGGAGGTCACCTGCAGCCACAGGAGCCAAAATTGCAGCACCTGGGCCTTCAACTCTGGCATTCAGATGTGACCTCCAGAGCTAACAAAGGCCATCTGCAGCATGGCCCCTTTCCCTCTGCCCTGCACCCTTATCTGCATTTGCCTGCCCAAGGCACTTTTGGGCAGCTAGCAGCTTCTACTGGTCTCATTTCTCCTCTCCCTCTCTCCCACCCATTCCCCCATAGGAACCCAGTCCTGTTTTTCTCAGAAATGCTTCCATTTCTCTCCACTAAAGGGACACTGTGTCTTAGCCCATGGACAGTATTTAACATACTGCAAAATGTTTATCTTCAACTAATTTACACTTTGTTATTCTTGCAGTCATCCATCTCTTACATTTTTCCGAAGTTTTTCAGCTGGGAATGGAAAGATAGATCCCAAGACTGTAAAAGAAGCTCCCACCAGGAAAGGTGTTCTGTGAATTGCTCTTTTAACAAACAGGGAAAGGATTTGAAAGCCAAAGAGAAACACAACAGTGACAACAGCCCTGACAGAAACCTGACTCATAATTCCTGCCTGTATTTCAACATCCCCTCAGCCACAGCATGCAATATAAGCATTCTCTTCTGAGCAGACTCAGTCAATATTAATTAAAGGCACAAGCATTTTAACATAGCCACCAGGCCGCTTTCTCCACCTTTGTGACAAAGGCATCACTTTCTTGCTCCCGCTCTTCTAAAATAATCTCCATCCCTGACTAAATTTACATTTCAAGGCAGAGTGCAGAAGGTCTCCAAAAACCTCATTAAAGTTCTCCTTTCACTGGGGCCAGACAGATGTTTTTATTTGCCAAAAAACAAACAGAGTCCCAAGCCAGGGGCAAATGTCTGCCCCAGGAAGGAGAGAGGTGAGAAGTGGCAGTGGTGGGCAGGTTTCACTGTCTGCAATTGGCTTTTGCAAAAGGTTAATCCCTAACGTGCTTCAAGGAGGCAAACACCAACCTGCTGTACATGCAGCTGCATACAATGGAAAGAGCTTTATGGCCAAGGACAAAAAGGTCAGGGACAGTCATCACATTCACATTTCTCCTGGAAAGCCATGCTGAAAAGCAAGCTCCTGAACATGAGCCTCTGCTCACAGAGAAACAAGCATAAACTAAGGAATATAAAGCTGCAGGTGGTAGGAAAGGGGCAAGAAAGCACAATGTGTAGCTGCTGTAAAGGACCTCATTTGTCCCAAGCATCCCATACATTCCCTGTATTGAGCTATCAAGCTCTGAAAAAAACAGCCCGTTAATAATTGGATTTGTAGACATGTGGTTTATAGAACACTAAGGCATGAAAGGCCTGATAAATAGAAAGAAACACGTTTTTGTGAACACTACTGCAAAGCAGGACATTTGTTGCTTCCAATACCACAAGCACTTAAGTTGAGCCTCATTTTTTAGATCCCATCCTTTAGATTATACTTGGGAAATTCCTCCAGCTCCTAGTAGAACTGGTGAGCTAAATCTTGCAACTAAACTACACCACACTATACAACAAAGAGGCTCTTCAGGCTATCAGTGCTTGCATGACTTTTACACACCTTGGGATCCTGCTTTCTCCAGAGGGACTGGCCTCAGCTGATCCAGATCCCATTTCAGAGCTCCCACCGTGTCACCACAATGCAGATGCAGCAGGAGCACTAAGGAGAGGGCAGGTGTGAGATGCCACTGCCCTCTCTCTGCACACATTGTACAATGAAGCCCCTGAAAATGAGGCAACTCAAGCATGAGATACCAAAGGAGTTACCAAGGACAAGCTCCCCTGCAGACTCCTGTGCTGAGGGAGCTGACCCATGAACAGAACTGCCTTCCTCAGCATCTGGGCTAGAAGCAAAGTCCTTCATGAGCACAGCTGGCTGAACAAACTGGAGGAGTCAGTTCCTTCCAACTCGGTGATAGCCATGAGCATGAAAGAAAAGCTTATGCGTAGTGTAATACCAAAACCAGCAGAAGAAAGACTGAAAACTGGGATGGAAAAAATAGAGAATTTAATTATCAAAGCAAGGAGTATCTTCCATCCAGATCTAACAAGTTACCACCAAACAAATGAATGAGTACTATAGCTCTAATTCCATCCAGCAAGACATAGATTTTGCTGAAATGATACAAAACACCATCCCTGCAAATTACTCTGCCACTTTTATCTCTTCCCAAACCTCTGCAGCTATGCTCCTGGGCAACTGTCCTGACCTTTGGTACAGCCAGGTACAGAGCTGATAGAGATGCAGACATTCCTTCCAGGTTATTCTCCCATGCTTCCTCTCACCAACCACTCTGTTCAGATCAAAAGGTTGACAGCTGAACTGTAGCACTGGAAAGAGAAGGTGCCACAAATAAACCTTCAGGTCATCTGAAAATTGTCTCTGAGAGACAATCACAATAAATCCCAATTTCTTTCTTGAGTTATATTACCAGCTTCTTTCTCAGAGCTGTGTATCAGAATACCCTGGAACACTATCATACTTCAATACGTTATTTCCGGTCTATTTACAAGAACAATTTACCCTCTAATTCTTTTCACTTCACCCATTTCTAAATCTGAGCATAACTGCTTCTTCTGCATTAAAATCTGTCTCATAGCAGGCTTATGTTAAAAAAGCAGTCATGTTTGTGAAGTTTCTGACAAAATAAGCTGGTATTTTGTTTGAAGTATGAGAGTTACATTTATTTTCCTGTTTGCTGACAACTTTTCAAACTACCACAATTCTATGCCCCTGTGATCTGTAACAGCTAGAGCGTGACTGCAGAACAAATTTAACACATTCTTGACTTGTTCTAATTCTGATTTTATTTTGGGGAAGTTAGGAGGCTTTTTCCTTAACCTTGTGATTCATTTTTGATGGGAAAAAAACCGCAAAACACACCCATAAATAATCCTGCCTTGTTTTAGGACTTACTGAAACAATTCTCTCCAAGAAAGAAAAAATAATTTCTATTTCTGCTATCTAAAAAAATCGAGACTCCAGAATCAGGCTTCTCTTCTGTCAGGAGCACTGGGAATTAATTCATAGCACATGATGACATATGCACAGGCTCTTCCAGAGCAGACAGAGTGGAAATTTCTCGTCAGGAAGCACTGCCCTGCCCCTCAGCTGGAAGTGCATTATAGCCACAGGTCCCACATGCTCACTCTGAGGAACTGACCAAAGTTGAAATTTCCACAATGCAGGTAAGTTTCAGCAGATCCAAGATTTTGGAAAGAGATTCCAGCATATGCTGCAGGGATGTAAACATCTTTGTAAGACTACAGATCACAGTGCTGGCAAACCCATTCCAAATGAATACAACAAACAAAATACGACAAAGTTCATCTGGTGATATTTATGCTAGGAGAACTTGTATAAATTTTTGAAAAAGGGACTTTTCTACCTCACCACGAACACAATGTACTTCTAAACACTGTTGCTGATTTAATTGCCCAGTACAAAACCAAAGAGCACACAGAGTACCTCTGCTCCTTACTGCTGCTGCTCCTTTCCAGTCCCAACCTCCCTTCCAGTTTTCCAGGACAGTGTGGATGCATTGGTTTGTCCCAGCTCAGCCCCACCTTCAGCTACCAACAGCCCATATCCGAGCAGCTCTCCAGCACTGGCCCAATGTATGTTTTACTCCCATTAGGGCAGCTCAGACTGCTGCCTGAACAGCCCTGGACAAAGATTACGCTGCCACAGCGGTTTCTACGCGGAAGAGCCATTTCTTGTTAATGCCTCTGCTGTCTGCAGCAGCCTCACACAGCCCCGTGCCCTGGAAAGGGGCAGGGGAGTGGGATGGGGCTGTCTCCCAGGCAGCTGGCTGCCAGCCATGGGAGAGCAGCTTTGCCTTTGGGGCTGCTGTCTGAGGCTTTTTCAAATCCCACTTTACAAACGGCGGCTTTGATTTGTCAGATGTAAAGGTGGCCTGCAAGCGGGGATGGCAAACTACTTAATTCCACCGTGTTATACAGGTTTAGATATACTCACTTCTTTTATAGCATATGAGTACACAACCATCATCTTCTCTGGATATTAAGTGTCAAGCAATGAATCTAAGGGGACTCCTTTCACTTTAGTCATGTAATTCAGATCACAGTGCGGTATCAGCTGCACTAGGAGACTATTTTCAGTGCTCTGAATAGATACAATGCACTCAAAATTAGTCAAAATACTGATCCAATACTTCAATGAGTTAGTAGCTGCAGAAGTAGATGAAATAGGGTAGAAAACCCACAGGGGCATGTAACAGAATGGATAGACAGCATGGCAATGGTTTTGTTGTCGTAACACTGAGGTCAATCCTACAGATTACAAAATAAGAACATGCCTGTCATCTGGTTTTGCAATGCTTGGATCTCAGTGCTGAAAATGCTCAGGTACCTACCACCAATAGGGTATTATTCAGTAAATTACATTTTCTAGACTAAAGCTACATTTTTATCCTCAATCCTGTAAGTTCTCCCCAAAGTGGAAGCTAACAAAGCACTATAGAAAATTTTAAACAGTGACATCTCAGCATTTCCTCTTCCAGATCAAATAATTAATCAGCTATGCAGTCCTGAACCTTACCTCCTTATGGCCAAGAAGCCCTTCCTGATCCAGACTGTCTTTGGTTGTTAAATGATGGCTTTAGCCATATTAGTCACAGAAAAAGGAAAAAAAGGAATTATATACATACTCCACCACTGGGAATACTACCATGAACTCTGAAGACAGGCCATCAGAAATAAAGGTCACGTCCATTCTGGACTGACCCTGGTTCCTGGCTGTTTAAGTGAACACACTTCCACCAGTTCATAATAAGATGCAAGAGAAACATTGGTTCCATCTGCAATGCAGCAGACACAACACAGGCAGAATACAGGAAAAAGGCATAAGCAGCAGGAGTTTTGTGGGACTTTCCTACCCCCAAAAAACCCAATCTTTTCCAAGCTGGAAGAGTTCTCACACTAAGGTCCCCTGCCTGTATTACCAACTTCTTGCTGCCACAATAAAGGGAATTTCAAACTTTCTGGTAGTTTAAAAATATACCTGGAATTGGCTGACCAGCACTAAGGCATTTAGCTTGCTAACAGTGATTTCCTACAGGCCTGACACACAGCAGAGGCATGGCCAGGTGTAAGGCCATAGCCCCCAATGCCTGCTTGCAGCAGGGCTCATTTGGGATTGCTGCATCATCAGACAGCTATGGATGCACAGTGTTACAGCAAGCACCAAGTCACTTCCCCTGGTTAAGTTTCATTTCAACAACCAAACCACTGTGACATTCCAAATTTAACAGCAAAAACCACAGGAGAGATGGCAGGGTGTCCTTAATGCAAAATCACCGCACCAATTTCTTATACAGAATGACACCTACCAAACCTATGCCCTGTGAAACAATGGGATGAAAGCTTCACCTTGCAGTCTCTTCCCATGCCATAGGTGACACACTCCCCACTCCAGCCTCCTTCAGTTCAGCTGGCCGACTGGGATGGTTTGTTTGCTAATAAACTACTTACACAGCAGATCATGGGCCTGTCCCTCTTCATTTTGTCCCTACTTTCCTGTGGGTTTAAATGAGTGCCACCAGCACCTGCTCTTGTTTTAGATTGTTTTAAGTCACCCCCTGACCTATCACAATTCTTCACTATCAGCCAGAATTATCAGTAGCTAATTCTGTTAAAGTCTCTAGGCAAGAATTCCAAGCAATTCTTAATGATAACTGCTGTTTCAACAACTATTCTGTGCCAGCACAATTCAAGGCCATAGGAATCTCTAGTGGCTCCAGCCTTCCCTGCTTTAAGGAAGCTTTCTTGGGGCAAAGCAACTCCACTCTCACAACAGTGACACGCTTTTATCTGTTGAGCTGAAATACAAATGAGTTGTGTCCAAGCCTTCTTTCTAGTGTCCCTGTAGAAAATAGGTGATTTATTTTCTAAGAAAAAAATATGTGAGGTGCAAACATCAAAGCAATAATAATCTAGAGTTAACTCTTCATTGTTTCTCATTTCACCTAAATGAGCTCATCCAATTTGTTATTGTACTAGTGCATTTACTATAATATCTATTTAACATGTGCTGGGTAAAAGAAAGTGCCAAGGGCTTCAAGGAAACAAAGGTTTTGCCTTCTTTGTCCCAGCTGCTCCTGGCTTCTTTGCAACTTTCACAGTCAAGAGCCTGCTTTGTACAAAGCCAGTAGTGCTTCAGCTCCCAGTGAAGTATTTCAGAGCACCAGCAGCAAGGGCTGTCTTCCCCTGGCACTTCTGCACTGCCACTCTGACAGTGGTTCCAGCACTTTATTCCCTTTCCTCTCAACGACAGAGCAGCTTGTGCTGTCCCCTCTTGCCTTTGCATTCAGGACATTCAAATGCAGAATAAAGCCTCCAAGTCCTTCCAATCTTGTCATTAGAGCCATTCTACTTTCAGGAAAAATAAACCACCAGGTACTCAAGGGTAAAAAAGAACTTCCATGTGGTGTGGAGCACGGTTGAAGGGACAGACACAGCTTTTTCACACAGCTGTGAAAGGACAATGATGCCCTGTTAAGCTTCCTTCCTTGGTGGTCCTTAAAGCTAGGCTCACATTTGTATTGTTACCAGTACATATGGTAATTTCTGCTCAAGGTTCTGCTACCATTTTTCTGATAAAGTATTCAACAACACAGTGGAAATCTGTTTCCCCTTTAACTCAGGACAGAGTGAACAACATCCTTTGATCAAAATGGGACTGAAAGTCATCTTAACACTGCACATTCCCCTCTTCCCAAAACCTCCAGTGACTGGGCCTGGCACCAGCAGCCTTGAAGAAGTGTCTGTCTGTCCCCGACAGCCCGTTCTGTCTGCTCCCTGTTTTCACCAGGCACAGAAGGTGACAGCCTGACGAGTGCATTAAAACTTTAAGCTACCTGAAGGCAGCCAGACAGCAACTTTGTGTACAGACCCCCCAGGGGACTCTTCTTTGATTTAGCTTCCTAAAAATAGCTCTTCAGAGGGGACTGAGGCTTTCAGGGGTTGCTTGTTGCTTTTTTAACCAGTTCTGAAAAGGCTCCCTCATCCACAGGCTTTTGTTGCTTTCATCAACTTAGAGGTCAAAAAGCAGAAGATGCACTGACAAAAGAAACCTGACCTACATCTTACCTCACTCTGCTGGGTTACATCGTTCCTATGCATGCTTATGTAAGAAAGAGAAATGGTGCACACCAGAGAGGGTTCAGGAATCACAGCCTCTGCTGCTGCCTCTTCAGTAGGTTTTCACCCAGCATTGGTGAATTCCTTTAAAATTTCTCTACCATATTTTCCTCTTGCTGCAAAAAGCAATTAAGGGTATTTACTGACCTCAGAGGGGAGACACAGTATTTCAGTTAATTATATCTTGTAAAGACTCTAAGAACACCCAGTGAAAGACTTTATAGGAATGTGAAGTGCATCATAAACTCAGAAAATGTACCAGCAGAGACAAAAAGGTCATACCTGAAGTGAAGTATGTCAAATAAGCATCCCCCCGTTTAAAGAAAAAAAGTTGTAATTCAAATAACTACAACATGCTGTCCCACCATACCTTAACTGAGATTTTACAGGACACCCATCAGAAACTCAGTAATTTCACAGGCTACTTGGTGAACCAGAAGGAATCTAAATAGACAAATAAGGTGATTTGCAATCAGTGAGAATTGTTAGAAACCACTAACTATAAAAGCTGGTTTATTATTTGCTTTAAAAAGACAGAGCGAGGGCCCACACAAGCAGAAGCAGAAATGGCTCTCACTACTACCTTTTGCTATCTTTAAGTAAAAGGCTCCTTTCAGTTTTGGTGATAAAAAGCAGAAATCAGATCCTTTCAGTACAGAAGCTGAAAGCTGCCAGTGCCTGGGTTCTTACAGGACTGAAGGACAGGATCCCTGAGCTGCAGGGGAGCAAACAGGCAGACAGGGGCAGGGACTGTGTGCAAGGGCAGGGGACAGGCTGCTGCTTCTACCATGGCAATCTGCTGGGCTAGCTGTAGATTTGTAGATTTTGCCCCCAGGGGATTTCACACTAAAGCAAGATCCCATGCCCCGACTGAACAACGTGCCAGCTGCCAGCCGGACCAGCCAGCATCACAAGTCCAGTCACGGACCAGGGCACATACCTCAGGGGCCCTGATGTAATAATTACACAGCAGTGACTGCACCATTGCACAAGTACCCACTGCTGCCTCAGTATCCTTCTGCTAAGCAGAAAGATTCAAATGCAGTTGGGACCACAACTTGGCCACTTGAGAGAGGGAGGGCTGGCAGGTGAGGATGACTCTCCCAGGAGAGCCTGGGCACTGCACAGCTGTACTCCTGCTGGAAAGCTGGCCCGCAAAATGCTTTTGACAGTTCACTTAGTTGCCCTTAAGGTTACCAAAAGTGTATGCAATTTGTCATCTTCTCTGGCCCAAACCCCCACAGCATTTGTTTCTTTCCCCTAAGAGTCCTCTCTATTCCACGTGTGAACCTCAGGGTGTTAGGTCAGGTTTTGTAAGGCTGATGCACTTGCACAGCTGCCTTTCCTGTTTTGCCTGATGAACATCACATTGTCCAGGGCATCCAAAGCCCTTTATAAAGCAGACAGATCCCACCAGTGGCCTCACATCCTTCTAGGATCAGACAAGGACTGCTTAAAGAATTTCTTCGGTCAAGGATGTTCTTTCTGTTGCTCTACTGCTTCCATCAGCTTCTTCTGCTCTTAGGGAGCATCCCACCCTTCACCTCTCCCAGCCAAAAAGACATGGCTTTGCCATGTACCAGGGTACCCCAGGGGAAAGGCAAAATGAGATCTGACTTTCCCAGTCTATCTCCCGCGTTTTGGAGGCAGAAAAAGGACAAAGATAAGCCCATGTTTCATTAATCCCCTCAGGATGTCAGTACTGAAATGCACTGGTTGTGGCCCAAGATTCACTCCTGGTGACCACAGTGTGATCTGGGTAAGGTGTGCACCCTGATTGCTGAAGGAAGAGCATGTGAGATGCAGTTTCCATAAGCTGCACAAAGGCAGATGATACTATGACTCAGCACTGAGGTTGCTTGCTGGCACCATATCCTCACCATTATCATCCTGTTTCTGAAAAAAACCTTAAAACTTACAGTTTGCTTAAATCTGACCAAGTGACCTTCTACCACTCCGGCGCCTCCTCCTAATGACCGCAAAACCTCCAACCACAGAATTTCTGATTCACTCACATGTGTCCAAAAATCCTACTTACAGGCTTTTGCCAGTGGCAACCAAGATGAAAAAGCTATTTGTGGAACTGAGAAAGACAAGATGATGTGGAAGAGGGAAATACAACAACCAGGGCATAATCTAATTCCACAAGAATGAATTCTACTTTCAAACCTCCTCAAATTAAATTTAAATGAAGAAAGTATTTCCTTAGAACACATTTCTCATTTGAAGCAGCCACAACTCTCCTGATTCTGAGTGCCTAAATAAATATATTGCACACACCACTTTTAATAAGGATAGATTTTTCCATTTTATCTTTGACCATTTATTGCAAGCTCCAATTGTACTGCCATCTCTCCCATATTTTAAGTCACTCTGGGGCTATATTTTACACCTTCAACCTATCATTTTATTAGTTTTCCTGTTAATAGCACACAGAAACAGAGATGTCCAAAGCCACTAACCCCCCTTTTATGCTGAAACAAAGACCCCAATGGCAGGCCATGGGGAAACATGAAAAAATGGTGCCAAAATACACTATCTCTTTCCTCTGGTAATACAGCACCATTAATTGGCTCCCTAACTGGCTGAAGTTTAAAATCCACAGACAAGCTTGGTGAATTCTTACTGTTAGAGGAAACATTTCAGAGGTTTGTTCACTAAGTATTGGAAACCTTGTGCTCCCTCATTACAAATCCAACACATTTGCAATGGAGATATCCCAGGGGGAGAATAAAGGAAACCAAATGAAGCCTGAAGCAGGCTGCAAACAAGGAAGCTGAAACAACTGCTGGATGTTGTTAGCTCTTCCACACATTTTCAGGAAACACTCCTAGCACATAGATAGCTGAGTATTACCTGGATTTTCCTGCATGAGAATGGTTCAAAGCTTCATTAAGGGACATTTAGACTGGACATCAGGAAGCATTTCTTTACTGAGAGGATGGTTAAACACTGCAATAGGCTTCCCAGACACGTGGTTGTTGCCCCAAGACCGATGAATCTGGACAGTGCCCTTAAAAACACACTTTAAACTTTTGATCAAGTGAAGTGGTCAGGCAGTTGGACTGAATGAGCATTTATAGGTCCCTTCCAAATGAAAAATTCTCTTTGATTTCTATTCTCTTCTAGCCCATGCCATCTCTAAACATACTATGCTTATTTTTCACAAATATTCTTTGCTACTACTAGCTGCCCCATTTTTATTTATGGCTAAGTGTAAAATGTCAGTTCAGGTATTCTCTGACACCTTTCTCATCCACAGAAACTGGACTTTTTTAGTTTTGTGTACAAGGCTCCCTCTTTACCCTGCTGTCAGATGGGCTGAAAAGTGCTCTGGGTCCTGGACCTAGCTGCATTCCTGGAAAAGGGGAAGGTTTCAGAGCAGCTCTTGTGACAACCTAAATGACCCCAATATGTTCCTGGTCATGTTGAAAGTCTGACACTTCCTTTCATCACTAAATAAAACCCCTGCATTATTCACAAAATCTGTTGCCAAGAGAAGTTTCTAATTGCTCCTCTGCCAGCAGGAATGAATGCTGAGAACTTCCAACTTTTTACATGCATGGTATTAGTACATTTCATAACTATATCTTGGAAGAAGAGAGAGCTGCAGTCTATGGATAATGGTCAGGTTAAGTACTTCAGAAATCTGCTACCATCTGACATTCACAGACAAAAAAGTCAATGACTTCATTTAATGATTAAAATGAGTTTGGTTTTGTATCAGACTTGGCTTAAGAAGGATGAGCTGGATTCATTAGAAAATGATGTTTAATTTATAAGCCACTTCTACTTGAATTAGCTAACAAAGATCAGGGGAAAAAAATCAAAAATCTCCAGAAAGCTGTTTTAAAACAGATGAGATAATTGTGAGTTACTGCACTGCATTCAGAGGACATGAGAATGAATCTGACACCTGCTCATCTTTAGCCATAGCTCAGAAACCAGTATTTCCCTGAATGGACATTTAAATGACAGTGTCAGTCTGGACTTTACAGTTCGCTTTTGAGTTGCATCACTTGGATTTATGGCCTGCAAGAGATATCAGGTGCAGAGCTTATGTGCAATCCATCACTTCCCAACTGGTACAATAAAGCCAGAAAGATACTTCACCTCCTTCAAATGAGATTTCTGACCTGTCTCAGAACCTGCAATGAAGACAATGAAGTACAAGTGTACCCCATTTAGGAAAAAGAAGCCCAGAGGCAGCAGCAGGTCATCCTGCAGAGCACAGGGAGGGAGTTCTATCCATGAGCAGCTCCAGAATCAGGGTGTTACAACACACCCTGCAGGACCACCTTCTCCCATGCTCAGGGCATGATGTGTGACCAGCAGCACAGCATCTCACCCACTCACCTAACTAAAAGGCTTAAGGGTGTGAGAGAAAAGAGGGGTTTTATATCCAAATATTGTGTAAACACATACTCACTTAACAGTTCTCAGAAGCATTGCAACTCGCTTCCCCTTACCTCTCATATTCCCACTACCAAACACCAACTGAAGTGCTGCTACTTTGAGCTGTCCTCAGGTAGGGTATGGACAGCATCTGTGGGTAGCTGAGAAGGACTGCAGTATCCCTGAGGTAATGGAGTTTGTCTTTTGAGGGCCATGTGTCTTTCAATACAGAGGTACCAGAGTATCAAAATGAGACAATGCAGTTAGTCCCACAGAGTGTCCCCTGTGCCAGGCTGATTCTGGCATGTGCCAGACACAAACTGCACTGCTCACCTAAAAGCTGTCAGGGTTGTACTGTGCACAAGTATCCCCTGTGCAAATACAAACACTACAACGTGCCAGTGAGTATTTCTAGAGGTGGGCTGTGTGGTACCTGCCCTTGAAACACTCAGGATAACAGGACAAGTAGATGGAAAGACACAACACTGATCAAGAAATATCCAGTCAGCCTTACCAGCAGTTTGGTAAAATTTGCTTACGGTGATCAAATGCACAAACACAGAGCTTTCATCTACACTGACATGTACAGCATGTCCCAGAGAAGTGCCCTAACACTAAAACATTTGTCACTGGAGTTTTAATAAAATCTCATCCACCTCTACTTTTTGCCAGAAGAAAACCCAAATAATTAATCTTAATTACTCTGAAAGTATAACAAGTTCTAAACCATGCAGACTCAGTTTACTGAATTCAGGCCATGGAGTAATTGACTTTTCATTCTACTTGTCTTTGTTTTAGTAACTAGCACTGAAACTGGCAACTAGTGATGAAGACTATTTCTGGAGGATAAAAGTCTGGATTGGCCAGAACCAGCGAGAACAAAACCGAGTATGTGAAATTTTTTTTAGACAAGCACCAAAACATTAACTATTTCATCTCCCATGAGCATGACTGATTATTATCTAATTATATGAGCTAATTTAATGCACAAGTAAGCCAGCACATGCTGTAGCTACTCTGCTTGCACCATCTGCACTGTTAATATATAGATGCACAGATCGAACAGGAGTACACTAAAATCCCCATTATGGATGTGCCATTCCACCTGTATTTTCAAATGTACCTTAAGCACAGCTAGGGCACAGAATGTGACCACAGCAGCAGAGAATAGTTTGTAATACACATTTCTAGTACACGGAGAAGACTGCTACAGCAGCTCAGCATGCTGAAAGCCTAGCAGGATCTATGAACACAAAGTTCATGGGAATTCAGCAGTTCCCTTTCCTTGTTTTTTCTACCAAGTAACTCAAAGGAGGCAGCACATCGAGCTATTTTAAGATAATGGTATCATTAAGGGTGAAACACATGTAGTTATTTTAAAACAAAGCAGTGCAGCTAAACTGCATCAACGCTCAGTCCAAAGCGTCGGTCTGACTCTGAGGCAAGGAATCCACAAGCACTGCACAGCGGAGTTGAACCAAAAGGGTGTAAATGCGAGACAGCAAAGCACTGCCCTGCTCCCCACGGCACTTCACACACGCACAACTTTCCGTGCCGAGCCCTGCCGCCTCTCCAGCAGGCCGGGATCCTCGTTCTTGGGGCAGGCTGGCAGAGGCTGTGACACAGCGCTTGGAAGCGGGCAGGAGGCGGGCGGGATGCAGCCGGGATCGGGCGGCCCATCCCGCCGGCAGCGCTGCCGTCCCTGCGGGGCAGGAGCGCCGCGGAGCCGCCCGGCGCTCACCTGGCACCGGCGGCCGAGCCCGGGCAGCCGCGGCCGGCGCGCCCTGCCCGGCCCTGGCGCCCGTCCCGCCCGTGACTCCACCGCCCAGGAATGGCGACCACCGCGCCCAGGAGCAGCCCCTGAGCCCCCCGGGACCGGCTGCCCGCGCCCGGCACCGACCTGCGGGGAGCGCCGCGGCCGAGGCGGGGTGCGGCGGGCCGGGGACCGCTGGCGCTCGGACACGGCCCGGGCACGGCTCCAGCCCTTCGGGCGCTCGGACCGACCCCCGCCGGCCGCGTCCTCTGCCGGCCGCAGCTCCGGCTCCTTCCCGGCTACTCACCCAGGCACTGCCACGGCGGGGCTTCCAGCAGAGCACGACGCCTTCCGCTCGGGAAACTTATCTCTCTCCCGCTACTGCCATTTGCTAACTTGCCTAAAGAGCCTGCAAAATCCCAGAAAAGGCTAGGAAACGAGAGGAGACGACTTAAAAGCTGACGGTCAGGACAGGAATTTATGGAATGAAATCTTTAAGGGCAGGAGCAGATAGAGCCAGCCAGCTAACGCTTTCATGCCCTGACTCTGGCCAGCAGCTTCATTTCGTGGGCAGAGCAAGGCTCAGGAGATGATTTAAAATACCTGCTCCTGGCGTGTTCCCCTGTGCATCAGCCGGAGTGCCCGGTGTAGCCAGCACGCTGCCGCGCCTCGTCCTTCTGCCTTTTCCAGCAGACCCCTCACGATCACGGTGTCACGGCTCCCCAGGCCTTACAATCAAGCAGTTTGTTGTAAGGGAACTAAAAATAGCACTGAATTTTTCACTGGAGCACTTGCTTGAGTGAAGATAGTGCCAGTCAGCCCGTGCATTAGTGAGCCTTACAGACCTCTAATACAGCCCAAATCCTCTTGGAAATACGGCCATTGACTTTTTTCAAAAGATTTTCTTTCTTTCTTTCTTTTTTTTTTTTTTTTTGGAAAGACAGCACAAAATAAATCTTCTTTCTGACCACTAAAAGATGAACTGAGTGGGGTTGTTTTAAGAATATCCTCGGGAAAGAGTGAGTCACTTAAGCTGCTTTTATGATAAAAGATCCCTGGAGGAAGTATATCTCCTTAGTCTCTGAGCCATTCAGAGATCTGTGTGTCCTCCTGCAAATCAAAGTTTCACACTGTTAGGGTTTGTGCTGTTTGTTTGTAATAGTATGAGCACCTGCTTCCACTGAGGAGTTAGGTCTAGCATGGGGAAGAGAAAAGGATTTTATCCTGGCCTCACACCAGGATAAGAAGAACACCTCAAGAAGCTCGCTAACAGAAGCATATGTCCTGCAGGGCATTGAGTAAGGTCTGCAAAAAGTCTACAAAATGGCCCATAAGGTAAGTTTATGGCACAGGCTGACAAGTCCAGAAAAAAAACCTCAGGAGGAATTATTTTTTGCAAAGCTTTTCATTGCTGTGCCCTGAAAAAAAAAATCACTGACAACCAAATTTGCAGAAGATGTCATTCAAGACAAAGATGCCAGAGCTGCTGCCAGTATCCGAGCCAGGACAGCAGATGCAGATTTGAATGTAAAACTTCCAGTCTGTGGATGCCAGCTTCACACATATTCACACTGTGTCACACAAAGAAATGGGAAGGGGCAGGTGATGGCTGGCAGCAGCCACTTGTGGCATTCTAAAAGGCTGGTAAAGCCACCGTGATTCTCCTGCTAGTTGCTCCAGCCATGAAGTATGCCTGACAACAAGCCAGGATGTCCAAACCACAGCAAGTTAAGTCTTATTAAAATACATATATTTCAAAGGAAGATTTTAGGATAGAAGTAAATAAAAAGTTGGAGACTTACTGGGAATATCAGAGGAGAGACGCTGGATTTTGTTTCACTTTTGTATGAAGAAGTTGACTGTTAATGTAAAGTTGTCTCCCACACTTGTTTCCCTTCATAAGTCTTTGAGCATTCTGTGGGTTTTATTTGTTCTGCAGCAGAATTGCAGTATTTTCGCCCTCATGAAAGGGCTGGCAAACTCTTTCTACTCTTTTCTAGTGCTGACCAAACATGCTAGAAGGCATCATATAACATCTATGTAGCAGCAGCAGAGGTAGCCACAAACATAACAGTGTAACGTCCTCATTCCTGCTCCACTCGCCAGCTATTATTTATAGAGAGAAAGAGCATTAACCGAGCACAACGTTCTCACTAATTTAGTCTCACTTCACCATCTGTTACTTCCCATGAGTTGATCCTAATGAGAAACTACTTCAGAACACATTTGAGAACCAGCTGCACCCAGTGAAGTCACCGTAGGAGAGAAATATTCCCCTCCTAATACATCATATTCCAATGTTACAAAGCAGCTCCTTCCCTATCAAAATCCATGGGAACAGTGCTGTTAATATGAACACAGCCCTAAGTCACAGCCTCTTGCAGTCATGTTGAGCAAGTATCACTCTCAACATTGTTTTTCTGAATAATTCACAATTCTACCCAGTTGGCAGGGCAATGAGAGAGTTACAGACATCACCCGTCCCCCAGGTCTGAGCAGCCTGCTTTCTGGAGCTGCTTCTCCTCCAGTGAGTTCATGGAATGATCACAGAAACTGGAATTTCCCCAGGAATAACATGTGACCATTACCCCTCACCTTTTCCATGCAACTCCTTGTAAAAAGAAGTCTCCATCTTTATAGGCACCCTTTAAATACTGGAACATGGTGATATAAGGCCTCCCTTAAGCATTCTTTTCTCAGGGCTGAACAAACCCGTCTCTCTCAGCCTTTCCTCATATGGCAGCCTTCCCAGTCATCTTTGTGGCCCTTCTCTGGAACCCCTCCAGCTTGTCTACATATTTTTGTATTGTGGGGACCAAAACTGAACACAGTATTCCAGGTGTAGCCTGACAAGCAATGAGTAGAATTGGATAATGATCCTTTATCTCTGCTGGTGGTGCCCTTGTTGGTGCATCCCGCCATCCCGTTGGATCTCTGCCACAGCAGCACTGTTTGCTCATACTGAGCTTGCTGTCCACCAGGACCCCTTGGGCCCTTTCCACAGAGCTGCCTCCCACCAGGCAGATCACACACAGCCTGTGCTGCACCCCTGGATTATGTTTTTTCCAAGGTGCAAGACCTTACACTTGGCCTTGTTGAGCTTCATATGGTTCAGGCAGCCCACTCTTCCAGCCTATCCAGGTCTTCCTGCAGGGTGGGTCTGCCTTCTGAAGTGTCCCCTTCCCTACTCAGTTTGGAATCATTAGCAAACCTCCCCAGGGTGCACTTGGTCCCATCACACTGATCACTTGTGAGGATATTAAACAGTTTTGGGCTCAATATCCATCCCTTTGGACCCCATGTGTGATGGGTCACCAGCCTGAAGAGGAGCTGTTTACTGGCACCTCCTGGGTGCTTCCTGCCAGCCAGTTCCCCACCCACTGCAAGGACCGCTCCTCTAGACCATAATGTGTCTGTTTGTCCAGGAGGAGGCTGGAAATATGGAAATCCCTGCAGAAATCCAGGTAAACAATGTCCAACCACCTGCCCCACTTGGACTGAGCAGTTCCTTTGCCACAGAAGGTGATCAGCTCTGTCAAGCACGATTTGCCCTTGGTGAATCCATCATGGCTTTTCCCAATCCCCTGCTTCATGTATCTTGCGATAGCTCCTAGGAGGATTCCTGTGGTAACTTTCCCAGGAACTGAAGGGCCTTGTATCACTGATGGGCCTGTAATCTCCTGGATCCTCTGTTAAGCCCTTCTTGTATATCCGGGTGAGTTTAGCCTTCTTGTAGCCTTCTCTGATGTCCCCTGATCTCCAAGATTAGGGAGAACAGACTCACAATGAAGCCATCCAGCTCTCTCAACACCCTCAAATGGATATTGTCAAGGCCCATTGATCTGGGGGGTCAAGCTCCTGAAACAGTTCACACAGCAACTCTTCTCCCCCAACAGTGGTGGGTTTGTGTTTGCACCAATCTGGATTGCTGTTCCCAAAGCCTAGGATCCAGCAGTGCTGGTGAGATGGACGTGAAGAGAGTGTTGAGAACTTTTCAGTGTTGTTGGTAACTAATTCACCTCTCCTGTTTAAAAGCAAGCCAGTGATGCAAGTATTCAACAGTCAGCCACTCTCCAAAGAGTCAGATGTTGGCTGACACCATGCATGGAAAGACGAGTGGAAATACTGGCCCACAGCTGCCAAGATTTAGAGTTCACTACTGAACTCGTAACAAGATTGCTACTGCCAAGGCCCTGCAGACAGCTGAACCACATCACAGCAAGTTGCACCATTTTCCATTTGAATTGCTGAGGTCAAACCTCTCTGTCCTCCTGAGAAAATTCCTTCTGAACATCCACCTAAATCATGTGGTGGTCCCACATAGTGGTGGGAGACACTACAAGATCAGTTTGGTTGGAAGCCAACCTGTAACACTACTGCATATTTTGGTCAAAAGCACACGAGCAAGAACGATGCCCTGGAAAACAGAAGTTGCTTTTTAACTGTTTGAGACAAAATTCCAAGGCTTTGTGCTGTAGGATTCCTTATTACAAATCAGGTTTAGCCTTAATCCTCTCTGTTGCTGTACCTAAGTGAATCAGCTGGGCTTGGGAGTGCACTGAAGAAACCCAAGAAAAAGTTGTGGAACAGCTCTGCAGAGTCCCTGGGTCCACTTGCATTCCCCAGGGCTCAGAGGAGCAGAGTCTGAATGCAAGTTACCACTGCCTAGATAAGTCACTGCTCCCAGTCAAAATTAAGCTAGCAATAGCCTCCTGCCTTCCCTACAGTTCATAAAAAAGGCAAAAAAATCTCCTTCTGTTGCCTTTGTTGCCTCCCAATTCTGTTCTCCGTGGCACCAGGGAATATTTAGAGCAGTATTTTGTAAACAGCACGTGTTCCAGTGACTGGCGCAGCACTGGCCCAGTACCATGGGGCTGCGTTCCTCACATTTTTGGACACTGGTGGACACCAGGGCTGCCTGGGCAGGGAGCAGCTGTGTGTGTAGGTGGGCAGGGAACAAGGGGAGGGACAGCAAGATGGGAAACGCAGCAACTTTGCAGCTTGCAAATGTCATGGTCCTGACTGCAGCTCCCTGAATCCAGACTGTTCAACAAGTTTTCCTTTCGTGCCAGCTGGCCGAGGTGAGGGAAGCTGTTTTGCCAGACATTTTACTTTCTTCCCAAGTACCATGAGAAGCAATAAATTAAATTTCTTAAATGACGAAACCAACTGCTTAGGGATTTCTGCTCTGCCTCCAAGGTTTGGGATCTGCCACCCAAAGTATCCACTACACATCCCACTCAAAAATTCTTCCTTATTCCTGGAGAGACAGGAACTTTGCATACTGGGGTAATTTTTAATACTTCATGTGACTTCAGAACAAAATCCTTTCCTTCACAGTGCTTAAATGGGATTTGAGCCTCTACTTCTCTTCATTTTTAGTACTTTATGGCGGGTTTTCAGAGGTGCCAGCTGGGTTACACCCATGCAAAATGGGAGTAACACCCAGAAATGGGAATTAAGGATCACATGCTAACGTAAATTGAGCATATCCCTTGTGTTTTATGACATGTGTTTAACAATATGACCACAAATATATTAAAGGAGGAGGTATGGAAGAAGACAGCTGTGCAGTGTAGGTACTTGCAGAACCCTACAAGGGGAATTTCTGAAGTACCCATAAATCCCCAACTGCTTAGGGAATTCAGTGTGACAAGAACACTTGGGGTTCTTTGTTAAAAGTGCCTAGAATATGTGAGGATGTCCAGATTTCGATCTGCCCTCCACTTTATCAGCAGTCTCTTGCTGTCAATAAAATAATCTCTGCTGAAAGCAAAGCTGTCAGTTTGTCCCTCAGCATTACTAAAGGCAGCATTACAGCAATAGGCATTACTAGACAGCCCTAGGAGAAGCTGAACTGTCCTTTCAGTTGTTCTGCTAGATAAAATTGCTGTACACATTTCACAGACAGGTGAAAAGTCAGTCACACACACAACCGTAACAGCAAAGAGGATGTTACAATCACAGAAATTATTTCCTCTGTGATACAGATGCAGCATCTGGTTTTGCATATTCCAGCACAAGAATAAATCTTACAGAGTGCTTTCCTCCATTTCCTTCCAACTTCACTGCAGTCCAAATACAGTTTATCTGATATGTAAGAAATTATACTTTCTCCATATGTTTGTGTATTTGAGCTTGGAATTGGTTATATTCGTGCAGCCCTCCGGGATGCCCAAATAACCCTGAATATCATGCTGAGATCTTCTCATGGAAGCTTCTGTCAGCTGTACCATGCAAAGGGCTCTCAGCTGCACACTATTTAACTTGCCCAATTACATTTTAGGCTGCTGTTCTGCATTGCAGCTTAGAGAAACCCTTTCCAAGAGCTAGGTCACAAGAAAAAATTGCCAGAATATGCTGTTTTTCAAAGAACCTATTCCTAAGGGGAATGGGAGATAGGAGAAACATTATAGCAGGTCTGGAAGAAAACATCAGAAAAAAAAAATTACCATGAAATTATAATCCATAAGGACAACATATTTGTTATCTTCCCCTTAAATCTGGTTGTTACATTTGGAATGAACAGGTTCATAAACACAGATGCATCCACAAATTGCCCTTCAGATATTAACTCCCTTTCAGTTTTGATGCTGGAAAAGTATGGTGTTTGTGTGAGGCATCTGTCTACTAGACATAAGCAAACACCAGCTGTTATTTCCTTGGTTTATGAAAAGAAGGAGTAAATAAAAATTTATTAATTAAACATGGAATTCAGAAAGCTCAGATGTGGATTCAAGACTTGTTACACAATCATGTCAACTTTAAGTCAAGGAGAGCACATGAGACCTGTGTCTCCCTCTGTATCACAGTGAAATGTGGTGACAGCAGCATCTTGGTTTCAAATCCAGAGAGGAAGTCAAAAAATAAGCAGAGGTTCTGAAGGTGAACATGGTTTTGAGGTTTCACCATGGAAAACAACCTTCCATGTGAGCCAGAAAAGCACATTATTTGCTCTTACATGGCAAACAAAACTTCTCAACCTCTTAGCCTTTGAGAACCAGACAGCACATCCTCTGGGTTTGCTTCCCAGCAATTTTTCCAACAGCTCAGTGACACATGCACCAGGGAGGTACAGTTCATCTGCAGCATCAGTTATGAATCCAGCTCTTTAAAGCTGCTCCCTCCCGGGTCATCAGTTCAAACACAACCCTAGTCTGAGATGATTGAAACTTGCCATAGCCTGACACCTGTAAATCAGCTCCAATGAAATGAGATTGGCTTCACTCCCATGGCTGCTGGAGAAGTGTCCCAATAAAAATTACTAATCAGCAGCACCTCTGATATCAAGCTCAGTAGAAGAGGCTTTGTCTTTATAGATCATCTGTGGGACCTTCAAAGATCCTACAAAAAACCTGACTTACAGCTATAATTTATAAAATATTAATAATACACAAATCACACATGTGGACTCCAGAAGTTTTCCTAGGTTACAGCATCAATTCCATGAAAGACCTGTCTTAACCTGTGTAATGTGGGCTCTGTCAGGAGATCACTGTTCCTTTCCATAAGTTTATGTTTATTCCAAAGGTCCTGGGAAAGGATAGCAAGGACAGGGCAAGAATTAGCTGTGCACCACCATTTCACAACTCACACACAGAGAGGCACATCAGCTACAACTTGGCAGCTAGGATCAGTAAATTATTCCAAAAACACAGACTTGACAGCAAGCTGGAAGGTAAAGGTAAGTTTCTGTGCTTTGCATTGCTTTAACTCTGAGAAAGGGTCAAGGGAAAACACAGGAAGAAGGCAGAAATCTTGCTCCTGTCCACAGAGGCTTTTGTGCAGTTCATAAGCTGAGACAAAAGAAGAGTAGTGAAAACTCATTTTCTATATCCCACATAGGTAAGTCCTAAAATAATAAATGTCTACTAGGTATAACTGTTGTCTCCCAGGGACCAAGACAAGAGAATAGTTTTTCTTATGGCTAATGATAAAATATATTTGAGAAGGCAGTTACATAAACAGATTATTCCTCTAGGCTGCACTAAGCAAGTACGTATCTCTATCCCTTTTCACAAACAGCAAAATGAATGTATCATAGAATCATAGAACGGTTTGGAAGGGACCTTAAAGACCATCTAGTTCCAATTGCCCTGCCAGGGGCAGAGACACCTTTCACAAGGCCAGGTAGCTCAGAGTGGTATCCCTCCCCTGGACTTGCTCCTGTGCTGGGGACCAAAGAGCTGAATATGTAATGGGGCAACAGTGAAATATCTAAAACAGACCTGAGAGAGGCAGCTCCAGGAACAGAAATGTAATGTATTTGTTCCCTGTTTTTGCCACTACTCACTCCATCACTAACAAGGCTAAAAATAAATAACAGATTTGCTTTGCCTAGGGTAGAGGTGTCCTCAGCAGATGCTCCCTGTTCCGAAGTGAGAGCAGGGTATAGCCATGAGCTTATTTCCAATTTGGCTTGCTCAGCTACAGTATGGAGTGGGCATTCCTGAGGAATCCTGGAATCTACCACTGCACACAGCCTCCTACCTGAGCAGCCTATTTTTGCTGGCTGTTGGAGCTGAGCTGTCACACTCACTGCACAACTTTTGGCAGCTCATAAAAAACCCTTAATTTCTTGGTCAGTCCACGCTAGAGAAGAAACAAGTCATGAGTGTCTTCCAAAGGGCAGGATCAAAACGTGCTGAGAGCAGAGCCCTGTCAGAAAACATCCAGGCTTGCTGCCAGCACTTCATGAAGGATCTATATTACATCCAAACAGAGGCCTGGGGATAGATTCACTGCTCCAGTGATATTTATGAGCTTTTTACTTTGACAGAGCTCATTAGAGCATTCCCCCATGCCGTGCTCCCCTGACCTGTGCAGCAGGTTCACTGCAATCCTGATGTCTGTGGAACACAAGATGCAGTTTTGCCTCGTCCTCTGGGAAACAGGAACGTGATTTCTTAGACAGTAATCACTACCCTTATACCAACCCAATATAGTTCCATGGTCTTACACTGTTTAGATCACCTTTTCCTATACTTCCTACAATTGCACACTTTTCAAAGGAGATGAAACACATTTGGTTTTCCCTTTACAAACACATCATCCTTAGGGAGCACTAAGAAATGCTTAGGATGTAGCATGCATCTGTATCAATTAGAAGCATGTTGGGAACTCTGAGGAACTAAGCCAAATCTACCCCAGCTCTGTAAAGCAGGACCATTCTCCCCAAGTGAAACACATGCACACAGAAAATCCACAAGCCTTGTTTCAGGTGTTCTATATGCATCTATACACTACCACACCAGTAACATTTGGAAGCAGCCAGTACTATTTACTGAAGGATAAATAATCAAATGTTTCCAACCAGTACAGTTGTACAGCGGCAACCTTCAGACACAGTGTGACACACAGGATATATGATGTCCTGCAAAAATCCTTTAAATAACTTCAAGTGGAGTAAGAGGACTTCAAAAGCATACAGGAATTTCTCATTAATACTACAAATACAGCATGTTCCAAACTGCAGATGTGCATTCACTAGCCCATATTTTGTGTATCCTTCTCCGTGTTCCTTGGCTTTAAACCTACATCTGGTAGCAGGACTCCTTTGTTTGATGCCCATATTGATTTCTCTTTAAAGCCTATCCTGACAAAATGTGTACACAGGCATGGTATTACAGCCAGACTAACAGCACTTACAAATGTCCTTCCCCACACTAAATGAGCTCCAATCTGACATCATCAGGATTTGCAAACACACCTGTCTTAGCTGACATGCTTCCTTCAAACAGTGATTACACAAAAATGGGGATGAAAAACAGTGCAAGTCATGGGCATTTGTCAGGAAGCTTGTAGTCTCTTCGATAAAAGGTGGCTTAACTGGTCAAAGACAACCCTACATCTTGTACTCCAAAGAAACCAGATAAACAAAAATTAAAGTGCAAGTTGTAAAGTTTTTCAAGTGTCATTATCATAGAAGAGGGAGAATCTGAAGCTGTTTCCCTGCACTCTACCCAGACCACTAGATTTTATCCATAGCCTCCCATGCAGTTGTTCAGACATTAAAACCTCTTCAAGTCCTGACAAATCCTTTCCTTTAGGTTCCTGAAACATTGGAGACAGCATCCTGCAGCTAAAAAGGCAGAAAAGCAGATTTAGCAGCAGTACTTCTAGCATTGGCTCATATGTTGCAGCAGAAAGATTATCTCACTCAGAGATGAGAGTACTGGCAGACAGGTAAGTATTTACCTGAACTCCAAGTTCATCTGTTCTCCAGATACTCAGTTTTGTATAAAGGGAAGCCCAGCTGAAGTAACACACCAGCCACACTCCACCTGCTACTTCAGCAGAAACCAGCTGCTGCATGAAAAACTTGGATGAGCACGTTTCAAAAGCTTAAAGAAAATTGATTCTGGGTTAAAATTATCAACTGATTTCCCTCTTGGCCTTCCTGGGAATTGAACCTGTCTACACAATTAAGCTGTATAAAGATTTTCTCTGAAGCTGTAAAAGCCTTTTATTTATAACAGCATCTCATCATAATAAACACCCTGCTCCAATCTATTACAAGTTGAAGGGATGACAAATACTACAGTGTAAGCTGAATACACTCAGCACATTAGGCATCTAAAGCACTGCAAAATTTTACTTATCAATTTCCACCTTAATTAAGAGCAATCTTCTCTTGAACTGACTACTTTGTACGAACCCAGCGACACTCTGCCAGCAGGGGATGAATCTATGAGTAGTGTGGGGGTTTTAAGGCACATCTTAAAAGTTTCTTAATCTGTAACCCATCCTGACTATCTATTGACTCAAGTTTAGTTATGGTAAGTAAGTAATTTTTATGCTCCTGTTATCTGAAATCTACAGTAGCAGTTGTGGCCAGGACTAAGTAGCAATGTGTTAGTAAAACCAGACCTAACTGCAAAACCAAAACTGTAAAACAAAAGTTATGCAGCTCAGAAGTGAGATGCTGCAATGTACCTCTTGTTACACTTACTTAGAGCCTGACACCTTGCCTTAGGAACCCCAGAGCTCCAGGGTCAGTGTATCTTCCCAAAAATAACTGGGGCAGTGCTGAAATATACCCTAAATCTAAGAAGCTGCAGAGAGAATTGCAAATATAACCCACCCAGATGGCACAATGCTATCAAAGTTTAACATGTCAATCTGCTCATTTAATTAAAGCCCTTTCATGTCCATGGTTAATGGCAGGTCTGTACAGCAGAAATGGCACCAGAACAGATGTTAGCAAATTTGTCAAAGCTGCAGGATGATTGCTCTGGCTTTAGTGTCTTTTGGAGGACTACTCTATTTACATTCCTACTGATCTCTCATGTCAAATCTGGTAAATATTACCTCTCCTTTGGCTGCTCTACAGGAAGGCATAAGCCAAGTTTCTTGGTTAAAGTCATCTGCTTTGGGAAAATATCATATAATTACAGGCCTTTTTTAAGATTTCAGGGGAAAAACCTTTAAATGATGGAAAGCATGCCTTAATTTGAAATAGGCCTTCCTCCGTATTTTCTTCTGTCTTATCTGTTCAGGATTCCCTTGAGAAACCACAGCTGTGAGTTAAGACAGGAAAAATGTACTTGGAGAATGGCTTGACTGCTCAAGGAAGTCCTGTACAAGGGAAGTCCTGTATCATAATCCACATTTTGGTGGCATCAAGAGTGTCCAGGGCAAAGTTAAACCTGAGGATGCACAGAAGAGTCTCACCGTGCATGCTGGCATCCAACTAGAGGCACAGCCCATGGTTGATCCACCTGCCCTGTGCAGAGCACATCTGGACAAGGGAGGGCAGAGGAGCCAGCAAGCCTTTGCCCCAGGCACTGAACCACGTTAATGAAACTTTGAAATGCTTGCATTACAAAAAGCAATCCAGTTACCACTGAAGGCAAAGTAATTGCCTGCAATGTCAAAGGGAGGGCACAGCTGTTTAAAGCAAATGTGACCCCAGATTCTGTTTATAGGGCAGGTCATCTGAATTATGTAAGAAAATAGTACATTTTGATGGGGTAATAGTTTCTTTTCCAGTTAGGGAAGTTACACTTCCAAAGGCTATAATACGCAATGTATCAGAGTGAACAGTTTGATCTCAAAATACTGCTCAAAGAGCCAGAGGCACACAGGAATGCTGCAGGGTCAGCCACACAATGGAGAAGGGCAAAGGGCTTTCAAAAGAAACAGCAAGCACTGTCAACAGAGGCAGCATGCAGGAGTACAGTCCTCTCTTACCAGAGATCTGCCTCGCTGAACAAAAACCAGTCCAGGCTGAGCAAGCAAGTTTTCTCATTTCTTGTGATTCTAAGCAAATGCCCTTTGAATCGAAGATGCTCCAAGATAATGAGAGCAACTACAGTTTATGAAAGCAACATTAACAGAGATATTCCCTGTCTTCCACAGGAGTTGCTCACAGAGCTTTTCAAGCTCAGTTACCATCACTTCAGTTTATCAATATGCAAATTAGAGCAATTAGTCAGTAAGTGGCTCACTTTATTAAGTGCATATTAAAAGATAATGAGAGGTTGAAAAAACAACCTGAGTCCATGCTAAGGTGATTCATAAGCTGTAAATATGAAGTTATGCTTTATAGCACAAGGGAAGGTGCAAAAAGAAGGATCAAAAGGAAAAGGAACTTCAGCACCTTTCAAGGATCAAAACCTGAAAAGAAACTTCAGCACCTTTCAACATTACTGATCCTGCAAAACTCATCTATGAAATTACTGTACAATTTTTTTTTTTCCTTTTACACCCTTCTGGGACCATACATAGCTGGAAACCAGCAAATGCCAAATCATTTGACATTATTTCAGCATGACTTACACATAACTACAAAGTGAGCAGCCTCCTTTTGAAGGTTCTCTCAGACTTGGGTTTTAAGACCCTGCTTGCCATCAGAGCTGCCTTGGCTTGGCCCTACCCTCCCTTCCCTTCAGCAGGAAGAGTTTGCCATGCCTACAGCACCAGGAGAGAGGATATCACCTAGTAGTTCATACAAGGAAGCACATAGTGGATGTGTTCAGGAGCTAGAAGGGATTTCTTTTCAGCTCAGCAAAGTGTTTCATCATGAGGGAGCCTGGAGATGAGCTGTGTACAGGCAGGTGGATCAAAATGCAGAAAAGCAGGACTAAAAGGCTGGTCCAGCCCTGCTCTGCCACCCCAAGGGAGCAATTCAGTGCTGGGGATCCACAAATCACATCCTACTCTGCAATCATGGATCCTTCAGCTGTGCCCCATAAGCACAGTATTTTTTTTTTCTGCTCAAAGGTAATGTCCTAAGGGCCAACATAAAGGGAATGAACATGAAGGAGGTTCCCCACTGAATTAGGGACTGGCTGTTTGTGCATAATTTCACCAGGACTTACTCCTTCTTTATTAAGCACTTATTCTTAGCTATTTTACAACAAAATCCCACTGTGCTGTGCTCTTAGAGAAGATGAAGTACCTCTCTGCAGGAGAAAAGGAGGTAATGCTAAAATGTCCACATCTCTCTAAGAACGTGGGTAAATTATTCCTTCAAGTTTACTGAATGCATCTGTGCACTTCTGCCTCAGAAAACTAACACCCTGTGCAATCACTTATTTTCTACTTGCTTCTTAGCATAAATGGGTATAAATGTTTCATGAACCATAAATGTTTCAAGAAAAAGATAAATGGTGAGCAATTACAAATGTAATCTTCCCCCATTTTAATGTGGCATCTATTTGCACTTAGGGCAGATGGATCACCTGAAACTATTCATTTGTATAGTGGCATGGTGAGTACCATGGGTACTGGGTAATAAGAACCCAGCTTTGCTCCCTGTTGTTTCAAAAATATTCTTAAGTTATTATTTGTTTGCTAATTTAATAATAAAGATAATTCTAAGTAGATGTGCACCATGTTGTCTCAGCTTTGATCTAGGGGCAACCATCTGAATCAAAGTCTGTTAACAGAGAAATTACCCTTGCAGGGAAATAGCTGAGCAGCAATTTTTTTGATAATGTATAATAACTGGGGATCATCAAGGAAGATGTGAGTGTAGGGAAGCACATGCTACAGCATATGCAGCTCTCCCCAAATGTAGCTGTAAGTAAAATGAACTGGAATTATTATTGTGTTGTTTTGATCTTGTATGGAATATGCAAATGCCCTGTGGAAGGTTTCTAACATAGAACTATTGCTATAAAAGCCACTTGTACCTTCCCTCAAAACTCTGCTGGGCTAGCCCCACAGTTACCAAGAATCTCATCTCTCACCTGCTTTATGCTGGACAAGGGAAGGAAATGTAATACATTCAAAGGCTTGATGTTCCATTTGTTTGTGGTTTTACTATTTCAGTGGGTGTTAACTAATTTATATCACCAAGAGCCTTTTTTCTTAATTGGAAACTCATTCAAACACTTTCTTTAACTCTGGGAAAAAGATTTCCAATAAGGGTTTTAGAAAGCTCAAGTTGACCTCATTTACTTTAAGGGAGGTAAAAAAAAAGAAGAGTAGTCAATACAGGACAGAGTAATCTCTCAGGGACATCTTGTTTTACTTCTCAGAATGAACAAGCACATCCCCACACCACTGAAAGAAGTCAGGCCACTTTTCCTACTTTTCCTTTCTCTGGTACATATGCTCTGGAGGAGCAAGACATCTGCTGAACTTTGGGGTTTAGAGACTGCTCAGCTGTACAGTGATCTGATTATGCAGTCAACTCCTTTGGGAGCCAGCAGGCTACTGAATTTTCAGTGTGTATATATATATATATATATGTGTGTGTGTCTGTGTGTGCATGTGTGTGCTGCAATGTGAACGTGCAGAGACAATCTCAATTGCCAGCTACTGCATTATTAAAATAGCCCCCAGCAAAGCTACTATTTCTATCAAAAATAATGTCTGGTATGATTAAAAAAACCCACTGCTGTTCACAATTTCTACTGTCACTTAAACTTGCTTTTCCTCCAATTTAGCCATTGAAGCTTGCTTGGGGCAGCCGGCTCCCTTACAGCATGCTGTCAGCACACTTGGGTTCTACCTGCTGGTAACAAGAAATCCATGCCTGTGGGACTTTTGAAAGGCCTATAGAGATATTATTTTGTTCATGCAAAGTTTTGAATGTGTTGTTCTACTGCAATCAAAGTAACAAAACAGCAACTGGGTTTAATATGACACTGCCCTTCCAATCTAAGCAGTAAGGCCTTCAGGGGAAAAAAAAAATATTGCTCCCAGATGGGAATGCAAAGTTCTACCAAAACAAAAAAAAAAAAAAAGTAAACTTGCAATGGGAGGGAGAACATGGAAAACAGTTAAGGAAGTGATGTCAAATCACTCAGGATTTGATGTAAGATTCATTACTTTCACAGATGCGATTTTTGATAGCTTGAATTCCAAGATTCAGCAATTTTAGTGGAAAGAATTTGTAACAAGTCATGGGAACTGCTGGATTTGCAGCAATTAAACACAGGCATGGGAAAAGATGTTATGCTATGCACTATCAGGGAGTTAAAGGTATGACACTAATATTAGGCTTCAAATTAAAATCTTTTGTGAAGCCTTCAGCAAGTGGAAGATACATGAGCAAAAAAAGTCACCTCCTTCCCTCTTTGGAGAGGTGTATGTCCCTAAAAACAATACTTGTGTCAACTGCCCATCAAAATCCATAACTCAATTTGTTAATTATTTCTTTTTAATTTAAATCAGCCTAAGTTTCTGATTTTCCCCAGGATATTTATGCTACAGGAAGCTTACAACATCTCTTGAGATCTGAGCATTTGCTGTTAATGGTTTAAATTAAACGTAGTGGCAGCTACTGATCACTCAAAACTATTGTCATTACAGCTTAACTGCAACTTACAATATTTCTTACAGCAGTACAAAATACTGTTCTTTCTTCTGAGGCAAATTTAACCCTATCTTTTCATTTTTATTATTCAATTAAGTGAAGAGATACAACAGTTGGACTTTACGTGCTGACTGAAAGTACAGCAAAACATAAGGTGCATTCTGGCATCCTGAAATGCCTGTGCTAACTTCCAAACTACTGCCCAAGGACAACAGTAGCAGCAGGGAGCAGAGGATGGCACAGCTTCTGGAATCAGCTGGAAAAAAAGAGTATTGTTATGCTAAGCTCTCAGAAGAGTGTATTCTGGTGGGCCAACAAAGAAAAACAGTGATCAGCCACAGTCTCCCAAGAAAGGGAAGGAACAATAGGAGAGAGCCCTAGTTTTCACGTGCATATGCAATAACCCCTTGTGATCTACAAATGTCTGATTAGCTGAAATGACAACAAGCTGTGAGCCCTCCAGCTGGTATTTGAGACTGAAGTTTAATGAACTGAACGAAAAAACAAGAACCAGGGAAACAACAAAAACATAATATAAAAAATATAGAAAGAAAAATCAAATTAAGCGTAGTTGCAATTTCCAAATGACTAATTCATGATGAGTAGGAAATGAGATTAATATGTGGTTGTGCAAAGGTTAAGGGACTTCTCTTCCCACACTTGAAGGGGAAAAAAAGCAACTGAAAAGATTTTTCCAGGTCAGGGTTTGTTTAGAGTTAGTAGGATTAAAGGTTGGCGGTTTATGGGAAAAAATGTGCCTCCAAGTGGAAAACTTTGCCCTTTTTTGGGCCACTTTAGTATGGCCTGCCATGGCTGCATCTATGACAACTGCAGAGCTGAAGCAATTCTAGGAACTGACAGGCCAGAGGGGAGAGCCTAGCACTGTCCCTCCTCTGCATCTTCATTAACTTGGGAAAAATACTACATTTATTGCATGCACTACAAGAGGCACTCCGGTTTTTGGTGACTGACTTTTCAATCTCGTGTTCTGTAATGCCATCACAAACAGATTCATGCGCTTTGCAACTTCTCCCTGCCCCACCCCAATTTCCCTGTACACGAGTCAGGTGTGTCAAGGGTGGTCAGCCAGCTGCTGAGGGGAAAAAAAAAAAAGGACTGATGTGGAAACAAAGACCATCTTTTCCTGAGAGGGAACTTAGCACAGCAACTCCATAACTGTAATTATTAACAACTCAACCTCCTGGACATGTGCAAGGCATTACCCCTCTTCAAAACTCCCTTTTACATTAATATCTTAATTAAAATGAGATTTTATAGATGCATACACAGAGGCAGCATTATAAAGCACAAACTCTTTCCATCCCAGAGAACTGTATTTTTGGTTTTGTTGTTTTTACCTACAAAAGGGCAGGAGGACAGGAGGCCAACCCTACACAGAGATTGTTCAGTAGCATCTGCACCTTGAAATTCAACCATCCCAAGCAGACAACACCTGGGAACCTCTGTGACCTCAAATGAAATTTCCGAGTACCGTGGCCAAAATAAGAAGTGTTACAGATCACAGGGGAAATACTCCTAAACATACTGAGCACTGAATACTCTGTCCCCAAGGATTCCTAGTCTTAAAAGCCTGTGCTGTCCTGCTGGGAACTCATGTCATATTCACAAGGCACTGCTGGTAACACTGAACTGTCACATCTGATCCGGTCAGTATGACAAAAATATCCCCTCTTCTCTTCCCAAAATGCAGCAAAGGGGAGGAGCTCCAGTCCAAACTGCACACACTCCTTTCCCCTGACCTCTGTGGCAGACATGCATGCACACAGCTATGGCATTTCCCAGAGGGAGTGAAGGGGAGTGTTGGCTGTGGCATTCCCAGACAGCTCAGAGACATTCATCACATCATTACCCAGAAACTGGTTTCCTTCTCAGCCCAGGGCTGACTCACGATTTTCAGCTTAGGCTGTATAAGCTACACAAGTGTGTGTCATTCTCCTGCAAGGAGCCTTCTGCAAGCCTGCAAACACATTCAAAGTTTGTCAGGAAGAGGCTGCAGGCCTCTGGGCATCTGTGATTCTCCAAAAGCCGTTTAATGACTGGGTATCAGCCAATCCTGGTCATGAACACACAGCTGAACCTTGGTGACTCACTTCTGACCAAGTCTGGTCCTTGTGTGATATTCTACATGGCACAGATTTACCTGCAGTTCCCAGCACTCAAATAACCAAAGGCAGATGTGCACTGTCTGAAGTTCCACTGATAATACAATTTGCTCTTTTAAAAGTTTCATTTTATTATCTCTACGTTTTCACAGGGAAGAAGGAAAAGCATGAATCCTTGCAGCACTGGCAACAAGCTCTTTGTGTGCAGAGTTATTTTTGCATCTAAGTAAAACATGAAAGGGTTTCCTCAAAAAAAACCCCAAACCCACTGTTAATTCCTCCCAACAGGTGGATGGATACTGTGAAAATGACTTGGCTGATGTCCAACAGCAGCTCATGGAAAAGATTATTCAATTAGTTTTCATGTTAAACCACAGCATGGTGGTTAGACAGAATGCATTTTAGAGGGCAATTCCATATTTCTTCCAGAACTAGCCAAGGAAATATTCCTAGATACTACACAAAGCAAGGTATTTTGCTGTGCATGGGGAGCCTCCAAAAAAGGCTGAGTTTGTCCTGTGCAAGAAGTAGAGAATTATTAATTGGTGCGATAAATATGTGCTGATCACCAATATCAGCATTGGGAACCATGTGTCTTGCACACTAGAAGAATTATTAAGTAGTGTCCAAACCAGACTGGTTTTTTAATCCCACATTTCACCTCAAGAGAAAATGCAGCATGCAAATTGCAAGGGGAACTCAACAACAGTAGGACAGACCAAGAACTGAGAAAGGAGCAGGAAGGCCTGAGCAAAAGGCAGGCAGTAGGACAAAGGAGAAGCAGCATCATTATGACATCCACAGTCATCCTAACATAATAAAGCTACATGGTACATTTACTGTGCTTGCCCAGTGTACCCCCAAAAACTGCCTCTACCCTACAATCATTAGGAAACTCAGCAGAGACTCTGCACTAGTGAGGATTTCTATTTACTTGCTCCTGACTGGAAAACTGCTCTACTGTACAGCAGGAAGCTGCTGTGCCTTCAAGGAATCCCTTCCATTTGCTGACAGGGTGAAGCATCCAGCCCTGAATTACCCTGCTGAGTCCATAAAGCTCCAGGGGTCTCTAAGAACTGTGGCCCTGGCACTGAGGACCACTGAGTGCTGTGCCTGGACACCCCTGATTTGTCCAGGCATCACACAGATCCCTGTGCAGCTCCATTTGTCCAGCCCAGCAGAGGCCAGGCCTCGTGCTGACTGAGCTGCAGACTGCATTCCTCAGCTCCCAGACTATGCTGTTTGTTTTTCATCAGAAGCAACAGCCTAAAGCAATGGAAACTGTGGGAATTAGCTGCACTGTGTGAAAACACCATTTACAGTACTTCAGTGTTCAGGCCCCTCAGACAATATAAATTCCTCCCATATGGATGCCTGTTGCTGGCTAGCCCCAGCTGGGGCAGGGCACAAATCCAGAAGAATCCCTGGAAGCACTGAAGCCACCTGAGCAGGCTGTCCCCCTGAATGCAGATGGGAATTAGCTCCCTTCTGAAGAAAGGGTAAGTCAGAGCAGAAAGGAGGAAGGAGCTGGTGTGATGCTGTGGGATTCAAGCTGTTTTGGTGGGATCAAAATAAACATCAAGCAATTATATTGGTACAAAATAATAGTGTACATCTCCTTTGCCTTATCCCTGTGCAGCAAAATTTTTGGTTTACTACCCATGGTATCAAAAATCTGCTCTAAAAGCAGTCAACAATACTCAAATGCTCACCTAGGAACAGGGTGGGGAAGCTTATTTCTGTATCTCTTCCCTTCTTCCTCTGTACCCTCTCCTCTAACATATGTCCCTTTCATCTCCTCAGAGCTGAAAAGAGGCAGCTCCCTCAGCTTCTCCTCTCCTGTCACTGCTCCAGCATCTCCCTGACACTTGAGCACATCAGGATCTTCCTTGTACTGGAGAGCCCAGACTGGAGCAGGCACCCTTCCCTCACCTGCTGATAGCACAGCTGGCCTCCCTGGCCCCAGAATGCCCAGCTGATTCCTGCTGGGCTGCTTGCCCACCCTGTCCACCAGGCCAGCATTCCTTGTCAGAAATCTGGGCATAAGGCTCTCTACTAGAAGAAGAATTCCAGATATAAATCTGGAGTTTGTGTAAAATCCCTAACTCTCAGAGCATCCTGAAAAAGAGGCATTCTGTATAATGTTTCCTTTTGTTAGCTTCCTGTGGTCAGGATGCCAGTAGGATGTGGTCTGGGAAAGGGGAGATGGATTTGTTCATGCAGACAACAGCTGCCAAGCCAAGTGAGAAGTGCAGAGCCCCACAGAAACTCCAGCAGAACAAATAATGCCCGTGCAGAGTCCAGCCTGTGCTCACCCAGACAGCACCAGCCAGGCTGCTTGTGCATTCCCATTAGGAAGCACAAGTCTCTAGGAGATTTTTTGGGTTGTAATATTGAATAAATATTTTTAAAGCAACAATGACTAGTTGAAATCCCTTAGCACGGGAGGAAAGGCAGGAATTTCCATCTAAATGTTGGTGTACAGTTCATGTCAGCAGCCTGGGTAGGCAACAGCCTTCAGTGGTATTAATCCAATTTCAAAAAGCAATGAGAACTCTCAGTGCACTGCCCACAGAGAATTAATGCAGAAGAATTCAAGAGACCATCTGACCTTAAAAAATGTAGTGACACACTAAATTACCCACATTTCTGCTACTTTTTGCTGTATAATGCCATACTATTTCTGATTCCTAAAACTACTATAGATTTTTAGAATTTATTTCTATCTAGCAGTGCTCCAGGTTTTCTTCCTGCTACTCCAGGATGCAGCAGAAGTGCACACTGATCTTGTGACCTTTTCACAGAACCATTTCATTAAATTGCATCTCTTCATGTCTGCCTTGCACCAGGTGGCATAACAAGAACACTGTAGGCTCAGAATAATTTTAAGTTTTCCAAAGTAATGCCAGTGGATGTCAGCACATCTTCCAGGCCTTTTCAACATCATTCACAAACAGTTTCAATAGAGGGAAGAGAATCAAGTCTCAGACAACTGGCATCTTCCAGGGTTAGGCAACTCCAGGTTGCTAAAATATTTGGCCATACTAAATAGAAAATAAAAGAGTGGGAAAAAAATTGTGGGGAAAAAAAAATTAATGGCAAATGACAAATGAAAGTGGTCTGTAACTTGAAAAAACAAACTATGTCTCCTTTCAACTTCTATCTCAAGCACAGGCATCAAGATGTGTAAATCAGTATTTTCTCATCCAAACTTTTCAGAAACAACAGATAAGGCACTATTTTTCTTAATGTCTCATCCAGGAAATGCAGACCAGCAGAACTTCTTTGGTTACAGTGGGCAAAGTAACAGAAGACAAATAAAACAACAGTTTCAAATCCTTTCCTTCTCCAGTGAGAGCAGTAGCAGAAAAAGGGTAACAGGCATTATGAAAATATTTTTGTAAAATCTCCATCAGTCTTCCAGAGAAATTCAGTACTTCATTTTTTGTGGCCTATGACTTGACTTTATAAAATGTACAGTAGCAAAATACGTCATTTTTACTCACAATTTCAGCATTTTTACTAAAAACAGTATTAGAAGAACTCCATCAATGAGGGATTCAGAAATGCAGCAGATTGGGCTGATTAGTTATGGTAAGGAGCAAATTGTGATATTTTAATAATCTTTTGGATTCCAGTGTGTGCATATTTTGTTGTCTTTAGAAATGTGTACGAACTACTTCTGTCCTCCCACACCACAGGAAACATGAGCTGTGAACACAAATCAGAAGACACAACACTATCAGCACAGATGGACAGTTTTATCTCTGCCTCTCTTAAATTCAAGTTATTAACTGCCAATCTTTTCAGACATGAAATGCACAGCTTATGCTCTGGAGACATTTTAATAGCCTAAAGGAGAAACTATTTCTCTAAACAGGAACTAAGGGAAGCCTGTGTTACCATTTATTTCCCAACCTTCCTGGCTTCACTGTTTTCTTAAACAGAATAAGTTCAACTAATTGAAATAGCAGACCCAAAGCAGTATTATCTTCCCGTTACAGAGAATTTTAACTGGTACTGTTTCAGTCACTGATGCTTCAAGAATAGAAGAAAAATTGTATTTTCAATATGCTTATTACATTTTTGGAAGTGGAAAGTAAACCATTTCATGCTGGCAGTTTTATAGATAATTCAGTCTCCCACCTTGGCTTGCTCTGTGTTGATTCTTAGTTCTCCAGCAAGCTACATTACTTCCCAAGTTTTAGGTCCTGGGCTTCCAATTACAAGAGTGGGCTTTTCCTGGCTTTTGCAATTTCCTTGCTTCTTCTGGGAAGAAGTGCCCATTCCATGCTGACCCTCCTCTAACAGACTTTTCCATCAGATTTATTAACTCTGTTCTAATTGTCTTTCAGTCTCCATTTGGTGCCTGCAGTATCCTATGTCTGTCTGCTCAGGGGTTTCTGGCCTTAACAGCATGCAGGCTTCCCATGTAGGAAAGACTTAGGCAAACACCACATCTATGTATCCCTAACACAGATGCATAAAAACGTAAGCATAAAGATCACAATCCTGAAGCATTCCCAAGAACATACCTTGCCCTGGGACATGCTGCCAGAAGGATGATTTCAGCCTCCTGTGCTGTATGCAGTCTATCAGTAGCTAAGATGTCAGTAGTCAGAAATAGCACCCAGAGCACAAATAGTTGCACTCAGAGCCCAAACCTTCTTGCCCTCTGCAGAAACCTGCTACATTTCATAATCCCAGCCTTAAAATTACCTGTGCTTACAGTTGTGAGCCCAGTGTGGAGCCTCTTCAAGCCACTGCTTGGTTGTGCACTCAGCTATTTATAACAGTGCCTTAAAGTCAGCTCAGGAAGGGGAAAAGGCAGTGAATAAGTGTCTGAAGGCTATTTCTCTCTTATTTAATAAATCTTTATTAAACCCTTCAATAGATACTTTTAGCTCTTTTATTATGTGAGTCTGGAAGAACAAGGCTCAGCAGACTGGAAAATCCCAGCTTACATTGTGTTTTCCTCTCTTCCACACCTTATGGCAAATCCTTTATTGTTCAGAGTACCTAATGCCCTGACTGGTGCTAAGGCTTCCCTATGCATGGCACACAAATCTTAAGGACTCCACACAGCTCACATCCCGGTATCCTGGGGCACAGCTCGTGCTTCACATGCAACCAGGCTGAAGGAAAGCATTGTGCCAGAAAGGAAGGGCTCGTTCCATGCGTGCTACTAGCAGGGAAAATCCTTAGGGATCATACCCTTTAATTCCAGCCTTACAACAGGCTTAGCTGGCCACTGCATATACCACTGCTACTAGGCAGCAAAAAAGGTTATGACTCACAGACAGAAAAAATGCTTTTATTTTCCAATTTATCCCTGCCTTAGTCTGGGGACACCCAATGATCTTCAGGTTTAATAGAACTGAGTTTTTAAGTACTGACAGAGAAAGCACAGCTCCCTTCTCCAAGTGTGGGCACACAGCAGCTGCCCTGCCAAAGCTGCACGGAGAACTCACAATTTCACATACTGGGAGGGTCTGTTCCTTCATGTGTGACAAATACCACATAGCTCCAACAAGTACCTCAGTGGTGTTGATAACACACTTCATGGCATGCACAACACTCCATGGAATAATCTTTAAAACTGGATGCAGGTTCATATACAAATCTTAATGGCTTCCAAGACCAATTCCAGATATGGAAAGGCAGCTGCCTTATTTTCCCTCTGAGTTCTTTCACTGAATAGAATTAGTAAACATGGTAAGATAAAATACCTCAAATTTTAGTTCTCAAAATAAAAAATGTATTAATAAATGAAATTATAAAATCCCATTCATATTTACTGTCTTAATAATGCAGCATAAACTGGGATTATCTATACGACATAAAAGCTTTTACTGGTATGCTTTTACTTTATCAATAAAAAATTGATGAGCTAAGCCTTGTTTTGCCCATGTGTCTGCAATACCAGTCATGCAAACATTCAAGTTTCTGACTGCAGCACGAAACTGTTATCTGCAGGTATATCAAATACCCCATGAATGCAAGTTGGCTCACAGTCAAAAGACCATAAACTTAAAAGGAATTAACTTTCCACCTAGTGATACTAGATGAATTTCTCTTTTATTTACCTTCTGAGTTAATGTAAAACCTTGCAATGGCCTTCAGAAATATCAGCTTTGGGGAATGTAAGGGTCCATCTGGGACCACAGTTTGCAGATACAAATTTTCTCTCTTAGAAATCAAAGTATCTTTTCCTAAACCTGAACTCCCTTAGGAAAACCTCCGGTGCTGGAGTGTTACTACTTCCATTTGTCAAGAAACATTTCTCTTGGAAGAGATCAACCTAACATTTACGTGGCACTGAAGAAAAATGTATTCTCCCATGCTACATCTTTAGGCGACATTCCTACTCCCAGAAAAAAATGTCTCCTTGGGAGAAATAAGAGGCAGACACAGTTGCAAGGACCCAAAAATCAGATAATGGCCTAATAGCTATTATGCTATAAAGAATATATTGGAGGTGAAGTTTTTTTCCATTGCTGTCACACATTTTTGTATGTCTAAGTAAGAGGGCTAATAATTATTTAGAAGGTCAAGCCATTTCCTACAGTGCACCAAGTGAATAACCATCCAGGCTGGATGCAGCCTCCAGACCCACTCTTTCACATGCCAGCAGCAACACCACTGTCCCTCTGTTTATGAACTCTGGGGGCTTCCTAACAATTGGAACTCAAACCAGCACAACTTTTACTTCCTGGGTTTAGAATTCCTTTTCAATCCACCACTTTCTTCTTTCATTTTAGAGACTTTAAATTAATAAATGTCGCTCTCATGGCTCCCAAGCACGTTCCAACCCCCAAGATAAATGTGTCACACTACATCCACAACCATTAACAAGCAAGGAACAACAAGGTGCAAGCAGCATTTGGCATAGGATGGCCACATGAAGTAGGAGGAGAGGGGAGAAAAAAGCAGTAGCATTTTTTCTTACTATTTCACTCCAGCAAACATCGATTCCTGAAGGAGAAATGTGCTTGGTTTTTGCTTTCTATCAGCCTGTGCAATCTGAAATGGGACATGTGCTCCCAACACAGCTGCAGAAGGGCCAACACAAGTGAGCTAAGGGAAGGGGGACAGTCTCCAAAGCAGGAAAACCAGGAAATATTAAGAACACAAGAAGATCCACAAGGGCTGCAGAAGTGGGTAGCTGCTTGACAGTAAATTTCAGCAACAGCACAAAAACTATTTAAATGAGATTCACAGCAATCCCACACAGTACGTGAGAAGAGCTGAGCATCCCAGTCACTAGCGGGGATGGTTTGGCTACACTGATGTTCCCAGCAGAAATTAGGAGCAAGAGGAAGAAGGTCCAAGACAAAGAGATGGCCCTGGGAGCAGGGGACACTGATAGATGACAGTCAGAAGGCAGCTCCATGAGCTGCAGTGCTCCCAGTTCCTGCTGGATGTCAGCAAGAGCACGGCCTCCCTGTTTGTGGGACTGCAGAGAGCAACCATTGTATTGAACCACATGTTTTATTCATTTAGTATCCAACAGCAGTCACTTCAAGGTCCAAATGCATGCTTCCAGGATGCATATTTCACCAACTAAGTGTTGGCTCCAACATTCATGAGGTCTGAGAACAAAAGCATATACATCTGCTAGAGATTTCTTTACCACTTTTTTTCCCAAACGTTGTGCAGTCTTGTTTCCCAGGCAGTGCAGATTGAGAAAGAGGAAGATCTTTAAGACTTCCCTTTAACTTAGACCTTATTCACCCAGACACTTCCCCAGCTGAAACTGCGTCTTCTTCAGAGTTTCTTCATTGTGTCTTCTTCCCTTGGCCCCTCTAGAAAGCAGCTTCCAAAGATAACCAAGATCCTAAGAGTACTGTACAAACTTAGGGTGGTATCATAATTTACTGCCAACACTTCTCAGAAGCTAGGCATACTCCCAGATTTTCTTCCCTCTGATTCCTAAAACAAATCCACTGAAAAGCATGCAGGACTTTTGAGACATCAGGTTGATGTTAAGCTGCCTGCCATTCCTGGAAACACCTTTGCCTGCAGTCTCCCAGTCACTCCATCAGTAATGAAGTGAATATAATGGCTCTGCCATGACTCGTTGAGCTGATAGGCTGCATTAGCTAGAAAGTACTGAAAGCAGCTGTTTATTTTACTGCTATTTGAGGCCATTAAGTGGCTACACTACTAAATCATCTGGGAGGGAAAAAAAAAATAGAGTCAGCTCAGAATGGGAAGCATTAGTACATGAATGCCCTTTTCCTTTTTCTTCTGCTTCCTGCCATTAAAGGAACACAAAGTTCATCTTTGGCTGAGCCTCATGGGACATACTGATATGATTTCATAATATGCACAACACTGTCAAATATGTGGCTGGTTAGATAGAGGACTGGACAAAAATATCTGTATTTCCTTATTAGCCCCCCCAAAATTCTGCAATATCAAGGGAAAACATGCAATCACCCTCCTCACCACCACCAAACCCCCAAAATAAAATTCTTCCAATGCCAGAATCTTGTCAAATTCTAGGTACAAGAAAAAAAGTTAAAGAACAGCAACACTCAGTCTTTGAAGGGCATTTCTATAACTGACAAAAGCTTTTAAAGATGATGCCACACTTGCTCATTTTAAAATGTGTTTTTCTATATAATGACAAGTATGCAAAAGTTCATCTTTTAGGGGGAAAAAATCCTTTTTAAGAATAAATCTAACACTATAAATCTTACATTATGTACAACACTGAATTGCCAGGTATTCATTAAAGGCAAAAGAGCTTCCCAAGAGGATGCCTGCATGGAGGACAGGAGGAGTGGAAGAGTTGTGATGTTGCACTGCTTGTTTGAAGTTTCTGAAAACAATCACCCCTGTGGATGGATTTTATCTATAGTAGGCATAAATTCTGACCTCAAAAAGGACAAAGTGTTTTTAAACATATCATTACATATATAAATAAACAATACCAAGTATACATCCTTCTATTTATATATACACATCCCTTCTGCTGAATATAAACATACCCCATAGATGCTTTCATTATTAAAATTGTGTTTATTGCTGAAACAGGACATGATCTTTGCAAACCTTGTTCTAAGTCAATTCCAGAAAAAGTTTCTAAAGCAAAAGTAAAATCCTGTTTTTCTTATTTAAAGATCAACACATTTCACAGGTGACTCAAACACAGAGTACTCTTTTTTCTTTTTTTTTTTTAATTATAATAAATTATAGGTTAGGAACATCACAGAGAGGGCATGGCTGTGTGGGTTTCTTCTTCCATGGAGTTCTATAATGCAATAAGCTACACAAAGAACAACAGACCAGCTTCCAATGTTATTGTTTGATTTTCCATGTAAGAACATACTCTCAGAGCTGTGGTGTATCTTATTACATATAAAACTTTTGGATGCAATCTGGAAATCTGGAACAGACTTCCTGACCACATGCTGTTACTCAAGTCCTTGCAATGCTTTTACCCCCCAGAACATTCATATGGGGAAATGGAGGAGAGGGGATGTTTAAACATTGCTGTTACAGTGAAATTAAGATGTGATACTTAGTAGTTTTCAACCTAAAATCCTCTTTCCCATTTCAATGTATTATAGTATTTTCCATAATATCCTGTCATAATTGGGCTGCTTCTTGTTTATACTTAGTTGCTGGGAACTTTGCCACTGATGTAATGCTGCAAAACTCTAAGTGGTGGTTTTCCAGACAGAGGTCATTTCCAATTGATCCCAAAAAAAAGAGACTAAAAGATTTTTGGAGTATTTGGGCAAATTATTACTGGAATCAGTAAGCCAGTCACAAGTAGGATCGACACAGAAGCATTTTGTGTTGACAACTAAGTTGTCCCTCAGCATTAATGAAACCGCATGTTTTATTTATAGTATTGTCTCTTAAGTAAATATTGAGATACTGGCAGCTAAACATAAGAACAAGAAGGCCAAATACTCTCTTGCAAGATGCTAAACCACAAAACAACTTGGTGACAGGATTCTGATTTGGTGCAAATTTTCCTTTCTGGATAATAATAAGAATCTTTGCAGTACTGATAAAAACATAGATTCATCTTCACTGAGAAGTCAATTTTGCCAAACGTTTTCATGTATTTAATAGATGAGGTGTAGCAGCACAGACCAACACATCTGCAGCTTCTCAGATCATAAATACAGACTTTCCAGCAAAAGCCCTGATAAATCTGTCCACTTACTACAAAACTACATGAAAAGAGAAGTGGTTCAAAGACCAGAAATAGCCACAGCACGGCCTTTGTGTTCATTCAAGTTCTGTCTCCATCCCTCTGCAATCTGAAGCAGGAGACAACCAATTTCAGGGCATAAAATCACAGAATATTCTAAGTTGGAAGGGACTCACAAAAATCATTAAGTCCAACTCCTGTGCCTGAGAGGCTTGTCCAAATTCATCATGACCTCTAGGCAGGCTTGAAGCTGTTCCCACTTCCCTGGGGAGCCTGTTCCAGTGCCCTCTGGGTGAGCCTTTTCCTCATATTCAACCTAAACCTCCACAGAAGGGAAAAAGAAAAAACCAACCAAAACCTGTATCTCCAGTTAACCTAGTTTGCTCAAGAACTCAAGCCTAAATCCCACTGTCTTTGAAAGAATTTGGCATAACTTAACCAGTTTGCTGAACATTCCAACCTTGTAAACTGGGACTGATTCCAATTGCACTTGGGATTATTTTTTTAATGTGGTGTGTTTCAATGTAAAAAAGAAGATTTAAGAGACACCACAGAAGAAGAAGCAAGAAGAACTATTTTAGTTTGCTCTGTAAATCTGCTTTTAAAACTTAAACAGTGCTGGGCACTATAGTACACACTTTTTTTAAACACATAGCTTTATTTATATTGCAAATATGTCAGAGAATAAGAACTCCAGCCGAGCTGGGGCACACGAGGCTGAAACCTGATCCCAGCACCCCCAGAGAGGTGTCATTTTCCTTCCAGCTCCACCATCTACTCTGCTTATTTTAAATCAATCTTTTGTAGTATGTTTGAAGTAGATTTCAATCCCATCCACCCTGCCAAAGACAGATCCAGGACCGTCCCTCAGAGTGCACAGGGAAGGGGCAGCCCCAGATCCTCTGACAAGTCCATGCCTGCATACATGGAGCTGCACGCTCTCCTCACTCCCCAGGCTGGGTATCTGGAGGGAAACTCTCCCACCCCATGTCAGCCTTTCTGCTTTGGATTTTCTGTTACTTGTCTGTGCAGTGGGGTCAGTCAGAGACAGGCCTGGCTACAGCATTCTCCAGTTTTCCTGAAGCAGCATCAGTAGCCAGAACGTTAAAACATTATAACAAAACCAAAGTCTACAAGAAGTCTCTTGTAAAACATTTCCAAAAGATTATGAAATTCCTCCATTTAAGAATTATGTTTCTTTTCCTTACATCATATGGGTTAAATACTTGTTAGCGTAGTATAGCATCTGAAAAATTTACCCTAACCATTGAATATTTATATGTTGCATAGTGGAATGGGAAAAGAACAAAAATCAAAACAATTTCTGAGGTGCCCAAAGGCCATTTGGGACCAGACTTCCAGTATTCACAGAGCTACACAGACATTAAGGTCAAGTGTCACAACAAACACTTAATAACATTCAGCAACCTTCAGTAACTGTGAGGGTGAACTTCTCTTTGAAAAGAAGAGTGAATCACCCCCTTCAACAAACACTAGTTTTGAAATATAATTTTGAAATATATCAATACAAGGTAGAAAAATTTTTATTATTCAAACTTTGGTACACAGATATTCAAGAAAGAATTTTCTAAAATGGCTGGACACCCTAAGTATATCCTAGGTAAAGAATCTACACCCACATGGTCACAGTCACAGGAATCCGGTAGCTGCAGTGTGCAGCACCACTCTTGTATATACACAATTCTGTGCAAGATACTAACTTCTTCCTAGCACTAACAGAAAGAATATGGTAATATAAACCATGTTTCAGGACTGAGAATGGTATTCCTTATCCAATCAAAAACACCATTCCAGATTTACTCTCTAGACTGCATGTGATTGCTGTGACACCACTGCATCTTGGCTTGCCAGCCTGCCCCACACCAGGACCAGCTCAAGGGAGCAGGCCACTGCCAGCTCCAGAATTAAGATGTGTTACAGCTGGGCAGAGGACCACAAGCCCAAAAAACTTGGCACTTCTCAGGGACCTTGCTTCTGGAGATGCTTAGCAGAACTGCCTGCTTTGACATGGCTGGAGGAAGCATATTCCCCAGGATTCTCCTAGAGAGACCTAGATGTAGAAAATCCTGAGACAGAGATGTAAAAAGTAAAGGTAAGGTTGTTTTTGGCACTCCGTTTCAGCATAAGCCAGTGTAGGTTCCATTCCCATTGCTGGTCATTAGCCCAGAGTTCTATGGCAATTATGAAGCAGTATTTATGTTACAGTTTGGACGTTTCTGTGCTCTCCTGCAGACATCCTGAAAGCAGAGAAGAGGGGAGAGAGCTGCCCACTGAGGCTGAGAGCAATTTCAGAAGCCAGTCTGTTGAGCAGCAACACAAGAACAAACCCACACTGCTTCTCAGGACATTTTGCAGATGGAAAAAAAATCTGAAGTTATTGTACCTCAGGTGAGCTTTTCTAACACCACAACTCTAATGCTCTTTTTCAAATCACTGAGAGCCATCAAGGACAAGAAGAGAACTGATCCTTAGAGAGATACAGACAATTCCATTTTATCCAAACAGGATGTGAGGGATAACCAAAATTTATGAAAACATAATGCAAAGACCAAACATAATTTTCCATTGACTGCTGTTCACAGTGCAAAATATCTTCAGCACATAAACACATACACAAATATAAAAAAATAGTTTTCATTAATTTAGCAGCTTATGGCATCTAAGTGCCTGATTTTAAAGAATACACTTTAATACCATCTGATTCTGAACTTTTGTTCTTAGTATGCTTTTTAATTCTTGTACTTACGTTCCATCCAACTACTTCCATCTGCTATGGGGCTGAACTACCAGCACCTTCCAGAAGGTGAGTTTTTTCTGATTACCTTGATTTATTTTTTTCTTGTACATAGAGACGAATTGGGCTTTATAGCTGTTGTCTGCCAACACCTCTTGAAATTCAGCCTAGCAGCCAGACTGAGCTTTTTTTAAACCCTAGTTGCTCTTCTCACCAAATGGTTACAGCAGCTCCCGTACTGCTTCAAATACTCTCCCGTTTTCAAGCAACCCTGGACAACAAGACACCTACAATGTCATTAGCACAGTATCATTAAGCTATTATTTTCAGCTATAAAATAGCATAGAGAGCATTTAGGAGTACAGGTGCCTACCAGAAAATGCAATTTGAAAGCCTTTTATATAAATCAAGTGAGCAGAAAGTGAGCAGCCCACTGAAACTAACTTATATTTATATATGAAAGCTTTATGCTTGCATAAAGCAGTAGGTTTTCAAATTTCAAAATAAGCTGTAATTTCAGTCCAAATTGAAGAAACTGTTTACATATTTATTTTCTCTTCTTGTAATGCATATATTAATTAAAGACAGATATATGCCTGTCAAGAGAGAGGGAAAACAGTCTAGCCAAGTATGCAACCACCTGCTGCCTTTTATAACTTGCCAGCTTTGAGATTATACTAGTGAAAAATTCTATTGAACATTCACTGCCTTTGCTTTCTTGCTAGTTTCACTTACAGGACCTGATACAACATTTTAAGGAAAAACTCTCCAATTTTTTTGACTACTTCATACTGAATGGTGACTTTTGAATGGGATGATTCACCTTGGTAAAATGCTGGCACAGCTGAGACACATTACTTTGACACAGCTCATAATATATGGAATCAATGCTTCCTGTCTTTCCAGCACACAGCATCATGGTTTTATTTATCTACCAAAAGACATGTTTTTCTCTCTCTGTCAGCTGTACTCACAACTGAGAGTACAGAAGAATAAAGTCAATACCAAAATTGTAGTCAGCATCCCACTTTGGTTCTGCAAGCTTTGTGAGTTATCATTTCCATTTACTAAATTTAATACATCTCTGGAGCTTCCCTACTGGCTTCCCGAAAAGATTATTCTTGCTCATGTTTCATTTCTGGACATAAAATAGTCACACAAGAAAGAACAAGAATAATAAAGTCAAGAAACACTGAATGCTTTTCTGCTGAGAAAGATGCAGTGAGGACATGATGGATGGATTAAAACTGAATTCTCCAGCCTGAAAGTCAAGGCTTGGCTCAGTTATTCCAAGTCATCATACGGACAACTGTGGGACTTCACATAATTTATTAGGAAGTTGATTATGTTGCTGGGATAAGTTTAAATTAATTACACCAAGGCCAAACTCTCTTCTTACTCACAATAAAAAAAATGAAGGATGACTTCACGTAGACACTGTAACTAAAACTAAACACAAAACTTTCACATTTAGAAGAGCATCTGTAGCTGAATGAGGCACATTAAGTGATCACTGCAACTACGTACACCAGCAAACACAGATGATGTGACCAAGTGTACCTGGTGACAGAATACCATATTCTTTGCTCACATGAGACACAGAATGAATTGAATGGACTTGATTATTCAACACAGAAACAAAAGTAGAGCAGGAAAATGTTGTTTGGCTCTTTTAAAGCTATTTCAACAGATTTAACTACTCATCTTCGTCACATTCAAAATTAAAGCTGTGAAAAACACACAGAAATCCCCCCTTCTTCTTCAAAACATCATCCTAGTGCAAAGTCCAGAAAAATGAACAAGCAGCACTAGGGACACAGCATCCATGTTCCAAAAAATGTTCAAAAATTTTCAAGTAAAGAACTGCACTCTACAAAAATATGCCACCTATAAAGCATGAAGTCTTCTTGCCAGGGGTTGCCAGAACTAGTGACAGGCACAAAATGCACTAACTTTCAGATAAAGAAGAACAGGGACCAACACACAGCTGTGACTCTGTGTGAGGATACGTACCTACTCACCAGATGTCTGCACTGATAATTGGGAGGAGCATCATTAAATGAGCTAAGGCTCAGAGCATCCCACAGAAACCTGACAAGTCCAGCTTGCCTAGCAGCACCGGGAGAGGCTCACTGGTGGGTACAGCACATCAGCAGGGTGACAGCAGGAGCCAGCATTAAGAAGCCCTTGCTGAGGGTGGGAAGCTTTCCAGCCTTACCCAGGGCAGAGCTGCCCTAAAACAGCTCCCCAGGATGGCAGTGGCCAAAGAACAGGAGGCTGCAGAGGGCAGCACTGCCATGCACTACCCATCCTGGTACAGCACAGCCCATAAAAATGAAACATTAACTTTATTAACTTCATGGCTGCATGGATCATAAAATTTCCTTGATTTTAATGTCTCCCTGAAAACCAGTGGACTCTTAATGGTATTAGACTTTGTTCATGCTGACTGAACCATAACTGGCCCTTCATGACAAAAGTGGGATAACACTCCTTTCAGTCCTGCCCATAAGCCTCATTATGAGATTTTCAGAAGCAACATTTTTTGCAAGACCACATAAATGCTTTGGTTACTCAGAGCAGGGTGGTAGCTGGGGCATGGAGTGACCAGGACAGGACTGGCATTGACAACTCTCAGAGAACACAGTGAGGGCAAAACCTCAGCTAGCTCTAAGGCAGGAAGATGTAGGAGAGGGGAAGCAAAGACTCATCAGGCATGAAAAGGGGATTGCAATTCTTTCCCTTAGCAAGACAAAGAGAGAACTGGAAAAAGTACAGGAACAGCCAAAGGCCTGGTGACAATACCACTGCTTGCTGGTACCGGATAGGAAATCTGAAGGAAACTGGAAGCAGCAGCAAAACAAGGGTGCTCTCAGCTCATGGGCTGGCACCACGTCAGGGCACCATCAGTCTGCCTGAAAGGTCCTTAGATCTGAGAGGTCTTTATGCACTGCTTTGTCATCCACCTCAGTAGAAATAGTAAATGAAATTAGAGAAGCTGATCTGTGAGTACTGAGATTAATTTTAACCATAGAAAAACTATTCAGTAGGTCTGTTTAGCAGGAGAGGGGTTCTCTGCCACACAGCAGAACAAAACACTGCTGTGGAGCACAGAGAGGTCATACATCACTGCCTCAGGTGCAGAAAAAATCCAGCTTGGATTTAAACTTTGGTTTGTGTAAGAGCTGGCCAAGATTAATCACTTAAGTACATAAATTAGTGAAGTGATCACTTAAAGAACTGCCACACACTTCACATTATATTGATCTCCCCATCCCTTCACAAAAATAAATTTTCACATTACTGTTACAGCGATGACAAATTCTGCTGTCAATAGGGCCAACTCTGAATTGTATGAATCATCTGCTTTAGAACATAGTAATAATACAGATATTAAAACAAAGAATAATAAAAAAATTTAAAAATCAAGGAATAGGTATGGTGACCAATTACAATTTTAAGGTCAAGTTCACATAACTCAGTAGCACTACTGTAGAGAAAAAAAACACAGAACACCTTAGGAAAAGTATTATGCATTACTGCCTGCATTTCAGACAGGAGGACTCAACCATGGGCCAGCATGGTGTGAGGGGGTGTCACACGTCATGGAATTAAAAGAGAGGTGATGCATTAAAAACAGCTGCAGATCCAACAGAACCTATTGGTACTCTGAGAATATAAATCTCAGTTATCCCAGCTCCAGTGCTGACTCTCTGCCAAACCTATCTGAACTGTGGTTTTATCACTGAAGTGTGTAGGAGTCCCACAAGATCAAAAGCTCTTTCAAGTGGGATGTGACTTCCACGTTTTTCTTCTCCCATCATCTGCACATGTGGACAAAGCTGTACTAAAACCAAAATTATATATATGTACACACCTATTACAGCACCTTGTTTAAGAAAGCCCACTTCTCTGCAAATTGATGTGGCTTTAAAAAGTCTGCCACATGAAAAGCCTTTGGGGATTCTTTAAATTGGTTTTAGCACACTGGAGTCTAATTCACCTTTGACACAGCTTTTAAATGAGAATCACAAATATGCACTTCGAGTTAAGACTGCAATTACAGCATTTTCAATACAGGCAGGTTGGGTATCACACAAGTTCACAAGGATTAATAATAAGGAACCAAATAAATTTGCAATCTTTTGTGGAAAAATACTACTCTTCAGTTCATAGAGGCTGCCTCTAGAGATAGACAGGAATCTCTCTGAAGGAAATACATGCTTGTCCATGGGCCCAACTCCTATCATAATGACAACTTCCCAAAGTAGAATGCCAGTCTCTTGCCACTTTCCATGAAGAACTACTGACTGATATAATTGGGTACTCACTGTATGGTGCACCATTCTCCATAATCACAACAGATTTTTATTTTTATTTAAAGGAGAATTATTTCAGACATTCTTTGATGCCTTTATTTAATCACAAGGCAGCATAGATGTAAAAAAAAAAGATGATAAATGTTCACATTTCAGTATGCAGAAAATAAAGTATTTGACAAGTAATCCATTTCCTGAATTGCATTATAGTTGAGCATCTACATTCCGTATTACTTTCAAGTTACATTCCCACTTTAATGATATCTCAAAAACTGTAAGGTAATTATGCATATGATTCCAGGAAAGCAAAATTACAGTTACCTGAATGGTGCCAAAACATATCCCTAACTATTCCCATTCCCCATCATTTCTGTGCCACATGCAGCAGTGAAAGAGGGAGAGACAGTAAGGGGAGATTCACTTCATCTAACACCTGTAGCTCATCACCACCTGCAGTCTATCTGGCAATACATGTCAAAAAGAAAGATAGATGTCCAGTAAACAGAAGGGAGAAAGTTCTGGACGAGCTAAAAATGGCAATGACTTCAGATATCCATCACTGACAAAACTATGACCCCTCTATCAGCATGATCCAAACTGGAACAGATGGAAGCTAAAAGTGCTTTTATCCATCCCAGGCCCATAATGAACTGTAGGCTACCCTCCCTGCCAGAATTCTCTCATAGTTGTTCCAGAGCTGCTCCTCTGCAATACTGCAAACAGAAGGACAGCACGGGCATGCACGCGTGCCTTGCAGGAACAGATTTTATACTTGGGGCTGTTCTTGAGCCTTTACCACAACCTGACTCTCAATAAATAAGGAAATAAGGGTATGGCACAAATTATTTCATGTTCCTCTGATGCAAACACACCCCCTAAATATACCGTTTTAGTAGCCCACTGCTTAGTTCCATTATTTGCTCCCCTTAGCTCCAGCCAGTATTGTCTCTTGTACCTTGATTTCAATGTTTGGCTTGCTTGCTGCTAAAAGTACACTCTCCTAACTCAGTGCCACTTTCTTACCATCACTGAGATGTCAGTATTTTGTTCCCTGAGCAAAGATACATCAGGTAGTTTAGGCAGTTTATTTCAAGTTTTTCCTTGAGCCCCTGCTTTCTCCTCTGTCCCTAGAAAATGAGGTGCACACCTAGTAAGTCACAACACAAAGTGAAAGGCATGAAGCTGCAGGTGTCATGTCCTTCCAAAGCAAACCAGCCCCTGGTGTACCTGATCTGGTTTGGGGATGTTCATCCAAGTTCAGCAAGGTCTCCACAGAGCCAGCTCGTTCTCCATTAGCTGGCATAAGCCTCCTGTTATTACCACTCTAAGAGCCTGATTGGAGTTATGGTTCCTTACAGACACATTATCCCGCCATGGTTTGGGAGCCCCGTGCTGACCCCACTCACTGCTGGTGCAGCTGCTCCTTCCATGGCAGAATGGAGGAGGCACATGACAGTGCCCCAGGCAGCGTGTCCCTCTCCCCAGCACTTGCACCACCGTGGCACGAGAGGCACAGACACGTTTGCCCTTTTACCACCACGTCCCTGCCGCTCCCATCCCTTGCCAAAGGCAGCATCCCAGCAGGCACACTGCCAGCTCCTTCTGCCAAGGCCGAGGACAACGATGTGCTTTGTGCCCCCGCAGCCACCGTGCCAAATGGCAGCATATGGCACCTTCCCCCCAGACCCCGTGGCTGCAGCACTGCACTCAGCAAGCTGCAAAAATCCCCCATCTCTGGGTGTTCTCCTCCTCCACGCTGGCACACAGCAGAGTGTGACACAGCTGTCACATTTTCCGTGTCGCCCTGAAAGGAGCCCTTGAGGAGCAGATCCAACAGCGCACGGACAAAGGGCAGGCTGCTCCCGACACACGCCGGACAGGGAATGCTGGCTGCTGGGTTTGGCTTGCTTCAACCCAGAGCAAGCAGTCCCACTCCTCCCGCAGCAGAGAGTGCTCAGTCTGCAGCAGGAATCCGTGTAATACCATCAAACAATGCTCCCTGACTTCATGCTTTCATTAGTCATCACCTAAACTGCAGGCCTGCTCCATAAAACCTGACAGTCAGCCACGGGCTTGCAGTTTGACACTATCTCTTCATGAACACACATCAATCACATGGTCCTCCTTGCTATTTCTTCCAGAAAATAAAACTTAAGAGCTCACTAAATTTATGGATATAGCAGGGATTTGAAATACAGCACAGAACATCACAATTTCACAAGTTATGCCCATCAGATTTATAAGAGACAGAGTTTAATTAGCAGAGATTTCCACCTCCAGAGGTAGCAGGACAAGCTGTGACTCCATGAGGAGAGATGAGACAACACTGGCCTAGGAAGAGACATTCACATTTCACAGAAAGGTTTTCCTCTCCTGTCCAAGGGAAGGAATCAGCCTAACATCACTTTTAACATGCTGCATAACCATGTACATGATGTAACTCTGAAATTGGCTGATATTCTGCCTTTTCAGCATTAAATCTGACACCCATGCTGAAGAAACAAGTGAGGTCCTTGCAGTCACCATGGGTTTGAAAAATTTTTTCCCATCCTTTTAATACAAGGCTGGAAAAGAAGAAAGATGATGCTTTAAGTAAGGATCAGTGTTCCCCAGGCACCAGTAATTGAAAAGGGGGAAGATGAAAGAGTATGCAGAAGGGTGGGATAAAGAGCAAAGGACTTGGGAGCCTCATACTGCCACAGGGTGGAGGGTTCGGTCAGGCAGCAACACCCAAGCACTTGAGAAAACATGGGTTGTCTGCTGTGAGATCTGCACACTTCTGGAAAATAATCCAGGTCCTATGCAGATTACCTAGGCACTATGAAGTAAAATATTTTGAGGATGCTTTGCTAAACCATCATTTAATCCAAGTGGAACTTGGATTTTCCCACTACTTTCAGAGATAAGAGGACTTCACAAACTTCCATCCTTTTCATCCCACATCAGAGGAATGGGTCTTTGGTGCACCAAGGAGGCAAGATCTGCCTTCAGAGTCAGCCACCAGCTTTCCAGACAGCTTCAGGCAAGTCACTTCCTCTCTGGCTTTCCTGACATTTACAGTGGAATCACACCAGCTGTATATCATGGAAGAGGTTATATGCATCTTAACTGAATTACATTTTGCACCTGCAGATTTTCTTGCTGAAAATGGTAATGAGCATGGGAATTTTATGTTGGTTTTTATCATTGTTATTATTATTATTACTATTATGATTACTACTACTACAAAAGACTGGCCAACATCTGTACTAGAAAATGCCCCACCAAATTTCTTGAATTTCTATGCTTTGGAGTTTGCCCCCATCACATTTCTGTCTCACTTCTTCCTACAATGCTATTTTCCTTACTTAATCGAATACAGAGCGTCTTTTAACAACTGAAATACAGAAAGTGCACACAGACAATTGCAATGAAAACATTATTGTCTTGTAAAACCTTTCACGCTGACTAAAGCTGATAGAGCCTCGATTCTGTGAGAGAAATGATCATCACCACGATCCATCCAAAAAATATGAGTATGGGCATTTAGGAACATCTTGTGTCAAAAGAAGCTTGGATTATCACTGCCTCTGACTTTTCACTTTTTCCCAGAATTTTCTTCCTACTTCAAAGGATTTATTTGGGAATCTAAGTTTCAAACTGTGCTTATTCCAAAAAGCAATAATGAAGCTAAAAACTAAAGCCTTGGACTGGGTATCCCAGACACAACATCTATTACTTCACTGGACTTTTTGATGTCGCCACTAGAGGGACTTACATGAAGCTATAAAAACCGTGAACAACCAACGAAGGCAGCTGGTGTATTTAGAAAAAGGTATTTTGCTTCTTCTGAGGCAAAGTTTGTACTTCCACCCCAGAGAATGCCAAAAGTATCAACGCACAAGATTTTGCACTGGCAAACAAAGCAGCCACGGATACAAGGTTAATGGACACAGACCTTACTGATGACCTGCTGTAGCTTCACAACTCACTCCAGCCACACACCTGGAGTGCAATTTATCTTTATCTTTAGCCCCACAGCCACTGCACACTCAAAGTTCAGGGATTTTCTCACACCTTTTAACAGAACAATGGAAAAAGCCAATATTGTGCTTCCCCACACCTATAATTTGGTCCCCAAATCACTATCAGAAATGATCCAACAAGCTCTCATTCCAGGTACCTTTCTCACTTCCCACAGACCACCTGGCTTTGTGAGAACTCTCTCTGCATTTCTGGCACTACTTGAGCCATTTTCCAACATTATTAATGATCAAAATCCAGTGCTGGCTGCAGAGCTGAGGCAGAGAAAAGAAATCTCATTGTTGCTGCAATTACAACTGGTAGTGTTTAAAATAGCCTGAGAATAAGCCATATCCCTCAAAGCTCATTATGAGCTGCACCCTCAGTGGGAGCCAATCTGGTGTGTGCACACAACAATGGTGGGAGAAGTTTATCACAAACTCAACCATTAACTTTGCTTTTTTGCCACTTAAGTTTTTAGAGGTACCACTGCCATTATGTTCCAAATTCACCTGTGCAGCAGATGACCTCCAGAATGACAGCAGTGGGTCACAAATGATCGATATTGCTAACTTAACACACCTCAGATCACATGCACCACGGGCTAAGCAGGATCAATAAAAGCAATCCACTGCTGAATTAAAAGACACAAGTGAAAAATAACATTTTAACTTCAGCTTCATACACCATGCTTGAGTAATGGTATATTTTTATGGAGTATGGGTGAATTTTTATAGAGTCTGTACAGTCTTCTGCCACATGAAATTAATGTCACTGAGAACAGATGATTAAGCAGAATTACTTTAGATGAAAGAAAATGAAATATACAATTGCTCAGTAGATTTCAGAAATTATTCACCTCTCTCACTTATTTTCAAAATAGACTGTAACTAGAAAACAACATTCAGAAAACAGGCAACATTACTACTATTTCTAATATAAACACACTTTTAGCCTATAGTCTGCACTCATTCACCAAGACAGAAAGGATTCAAGATAATGGGTTTTATATAAAAAAATCTGTGATGTTCCACTAAATACAACACCCAAGCCATCTGAGCAAGGAGAAATGTGTTTATTCTACACATGCTGCATACCTCAGAGAAGATATTCAGAGAAGGCTCTTCTTTTATTTTTCTTTTAAATAGTTTTTACATCTAGATCTAATTCCTTCACTTCAAAACCAGATGGCCTAAACTTCAACTATCAGATAATTCTGGGCCAAAAAAACCCTATTAATTAATGCTTCCATATTTAAAGAAATTATGTGTAAAACTGTTATTTCAGGCTCTTCTTTGCTACATACCAGCGCTTGAGTTCTACCAGAAAAGCAATCTCATCTTCTGAATGGGAAAAGGTGCTTCATTTCCTCTTGCATGATAAACAGGGCATTTTCTGGTAGTCCTTTAGTAGCCCAAATCTGAGTCACACCAATATCAATCTTTAATCAGACGCAGTATCGTGAGGGGATCTCATAATATGAGATCTTAAAGATACAGTGTTGTGAGGGGATCTTCCATGTGAAGGAGATGAGGCAAAACTACACATGTCACTCTGGAAGTATGTGTCTCAATCTCAGCCCTGCCTCTCTCCCCCAAAGCCCTCGTACATAGGTTGTCATTAATTCAGACTGACCCCGTTAGTACGCAAGGCTTGTTCTGCAGGTATCATCTCAAATATGTGTGGACACATAGGCACAGAAAGGTAAGACTTGGTCCAATGTCACAGAAGGAGGCATTGGAACAAAAAGAAGGTTTCCTAAACTTGGTGACTTCACCCAGTTGTTGCTCAGTAGCCATGACTAGAAAGGCACAAAAACATAAGTAAAAGGGGCTATCACATGCATTGACTTGTACAGAAATGAGCAGATTTTATGGTAGTAGCACAACAGCTCAGCGGCATGACCCACCATCTCATTTCACAGGGACGTAGGATTGAGGATAGTTTGGGTTTTGTTTTTCTGAAGACTACTAAGGAGACAAAACTGGGCACATCGACTAAATCCGCATCACGAGAACTGCTGCTCAGGATGGAAGAGCGTTCCTTTCCAGTGAGCCCTCACCATTAACCTTGTGAGAAACATGCAGTAAGGCTTCAGCCAGCTTCATTTCCCTGGCTCGCTGACTCCAGGAACCTCCAAGACTCACTTGAAAAAATAAAAAAATCAGTTTTGAATCACCTTTCAAAGGATGAGAATGAGGCAGTGCATGCCAATGTGTTCAAGTGCAGAGAGGTGGCTCTCAACCAGATAGCTTTCTGAGAAATGTATCACCCTTAATAAGGATGGCAGTGCTTTCAGGAGACCGTCGACGGGGAAGGAGCAGCGCTCAGAGCTGCTTTAGCGCAATGGGCGATTACACAGAGATATCTGTGCAGCGGGGCTGGTGCCCATTTGATTAAACAGCCTGTCTGCTCCCTCCACGAGATATCAGAGGTACAATTAGTTCAGCCGGCGCTATCAGCAATGCCCTTGAGGTGCTGTGCTCCTGACGACTAATGAAGAGGCACTGCTGGCTGTCAGCACGTACAGGGGGAGGCATTCATCTTCCTGGCAGCATCAATTAAATCCGCCCGCATCATACCAGGAGCCAGGAATTCAGCGCCGGCAAGGAGTCAGAGCAGCTGAATGGTTTAACACTTCGGTTTGGGGTTTTATAGTGTGGAGAAAAGGGAATAAATTGGGCTAGCTATGCTGATGGCAAGGGGAATGCAGAGAATCTGCCTGACAGCAAAGGCAGAGGGAGCACCCACAGTGCTCAGGTGTGTGCACACGTGCGCTGTGGGAAGTCTTTTTTTTTTTGTATCAGGGCAGGAAAAACCTCTTAATACACAAACAATTTTCTCCTGAAGTCAACAGAAGAGAATTTGCTTATTGCACTGGGTTGCCAATATTCTGCTAAGCCTTCAAAGAAAGCTATTTGCTGCATGTGTGGGTGTAGCCTCACTTAGGACATGGCAAGTACTCCTGAGAAGATAAGGCAGGGAGCCTCTTGTCCCTTATTTCTTACAAGGCTACATCCTTACAGAAAATACACAGTTCTATTTCAAAACAACAGGCTCTAAACCTTCTACAACATTTCTATCCCTGAAACATGGTGCTGCATCATATCAGCCATAGTCAAACGTGTCAGCTAACCACCTGCCCTGCTTGGTGCCTCACTGTAAAGTCCAACCTTCCCCATCCCACAGAACTCTAGCTGTCAATAGGAATTGCAGGACTAAAAAGTACTGATATTAGAGGAGAAGGTTATTGAAGTTGAAGCTACAGTAAGCACCTGGTATCTAACTTGCTAAGGTACACAAGAACACTATAAAGAAAATTACTTTTTTAGCTGAAAAAGATATATCTGCAATTTCTGTTTTGTCTTACTTGTGTCCCTTAGGGAAAAAATACAAGTCAACTTAGCAAATCCACATTTTCCAGGCCTTCATGGACCCTTAATTAAAATCACTGTGAATCAGTAGATGGCAAAAAATTAGCACCTAGTGTGGCCTTCCCGTTTCAGATGTTTGAGAACTCATGGCAAAAATCTCAAAGGGCTTAACCTGCTAAACAGTGTACAGCAAGAGGGAACTCAAGAGGTTTTGGTAACTTCACAACAAAGTGGCATTCATTCATCTTCTCAAACCTCCCAACACCTTTGTGGAGGCTAAATGGGCTGTTCACTGACAGGGAGATCAGTGTGACACACACGGGCAAAACAGAGTCCTGGCTCTCAGCCACAGGGGCACAGACCTACCTATGCACATCTCAGCTGACTAAAAGCAGTGAAAACTTACTGCAGGAGAAGCAGCAAAACTATTTATTATCCAATCTTTCACATAAAGGAAGCTTAAAAAACCCCAAGCCTCAAACCCATCTCACACTCCCTACCAAAACAGTTAAATTACATTTCTTGCAGGTTGCCATACAACATGCAATTAAATACATGAAGCAACAAAGAAAAAAGCCTTTGGATGCCACTCTTCCTCTGACTAATAAAAAAAAAATTAACTATTTCAAAGTTCTTGGAATTTAGTATTTCACTCCCTCACAGAGGTTTTAATTAAGAGCCAGACAAACTGACCTTTAACAAAGTGTAATTCTTGCCTTCTGCAGTCTCCACCCTGCATGACTCAAGACAAAATCTCATGTTGCCTGATAGGAAGTGATATAGCCCAGGATCCACAAGCACAAGAAATCAGCAGACACAAATGCAGAAAAAAAAGCATCAGCAGAGACTCCAAGTGACTTTGCTGGATTATTACAGTTCTTTCCTAACAGTCTGAATAATCCCTAAATTTGATTTAAACTGCAGACACAACTTGGGGCTGCAAAGAGAATGCTTTTAGTGGGATGAACTGACTTTGGTACCTCAGTAAGACCAAACTGCAAATTGATCTACACAGATGCACATGCTGGACTATGATACTTTGTCAGTGGTAAAAAACACAACACAGATGCACAAAGTTTACAAGCAAAAGATTCCACAAAGAATACTGAAGATCAGTATTTGGAAATGGATGTTCTAGTTTAAACAGTACTAAATAAATATTAAAATTCATGCAACTGCAAAACTCATCAGAGAACTCTTTAGGATATTTTTGTCTCTAAGGGAACTCATGATTTAGATCAGAGCCTGCAAAAAGGTCACCTGCTAGTGAACATGGTCCTGAAAGTAACCTTGTCCTCTGCGTTAATTTTTTAATGAAATCTGCATTAATACAGGACAGGGACAAAGACAGACGTGATTCAGGAACATCCAAATGGTGAGGTAGCACTGGAGTGATGATCTGGCTTCTTACCTGAGGCCAAGCTGCAAAATGATTTATCAGACTCAGAGAAGGACATCAGCTAGCACACAAAGATCTCAAGTAACAGCAGCTGCTGGGGTAGCAGTATGAGCAGCTTAGTTTCCAGGATCAAACTGCAGTCAATGATGAAGCACATTCCTTTGTCCATTCAATAACCATCATCTCTTCTAGACCAATTGCCTACATAGGCCCAGATGACTCTGAGTGGTGGTGCTTCCTGAGAGCATCAGAAAAGGAGGATTCAAGTCCTTGGAGCTCCTAACAAGCATCCAGACATCCCTAGGAAAGCCACAGGCCCCTGCTGCAAGGCTTCTCATGCTGCACTTGCTCCAAATGCCTTCAGGCAGCAACCCTTGGAGAGTCCAGGGGACTCTAAAACTTGTGGACAAGAAACAGTGGACAAGCCTGAGCTTCCCCCATCTCTGTGCTTGGCTGCTCCTGGTGCCAGTGAGGTGCAGGAATCCTGTCTGCAAAGCACCACACATGTAAACCACAGCTGTGCCCCTGTCCTGCACCTATGGGTGACATGTAACCCACCGAGGCACAGCAAGGTCACCTGCTTCAGTTCCCTGGTAACACAGATTCCCTCCCCCATTACACTGCACACCAAGAGCAAAACCTCAGCTTTCCTTTAGAATCCAATCAATGCACAGAATGAGGGTTTATCCACTACATAAAGCTCAGAATAATTACCAAATACAATGCAATCACTCAAAACTAATCACACAACTTGGCTGTATGTGCACATTTCCCACTAAAAGGTATTAATTTAAACCCTCTTCTGATTTTTGTTGACCATGAAACATTCCTCTGAGTGCACAGGCATCACTAATCATTTCATGGTCACTGACTCCAGCATAAAAAACCTCCCACACAGAAGAGTGGCGTGGGCTTTGTGCTGTACAGGAGAGAGTTTCTCTCCTGTAAATTAACTTAGTCAGCTTGCCAAATTTTTTCTTAAAGAAGGAACAATTTTAAGTATTAAATCATCTAATGACTTAGAGAATGAACAGAATGTTTTCAAAATGCAAATTAAAGGCATCTGTATTTTAATTACAGCACCAAAACTGCAAGATACTTGTCTCCACACACATTTTTCCATTCATCTTCAGAGATGGCTGCATACAGAGTATTAGTTTCCTAGTATAAACCTACTCCCACATACATTCCCAAAATAATTTGCATGTATTACCAATAAACAAACACACGCACACAAGTTTTCAGGCCGCCCACAGACACGAGAGACAAAAAGACGACTTGTCACTTTTGCTTTTGGGATAGTAACTAAAATTGCTTCAACTTTTAATACAGGGAAAAAAATGCCAGAGCAGCATGAGCTTTGGCACCATACATTTAACACAATGCTCAGTTGACAAAACCTTTAAAAATGTGCAAATAGATCCTGCTGCTACATAGCTGATTTCCCATACGAAAGCTAACAAAGGCTAAACAGAACCTTAGCTACAATACACTTTTCTGTGTTACACTCAATGAGCTCAGTTGTGTTGTTGTCAGCCTATAAAATTGACTTTTATACTGAGTCACTAAGAGGATACAGATGACAAACAGCTCCATTACAGAAGGCTGACAAATTCTTGCCTTGAGAAGCAACAGTGACATGACGACAGTGGCAACGCTCACTTCATCTCTGCACAAAATACAGCTGGCACTTCTACTTCACATCTGCACTGTGATACCTCCTCCACAGCCAGTCTGAGTCTTCATTTTCATTTCATCCCCCAAAGATCAGTGCTATGGCATGAAATGTCCTGATTTTCCAAAAAACCCTTTTTTTGGTCATGAATCCTTGCCATTACATGTCCAGTAGGAAGTCTCTGCAGCCACATGCTTGTTAGCATGGAGGGGCAGGGGTGGGGGATAAATACACTGGTGCTATCCTAAAACACATTCAAAACCCCATTCTCAGAACTGAAAACAAGCAAAACAAAAAAGCCTACCTGATTCTCAGGGATGCTCCAGATAAATACTGAACTCAGCTCAAAAGTAAGTACAAATTACTTTTTAACTTGACTCTATAGAAAGGTGGTGTAACAAACATTTTGGGAAATGGAGCACACTCAACTTGGGCATGAAGGACAAGCATCCCCAGTGTCAGCATTATCAAACAGATTAAGGTGCCATATAAATCAGGACATATGGAGAATTCACTTAATTTCCAACAGAAAAAGGATTTTAGTCCACTCCAGAGTTGCAATTAATATATTAATAAATAGGTTTCCTTCAATATTTTGAATATCTAAAAAAGGGACTTTGAGGAGAGACAGTGAGAAACTTTCCAAATCTGATTGATTTAAGATGGGGGTGAGTGTTAAACCTCAGAGATACCACACTGGCTGTCTCTGCATAACAATCCCTTGCTGCCCATGGCTTTCATAATCAAGTTTTGAAGTCTACTTCAAATTTCTCACACTTTTATAATTTATTATAACTTGGCACATCAGTGAACACATTTGAGCTCTGATAGCAAAAATCAAGAACAATAGACATTACCATCTATTTGCCCTTCCCAATAGCCATGATAGGAGGCAATTTGAAATGTAATACTGGGATTAACAGAACATATTGAATAAATACACTGGGCTGACTGGATGCGGAAACAAAATTCTTTTGTTTCGGAAAACATGCTTAAAAATCAAGTCCAAATATTAAACTCAAGACTGCAACATCCACCACTGAACCATGTCCCTAAGCATCACATCTGTAAATCTTTGAAATAACTCCAGATAAGGTTGATTCCCCTAATTCCCTTCCACAAGGAAGTCCCAATGCCTGACAACTCTTTCAGTGAAGCAGTTTTTCCCAATATCTAATCTAAATCTCTGCTGGTGCAACTTGAGGCCATTTCCCCTAATCCTGTCACTTGTTAACTGAAATAAGGTGCCCACCCAGCTTCCCTTTCTCCAAGCTAAACCACCCCCAGCTGTTCCTCAGAGCGGTGCTCCAGACCCTTCCCCAGCTCCACTGCCCTTCCTGGGCTCAATCCAGCCCCTCAGTGACTTTCTTTAGTGAGGGGCCCAGAACAGGACACAGCACCCAAGGAGTGGCCCCACCAAGTCCAGGGGGACAATCCCTGCCCTGGCCACACTACTGCTGATCCAGGCCAGGATGCCATTGGCCTTCTTGGCCACCTGGGCACAGCTGGTTCGTGTCCAGCTGCTGTTGAGCACCCCCAGGTCCTTTTCTGCAGGGAGGTTTTCCAGCCACTCTGCTGCCAACTCACAATGCCACATGGGGCTGTTGTGATCCAAGAGCAGGACCTGGCACTTCCTTGCCCTGAGGAATTCTGCTTTACAATGACAAAATACACATCCTTTTCCTATGCTGCCTGGGGGTGAATGAAAAAATTATGAACCACCATATTAACAAATTAAACTTTTTTTTTCCCCTTAAATTGAATCATTAATCACCCTCAGCTTCTGTTCTGGCAGAACAGATGTGGCCATTTGTCACTGAGGACAAACTGCAAAGGCTTTTGATAAGGAGTAGAATATCCTACCTGGAACAACCTCAAAAAGGAACTTTCCTGGACTTTCTTCATTGCAGGGATGCTCAATTACTCTGTTGCCAGGCAGAAAGATGGTACCCTAAAGAAAAAAAGTAACAACAAACATGGGATTAAAACTGCTACCATACTTGGACAAACTAATGCTTCTTCTTTTTGGACTGGGTTAAACATGAATTTTTCACGGTAAACACCTGAGCAGCTGATTTCCAAAGTGAGATTGAGGAGGGATTATCCCAAAAGCCAACATCACAGATCACTTTAATTAACTGAGGCATTTGACAACAGCAGAGTTTTGTACTTATCACATGTACTAATCCCACTGTTCTGCAGGGAAAAATCGAGACTTAAAAGCAAGGGGTACTGAAGAGCTAGGAATTTGCATGGGTGAGGCTGGTGAACTCACCAGCCAGGCTCCTTCGCTGAAGCCAAAGGGGGTCTGGATAGAAGAGGACCCTCAGTGTGTGGGGTGCATACCCAGTTCCTGCTCTGGGCCCTTTCCCCATAGCATCCGAGGGAAGAAATAGAGAGAAGACATCCCACTCCCACACAGTGGCTGCAACGTGCCAGGCTGCTGGTGCTAAGCCACAGCAGGCACAGAGAGAGTCCTGTCCAAATATGTGCTTGCTACAGGCAGACAGATGTCAGAAAATCTCTGTGGTAGGCATTGAAAGCCTTTATTACAACTTTACTACCTTGAGAGAGGTGGGAAGTTTTAGCTGCGCATTCTTCTAGTAACACCCAAAGACAAAAACAACCCCTGTAACCCTCAAAACATTTCTGGGGCTGTGTTGAAGACAAAGCTTATTTCCTCTCCTTTGGTCTGCTGACATGTGGCATGGATAGACCACCCCCCTTTCCTCCGAGAGCTCTCATTTTTAGAAATTACAGCTCCTCCTAGTACATTTCAACCCCCGTCAGCAGGCAGTTCTCAGTGAAATTATGCTGGGATGGCTGTCCAGGGATAAATTTTCAGAGCAGCATCCTAGGAATTGTATTAAGTACAAGCTCTCTACCATTGTTAACAGGAGATAACACCTACTTAGTAATATTCTCCAATTACAGCATAATGGGGCTCTCCAAAGTAAACAACTTGCATAACTTACACATCTTAAACACAGAATGCATCAAGTAAGGTCCTGACAGATCATTGCGTCCAACATGAAGCACCATTTTCCATAGTAGTTTCAACTAAATGCCCAAATATGTCAGACCCCTCATTTAAACAGCCCTAAAGATATCCCTGTACATGAAAAACATCAATTTTGTTACCCAGTATTCATTGTTATGACCTGGGAACCTTCATTATAAGCAGAACCATTTACAATTATTGGGAAGTCAAGAGAAAAGCGGAAACACTACAGTCTTCTCACAAAGGAATTCTTACAAACTGACAGGAAAAAGCCACCTGAAAGAACAGGGAACAAATGTTTCACAAAATTAGTATTTGTTCCAGCTGATGCAGAGTCTGGGCTCTGTACCAACTTGTCAGTGCTGTGTGCCAGCAACAACAGTGTCATCACAGGAAGGAGAAGAGAGGGTGCACAGTGATTTCGTCAGAACATACAGATCACCTCCATGAAACACTGATGGCTTGCTGCTGCTGAAAGCAGATGAAGCAGCACAGCTTTCTGCTGAGGTAGAACAAGCAGCAGGTATTAGCCTAACCCACTCACTGCATATACAAATGTATCATAAGCATTGAGTGCCTTGGTCCAACAGCCCCATTCAGAGCCATCTTCCTTCATTCCTGCCACAAGCGGCACCCCTTAATAGATGTCACACTCCAAAGTCTTCTGCAATGCACCTTATTAGGCCGCCAAAATATAATAAACAAAAATGATTATGTGAACACGAAAACATAAGTCACAATACAGTTCAAATTCTCATATTAACACCTAAAGAAAAAACAGGAAATATAAGGAATACATTTTTTTCTGAGGCTAATGGGAGACCAGGAATAAGAATCTCTAAAAGGCATGTTAACTACATGCATTTTTGTCCTGTGTACCAGGCCATCAAGACTGGTATAAGACTTTATATCCCACTCTCACGTTGAGCTGGTTTTACCCAGAAGAAGCTCCACCCAGCACACTGGATGAGCAGACCACTCTTCATGCTGGAGTTTCACTGTCTCGGGAGCTTGCACCACTGAGGGCATACAACATATTCAAGCCAATCACAGGTCTTGTGACTCAATTAAACAAAAATACAAAATTAACGAGACCTAGCCTACAGCACTTTAAACTAAAACCAATTCATGAGACAGTAAACGAAAACTGCATTGAACTTTGCTGTCAACTCATTAGCAACAGGCACACTGCAGACACATTACAGTGTGATGTTTTCTGATTCTTTAATGCAAAACTTTTACCATTTGCAGGGAGCTCTCTTAATGATGGATTTTTGAGAACATAGAAGTGCTTTATTTATAACACTAGTGCCTTCGTTTCATAGATGAAACCTATTCCACCTACTAAACTGTAAAGCCTAAAGCCACACACAATAGCTAAGTTAATATGAAGAGAAACCAGACAGTAACACCATACAGAATATTGCCATAGTTTATAAAGAAAATGTCCTCAAGTGGTGATTTTATTTCACTGTTTCCAGAACTATTATTGCAAACATCAGTGCCCATGAAATACTTCAATATACGTATCTGAAGGGTTTTTTAAAACTAAAAAAAATAGTTTTGTTTGTGCAATGTGCACCTGGGTGCCCAGCTCTAGTGGAGAAAGCGTTAAGAGAGCAATTACAGCTCTCTCACTTCCCATTCTGTCTGCTTTCACACCCATCTGCCTGCCTTCACCACACAGGAACACTTCCCCCTTGCCAAGCTTTGTAGCTGTCTGCATAACTGCAGTGAGGCTGTCTGGAGTGTCCCTTTGCTGAGTTTCTCAGCAGCTGATGCCCAGGGAACACATCTGTACTGTAACAAAGACCTGGCTGTGGGGTATCTGATACAAATGGGGTTCCCAGATCGCTGTTGTTCCCCTTGCTCAATTGCATTTCTGGGTCCTTAAGGTGCAACATTAGGCCCATCCTTACAGCGTGGAAAGTCCCATGAGTATGGACTATCAGTTAGTTGCAAAACTTCAACAAATTCAAGCTCTGCTTTCTGCCTTGAGTACATAATTCCAGGGGGAAGTAGGAGAAAAACCAACCAGATAGCCTTAGACACCTAACAAGACAGTAATTTGCATACAAAAAAGGAAGGTGATTTCCAGAGGAAATACACGTTTAACTTGGCTGTCAGTGCCACGTGTGCATGCAAATGTTCCACAATAAGGCAGCTTCACATTGCTGCACATCAAAGTCTTCAGATCATTCAAAATATTTAAAAAATCGCAACCCAAGACTGCAGATTGGAGCAGATTAATATTTTGCTTTCAAAAAAGAAAAATGAAAAAACCAAACTAGCATGGTGCCAGCAGGAATCAAGACATACAGTCTATATAGAAATACAGGAAAAAGGGAAGTGGGAGAAAAATGTGGCCCTGACCCAAGTCTCTCCTGGCTCCTACTGCCATTCTGTTTGCAGGCTGTGCCTCCACCAAATCAGCAGTGTTTTGCAGAGCTCCTGCTGCAGTATGCCCGAGTTATTTTTCCATTTCCAACACTTCTGTCCTTACCAGGGCAGTTCTGCTTCTCTAGCTGAGCATTCAGAATGACTCGCAGCAGGCAGGAGAAATCTGGATTACTCAAGAAGCATTGGCCTTTTCCCTAACAAAATAACAAGCCCACTTTCAAAGGAGATTCTCACACACAGAGATTTTTTCAATAGCACACTGTTGCTTCAAACTAAAGATCTCCTAAACAGCAGAACAACACATTTGCTAAAATCAAAAATCTGCATAAATGAAGCATTTAACTTGAGAAAAAATTTCTGCTCTGTTAAGTAAGTGCTTGACAAAACACTGTAGTGCAGCAAGAATGACTTCAACCTTGCTTTGGATTAGTCTCACAGCATGATACAGTCTTGCTCAAATAAATGTTTTATCCCATGCTGGTCCCTGAAAACATTTTCAGCACCATTCAGCAGCTGAACTTCAGGAGGAAGCACGGAAGAGGAGACAGGATGGCCACTGCACAAGTGCTTCATGAGGAGCAGCTGACAGATGGCGTTTCTGTTTGCACGATCCATGTGACACCCTGCACCAGGGAAGTGACCCTGTGCCTCCTGCTGGCTCTGCTCCATTACCCTTCCCTAGGTACATCTCCCCTGCCTTATTTCAACTCAGTTTTCTGAAGCAGACTTACCACCTTGCCCAGGAGATATCAGGTTTTGCCCAAGAAAGTTTATGATACAAGGAATTCCAATGATGCTGATTGGCAAATGTGAAGAAAAACACATGATTTTAAATATCTCTGTATGGATTTTACTCAAAAAGCACATAGAGACATGAGGCAATTAAGTGCTTTCTTGCCAAAATAATGTTTTCAGGTTTTATCCTTCCCTGGGGCTATTTGCTTGCTGTAGTTTGCCCTGCTATCCCTTAAGAAAGGATGAGAAGTACAGAGTACCAGCAGTTACATCAGATGTTCTTCTTGTCCTTCCAGCTTTGATTATTTATCAAAGATCACTGAACTCTACTTTGACTTTCAAGTTAGGTGCTTTTTATTTACATATCTGTTTTTTGTGGTTTCATGGAAAACTCATCACATCAGCTCTCAGAGAGGCAGGAAGATCATCAGCCAGGGAAGAGGCAGCTGATGGAGGGGATGAAGAGGCAGAAGGAATCTTTGGGTACTTGTGTCTTCGGTATGACTCACAGCCACATCCAACACAGCAGTGTTCTGTGGTTTCTTTTGTCACTGTTGCTGTTTCTCCAAAGTCTGGGCTGTCAAACTGTGGAACAACAGTGGACTTAAGCTCAGATGGCATCTTAAACTGAAAAATGCCATCTGAAAAAATGAAAAATACTACTTTTAGTGAATAATACTCTCAACATCACTAGTATTTACAAGGTCACCACCAGAAAGGCATCTACTTTATTTCACAGAGAAGGCTGTTAATCAATGTAAATTAAAGAAAATATATGACACAAGTATGTTTCTGCATGTATATACAGACGTGCACACCTGTGAATTCATAAATAAGTGATGCATAGCAAAGAAGGAGAAAGAACATGCAAGTTATCAGCTATTTATAAATTCTTGTTCCTCCCATTGCTGTTTCTGCTTTTAAGCTACCACAAAAACAGATCTCATGTCCAAGTGAGCCCTTTGGACTGCCAAGAGCCTACAGACACAAATCCACTCGTACTAAAGTCAGTAATGAATGAAACCTGCACTATGTTCACCACAAGCAGTTTGACTGCAGTAGTTTTTTAAAAACTCAACTCCACTTCCACCATTACAATTCATTTCCAGGATCCCAGTGAAATCACTTGCTGCAAAAGGGCACAGCAACTCTGAAAGCCAGCCCTTTCATCTGACTGCCTACACAGAAATATCTGTATTTCAAACTGGGCCTGAGCAAGTTCTGCAGCTGGCTCCAAACCCTGGGTCAGTGCAGATTTTTTTAATTTTTATCATAAGAATGGATTTTTATACTACTTAAGGAACTAAAGCATTGGAAGAAGTATATTTACTGCAGGAGGTAATTCACTCCTTGGCTTGTAGTTATTGCAGCCATTTACAGTTTTGCAATATGTACAAGGAGAAAACAATGGCTGGGGGTGACTTTTCAGATTTTAGGGGGTAACATGCCAGGAATGAAGAGAAGGAAAGAAATATTAAAAAAAAACCCAAACCAGGGTTGGTTGGATGAAATTAAGCCATTACACAACATACATTTTTCTGGCATAAATACCACAGCATTTGACATTTTCTTGTCCCACTAAGTTAAAACATTTTTAGAGCTTGTTTCTGTTGAAGAATGAGAACTATTGTTTAGTTCTTAGCAACTCTGCAAACAGGAGCCTAGAGAGATCTTTTCCTTTACTTAAAGCAATATTCAAACCTACCTGATAGCTTAATATTAAAAAAAAAAGGTAAATTCCTTTCCGTGGTAGTGAATAGCAACTCAACCGCTTGCCTGATAGGGAGCACCAAAACATTTATTCTGACATGAGAGATAGAACTGACAGTTTTATTACTATGTGATTACAGCTTCTTTAAAGATTTTTCTCCTTCCCTCCTGCCAGACATTTCACTTCATGGTCGAGTGCTTCTCTGCTTGAGAGAAACTTCTTTCCTCAAGAATGAAGTAATCTTGGCTTGAGCAGCCACCAGGCAAAAAACTCCCTTATTTGTCCCGTAAGAGAAAGCAAGCTCATGCCAAGTTAAGCTATTGACAGCGCAAAAAATTAAGTTTGCCTAAACCCAGAGGCTGGATCCATACTGCATGCCTACGGTTTTGATTTCTCTAGTAAGAGCAAGAGAGAAGAAACAGCTATGATAAGACTAAGCTCAGGTAAGAGAAGAGGACAGGTCACAGGATTCAGGGACAGGAGGTGCCTTCCTGTGCATCCCACTCTGCAGTTCCCATATTCCTCACAGAAATGTCCCTTGGTATTTTCCAAAGGCAAAGGAAAAAAAAAGATGCCTAAATAAATTCGGAGAGTGCACTGAGTTTAAGAACTCATGAATACAAGCTGAGAGCAATATTACATGCACACATGGAAGTTCTGATTAATTTAGGCTTCACAATGGTCATTAAATTTTGATCAACACAAAAACGGAACTGGATATTTTTATTACAGAAAAAATACTTCTAATAGCTCTGGTCAGTAAGAAATTCAGCTTTTAATTAGATAAAACACTAATTCAGCTTTTAATTAGATAAAATTCGATTTCCCAAGAAAAAAAGCCAATAAAGCACAGAACACAAAGGACCAAGTCCTGCTTTACAGATCTCTTCTGCAAAGGAAATTTACCAACTTCCAGTCCTGAGAACATCTGGGTCAAAACAATGCAATTATTCCCCAAAAGGATAATATTTGACAAGAGGAAAATTTCAAATATAACCTCTCATTTATATGCAAAGCTCTCCAGTGACTGTCTGGACAGATGGACAGATACAGCAACACTGTGAGAGAGACACACTGGCCTGTTTAGAAGTCTGGTTGACCTGAGTCCCCTGTGAGACATTCCTGTAGGGCAAAGGAGTCCAGGAAGGCTGGACATTTTTCAAGGAGAAAATCTTGAAGATGCAGAAGCAGGCTGTCCCTATGTGCCAAAAGACAAGATGGTGAAGATGACCACCAGCCTGGGTGAACGGAGAGCTTTGGCAGAGAGGGAAAAAGAAGGTAAGTTTATGATCTTTGGAAGCAGGGGAAGGCAATTTAGGAGGTCTGGGAGGATGCGGTGAGATTATGCAGAGAGTAAATTAGAAAGCCCAAAACTCAATTAGAACTTAATCTGGCTACTGCTGTAAAAGCCAGTAAAAATGATTGTGTAAATACATTAGCAACAAAGGAGGGCTAAGGGAGACCTCCACCCTTTACTGGACGTGGGGTAAAAATGTAGTGACAAAGGCTGAAGAAAAGGCTGATGTACTCAATCTCTTCTTTGGGAACAGAACCAGCCAGCATGGATTTATGAAAGGCAGGTCAGCTCGCTTGATCTCCCTCTATCACAAGGACACCCCATTAAAGCATGAGGAAAGGGCTGTGGATGTTTATTTAAGACATGAATAAAACCTTTGACACAGATTCCCACAACATTCTCCTGGAGAAACTGGCTGCTCCTGGCTTGGATGGTGGCACTCTTTGCTGGGTTAAAAAGCTGCCTGGATGGCTGGGCACAGAGAATGGTGTAAATGGAGTTAAATCCAGCTGGCAGATGGCTACAAGTGGTGTTTATCTGCTGGAGAGTAGGAAGACTCTGAAGAGGGATCTGAACAGGCTGGATCCATGGGACAAGGCCAACTCTATGTTTCTTCCAGGAAATCTATATATGGCCAACTATCCCACCTAGAACAATTAATTTCCATGTCAAAGTAAAGTCTGAAGTCGCTGCAGATTTCCTAAAAATTACACATAAAGTGCAACTTTTACAGCATAAAAAAGGTGGCCGAGAGACATGAAAATGCGACCACAATTCCACCAAAATTGGTTTTTCTCCTGTGCAAATACTCTTGTCAGCCTTTGTCTAGCAAGACCATTCCAGGGAAATCTGCCTAATTTATCTAAGTTAGCTTGCAGGTTTTCATGGGCAGAAAAAATTCAGTTTCACGTGGAAAAAATTCAGATGTTAATGGCAAGGGTTATCTATTTGTTTTGCAAGGTTTTTTAATGACTATACTGCCTGTTGCTTTAACATCTATATACATTGTTTACATTTAATCTATATAGTAAATTTTCTATGAGCACAGCTTATAAAGTGCTACTACACTACAAATACCACAATCACACATTTAACAATTCATTTAACTTTCTGGCATCTGTGTAGGGTACTCTGCTGGTACTTGTTTAAGGGATTACATTAAATAGCAGTGATCCTATCTCAGGGGGAGACCAGGGTCATGTCTTTTGTGCTATCTACACAAAATAGGTACCTAAACAAATAGCACAACTAGAAAATTACGATTCCCTGATTACAAATTACTTCTCCTGCAGGACTATTTGTGTGCAGCAGCTATTTCCACATGATACTTTTAGTTCAGCATCTTCATTTGCTTCATCCATTCTGTGATACTGTTTCCAATTTGAAACTGAAGTTCTTGGATAGTTTCATTTTTATAACTGATCAGAATCACACACTTTTACAGCTTTTGTATGAGACACAGCTGTTCATTATTAGTCTAATTAGTGTATTAGTAACATGTTTTTTGAGGACAAGGCTTAATTACAAGCTACGTAAGAAAAGGTGCCAGATAATCCCCAGTTTAAATAACTACAAAATCAAGGCAGAGTTTAGGAGGAGCTAGTTTAGGTCAAGTCAAGTACCAGTGAATCAGTTCAACTGTGCAGAATGCAGGCACATTTCTGCAATTCTGCTTGCACAAGTTAGGGTGAGGGTTTTTTGTGTACACGTGGTTTCTTCATAATCTCCAACTGGCACAATGCACATTCAGAACTATTTCAACCTGAGGCAAGTTGTTGACATCAGTTCAACTCCATGAACTGATGTGGATCACAAAACCAACCTCGGGTAAGGCAACAACCACTCAAGGACCACCACAAACAATTCCTCTCAGTGCCAGTTTAATTGACCTATTGTTTCCCCTTGGATATCTCTTTTGACAGTTTGCTACTCCAGGAGGAATTTACCAGGTGCATGATTAAAATCCCACAGTCATAGGATAACAGGTATCTATATTGAAAAGATAACCATGGGGAAAAAAAAGGCCACTTTTCTGTCTTTTATCTCAGCAGTTTGGCTGTAAGGACACTATGGGAGACCACACCAAAGCCAAAGCTGAGCCATAGAGCTGCTCCTTCTGTATGGAAAAGTTTCCAGAAGGACTTGCTCCTGCACCTTATCAGGGTCTGTAGGGAGCCTGGACTTTTTAATTAGAGATATCTTTTAAAAATAGCCAATATTTTTCAAGACTATGCCATCTCAAAATAGTACTTACTTCACTGAGAATAAATGAAACTCTCATAATCTAGATTTTTAAACTGTTCTCTGAGTACCGCCATCGAAGGTATTTTGCAACATTCTGTAAACGTACAGCAAGAACAACTAAGTGTACCTGGCCTTACTACAGCTTTTTTAAATTTTACAGACTTAAATATCAAACCATCATTTATCTGCTTTTCCACAGGACAGCGTGACAAGCTTTCTGCAGACCTGTTGAGGGGGGTGTATCTTGCAGAGTGCCAGACAGTCTGGAATAAAAATGGATTCAGGGTGACTGGAGGCCAGCATTATTAACTGCACTCCAGCAGCTGCTCTGTTCCAACAGTATTAATATAAATACCTTAGATTCCATGTTGCTATTTTAATAAGTTATCAAAATATAAGTGACCATGAAGGCCTTCACAGTCTGCAGGAGAAACTACAGAAGCCTTTACAAAAGCAAGAGGACAAAATACTGTTTATGGAAGAGGAGAAACCAAGCAGTGTTTACACAGCAGGTGAACAGAAACAAAACTCCAGGTTTTCTGGCAAAGACAGGAATATTTTGGCCACTGAACTGCTCCCTGCCTGGAGTTATTGTTGAAAAGGGGCCTTTCTTCCAGCTATTAAGAAAAAGTACATCATACCAGTCATCTGCTGTCAACACTTTGGAATCTGCTTTTTTTGAGAGACAGCTCCAGAAGCTTTAAGCATTTCTAGATGCACATTTATTTCTGGTGCACATTTGCTTTCTCCAACGTGAAAACACAGGGCAAATATGTCAAATTAGTCAGCCCACCAATATGCAAGTAAAAACTTTACTCTGGAGCTGAACCAGAAGTGGCCCCATTTTCTGGCATGCTCACAGCTACAGAGAACAGTGACTCCAGCTGGAGCTGGGATCATCATGGGAAACCCAGGCACCCATGAATTAGGACGTGACAAGAAAAAGAAGGGTGTGTTAAGTTTATAGTAGTTTGTGAAAACTACCACACTATTTTATCTCATGGGACAAAATGTAACTGAGCCAAAAGAAAAACAGAAAACTTCTGAATTCCAATATCCACTTGAGTCACTGGTTTGAGGATGCTTTCACAGGCTGCTTTCTGAAACCAGAACACACAATGAAGGTAATCAATGACATTTCATTACTATTTTTAAAGGGTACAATTTTACAATGCCAGTGGTTTCACCAATGGATATTACTGATCATGCGCCTAACTTTGCCCATGTACCTCACAAATCTCTACACAGCTTTCTCCCTTGCTATTCTACCTCCTTACCCACTGCTTTTACTTTTTCTAGCTCCTTTCTGCCCTTCTACAACATCAGTGAGCTTCAGTCTGATCATTGCATAGCTTATGAGTATTGTTTACTCAGCCAGAAACGTCTTCCACATCCACAGTAAATCAAAGTCAATCAAGGACCTACAGAGCGAGCATCCAATATGCTTCTGGATGAAAAAAAGAAGACTGGGAATTCATTGAAGAACATCAAAAAAGCATCTTGTTGGGGTTTCTCAGAAGAGAAGGTTCTGGGGAGACCTTCTAGGACCCCTGCAGTACCTAAAGAGGGTCTACAAGAGGTATGGAGAAAGTCTTCTGAATACTTTTCCCACCTGCTGCAGAAAAACTTCCACCAACCTGTCTTAATGCACTCAAAGGCTTTCTCTCACACACATAGAAACATAACATCCTGGTACATTTTTGGTTTATTCTGAGAAACATCATCTTCCATTTAGAAAATCCAGAGCAACTACTTTCCCATTAATCTAACAACATAACATGAGGCTGGGCATCCTCTGACTCCCAACAAGACACGGTCTCCCCGTGGCTTTGGACAAAAGGCCCATGTCCTTGTGGCTGTGCTGCACAAAAGCCACATTTAAGATTTAATGGCTCCTTCACTGGTTTGCCTGAATTCTAATTAAAATACCAGAGCAACACCAGAGCTGCTCCACTCAGAAGCATTTGCTACATGATATCTCAGAGTGCCTGAGATAAGGGAAATCTCAGCAAAGGAAAGTGACAACATTAATTACACTTTTTCTGTTAAATACAGAACAGTTCATTAAAAGCTTTAACAGGTGGCAGGTTTGGCAGCTCCATTGTGTGCAGGTTCTAGACAGATTTATCATGCCTTTCATTTTAAAACATTTATGTGAACGTATTTGCTGAGATAAATTATCTTGTTCAGAAAAGCATCCTGATCAAGGCTGCTGTTTGAAGTGTTACATCAATCAAATCATGTTGTAAAAATGTTAGCATCAATTTTGACAAACAGCATATCTCATATTTATAGCTTTGGTGCTCTCTCCATTAGTTTCCCTTCCAAGTTAGGTATTTTGTACATTTTAGATCTACAATAGTGAAGGAAGTACTGAACACAAACTGGCTGAGTCATTCAACATGGCTGGACGGATACCCCAGGGAAAGCAGACAGCAGGCACACTGCTGCTGTCTCATAGCAACCCAAAAAAAAGACATCTAGACTCACAGGCAGGTTTTGGAAGGTTCATGAAGGATTGAAATGAAGGGGTGCTTTCATGGAAAGGCAAGATTTCAGCAATTACAAGGTTTTTCATTAGGCAGCTGTCCTCAGAAACATTTGTCTGAAGGGAAAGGAATTACACTGCTATGGTTTCCATCTTTGTTCAGAAACTTATTTGTGAGGCACTCAGATGCACAAAAGCCAGGGTCTCACATCCTAGGCCCCATCCATCCAGCTAGGAACTTTTCACAAAGACTTGGTATTCAGCCCAACAAACATTTAAATATATATACTACAAAAATCCAGTCCAACTGAGAGTGCCACTGAGCAACAGCCTAAACTTAAAAGACTTTCAGATTAAGTTTCTGCCTACATCAGCAGAGGTGTCTGAAGTGAGACTTAGAGCTATGCAGAATGAAGCAAATTAACAAAACTTCTCCTGCTATGATCCACTGTCAGAGCACCAATCAAGAAGTGGGATCCCATGGAACACACTCAGCAAAACAGAGCAAGAAAGCTCTCCAGCCTGAGAGCTCCACTGAATTGCAGGATGATAAACATACAGTCACTCAAACACAAACAGCAGCAAGTTCATTTGAAGCCACAGAAGCCATCTTTTTCAGCAGGGTTTTCTTAAGGAACAAAAGTTTTTCCACTACTCTGAATTAGAAACCCATGTCTAAGCCATCTCCTTTTCTATCTCCTAAGAAGAGTTTGTATTAATGATTGCTCCAGATCTCTTTTCTCTTTCCTCTTTAAAGGAGAGAAGACCAACTGATGTAACAATATTCCAACTCTAGGGGATTGAGTAGGTTTTCATTTTGAAACACAAATTTGTACCACAATTTAACAACCTCCCTCTAAGGCTTTCACTCCCATTTACACAAAGATTTCAAGTTTTGAGTGCTAAGAAGAACTGAGAATAAAGAAAATTATTTTCAAACGCAAATGGCTTTATGATCTAAAAAAAACAGAGCAAGTGTCAAAGCCTGTAAATACTCCTGTCCAACATTCAGTCCACAGTCCTTGTCACTGAGTTTCAGGGCCTTTTCACTGATACACACTTCTTTGCTACCACCTATTCCAGACTTCAGGCATTTCTGACCAAGATGCCTCTTAAATATGAGTGCCAGTCAAACAAATGACAGACACAGACACCACCAGCCTTGAGGGATTCTCATCCTCTATTATTAAACTGAGAAGTTTAATAAAAAGTTACATTAAGTACAGCATCTATCCAAAGGGTGGGTAAGGACACAGCCCCATGTGATAGACACTGTCAGAATTTTGGGGCTTCTGTCCCTTCCTCATTACTAATATCATACAAGTATCAAGGGAATTGCAGTCTGTCCTGATCCCTGCTGTCTTGTGCAATGTCTTTGCTACAAACAGACATCTGAAAGTAAGACAGCAGATGTCAGAACAATAACCACCAAGCCCTTTTTGGCACTTAAGTGTTTAAAAACTTTCTCTCATCCACTATAAACTCCTGAATTTGCTAATCTTAATTTCTTAAACTGAACTACCCTCATTCCCAGTGCAGAAGAAGGACTCATTTGATAAACCCAAGCTGTATAAAGGCACTGCCATTGACTCCTGTAATCAAGTTTCTTGTACTAACCAGTACAGCACCATCTCGGTTTCTTCTATACCGCACTGTGTTCTGTACAATTGTCACAAACTTCAGCTGTTAAAAGAGCCAAGTTATTTTTATGTCCTTTGCTGCTGATAGAGAATTAAGTGTCTTGCTTAAAGGTAGTCTGGCAAGATTCCTCTCAACACATTTTTACATTGTTTGGTCTAATTAAAGAAACTTGGAATGGTTCTTGATGGAGACTCTTTATCAATGACTGCACAGAAACCATGGTTCAACCCATTAAAAACAAGTTGAGCGTTGCCATTATAGAACTGGACTCAGCAGGAGCTTCTTTCCCACATCACTGACTGTCCTAGCTGGAAAGGGAATGAGAGCAGCTCCAGAAAGCCAGAGTCACTTATGGAAATATTTTCAGACTGCCAACTGAAGAGTAAGGAGGATTTCAGGAATGCAGTTTGAGATCATTCAGTTTTTCTCTACTACACACGCCTGTCGAAGAACTAAGAAAGCCTCTTCCCCTAGCAACAAGTCATGTTGTACATGCTGCTTATTCAGCTGCAAATACAGCTTTTATCCCAGAGGTAATGGACTTAGAGAAGGCTATTCTTAAGCACTAATACGCTAAAAGGACTCAATTATTTTAATTTCAAGCCTAATGAGGCTCTCCTGTGAGCTATTCATTTTGCTACTTCCATGAGCCATGCACACTTGTACCACATCCAAGTAAATAAAAGGAAGGAAGAAAAAAGTCATCATGACTTGGCCCTTTTAATGGACACAGACCTCCTACAGTGCTGAAATTTCCTTTCAACAGCAAAACAGGAAGATCATCAAAAGCCCATCACCCACACAGAGGTCAAGCTGTAGAAAAGACTGATTATCACACAACTGCTTATCGTCCCTAACTGTTTGGAAATTTTTACAGCATTGAGACTGAGTGTGGGATGGAACAAACTTGAATTCTGGTTTTCTCAGGCCACTCATACTGACTTGATCACGATTAGTCTAATGCACAAGTGCTCCTATCTGACAAGATCAAGTGATTAGGTGACATTACAAGGAACGGCACCACTGTTACTCGTGTGTCACCTGTGGAATGAGCACATGTGAGGATACACACCCACTGCATCTTCCCCTGTGGCCACCCAAGACTCACTGCCTCAACCCTCCCATCACACCTTTAAAAACACACAAGGAGTTTGGTTGCTAACCCCTGGAGGACAGAAAGCTATTTCTGGTCTTTGAAAGCAAGGTGGAAGACAGCCTTTATTTTGTGTGGGGAAGAAACCCCTACTATTTTCTCAATATCTGTGCACTTTCTATATTCTATTTCTCCATCTACCAAACAAATTTATTTAAGTCTTGGCTAAGTCAGGTAGTGATGATATGGCCTGTGCTGCTGCTAAAACTTCTTAATGCTTTACTGAAAATACAAAACAAACACAGAAAAAAAAATCAAATTAAGACACCATGATTCAGTGCTGCACTTCATGCTACTGACATCAAAATAAAACTTCCAATTTCCAAGTCATTCTTATTTGATTTGTGCCCCTCTAGCTCTGTCTGGCTGTTCCTCATGTAATGGTAGCCCAGCACATAATGCACAGCATGCTTCTAGATCCCTCCTCTCTCTTCTGCCATGACAAAATGGCTCTCTGAGCCTAATGTGATTTCCTGCTAGCTCAGTCCTGACACCCGAAATCCTTCAGCCACTTTTTCTTTTCCTCATGGCTGTTTACAACACATAGGTGGCAGCCTGTGAAGGATGCCTGACAGACTGGAGAGCAGAGTGATGGCCAGTGGCAGAAATGCACCATCTCACCTCAGCTGCTCCACAAAGCCTGGAAACCTTTTTCTGCCCATTTTGTTCCATCTCATTCCCACTCCCATCAATTTTCCCAGCAAAATAAACTATAATAGAGTTCTTTGCAAAGTCCACAGACTCTAAAGCTACTACTACACAGCCACCATGTTCAGAAATGTCTGTCTTATGAAGAAATAGTAAGAAGGAAATCCAAATGTCTGAAAGACCCCCTTTCAAGTCCAAGCCATTGCTGAAGCTCAAGCTCTTTTCTGCTAGCCAGCATGACAGGCAGCTCAGCAGGCACTGAGCATTTACTAGTTCAGTTTTATACAGAATCATTTCCACATGGTCACGTGCTTTCTTCACACCAAGAATTTTTTTTTCATCATTAATGACTGAGGTATTTTAATTATCTGCTGTAGCACCAGGACTGACATGATAAAGCAGTGAACAGTAGTTTTATTTTTTCAACTTGTCTGAGAAAGGAGACTCTTTTTTCCATACAGTCTGTTTTCACCTGAACACTGAAAACTTATCAACCCTGCCCTCAGAAGTTTATCCCAAAATTCATTTGCACATTCAGGTAAGTAATTTTAAGTAAGCAAAAAGCAATCTGACTCCCAATCTGAAGGTACAGGGTACTGAGGTAGTCTTTCACAAGTCAGTGTGAACATAGTAAGAAATGAGAATTAGTCTATGAGAAAACATCAGCTTCTGGTGTGCAGTAGAAATGGAAGCAAAATCAAAACTGCCTTATAAAAAAAAAAAAAGCAGTTACCTACTAAAATCTATCTGGCAAAACCAGCAGTCACTCCACAGTCTGCAAACTCTGAGTATTGTCTGAAACCTACTGTTATCTCAGGTTACCCAACCAGAAGGGATCTGACCTGCCCAAGTGCCTGTGCTGCCTCTGTGCAGGGCAGGGGGCTCATGTGGAAGAATGCTCCCCTTGTTTTTAACACTTCCTGCCCATCACTTCCCTGTTATCTTAGGAATCCTGCCACGAGCCTCATCACCACAATCAAGGACATCCCTTCTACTCCACTGAGCTTCATTTCCTACTGAGGATGATGAATGGTGACAAGTCACCTCTAATTTATTGGGACTGTTATTCTCTCAATCCAGAACTGTTTGGAGCTGTCACCTGCTCACTCATTTTCTATGTGCTAGTAATATAGGACAAGGGAGACACTTCTGAAAAACTCATGCAGGTGCTAGCAAAAATCCTGTGGTTAATGGTTGGATTAAATTATTCCATTGAATTCAACAGGGGATGATATATTCCTTACAGAAATGTTTGGAGGTCATTAAACATTTCAGTATATTTCCAAGAAACTTCCAGTATAAAATAACAGTGAAATTTCTGTTCCATCCTTTTAAGTGATAGAGAATCTTTCCATAAAGGTTATGAAGAATTTTAAAGCTGGAATAAATGGCTAATAAATATGAATGTTAATCTTTATTCCTCTCTTTAAGCAGAAACCAGGCCTCAGTTTCACAATCTGATAAAATAGCACAGCAGTAGTATTTGCCTACACAAAAATAGAAAAAAATCCTGTGATGAGAAGTGCTAATACAAGTCTCAGGAAAAGAAGAAGTGGGCAGGTTCCTGCACCACACATGCTAACACCCCAAAGCCATGTCCCTTTTACTTCAGCATAGCATCAAAAGCATTTCTGCACAATACTCATCATTCTCTGTACATGCCAAGATGGGAAAATCTACAGGAACTGAACACCCATCAGTCTCTAATATCACAGTGCTAATATCTATTAAATCATGCATATGAGAAGAGGCTCGTTTTAATTTATGACATAGGCTTGGACTGGGAGAGCACATTTTTCCACAAATGAGTGGATACATTTGGCAAAGAAAGGGATCTGGCAGTGCTCCATTACATTCATGTGATTCTTCCTAGCCCATTCACCTCATATGATACTGGCAGAGTCAGTCACTCAGCCACCAATAAAGTTAGGAGGCAAAACCAGAGCAGATGGGCCTCACCTGATGCTAAGTGAGTGCATTCATCCCAGTGTTATTATGCAATTCCTCCAGATGTCATCTCTTAGAAAAACACTTCACATAATTGCCCATATGCAAACACTCGATACATGTATTATTTCACTCTGTCACCAGCTCCCTCCAGGAGACACTGTGTAAGGTCCAATGCAATTCACCATTACACTCCATAGTAAAATACCATTTCTAATCTCATAGAAAGTTACAAGAAGTCCTTCACTTTTACTGCCCCACAGCTGATGGTACAGGGCCCTTACTCATTTATTTCAAGACAGGGCAGTTAATGTTTCTTTCAAGAAATTAGAAATAACAAGTTTACAGTAAGTTTTCTTTTCAGTTAACCCCACACAAAGCATAAGGTTCCCTCCTGCAGGTAAGTGAAGTAAGCAATGGAGACCAAAGAAACAACCATCAGACAGGAAAGTGCTCCAGTGAAGAACTACAAAACTTCAAATGCCAATTCAGATTCCTGCCAGCTGTGCTTACATCCAACTTACTGCTAATTTAGAGAGAATACAGAGAGCATCTTGCTCATCTTTAAAACGGTCACAGCTCTCCTCACAGGTGGCTGGCACAGAACTGTCACCACCAGCAGCCACCCCATCATACTGTGGAAGAGGGTATTATTATCCCAAAGCACTAACTCACCCCACTTGTTTTCCCCAGCTCTGGCACACTCCCTAACCCACTAAGAACACACTGAAATCAACATAAAGATGTCAACAAAGCACATCCAAGCTCTTAACGTTCAGATCCACGTACTCTTAAGCAAGTTTAGAAAGGCCATTTCCACCATGGTGATATCCTGGATAGCGAGAGCCAGGCTGCAATGAATAATTACCATTTCCACTGAGTCTTTATGTGACACACTGCCCCCATTCTCTGAGCCACAGGGAGCTCAACTCTTTTTGTCCCTTATAAAACAAACTCCTTGGGTTAAAATTACATTTTTCTTCTAGGAAGCCAACTGTAGTGTCCCCAAGTTCTTTCATGTGAATAAAAAAAAAACAAACATCTTCATTGCTTTGCTCATTTTCACAGGGCTCGTTAGACTGCTTATGCATGCAAGAGCTGAATGCATGAAACTTCTCATTCCTTCTTCTGAAGGAATGTTTCCTCTACTTTCCACAAAAAGGCAGGCCTCGAGTGACAATAACAACAAAAATGTAATTCCCAGAACTCACTATAAAGTACTGCTAAACAAAAAAAAAATAATAATTCCAGGGATATTTATTTGTCTGTCTTGCTGAAGACAGCCTAGCATTTGCAATTTCTCCTGAAATGACATCCCAACCTAGGTTAAAAATCAGTGTCTCAGCTTTTATAACACCTGTGACTTAAGTGACCTATTTTTTCTATTTATGCATCTGATAGTTTTGAAGAGCTCTTATCTTATTTAAGTTTTAGCACGTCCCTGACAGAGTCCACAGCTTTTTCTGAAACAAAAATCATTGCCACACACAGTGCACAAATGTGTGCATCCTACTGTGCACGTAATCTACAAATGGAACTAAATGAGTGATCATCAATTCCATTTAATCCTTTTTCTAATATTCTACAAGCCCCTCACAAACGTCTGTGTATTTCCAAAATATTAAATGCAATTGAATCTTCTTTCCAAATTGTATTTAAAATATTATCTCTACTTGCTTTTAGTAATTGTGCAGTGTTTTTAAGCTAAGAAGTGTTTATTAAATTATCCATACACTAAAACTAACTGTGGATAATTGAAAATACCTGAAAACCACAAGCCTAAGCTTTTCCTTTTGGGATACCAAATTCCTCCCCAGAAAAGACTGCACAAGTCTTCATACATTTTGAAAGTCAGAACATAGGTAAAACTTTCTGAAACTACAGTTCAGAAACTCTGCTGTTCATTCAGATACCTGCCAGGATTTGGTAGGGCAGCTGGTAACTTAAGGATGAACATTTGCCCAGATCTACACCCTGAGACTTCCTGCCTTTCTCTCTCCCATGACACTTTTGTTCTTTATGAACATTCCCAATACTCTCCAAATCCCAAGCACCTTTTTTGGCACTTTGTCCTTTCACTCAAACAACACAAGGGTAGGAAGAATATGAAAGGACAGTGTTACCTGGAGTAACTATATGGTAAAACACAATTGTATTCTGAGCATGCTTTGCATCACTCTGCAAGATTCAAAATGGGACTTGACACCAGAGCTACATGACAAAGGCATTCTAGTTTTTGCCACTCAGAACAAATACAGGCATGAAAAGAGGACCACTCTCCTCACATTCACCTGAAGCACAACTTTTTCCAGTGGTTATTTCTCCAGTCCATTTCCTGGTACGCAGGTATGCTGTAGTGATGTATTTTGACATTCACCCCCCATTCTTACTTGTGTCTTTTAGTTTTTCCCTTTGCTTTTATGCATACAAGGCCAAAACCCAAAGCTTGCTTCTTTCTTACCTACCTCTTTCCTAGAGCTTCTGTTCTTGAATTATTTCTAGTCTTTTTACATATAAAATGGCTTGTCCCAAAAATTTGGGTTTTCTTAGAAAGGCTTCCCACAAAAAACACTGGACTCATTCTGAAAGTAACACAAATGTGGATCTTCAAAGCATCATACAGGATCACTTTCACTTCAGATAGGAAATAAAGAGACATCTTCAACACCCTTCCATTAAATCACTATCTTCAGCATTTTCTTTTCAGACAGTCCTTAACATGTGAGCTACTCTCTCGAAGAAGCACAGCTTCGTTCCTCCTCCCCAGCTCAACTTCACCACTGCCCAAAACCCAGCCAGACTCACAGACAGTCTGAGCTCGGCAACCCTTTCTGAAAACCTCCCCCCTGAAGAAGGCAGGCAATAACAGCACTGCCTGCAACATTGCTACTATTTTAGAGAAATGCAGCCATTTATGTCAGCTTTCTAAAATTTCAGACAGCTAATGGTACCCTTAGATAATCTCTTCCTGTAGTGATTCATATAGAGTGAACCCTACCTTCCTGCAACATCACCTTTTGGATGTCCAGTCAGAGGCTGTCTCACAGTACTTACTTTTGCAGACATCTTCCTCTCCTCTCCTCTCCCAGCCCTGACCATGGTATCTCCCAAAGCAGATCATCAGAGTTTTCCTCTCTGGAGGGACCTTCTACTACCTCGCTCCTGCTGTGCACACAGTGGTTGTATTATTAACTGTGTAAGCAGTTAATAGAGAAATCTATCATTGAACCTTCCTGCTGACTACACAGGCATTAGCAAACTCCACAAAGCACAGCAATTCTTTTCTGGATAGTATCCATTATTCACAGTCACCCTACATAAAAAGCCTTTATGCTCTTCCTGAATGTTTGCAGCGTGTTGGGGAGCTGCTGGACGGAGCCCACTGGATAATTGGCAGCAGGGCTGCCTTTAGCTGGTTTCATCCTTCAGCAGCCTCATGTACCATTGCTGGCAATGCCACCAATTTGAGAGAAGCATGGGTATTATTCTAAAATCTTATTTTACTGTCTGCTTTAACATTATTTTTCTACTGTCAAATGTCCATTCAAAAGTGCCTACACAGCAAGATTTAGAGATCATCCTGCAAAAAAGCCTTTTTCTCCCTGTATCTTCCACAGAGGATACATTCATGGGCTCTACTGTGAGCTGCTGAAGGTTTTAAAAACAACAGAGCTGATACGTTTTGTGGGAAAACACTACAAGCCAAATGCTGAACCTAAATGCTATTTGCAGATGCACACTGTGCTCACAAGGTGAGCCAAGCAGAATAATGCAAGCAAATAATTATTCTCTGAAGAAGACAGAGAATGTGAGGAATAGTGGTTAACAAATTAACGGAAGTCCTGCCAACATTTTAGATCTGGAAGTTTAGCTCTTCCTCCCCACACCTGCTGTGAAGCCCTGGTGCAGTTCTCCAGCCCTCCATTTAACAGGCTCTTCCCTTGAGCTCTGGTTACACTCCTTGAGCCCACACAGCACAGCTGAATTTTCTCCCACAGCCCCCTCTGACCACTTCACCCTCTCTCCCAAGGTTAAATGCTATATTCATGTCCAAGCTCCCACAGCACCACATTCAAGCCCCTGATCTGAAAGAGACTGCACAGCTTTACATGAATGTAATTAACCTCTCTCTGAAATTATTCCAGCTTCTACCCCCTCAACCCTGCCAGCTCAGGTTTGTAAGCTACAAACCCAACCTGACTAGCTCACATTGAGCTACTATATCCCCAAAGCACTTTTATTGCTGCAATCACAGTACTAGGCAGCATCTCCTCTGTCTTTGCACCAGGACTCCATTCCCAGCAGCTAAGAGATGGCACAACAGGGTGATGGAAATCCATCATCCATGCCCTGTAAAAGGTCTCAGTCCTGATACATGGATGCTGCCAGAGGAAGCAAAGGGTGACCAATACTTAAGGGCCTTTCTTTCTTGCCTGGCTCCTATTTCCCCAGCTCTGTTCCTCTCCCAAAGCACAGTGCAGTGGGAGAGGGAAGGAGAGGAGCAGCAGCACACTGTGAAAGTTTGAACTGAAAAAAAAAATAATATAAGTTGAAACAAAACTACAGAAGGGATACTGTCTAGCAGACTACGTATCAGTCAAGTACACTTCAGCACTTTTTCTGGCAATCTGAGAGCTTTAAAGGATTCTTCTGGCAATCTGAGAGCTTTAATAGGAATGATACAAGTTCACCTGTGGTGAACTCAGGATTTTCAAAGTAAGAGAAGAGGGTCTGGAAAGCATCTTGCATTTCAGAGTCCTGTAGCATGCTGGAGACAAACAACTGCTGATCCCTGCACTGAATCCAAGTCATACTGCTGCCACTACAGAGAACATCCCAGAGCTGCAACCATGTGCCACTTCTGAGAGCTGCACTAAATGGCTCAGACTTAAGCATATTCAGGAAGATATTTGAGAAATATTAGAATACTTGAGAGAAATTATTATTATTTTTGTAAATACAGCAAACATGAATCACTCAATTAATGAAACCCCTTTAACTTCTGAAACACAGGTGATTTCAAACAGCAGTACTGGTAGTGCTGGTTTTATAACTCAGTTATATCCAGAGGCAGAAAACTGAGCAGGACCCCAGCAAGGGAGAGGACACAGACACATCTGTAGTACAGACTCCATACACAACACTGCTTCAAGTCAAACAACAACCACTCACATATACAGCTGGATATTTTCAGCAGGATATACCCATAAAAAGTCTCAATGCTGTCATCTTTTGGGAGACCAAGAAAAGCACCAACAACTTAACCTAGAAGACCTTCAGTTTAATTAAACACTTTATTAGAAAAACTATGTACTTATTTATGATTCATATTTAAAAAGTCCAAGAATACAGCTGTGTTGTGAATGCAAGCCAAGAATGGGAATCTTGGTTTTGTGTTTTCCTTATGTCAGCTTAACAGCTTAATTAGCTCCACTCACAACATTAAATTCTCTCAGAATGAGAATGAAATCAGCCTTTTGTAAGATTCAGAGCAGTGGATGAGGTTTTTTCACTCAGTTAATTGGATACTTCTTTCCAGTGTAGAAAACGGACACCAAAATAATCACTGTGCTTACTAAACCAACTGTTACACTAAAGAGGTTAAAACAAATGCCATCAGGCACACTTGTTTGTTTTTAGAATTGGTTATAGTCTGTTTCTTGCAATCACAAACAGGCCTGGTGAGAAAAAAACAAGGGTCATAATGCACTGGTCCTAAAATCATGATTTCACACTTGAGTAAAATCCATGTTTTCACAGTCCAAACTCACGAGTGCCTTGGGAAATATAAACCTCCAGCTTGCAGAGGAGAAGTGAGAAGGACTGGGCCATATCTTCCCAGTGAAAATTGCTCCACAGCCACCAGTGATAGCACTGACATCTGCTAGACTTAGGCTTTTTATTGGAACAAGTGCTTTAATAGAAATTGAAGACAATTTTAAAGAAAAAAAAACCTCCCCATTTCCTCTCTAGCATGTCTTCAGCATAAAGTACATGAATCCTTGTCTCCAACTGGCTCAGACAGTTTGATTACTCATAAAATGCTTTACCTTCACCTTGGTATGAACCAGAGGGTAGAAAATTACCTTAGGCTTCTCTTCTTATTGTCACATTATAAATGCCAAAGATTCACTTTCCTCTGTACCCTCCACCCTCAGCTTAGGCTAACCTATTAAAAACCAAGGCAACTGGGCCAGAAGACTAAATTTCAAAAAACCTGACACACAGGATCTGTGTGTTTTATTTTTCAGTTATGACTCGCACTTCTTCCCAGATACTGTTGCTTATATAAATAACATTATATAAATACTGAGAGAAAATGAAGAAACACACCTGGAGTAACAATCAAACCCATGAAGCAAAAGGAAAAAGATCTTCTGTTGATCCAAAGGTATTTAAATGCAGCATGTGTTTTACAGCCTAGGCTGTGAATGAAATCTAACACCAGGCTTCTCCCATACTAACCCATGAACTCTCATGCCAACAACATCTCTCCAGGAGCCTACCATCACACAGATCTTGCTCACCCTCACCCCCATGGAGTGCTTGTCACTCTTTTTCATCAGGAAAAAAGATACTTGGTGGCAGGAGAGTTTGGATACTGCACGGAATTTCATACAACTTCACTATAGAATATCAAGCCAGTTTGGTGCTCCTGGGACTCATCTGGCATTCTTGAGAGGCATGAAGAAGGTTACAGCACAGCAAACTTCACACTGTTACATCTCCTTTCCTTTCCCAGCACCACTGTGTGCCTCATCCAAGCTCTACCCATGGCCAAGCTCTCTTCTCTTAAACATTTATGTAAGGAATTGTGAAAACAGAGTGATCTCAGTCTGCCTTTTTTCTTTATCTTTTTCAGAGACGTGCTAACAGGACGTGCACCAAACACCAATTGTGCTAGCATTTCTCACGGGGTGTTTTCTCAAAAAGTCCCTCTGGGCAATGTTTTCCCTGCTGAAAGGGATTATTTCTGTAACGTGCAAAAGTTGGTTTATGTAGCACATCATCTGTCTCATCCACATAAAACTGGATCATTACAGGGAATTTGAGAGTATGCAGATGAAGAGGTAATACTGCAGTCAACAAAAGATATCAAGAAAGGCACTGAAGCTTACTCCAAGACACTGTTAGTGATTCTGCAGTAGAAATTAAAGGCTTTATAATGAAGTGTACTGAGCAAAAACTTCATTTGCAGAAAAGATATCAGGAGAAACACAATATATATATTATTTGCTAAATACATGTTTAGCTTGCAAAAGCTCAACAGTTTCAGTAATGGCTGGTACACGGTAAGGTAAGTATCACTTCCAAGTCCAGGGAGGACTGGGAAATCTGGCATCTGAACATTAGGCAGTGTATGGCAAATAGTAACTTTAGTAAGAATGACAGGCTGAGGTTTTTAATAATATCCTTTTTCCATATGAATACTAAACCTCTTCTTCAGATCTGGAGCATTATTTATTGCTCTTTAAGCGAGGAAAAGGAAAGGAAGGAAGTGGGAAAAACCTGCAAGTGTCTCTCATTCTGACTGGGCTCCAAAACATGTAAATAATTCTCTATTTCTTTCAAGAAGTTTCTTCTGAGATCCCCACTGTTCTCTGGCAAATACATGTATAGTGGCTTCCCAAGCATCAGCTCATATACTTAAAAACACAGTCTTGTGTCTGTTTTCTATCACCTGCATGACCAGATCATTACAGCAATGCTCAGCTCATGTCAACCAGCTTCCAAAACATGTCTGTGTCCACAAAACTCCTTAGTACTCCTCAATTGCTTGTGGTTATTATTCAAGAGTAAAAGAGTGGAAACACTGCAATTACTCACTCAAAGCAGGAGCACTTTGTGGGTAGCTGCATAGACTTTTAATAGATTTCATTCTGCAGTCCAAGCAGTAAAAGAGAAAAGTTCTTGTTAGCTCAACTTCTGTGCTGCAAGCCTGCTGGAAAGGATGTCCCTCCAGCATTAGAAGTTAATTTAGCTGCTTCTGTTACTATTCAACCCCTGGACTCCTTTCTGAGGCTGCCAACACAAATACCACCTGTGAAGGCCATTCTCATAAACTTGTTCCATGCAAAGGGATTTGAAATGTCTGGCTCAGCTCATCAGGGAACACGTGGCAGCCCAAAAGCTCTAACAACCAACACAGAGGAAGGTTTTCCTTGCGCACAGCGTTTATGTCAGATAGCACATCTTCACCATGTTGCTGTGTTAAAATTTGTATAGGATTCATGTCATTTTCCATGTAAGAGCATTTATGCAGTCCAGCTGAATTAAGATGAAATCGGTGGACTTGTGTGAATGCTGCTAAAAATTATTGCTAGAATAAGTTCTCAATTAATGCAGCAACAACATTAAGTAAATCCCTTAGCAATATGCAAGGAAATAAGCAAACACACCTAGGATTTCTTTATTTTGGGACATTAACTGTGGCCTACGCAAGGTAACAGAACCAGCTGAACTTTTACACTCCTCAAACTTCCCTTAATAGCATATGCTAAACTAAAAACTATCAACAGCAACTTTAGGTTATGAGTTGATCAAATGTTACTGAATTTCAACTGTCAGGCTCCAGAACAAAACATCCTCATCTAGTCATTACCCCACAGGTTTGCCTTTAAGTAAGAGACTTACCACATAGCCTCTGCTGCCCAAATTGATGGAGTATGAAAAAAGATAACCATTGTAAAATCTGAAGGTTCCACATATGCTCTAAAGAAAAAGCATTAAGTTTACTTAAAGATGAATCTGGAGGCTGATTTTCATGGAATTTCATCCTATGGCCTCACACGTGCTATGTAGCACTATTCACATGAGTTGCTTTACTGCTTCTATTAAGCAAGAAAATCTAAAGAGTAACATCAAGAACAGACCACTGCTGTCCCACTAAATATGACACACTACACTGGAGTGTGCATTGCACATTACACTGGAGTTCATAAACCACTGACAGAATTAGGAATTTAGATCGGTGTCTTTCAGACAAGAAGCTGGTAGTAAGAACACAATAACAACCATCCAACATAACGTGCTACTTTTCAACCAGCCTGACACCATCCTTACTCCTCTCCACACAATTTCATTAATCTGTTAAATATATATTCATTAGCATTCACCAGAAATGCACTTTTCATTTGGCAGCCAACAGAGAAAAGAAAAAGACAGTATATCTCCCTTTGCTTCCCTGTCCCAAATCCTGGCGCTAGTCAGAAACAGAGAGGAAAGGAGGGAGGGAGAGAGGATGTAAGCATAAAGGGAAATACAGAGCTCAAGGCAGCTACAGCCTGGGCAGCCCCACCACGATGGAAAAGCAGCTCTGTACCACGTAGCAGCTTCTTAACATTTGGAAGCCCTGCCTATCCACGAAATGCAAGGAAGCACACCAAGGGCTGAACTTCAGCATTAGCAAGCTTTTACAAACAAGCCAGTTCCCCGGTCCCAGGAAGAGAAAGGTGGGGGCAGCCCTCTGAACATTTGGACTAGGCAGATGCATTGGCAGCCAAGACCTGAAATTAAGCTGTTGGCCAGTTTACATCTTATTAGAGTGCCTCTCTTTTCCAATCTAACAGCAGGTGTTGGCTGAGTCTAATGACACACACAGTTTACACAACACATGGCAGCGAACTCAGGAGCTTCAGCCCTGAATGCACACACATGGGTCAATGGTGCTGGCACTTGCAGTCAGTGCCACGAGGCATTCCTGCTTTGTTCTATTAGAAAAATATTTACTGGAACTAATTTCCCACTTTGGATTGATTAATGATACAAAAGTCTGGGAGCATGTATTTATTTTTCCCAAACAGCTCTGAAAGAGGACTTGGGGCAATACTGACTGCCACACAGACAGACACACATGGGATCGCATTTTCTTTACCCTCCTGCATTTTGAGTTTGGTTATAACAACAAAAATACCCCATGGAATGTACAAATTGAAACACTATAGAAGGCTCACATTTCCCACCTTCAAAGCTGTCTCATTTCACTGAATTTTGAAATTCAGTCACTGGACCTGTTTCCTGAGGTCCAAAATGAGACAGAAACGTTCTCAGTTTGGCATAGCTTGGCATGGCATCCAGGCCCAGGGTTGTGGGGAGGTGGGTGTCAAAAGGCTGATTATGGAAAAACAAACTTTTAGTTTTAGTTTAAACTGAAGATCTACTCAGGCATCCAGCATGCTAGGGGCATGGGGAACAGGAAGGAAACCCCTCAATCTGTTATTTTCCACGTTTTCAAATGGGATGGAGACACTGAACCATGATATGGAGCAACAATCATATAAGCAGACCTTTATGAATGTTACAGGCACTAGGAGAGGAGAGGGGCACAGTCCTTTCATTAGCCAGTGTAATCAGAGGCAAAGGAAGACCAGGAAAAGTGGGAGCCAGAGCTAGATCTGAAGAAAGGGAACAGAAGCAATGCAAGAAGGACAAAGACTGCACCTGAGAGCTGTTTTAAAAACTCAGTCAAGTTCAGGGAGCACGAAAGGCTTCACGTCCTTGGGAATGAAGCATGCATAGATTTCAACAGATTAGTATATAATAGCAGGATACAGCAGCTTGCAGATGTTGCCAGTACGGTCACAGCAATGACACAACCCCTACATGCATACCTGACTAAAAGAGACACTGAATTCCCCTTGCATTGCACTCAAACCTAAAAACCATCTTCACAGGGGAACTGCATTTTCAACTGCATAAGCTGGGGCAAAACATGGAGCAACAACTGCCTGATTCTGGCACAGACTCCTTGCACAGTGTTTATTAACACTCCTGTAATTAACGTGGTAGTTAATGCTTCAGAAAAAACCTTATTAATTCCTGTGAAAATCTGTAAGACTCCTACTGGGCCAACCCCAAAGACTTTTTAAAGGAACAAAACAAAGAACAACTACTGAAAATTCAAGTCAGCATTTTTGATCTGAAAGAAGTAGAAAAGGGCATTAAAGTCAGAATTTGATCATCTCCAAGTTGAGTACCTCAGTGACGGATCTTGTTGCTATTTGTCTTGGGCTGAGAACAGAAATTCAGTCCTGTGAATTTGAGAAACCCTTCCCCAGCAACAGAATAATGGCACTAGAAGTACCCTGGTATCAAATAAACTCAGTCTTATCACACTAATCTCTCATGTACAAAATTCCCAAGGGTATCTACTGACCAAAGTGTATTACACCTCTAAAAGCACTTATATAAGCCATTGAAGAAAAAAATTGTGTCTCTAGGAGTAAGTTGCTGAAACCTGCAGCAGTAAGTTACTTGAAAACTTAGGAAGTTATTAGAAATAGCAGAACTTTCTACTGTACATAAAAGCTAAGATTTATCCTTTGATAACCCTCTGGGTACTTCACTGCTTTAGTTGCAGAAGCCTGTTTATATTCATATAATTGAGGAACCATTCACGGAACACCCAGTAAAAGAGCCCAAAGTAGTTTTGAGCCTTTCCCTTCACCTTCCATTCCACTGCATTCACATGAGCCATTTAAGGTGTGCTTTTTGATTAATTTCTTCATGGAGGCTTTTTGGTTTTGTTTTTTTATTTTTTTTTTAAGTTCCGTACTCACCACTACCCAATAACAGAAAGTCTTCCTGGTAAATAGTTTGATATCTGGCAAACATCAGTACTGATGTCAAGAAGATCCTATTTAACTTCATCCAGTATATTAAGTTTCTAGTGAAATTCCTAAGCAACATCTCTCTATCAAACCCCATCTCCACCCCCCCACTTCTTGTGACACCTGCATAATTTCATTTGATTAAATTCTCCCTTTAAAGTTTACAATAGGTCTGCACAGGCAAGAGTTCACCCTTCAGCACATGTCCATCCCAAAACTCTTTCTGCTTTCCTAGATTAATAACAAGTGTTTTGCCTAGAAATGGAAAAAATTGGAATATCATTATCAGTGGCTTGGACATTCCTTGCTGTTTTCACATCAAATTCCTGAATTGCCTTTGTGGATTTTCAAGCAAGGCCCATGAAGCCAAGCATGGACATGGTGTTTCACATCCTTCCCACAGCAAGACTGAGGGGAATGCTCTTAAAAATTAAAGCAAAATCAACTGAGAAGCTGTTTCACTTGCTGTGATGCTCATCAGTACTTACACAAAAGCTGGTTCTTGCTGCTTCCCAGAGATGAGGACCACAGTGCATACTCTGATCTCCCTTGACTGAAAATGCTCTAGGCAGCACAGAAAGATCACAGTTCCTGTGATGCAGTTCTCAAGTGCATGTACAATTAGGTTTTTGCCATCCACACAGAAATGTTTTCCACTCCCTTTTAACTTATTAAAAACCATGATGATCAATCTTTAATCATATTCAATACTAATACTGAAGGATTTTCCCTGAGAGACTAAGATACAAAATATGTATTTATCATAGTAATTTCTATTTACATTCATTAGAAGCCTTGATTTTAATTTAAAAATGCAACTGCAGTTTATCAAGCTTTCTATGAATGCTGTTAAATGGATTTATCGGTCGATGAAATTTTTACACAAATTGCATTAAATGGGAAGCAGTGAATCTGGCAGAGACACAAAGAATAACAAAGAGGGGCTTCTGCAAGTATGTCAACCAAAAAGAAAAGGTCAAAGAAGGTGTAGCCACCCCAATAAACAACAGTGGTACACTGCTAACAACAGATGAGAACACTGAGGTACTCAGGGTAGTTGAGATACTCAACTTGTTGGCCTCAGTCTTCAGGGGCAACCTCTCTTCCCACACCTCTGCAGTGGAGGGACAGCAGGATAGGGACTGGGGGAGCAAAGTCCCTCCCACTGTAAATAAAGATCAGGTTCATGGCCACCAAGGAACCTGAATGTACATGTGTCTGTGGGACCTGATGGGAGGCACCCCAGAGTGCTGAGGGAATTGGCTGATGTAGTTGCCAAGACACTCTCCATGATGCTTTAAAAGCCATGGCAGCCAGGTGAAGTCCCAAAGTCCCAGATGATGGGAAAAAGGGAAGCTTTGTACCCACCTTCAAACAGGGCAGAAAGCAGGATCCTGGGAACTACCAGCCTGTCAGCCTCACCTCTGTGCCTGGGACTGTCATGGAACAGCTCCTCCTGGAAGCTGTGCTAAGGCACATGGAGGATTGGAAGGTGATTTGAGACACCCAGAACAGCTTCACCAAGGGCAAGTCCTGCCTGACCAACCCTGTGGCCTTCTGTGATGGAGTGACTCCATCAGTGGGCAAGGGAGGGTTACAGATGTCATTTATTTGGGCTTCTGTAAAGTCTTCAGCATGGTTCCCACAACATCCTTCTCTCTAAATTGGAGACAAATGGATTTGATGGTGGGACTGTTCGGTGGATAAGGACTTGGCTGGATCCAGAGGGTAGTGGTCAAGGGCCGAGTCCCAATGGACATCAGTGACAAGAGGTTGAAACTGGATGATCTTTAAGGTCCCTTCCAACCTAGGTCATTCTATGATTCATTCTACAATTTTTCCAGAAAGCAACACTTCAAAACATATTATTTTTGTACATCAGAGAACATCTTTCCCTTACAGAAAAAACAGTGACCTGTAAGACTGCAGTTGCCACTAACTCACTTTCAGTCAACAACCAATTCAAATGCCACATTTAAGATTGACACTTTTCCACTTCAATCCCTGGTCCCATCCCAGGGCCTAAGATACTGTGAGCCACTGAACACTTTCCAGCATTACTTAAGCTGAACAGTTAAGCGCTTTTAGAGATATTGAGGATAAAAGCTGCATAGCAAACTGTTCAAACTGGAACATAAACTTATAAACTAGGATATAAACTGAAACACCAGTTCCTTGTCAGCTTTCAGACATACACCAAAAGTGGTTCCTGAAGGCTAACTCATAGTTTTTCAATATCTCTCTGATGTACGCACCTCAAATTTAAGTCCATAAACCAAGCTGAGTCTCAACAACATTAGAGAAACTCAAATGCTTTTTAGACTGGATGAGCTTGTCCATTCTTGTTCATTTACAACCTACCACCAATGATGCTCCATCAGTACAAGGTACCAAGCCTTGCTCCCACTTTCTCAGTAACACTGGGAGAGTGAGACAGCAAAACTGCAAAAAGGAGACAATGCTCCACATCTCCCTTCTCCTGCTCACAGAACCACAGAAAAAGCACAATGTCTCATGAGCCGGCACTGACTTCCTCCTCCCGGCTTCAGTCAAGACCGTGGAGAGGTTAACCATTGGAGAGAAGAAAGGAAGAAACTAATTTTCATGGGCTGCATTTAAACAACAGCTGTACTGTGGAACAGGGAGCACTGAATTCTGATTTCTTTCAGCTGCCCACATTTCAAGCTTGAAGAGCTGACCTTCAGATCTAGCATAAAACTAGCTTTCTAAAGCACAAAACAGTAAAATGAATTCAGAAAGCAAAATCCAGTATCACTTCCAAGCAGTAGAGATAACACAGATTTATCAGAAATCAGATTTTATTCCTTCACATGGCTTATTCACTTATTTGTTAGATTTTTTCCTCCTGTGGAATTAACTAGATTATTGCTGTCCAAACACACATCTTCAGTAAACAGAAATGCCATCTTTGCCAGATCCTCAGAGATATTTCAGGGATACCAGAGCAAATGACAGATGCTAATTTATTGACAAAACATTACAAGGGAAAGATCCATGTGTTTGATGATAATAAAGAATCAATGACAATTCACTGACCTTGACTGTAACAGCTGTGCACTGCTTTTTTTTTCTGTTGTTCTTCACTGGCTCTGTGTGCCTGTAGGCACAGGTTGGCAGAGGCAATTCCCCACTCTCACACTGATAGTTAATGACTTTTAAATTTAATAGCCTTGACGCCAAGGAGATGTACACACACTGACTAAAGCATATGTGGTACCCATCTCTGTTACTAGCAGGAAATGAGCCTGCTTCAGAAATTCCAAAGCATTTACTGATGGTTTAGACACGAACTGTACCTCCTTCTCTTCCATTATACACAGTCACTTGGAGACTAAAGTCTGACAGATCATAATATTTTTCTAAAATTTGGTTCCATTCACATCTCCCACACTTTCAGAAACACAAAATATCATGGCATAATATCTTTTACAGACTGAACAGAAGCCAAGCCCAAATGTTAAGCAGACTGGTGCTCAGGACACCTGCTGAATTTGCACCAGAAACTGTATTCTGCTTTTCTCTAATTCCCATTAACATGAATATAAGCTATGAATATAAGCTCTCTGGCTTGTCTTGTCCTCTCCTACTATAGTTCTTCCACCTTCTATAAATATATGCATATATATACACACACAATTATATTTATTATATATACACATGCAATTAGAATATTCCTCAGTACAAGTAATCATTGCTCTCTGCCTCCCTCCAAACACAACCAACCAGCAAGCAAAACAAAAACTAAAATCTGATTTGAAACAAAACTTCATTAGCTTTCCTCCATTATATTATTGTCTAAAAGAATTACTGTACATCTGTAAATCATACAATCCAGTAGTAGTATACCTATAAATAAATACCTCCAGTAAAGAGGTATTTATCCTAAATACAGATCCAATATAACAATATATGCTTGCCATTTCCTAATATCCCTACTATGCACTGAAAATTCATGTTATCAGTGGAGTTCTTTGCTTTAGCTCTCCACAGCAAGAACAACAGGGCTCCCAGAAGGTCATAGTGATTTTCTTGTCACAGTTAATGCAGCAAACCCTTCAATGTAATGGGAAAAAAATAGTTCTGTATATGGCATTGAACCTGGGACATATTTCAGGCACTGACACTTGTGCAGTTTGTTTCGGAAACATTTCAAAAGCTACACCAAGGTGAGCTATTGACTGATCCTAACTTGGACAGACAAATTAATTTTCCAAACCTATCAGCATACTTTAAATTACACTTCTCTCAGCACTTTTCCCACTCTACTTTATATTTCTTTATGAACTTCCTTGAGACTAAAGTGGAAAATTCAAATAAGCTTTTAGTTATTTCACAAGCTGCTACCTAACCTATCTCAAGTATCAGATCAGAATCACCACCTCCATTTGACAGAAGGGAAGCAGCAAAGTCAACAGGATATTTCTGAAGCCATCCCAGAGGTCAGTAGCAGATGGACAAGAAGGTAATTTGGGCTCTGGGCTGTAGAAGGTTCCATGAAACGCAGCATTATACCACCTCTTAAAAAGCCATGAAGTCTTTGCATGCAAGCATCCTAGCAGATATCAAGTACTACAAAGCAGAGTTATATTCTGGAAACCCAGGATCTGGCCCACAAACATTTTACTTTGATGGCTGCTTTTTACACTCTTGATTAAAAATATATATATAGTGGAAAATATGCTGTATTTCCCAGAAATTATTAACTATTTCACATTCAAAGTAGTCATCATATAATTTGTGTAAATATACAATGTGTTATTTGATTAACCTATACTGAGATAATTTTATGGGAAAACAGCTACCAAGATGTGAAATAGGTATTTAGAAATTAGCTCACACTTAGGAAACCGCTTCCTCAAGACTGAATACTTCTCTTAGCATGTGCACCATAATCCAAGCTGTAAAGCTTGGCCAAGTGTCATGTCTGTTCCATACAGGAAGCTGGATTAGATGGGTTTTACATCTCTGAGAACTCCCTGTGAAATTCCATTCAAAAGGTATAACATCAGGAATTTAGTAGCCATAAAAATACAGGTGTGATGATCATATTTTAGTACCTACACAGAAGTAACTCACAGATGTCAAAACTTTTTTTGAAAGTCACAAGCATCTGGAAAATCATTAATACATGAGACTATCATACCCCTGTAGGTGCTAGCAGGAGATCCTTGCTATCAAAGAGACTGACCCAAGAGGCAGCACTATTTAACTCTATTCCTCTGGCACTCTGGGGCTAGGCAGCCCTGAAGCATGCTGATGAAAAAGCTAAATAGCTAGGAAAGGAGATGAGGTTAAGGAGCAGTAACTCACTACAACAGAACCAGCCAGGCACACACCAGTCTGCTCCATATTACAGATGGCAATGTATCCAGGCTAGGGTCTTATGTGGGAAGACACAAAGCAGGGATACTCTGCAAAGTAGAAAAAAAAAAAACTTAAATAAAAAAAAGCAGTATCTTTTCAAATACAGCTTATTCATCGGCCTCAGTCAAATCCATCTGACTGATGATTTTTGCTACTTGAACTTCCTGTATACTCCTCTCCTTCTAAAATGCAGAAATGAGAAAACCTGACCTGGGAAAGGAAGTTTTAGAAATGAGTCTGATGGGGAAACCACATTAACTGCCAAGACCTGACTCAGTGTAATCAAAATCCCAAATCCAACACTAAGTCAGTGACAGAGATGGAGAAGTTTGGTGCTTTACACTCCAGACAATTCTGCTTGCATTAACTTACTTTTCTCCCTGACCTCCCATCCTATCTCCTCTTTTCACTTACCAAGGGCTTGGTTTCATCCTCATCTTTGAAATAGTAGAGCTGGTCCCCCCTGAGGACAAACCAGCGCGTGTGCCAGGTCTTGACGAAGCCCCCCTGCTTCCGCAGCCACCCGCACTTGATGGCAACGTGCTGCCCTGGGCTCAGGGCAGGAGCCTCTGAAGAGCCACTGTGTTCTTCCATACTGGCAGTGGGCAACTCTCCTGTTGGGCAAACAAGAGGAACAGGTAAAATCATTAGATTATTATGCAGGCAGTAACTGGCTCCTTTCAACACAGCTGGAAAAGAAACACATCTCAGCTACAGAAGCGTGTTAGATTTGCCATATACATGCTTGTTCTCATACCAGCACCCCATCAGCTGAGAGAACTACTACTCGCCTATAAAATAATGATTAACTGCTAAAAAGTGGGCAAAAGTATGTTCAACTGCTGTGCAAGGCATTTTGACCAGCACTGAAGAAGACATCAGCTGTCTCTTGAGGTGAGTTCTGCTGGGTTACAGGCAGTAGCAAGGAATGAACTTACAGTACTTCCTCTGACTAAGGAAAGCAGCTGACTACTGGAAGTCCCCATTTAAAATTCTTTGGCAGGCTTGGGGCTCTCAGGGAATGTTCAAAAAGCCTCTGCTTCACCAAAGCTTAATTTTGCCACACAAGACAAGCAGGGTTGTTTTGGTTTGTTTTTTTTTTTTTTGTTTTTTTTGGGGTTTTTTTTTTTTTTTTTTTTTGTTATTGTTTTTACTTCTTTTACTGAAGTCCATTTAAAGGAATGGGGACAGGAAATGCAAGAATAGTTGCACATCACCTCATACAAGCAACCCCTGACTGGAGTGTATGCCCAGACACTTGTTATAGACATCTGGCAAATAATGAATTTTGGCCCATCTTAAGGCACAAGAACTGTCAAAACTAGAGCTGAATTGTGGAACTGAACTTGACAAAGTTTCATGTGGCATTTTGGCCTTATTAAAACTATACCTTTTAACCATTTCTGGACAGTCATGACTCATCCTGATGGATTTTGTACATACAATTATGTAGTAATGCGCTAAACCTTCATAGTCAAAAAGCTTTTCCTGCTCTCCTATTAAGTCTAGAGCAGAAGCAAATGATTTTGAGTTGCAAGTTCTGCTATTTCCAGTTAAAATACAAATCAGACCAAAATCTACATGTGCCAAAGAGTTTACACCTAAACAGAATAAAATGTGACTATGACCACAAACACAGCAGCGTGCAAAATCAATCATGAAATTTCATTCTAAGTGTTTGAAGAACAACATGTTTCTCTTCTTTCCAGACTGCCACTGGCAATCTCTTGCCTCATCAGGAGCTTGCACAGCTGTTAGGGCCCAGAAAAGCTGGCTTCTTAGGTAGCTTTTTGTTTCCAAACATCAGTTTGGGAAAAGAATGAAATATTATCGACATTGCAGGCAGCAGATCTCTCTAAGAACATCTAGACTGAAGCTTCATGTTGTCACTTTAGCAAAGTGGGTTAGTGAGTCCAAGCCTGGCACGCCTGCTCTGGGTCCCCTACACAGCAAAAGACCTTCACTGAAGATGGTGCATGGACATCAGCACTGCCACTGCAAAGGGATCTACTCAGTTTCTAAGGCAGACTGGAAACACAGATAACACAATCTTTTGACAGAGGAGATCATCCCTCTGACAATTAATAAACAGTGTTACGTCACATAAAATGAATCACAATAACAGAAGGAATCAATAGATTCCAATCAGAAGTGGTTTTCAGCTCTCTTTTCCTTCGGCTCCTTCTTCCCACTGCTCACACATTCCCTTTGGAACAACTTCTCCAGCTGCCACCTCCGTTGTGTGTTTAGAGCTTTTTCTCTTTTAATACCCACACACAGTCTGTTTTCACATCCCTGCTCTGAGGTGGATCCTGGAATCTGCTTGCCATGGTTACAGCTCCTCACTGCCCTGTGCCACTGAGGTTAACAGGCCTCAACACAGGCACACAGGTTTCAGCAAAGTACAAACTGCAGGATCAAAACTTAAATCACTTGGTATTCTTCTCAGAGAAAGGAAATCCTTCTGTCTCTTTAGAGTTCACCTAGAGTCACCCAGAACACTTGTACTGTAAGATTTACTTGAACCAAGTGGCACCACAAAACATACAAACATCTCTGGCTCTCTGCAGAGCAGATAAATTTTTGTGTGCATGTGTCTGTGGTTACAGTTGCAAGAACAAAAATGAACCTGCTGACAAGTCCTCAGACCACACCACCCCCTCTCCAAAAGGAAATGCACCAAACTCACAATGGGCATTTTCTCAATACAAGCAGGAATCTCTTGGATGCTCCTGGGTTTTGGCTGGGCCAAAGTAGATGCCAAGAAGCAGCCCTCCAACTCACACCCTTAGAAAGTGAATATTAGCAAATATTTTATGGGAAGCATTGTAAACAGCAGGTGAATTACTGCAACTTAAAAAAGGAACAAAATCATTACCCATAGGCTACCCTGTGCTCCTTGGTGCACAACTGCTAAGCTGATCAGCTCATCTCTGCTGCCTGGGCAAGCCTCAAGGCAGGGACAAAGGAGTTTAAATACAGTATCTATCACTGCAGTGCTAAAGACATTAGGTCCCTATTACACTTGGACTACAAACAAGAATCTAAATACCAAAGTCAAAACCAATTAGCTGTTTGCATGAAAGACAACTTTTTATTTTCTTTCATGAAGTCACATGCCAATGGTGCTGATATCAGTGTACAAAGTAAGGATATGAATTTTTATCTAGCCAAGGGAGATGTTAATACATCTCCATCTCTTTGTCTGGTAAAATTTCTATCTATTTCTGCAATATTAAATGAGGTATAGGAGAGACAACAAGTCTACTGCTCCCAAGTCCTCACAGGACAGTGTGAGATCTCCTTTAAAGCAGTAGTATGCACTTAGAGATGCTCTGTACCAAAAAAAAAAAAAACAAAAAAAACCCTGTATTATTTCATTCATTAGTGATTTAACTCTCTTCAGCAGTAAAAAATTCAGCCACTTAACTTGTTTGCATTTAGTCCTGAGATTAAGTTTATTTGTTGTTTTTCATATATCCTTCCCTTTCAATGTCTGCCTACTACAAACCAGACTTGGAATCAGAAATTCCAGCAGCTGGCTCACTTTCGCTGCTTGTTTTTACAGCTGTTTCAACACTAAGATCATAAAAATAAATTGCAGAAATATCAGGGTGCTGGCACTGATGCAGAGAACAGTGAGGTGCAAACAGTATGTAAACAACACATGACAAAGTGTGGAATTACATCAACATACTCCCAGTCCTCTCAGTCTCATAAGAGGAGGCAGAAAGCCGTGCATTTTCAGCACTAAATGAAAATATTCCTCAAACTCATCTTCTCAACAGGAAACACAACTTGTACTCACTGCCAGAGTCAACTCTACTGACTTGGCCAGCCTCCAGTTTAGGTAATGACCAGAACTGAATAAATTCTATACAATATATTCATTTGGGGCTGCCTGTGGGCTCACTCTCCTGGGCTTGTCTGGACATCGGGAGTGCAAAGCAAACAAAATGAGAAATGTTCCCTGACACTTTGGCTCTGCATCAACATCTCCTGGCCCATGGAGACCATCACCATCCACCACTGCTGGCCCCAATCCAACCTTTTTCTGCTCCCATAAAGCCACTTGCCTCTCTCACTGGTCTGTCTAGAAGGCAACTAACTGCACTTATGTTCTCCCTGCCAGTATGGAAGGTCTGTGCCAGCAGCAGGCACAGAAAGCAGGGAAGTGTTTCTCCTCAGCTACCACTCACTCAATACATTAATTATGAAATTGGGCATCTCCCCCAGATCCCAGCATTTTGCCAGGAAATAGTCAGAGAAACTCATTAAAGCACACCAGATCCAGTTACAAGAATAGCCACAGGACTCATGAAGATGATCTGTTTGGCAAGAAACCCTGGTGGTTTGCAGTCAATGTTTTTCTTCTCACTGAAATTTCTCATGGCCAAGATAGCACATTTCAAGCATGCAAAACATCAGCAGAGTTCACTTCCAGTAACTCTTCATCTTTGCCACTGCTCAAATGCTGTTTTTTGCAGCCCAATGTCAGCCTGCCACAAAATGGATACAAGTGGGCAGCTGCCAGAGTGCCTGCCCCAGATCCATATTCTTTCAACCCACCTCATCTAATCCCCTTGCTCTCACAAAAAGAGCAAAAAAGAGCAGGCACACACAACACTGCAGAGACATGACTTCTCTACACCAGACACATGGGCGGATAGGCAGTAAGAGGCAGAAATTTTGCAGCAACAATAGGCTTGGTTATTGATGAACATATCTGCCAAATACATATACACACACAAAATTCATAAAAGTCTCTGTGACACAATGGTGCTATGTAAAATTAGATTAATACTTCAACACTTACATCTCTTTCCAAGTGATGTCCAGTTCTGGGTTCCCTCAGCTTATTTATAACAAGTTATCCAGAGTGTGTTTGAGTTCATTGGTATCTTTCAGGTTCAGAGTTGCTGCCTTTGACCAGTGAGTTTCCTTCCAATTTATTTTTGATTTAGTCTTACTGAGTAGCAACTTCTTAAAATCATTTAGTATGTGAAAACACTGTCAGCATTCATCTTGCTTGTAAGACATCCCAAGACACCTGAATCTCTGCTGCAACAGAGGCATGGGCTTGTAAGCAACTGCTGCAGGAAGCAGAAGACGGGCCTATTTCCCACCATCAGGATACTGCAAATCAGTTGCTACTCATCTGTTGTGCCAATGAGATATTGCACACGGAAGGAAAAGCATGTCAGAGGTAAAAACATACTTAATAACTTTCTAAGCTAACTTTCTGTTTGTGCTTAGCATTTTTACTTTGCAGGGAGCATGTCTCAGTTTCTGTCACTGCAAGGAGAGATCTTACAGCATTCCTCTCTTGCTTGCTTCCAAAACCTGCAGCAGTGCACTTGCCAGTAGCTTTCTGCCACAAACTTTTAGAACAGACATTATACATTTATCCAACAGGCTTTCTGAGACATCTAACAAACCTCTTGGAGCACTGGCAGTAATGTTCCTAGGCACAGATCACCTGGCTGCTCTGCATTCCTCACTCTCACTTCTGTCCTAACAGGGACAGCCTGAATATACCTTGCTTGAAAGAATGTTAATTCCAAGGCCTAAATCCAACTCCTTAGGCAATAAAAAACTGTGAGAGGTATTATCAGCAGTCAAATTGCAGCAGGTGATATTCACTGCCTGGTGCAGCTGAGGGGAAGACATCCATTACTTTTTCAATGCATTTTGGGATCAATTCAAAAATCAAGACCCAGTAATTTTGCTAGAAAACTGAGGCCTTGGTCAAATACAAGTCTTTAGTACTTCATTTGCATTTTCATGTCAGAATTTTCTAACGCATTCTTAGACCAGCCAAACCTTTACAAGCCTACTGTTTTCTTACAGGAATTCAAACACAGCTATAAAGAGCCCAAATAAAACGGGACTTGAGGATTTATAAAGAATATAAGAAGATATTCAACTTCTTATGAATTATAACAGGAATTAGTTAACACATTTGGTCAGGTACTTTTGAAAACATCCACTTCTACATGTGTATATTTATTTTCTGTGATAATGACTAGTGTTAATGAACATGTGCACAGTTTTGTAAAAGCAAAGCAATAGCAGCCTTTCAGTTACTGCAGCATCACATCACACTGTCAGATCAGCATTTGGACTAATTTTCACAGCTTTAACTTTTGCTGCCCTTGCCATTCAGTCCTATTCTGTGAAAATCCACACAGCAGCTTTCTCCTTTCTTGTCCTCCCACTACTGCTGCGGCAACAGGAGCCATAACAAAATTGCAAAGCTAGGAGCACTTTGTTGATCACAGATTCTCTCCTAACACCTAGAAAGGACACCTCACCATCACTTCCTAATCCCTAACTTTTTTGGGTGGAGATGGACTCCACCTGTAGAAGACTTGTGTAACTGGCAGACATTTGCACACAATCTGTCTGGGTATTGTTTCTCAGGTACACCCACAAACACCATACCTGATTCAGGAGTGGCTGCAAAATGTCACAGCACAGGAAAGGGTTTTGAAGAACTTCAGCAACAACTTCCAAGGATAACAGTATCTCTGTTATGCTTTTTTGCATGCTACCCATTATGTATATACCCCCCCAGCTTTTTCCTCACATGGCAGCACACAGTTGCAAGACAAGGCTGCTGCTACCAAAGTGATTGGAAAAGTGAAGGTGTCCCGTTCATTGCAGAGGGGCTGGACTGGGTGACCTTTAAAAGGTCCCTCCCAACACAAAACTATTCTATCATTAGAATGGAGTGATCCTTAACCTGCCAGGTTTCTACCCAGACTCTCATTTCAAGTGTCTAATTCTGCACAACTGGCAATGCTAGAGGTAAACTGCATAGAGCAGATCAGCTGTAACTATCTGGAGAACTTGAAAAACTACAGACAAGGCAATAAAGAGCCTCTGATAGCTGAAAGGGTCAAGTGATGCAAGATAGACAAAAAAATGCAGAACAGCTGACAAGTCTTAGGAACTGAAATACTGAGCAGTGAAAAGGTCAGGGAGCAAGTCAAAAGCAGCATCTGGAACAGCTGAAAGACATTTCAAGTCCCAGATGTCTCTTCCAACCAAAGGGTAACACTGCCTCTGAATATCTGACACTGGAAATACATAAACCCTGTTTACAGCTTCATACTTTACATGGAGAAAGTAGTAGTAAGGGCAGCTTAAAAGTAACTTAATTCCCACATGTGAGTGGCAGATACTTCAGCAGATACTGGCTTCACTTGCAAAAGAATTGATTAAGAGTTGTGCCCAAGCATAATCCCAACAGATGATCTCTCAAAGTATAAAAATAATCTCTAGCACTACTCTTTGTTCTCAAAGATTGGTGGCAAAAGACATCTGAGTACAGATGTCAGCAGCCCTCTGACAGTGAATCACTGAGAATGAAACAAGGCTGAATGCTTTTTTAGGAAATCCAACACAACAGGACTTTCCATGTTGTCCAATTCACAGCAGTTCAGACTTGCACATTCCTTATAAAATTGATCAAGAGAATTAAGATGCTACAAGTGAAATTCCCTAAATGTGCTGCCAAGCAGCAAAAACACATTCCAGTTTGTCTGTGGCAGCAAAAGCCTCCTCTCAGATCTGCTGCAGTACTTGCAAATCAAAGGAGCTCACAGGTTCTGCAGAAAGAGTTTGTAGTTGCTGGAGAGTGGGAGGAATAAAGACAAGTATTTGCTGCCTGCACCACACTTCCAACTCTTCTCTTGGTCAGAGCAAATTTAGTCCCAAACTTTGGAAAGAGATTAACACAGCCAAGTACTGGCTGGCAACATCTCTCTGGATACTCAGATGTTCAGAGCAGGAGGAACCTTATCTCTGGGTGCCTCTATAGAAGCCTCAGGGGAAACAAAGGACAGTTCAACCCACCTCAACTCAGCCCACAATGACCTTTAAAGTCTTACTTAGTTCACATTTGACAAAGAGAAATCCATGGACTTATTTTGAATGTATTTGCTATGAACATTTCATGCAAAATTACTTCCTCTGCACAATGTAATGTTTATCCCTGTCAGTAGAAAGAAGTTCAAGTAACAGCAGCCCTTGGTGATGTGCCAAGAGATTCCTCTGAAGCCGATCTTTCCCACTTCCATGTGCTCCTCCCCAGAAGGATCATGGCATCACAGACGTGCATGTGGGAGCACCCTGCCCCAGTGTATGAGAGGAACTGACAGAGTTACAGCCAGTGCCTACACTGCCTCCAGAAGTACCATGCCCATTTCCTAGCTGTGCTGCATGCATCCAGAGGAGTACATGGATATTAAGCAGGTAGGCACATACTGTACACAGGTAGTGAGCACCCACCCAGCCTCAGGGAGTTCCTTGACACTGTCCCAACTCAAATAAACACGGGCAAGTCAGAACCAAAGGCTCAAACTTGGCAACCTCAGAGGTGCATCTGCTTCCATTCCTACTAAACTTAGTCCCAGAGCCAAGATTTGTGTCCTCTCTGCGTGCCAGCCCCAGCAGGACCTAAACTTTAAATAGACCTACTTTTAAACAGGAATCAGTATAGTTTTAATGCTGTTCAGAAATGTTTTATGTAAATGGTAATTGCATCTGTCACTTAAAAACATTAACCATACTGACATAAATTTCCATACTAGAATGCTGGAGACAATATAGTCAGATTTTTTAAAAAGCAGATGTGTGTCTTTCCACTGAAAAAGCCAACTCTAAATAAGCACCATTACTTTGCAGTTGACATTTCCATCTTCTGCCCAGGAAAAGTATTAATTCATACTTTAAGAACTAACATTTCACTTTTGTAAGACCAAGTTTATATCAGAAAAATAGTCCACAATCCTTCCTATATGTTTCAGAAAGCAGCAATGTATGCCATGCAACTTAATTTGTTTTAGTAAATGAAAAAATATCATATATTAGTAAATGAAAAATAACACCATTGTGGTACTGCCCTTTCCAGTAAAGCTCTAAGCAAAGTGAATACAATACTGTCCCTGAATTTCTAAATCAGCACCAACACTATCCTTTGACTCTAGAATGAATTCATATGGGGGAATGGAATAAATTACTGGGGTCCTTACCCTTTAAAAGGCCAATCTGTGCATGGATGCTAACATCTACTTTTCCAGCTTGTACTAAAGGAACCATTAAGAGCAAAGCCAACCCTGCTGTGTTGCATCCACAACCTTCACACTCCACCATCATAACCCCAGCTAAAAGGTGAGCACACCTTCCTAAGGGCACTTTATGCTCACGTGTCTCTTTCTGGTCACTACTGTGCCATGTGAGCTGAAGGAGAGGCAGAACTGGAGTCAAGAACACTTCAGCAAGTAACTGCTTACCTTCAGTGACCTGAAAGTCAGCTAAAAACATGTAAGCATCTTTTGCTGACATTGCTGCACCCAAAATGAAAAAGGGAAAACCAAGTTAAGCTATTCACCTAAAAGGATTCAAAACCAGCAAATGTGTATATGTTACTTACCTACAGAAAACTTAAGGAAAACATTATGTTTAGATTTTTTTTTTAAAGTACTAACTAGTAGCAAACAACATTGGGCACTCTCCAGGTTTTAGGCAGGCTACAAAAAGAGAAATTGACATTAACTAGGACTAACACTTCAGAAAAATAGACATAAAAGCAAAAGAAAAATAATCCAAATATAGTGGCTCCTGGATCTGTAGCCACTTTGAGACCGTGCTCGGCATGATCATGTTTACAGAGTTCCATTTATTCAATTTATCTAATTTAAGAGAGGCAAGGTATCCTGAGAATATAAATTTCTTCTGCTATGAATGACAGAGCTCATTAGCAGCATAAAATAGCATCAAGAACAAACCAGCAAAACCTACCTTTTCTTATTAACTCCCTTTGCAGAAAAGAGAGTCTGTGTTTTATGTAAGTCACTATCTAAAGAGGAAAATATCAGCATGCCCAAGGGAAAGGAGGCTATCACCTCCAGTCAAACTGGCCTCACTATTTCACTTTACTGTAGTCAAAACAGCAGAGAAGCCTTGCCATCCAAACCCCAAAAATGCCCCATCTCCCTCCATATGACCATCATGGCTCTGCACTGTTGCTTTCTTGATTTTTTGTTCTTTATTTTCATAAAGAAGAAAAGGACACCTTTTTTGCCTTGCTTGTAACATTCAGGTTATCTGTGACCTGCACCAACACCATCCTGCATTTCAAAAGCAACATGCTTCATCAGTGCAGGAAACCAAATGAAGTTTAAATCAGGGTCTCACAAACCCAAGCAGCTCCTTCTTGGCCAAAGCACAGATTGTTTGAGGATTTCTTTTTGCAGAATAAGGTGCATTCTGGAAAGTATGAATTACATGAGTTGACTGCTAAAACAATCAGCACCACAGTTTATTCCATTTGCAAAGCCAGTTCAGTAGAGCTGGGTGAAAGCTACAGCTGTGACTTTTATTATTTTGTAACTACCAGTTAAGGACAATTTTTCCCAAGGAATCATACTCACAGCCAACCTCTAGAACAGATATTGCAGAAAACTGCAGAAGAGACACTGCAGAAAAGCCAATGTAAGACAATTAAATTAATCCAGCCTCCTAGTAACTTCATACTTCCTCTTTCTCTTTATCTGCAACCCTAACTACACCCTTACTTTTTCATCTTCTCTTGGTCAGATAATGATTTGAAAAATAACTCTGGTCTTCTAAGTTGGAAGGTAAAATCCCTAGGTATCAACCACATAGAAAGCTATTTTTACATGGAGTTGTGTGGTTTATCACCTTGATCCATCATTCACCCAAATTTAGGAACCAAGTTTAATTAGAACAGATGAAGATGGAATAGGATTCTTCAGATTCTCTTCCAACAGACACAGTGGTTCTCAAGACAATATTTCAACCTTTACAAATGGAAAAAGATAATTAATCTTTTAACAAAACAGATTCCCCAGTGCAAACAGACAACACTGTAGCAACAGTTGGGTTTTCTAGAAAACACAAAGAACTTTGTGCTTTGGAAGATTGCAGAACAGATGCACTGATTATTGTCTTGTGACCTGACTTCTCGTCTTATATTAGCTCTGCCACAGCTTTTCTAATTCTTCACTTTTTTGTTTTCAATTATTCCTAAGGCCTTTGTCTTTGGGAAGACATAATACTGCTGGTGCTGCTTCAGAGCTGTTAAGTGTAAACAGCAAGACTCATCAAAAACATTTATTTGACCTTGCATTTCCTAACAAAACAGTGAAATGCCCTGGAAGATTCAAATAAATAAAAAAATCACTTTATACATACAATTTCCAAGTTGACACAGAGAAAAACAATCCAGCAAAGATAACAGATGTCAGACATTGTTTGTGGAAGGCATTCAGCTTCACAGCAATAGGCTGGTAAAGGAATCTGGACAAAACACATACAAAACAGCACCAACACACTTTGCCTCTTAGGATGATGAACTTTGCCACATGTTTCAGTAAAACAAACAAGAAAATGGCTAATCCAGTTGCTATTTGTGACTAGGTACTGTAAGAGAGCAGCATCACCTACCTACCTTGTGCACCAAGGCTGCTGAAGAGTCTAAGTATCAGCTACTGAGATACCAACCATCACCAAGTGTCCTTGGCCAGGATCTGGGAGGAAGCTCCAGGAGCAGCAGCTCCTTCAGAACACGTGAGATCCCCAAGCCAATACCTGCAGCAGGAGCAGGGAAGCAGCACAGTGCTCCTCTGCCCCACACCAAGAGCTAAGTGGAACCACAGCTGACCCGATGGCTTCGTCGTGGGCTCACTGCTGCCCTCCAGCTCAGCCCACACCAAAGGGATATGGATCCAAACTTACAAATAAATAAAGGCAGCTAAACTTGGACACCTCTGCTTTGCACACACAGAGGAACAACTCCACTGTGATGCTTTCACTCGCAGAGCACTTGCAGTTATATTTCAGCAGGAACAAAACATGTTTCCAGCATTCCAGCTCTGCTAAATTGGATGCAGATGATGAAGGGTTTTTTCCAAACATATGGAAGGCAGCATAGCTGAAATCTCAGCTAGGCCTTGAGAGATCCTGTACATAAGGCATTAAGCTTTCTACAACACACAAGGAATCTAGGCAGCAAATATTATGATTTCATTTCAGAGTGTGATTTAAGATGATATTATGAGACAGAAATGTTAAAAGAAACTAATAAAAGCCTTTCATGTACTCTCAAATAAAGTCAGATGTTCATATGCCATGTATCTGGACAACCTCTGCTTTCAATGGAAGCCTGATCTCCACTTCAAAGGGAGGAAATTAGACAAAAGGGGAAAGAATGTACACCTCTCAGTACTGGAAGCCCCAGGAAACCCAAGACCAAAGGACTAAATCCATCACTTTCCCAACACCCCCAAGACAGACAAGCCTACAAGATGTTTAACCAAGAGAGAAATCAAAAGCACAAGCATTTGCAGTCCTCACTCTCAGCCACCAGTACATAAACTCGGTTCATTCTATTTTTTGAGTAGTTACAGCATAGCAAAAAACATTTCTGTACATCAACTGCTAATGTAACCTCTGCTTATTGCTGTGAAAAGAATTCCCTACACCCAGTGTAAGTGGCTTTTTTGTTTTAATTGGTGTTGCAGGCAGGACATATGTTTAGCTTTCTCAGTGTTTAGTCTGTCCTCAAATATTAACATAATAGTCACCACCATGACCAAATTCAAAACATTAAAAGCAGAGTTAAGTCCCAGCTTCCCATGCTTTTTTTTTTTTCCCCCTCTATATTCTGAAAGTATTTCTACACATTAGAAGTTATTTAATGGTGAACAAATTCTTCTTCTCCATCCTTTGGTACGCAGCTTGACAGGAACTAGTTTTATCTGTAAGCTCTGCAGGAAGTAGTTTTGACACTTGGAAGCAGAAATAAATTTTTCATGAGATACCTTGCTGATTGCTCAGAATTTTGTCCATCTGTGCTATGAGTTGATGCTTTAGTCCTAACACAGAATATGTTTGAAACTTCTGCATAGGAGCAATTATTTTTGCCTTCAGTGGCACAAAAATCTTGCGACTAGCCTGAAAGTTCAACCATTACCACTGCATTTTCAAGAACACACTCACACTGATGCTTGATGGGTACCAAATATTTCTTATCAGACATATATACCCTTCACTAGAACAATTCACATGACCAAAACACATTAATATGGCTAGTATTACTGATTTAGCCACACAGATAATCCTGTTCACACTGAGACAGATTTCAGACAGCTAATGAAGAAGTTGCACAAGTTTATTTCCAAAATCCTTGAAAACTTATTTATGCATTGCTAACTCTTCCTCTTCTCAACTCCAGTGACAAGACAGATATGACTAAATTCGTCTGGAACCTTCACCAAAACTCACTGAAAAATATAGTCAGTTTTAAAGCTAAGTGCAAGACACAGCTAAGTGCAAGACAGAGTTAAATCACCATTAAGTACTTCCACTTAATTTCCATCACCATTATCAGATCTCTGTAGAGACTGCACCAAAGTTATCCCTATGTTTGAAATTAATCAATGTTTTCTTCTGGCAGAATGGGAAAAGATCCACTAAGCAGTTTTAATTTTTTTAAAAAATTATTTTACTCACTAAGCAAATAATTGAAAAATTACACTTGCAGTAATTTATACTATTATTTAAAGCTTGTTGAACAACCTATAAAGTTTGAATATCTTCCTTTCTTAAACTATTCTTAATAGTTTTATAGAGTGTTTTGGTAGGTTCATTTTGGGAGGGGTTTTCTGAGTTATTCTAAAACCATTTTGAAAAACTAGTATGAATGGAAATGAGGCCCAGGTTCATTTTCTCTATCCAAGGAACTGCAGGTGCAAGAGGAGTGTGTGTGATTGATTTCAAAGCATCTCCTTTTGCCCTGCCTCCCCCCTTCAAACTGTTCTCTTGTAATTTCACCTCAATCTATTTTCTCCTGCTCAAAACTGGCAAATGAACATTCCCTTTATAAATATTTTTGTACAAGGGAAATACATTCCCAGGAATTTACTAGGCAGTTATTTGGTTACTGCCCTTTCGTGCAGCTCAGCCACACAGCTTTTCCTGCACAAACACCCACGCAGGGGATCCAAGCATAACCATGGCACAGCTGTGCTCAGCCCCTCACAGCTCCACACCTGGTTCCACAGCACAGAAATGTAAGGGAGAGAGGGCTAAAACTCCACTTGCCCCTCCCAAGCAGTGCCAGGGAAGCTGAAACCACTCCACCTTCTGTCCCCACCTCCTCACAGACCTGTACACCAGAAAGAACGGTGTAAGAAAATCCTCCTGTCCACTCTTAAGTGGTTCATTTCTCCACAAAGGGTAATGAGCTAAGAATGCACATTTTGGTAACAAAAAAAAAACAAAACCTGCTGTCCCTGCAGCCGTTTTCATTGGCTAGTCCTGTAATAAGAGTGATAGTATCTACCACAGTCACAGGTACGCCATTTATGGCAGAAAATGGCACAACAGAAACTGAAGAACAATATATAAAAAGAAGTAGATTTATTTGTCATGGCCATCACCCAGTAGTGTCTGTATGTGAATTACTGCCAAATCCAGGTACAAGCTGAAGTACACATAAGAGCTCCTGAGAAGATGAGAAGTGTCATTTAAAGACTGTTAAAAGTGCAATTATTATTGCATTCTTACTGAGCCTTAGAAAATTGTCAAGAACCCCCCTCACCTTTCTCAGGCTTTTCTCATCTCGAACTTGAATCTGAGTCCTATTTTTCATTTAACCTCATCATTTCAGATATATTCTATTATCCTCAAAGTGAACCCACACTACATTATTTATCACATTAGTTTACAACATTCTCTCAAAATCGAGCAGTATTGGCACCAATAGGAACCCAAGAGCATGAAAAAGTGACACACTTAACAGCAGCTCCCCTGTGCAGGCAGAACTTGACTTCAATCAGAGCAGTGCTGAGGGGAACCTGACCATGTCCCTGTGCCACAGTTTATATGGAGGACTAAGCCAAAATTCATCCTTTGAATTACTCAACTCTGAAGAACACAAAGTGAAAGGAAAAGAAGAAAACAGATGTTGTCACCACAAGTGATTGACAAAAGGAAGGTCTAGACACATCTGGATATCACGAAAGCTAAATATTTTTAACATGACTTCCAGTTCTTCTCTCTGGCAACTACGCATTAGATGTCCTAAAATCTAATCCCAAATTATTTGGATTAGTTTAGAAATACACACCAAAAAACCACAACCACCAGGGGAAAAAAAGAAGGAAGGGGAGAAATTTTCTGCTGGAAGAAAAATCCCATGATAAGCAGCATGGTACACAATGGAATTCTAAAAAAATCAGAAACAGTTGTAAGATTTCAACACAGCCTTCCAGAACAAAGCTGGTTTTATCATCTTTATTATGGTCCACTGGATAATTTTACTTTATTTTTCCTGTAAGGAAGGAAGGACATAAGTAGTTCTTACAGCACCATGACATTTCCTGAGAGACTGCCAAGGAAACTGGGGTTTCCCAGAAGATATCCCAAGTCTGGGACCGGGGGGCATCCTGGCATAATTCACCTCATGGTCCAGATTTCCAGAAGAACCTACCATTCAAGCAGCCCATTCAAGTTCCCATCTGCAAAGCAAAACCATAACAAGCTGTACTAGCATCCTTGAAGAAAAAAAATAAAGAAGTTTCAGATAGTGATAATTTGGAAGTGATGGAACAATTTGCAAAACTCAGATTTTGTCAAAACTAACATGAATTTTCCTTTCCTACCCCAAGGCAGTGAGGTGATTGCTCTCAGAAAGACAGCTTGCCTTTAAGATTTATAACACAATCTGATCCTCAGGAGAACTGCAAAAATCACATTTGAAGGACAGAATAAACAGAGAAGACACTGCAACTCTGACCTATTTCTTGCAAAATTCACATTTGAAAAATACTATTTACCTTCTCTGATAAAAATAGCCTGGAAGGAATACAGAAAAAATATAAATATTTTCTTCCACTAAGTTCCCTAATAGTGGAATATATAACAAGCTATTTGCAGACTTGCTTTCCAATTCAATAAGAAAAATAATACGCCACATCAATACATCAACATCTTGTTTATCAAGTTCCATTTTTCACCACTGGAAACAACAAAGCTGGCTTGGCAGGCATTCAGGGGAATGGAGATGAGCATTTGGTTGGACTGACACCCTGACAGCCAAGAACACAAAACATTCCACAAATGTTGGAAGGGTGAAAACAGCAAGGAGCAAAAACAACTTTAGACGGGGAGGCGACACACATCAGCTCACTAAGGCACACACATCAGTGGCTCAAGAAATACATCAGTAGTATCACTGGCAGCAACAGAAACCAAAGTTTCCTTCCCACAACAAGCCTGAGTGAGCAGACAGCCCCTTGTTCAGAGAACAAAAACAAGCACCACCTTTCTGCTGCACAGCAAAAGCCTCCAAGAGTTCAAGTGAGGACTACTCCTCTGAAATCAAATAATTTCTTCAGAGCCAGAAATTCATGTACACCATTCAACACAAATTGAGCTCGCCCATGCTCTACACCTGCATCCAAATTTGTACTATAAAAAGGTGCCCTGAAGAGCACTCAAAACATTTTTGTCATCCAGATTACAATTCCATAAACCCAATGCTGACAGTAATAATTCTACAAACTGTCTCACTAATTAATTCCACTCTATGGAAAGAAATCATCCCATTTTTGTACTGTTTTCTATTATGACATCACCTACTCTGCACAGGTCAAACTAAAAAACCAAGCATACAAATACACTTGTGGATTGTAATAGACAAAACAGCAGTAATGATAAGCATTTTTACCTGTGAAAAATTAAAATAATTTGTATTCCATGAACTGCATGACTTCATTTGCAGGAAGTTTTCCTCTTTCAGTCTGCAGATTGTCACAAACAAGTGGAATTATCATAAAACTGTGTTGCACATTTTCCTACTCACTACTGACTCCATACTAAGATTATTTTACTCTGCTCACATGATTCTTCTTTTCTGCGTTGCCTTTTGTTCTCAGCAATACTTTTTCTGCCTCTTCACTTGGTCTCAGATATTGAACACAATATAAATGGAAGCTTTCTTTAGGGAAAAATAATCTGAGCTATCAAAAGCCCAGAGCAAATGGATCTAGTCATGAACCAGATGCCTCATGCAAAGAGAACACCAAGACAGTGTCAGCAACACTTCAGATAACATCAATATTTAGTCCAATGGTGACAGCTTTTTTTTTGAAAGAAAGATGTGCCAATATATAATGGTAAAATAGCATGGATCATAGAGCTGCTGCCACCAACCTCTACAGCACATCAACATGCTGAACAACAGTCAAAAAAGTCCAAAAAAGTGTTGGAGACACAAAAAAACCCACACCAAACTGTTCCCAGTTTTCTGCACAGCAACTGGGTTCTCTAAGGTCTCTGGCAATTTTTAAGAACCTGTCTGAAAACAAATGTGGCAAAACTGCAAAACATCCTGCTACAGAGAGAAAACAGGAGGTGCTCAGTGGAAAAGGCCCACAATTTCACCATACAGGAAAACATATCCTAAACCTGCTAATGAAATTCTCAGAGCCCTCTCCTGTGTTAAACCTGTGCCCAGTACATCACCTGCCTGAACACACACAGTGATGAAACATGATTTCTTCTGGTCCATTATACATGGAATCTGCAATTCCACCCAGCTCTCAGGTACTTACAAACAAAAAGGCTCTTGGAAGTTTGTCCTCTGCCATCTGCAGCAGACTTTTTTCATTTGCCAGCCCTTCACAACCACAAACAGGCCAGTCAGGAATGATGAAAATCTGCCCCTATTATAGTATATTGTATTTAGCCATCACACCAGCTTACAAGAGTCTTTTGTACGTTGACAGCAACTAAAACTTTCCTGATACACAGTTTGTCCATTTTAGCTGCAAAAAACCCACCACAAAATTAGCACAACTCTGCAAATAAGTCCAAATTATCCTGAAGATCTTATTAATAATTGAGAAGTGCATGAACCATTCATAATGTACTTGATAATTTCTTTAATGCTTAAGTCTATTTATGTGGCTTTTAAAACTTTGCACCATATCCTAACTGATAACAGGAAAGTATGGATGGTTAATTGAAACAATGAGGGACCCATTTTCATCATTGCTCAAAAAAAAGCAGCAGTTTCAAGCTCACCATAACATTTAAGAAAATATCTCAAGGCACTAAAAGACTTAAGATCATTTGTAATAACTTTATTTAACTTTCCATTCCTCCATCCCACATGCTCAAATTAATTAAATTTAATTAATTAATTAAAATACCACTCTGACCCATGCCATGTTTTCCCAAGTTCCACAGCAAGACAAAATACAGTATTTTGCTTGGTTGTGCTTGCTCTTTGTGATCAGTAACATTACATTACAGTGTCTGCTAACTGTAGAGAATTTATTTTCTTTCAAGGGAACACTTGCAAACTGTCCACATTTAGTATTTCCTCTTCACAAATGCCTTAAAAAGTCTAACAGCAGTGTGGAGTCACACATTCACACTACTGAATGACATTGAGCATGACAATTAAGAAGCAGCAAATGCAGTAAGTGCTAGCTTGAGTAAGGTGAAATCAAGTGCCACAAAAGCTGGGAAAGACATGGAGCTACTGATTTTCTAGTACCAAGGAGATTGCTGCCCACCTTCAGCTCTGAAAATGACATAGTTCATAATTCCACTTAAATTTTTCATCTGTATGGACAAACCAGAACAACAATTTTTAAAACAGTTCAACAATTACACTTTTTGAGGAGGCAACTCAAAGTGTCTTATTTTTCCTGTAATAAGTTTTCAAGATTCCACAATTCATTTTCAGCCGAGTTTTGTAAAACCCTATTCTTACACATAATTTTGCAGACAGCCACATTCACTTATCTCTCTGCAAATCAAGATAATTTCACAAGATTTTCTCAGAGTAAACTAGCAGTGCCTATGGCAGACCAATGGGTGACAAGAGATAAATTGGTAGAAAAACATTACAACTAGAAAATTAAGCACTTTTAGACAGCACATAAGAAAATATTTAATGCTAAAAATATAATGATATGGCAACAAGAATCAATCACAAACATCTGAAAGTCATTTGTTAGCTGATGAAACTGTGCCAAGTCACACAAAAAAGTTGTAATTTACTCACAAAGCCAAATTTAAGCCTAGATGCAACTAACAGGAACGGGCAACAACAGATCTAGGACTGTCTTTAGAAAATCTCTAAGCCAAAGTAGCTCTGATGCATCTACAAATACACAAAACATACAACAAAAATCCCTGCCACCTTGTCCATGGGCTTCTTATCTGAACAAGAACACTTTATCAAGGTTATTCAATCCTGTCCTGTGTAAATGTTTAAAACCTCCTTGCCCATTCCCCATCTCAAACGAGACTACTTCAGTATTATTCCCCCATCTCTAGAGTACCTACTATGAGAAATTTTTCCATCCCTTATTCACTGATTCACAAAATTCAGGTTTATTATGAAAAATGAACAACCATTCTAACACTGCAAAGGAACTCAAAGGTCTTAATGAGAGATGCTACTTAATAGTAAAGCTTTTTTTTATTCTTCCAAAGGTAATTGAAACCAATTAAACTGACAGTTTTATTAACATATATATGCTACGCCATACTGTACATTAAACAGTGCCAGCAAAAAAATGGCACTAAGACCACTCCAAGTCATCAGCAATTTTACCCTGTGCTCTTTTGTCCCAGGATGGCAAATATCTTTATCTTAGAATTATTAGAATTCTGTAATCTTTTCATGACAAATTGGTCAATACTAACAGATTTTCACAAAAGCTTTCAGCTAAACACCCATTTGTTCTGTAGAGATGGAACACAATGTGTAGAGGTGTTTCAGTACTACCATCACCAAAAATATGACAAGTTAGAGCTTAAAAATGTTCTCCAAAGAGCTCTGTCAAATTTTAAAGAGGGAAGAATTGCAGGATCGTGTCCCAATTTCCACACTACTTTACTTTTTCCTACCTTATTACCCTAAAAAAAATATGCAAATGACAGACTAGCCAAAAAAACATTTTCTTTTTGCTCCAATTTCATTGAGTCTCAGAACAAACTATTTGCTCTTTCCAAGCAATCTGTCTAGGCATCCAAGTTTATCAACAAGAACCATTCAAGCCTCCCTGCTTTTAAACATACCCAAACTGAAAAGCTTGTTTAACTGGCCTATTAGGCTCTGTGATTGATTTCTTGACATTTCCAATAAATCATCTTTCTGGTTTTGTGATAAGACTTCAATCCTTCATTGCTTGCAATCTATATATCAGATGCCAAAAAAGCTAAAATCTACTTCTTCTGGACCTCCAACAGCACATACAGCTTGCTTCTGAGTTCAAATTCTTATCCTATTTTTTAAGCACAGATACTAACTTCAAATTAATTTACAGAGGACTTTCCTACCAGCGCCACACTAAATATTTTCCAAGTAGGCATCCAAGATTGCTGTACTGTCATGCCATGGAAAATACTCAAGATATACTGTCTGAAACTGTCGGCAACCTCCCCATGCAAATCTGCTATTTGATTTTCGAGTTTCTAGGAAACTCCCTAATACCTAACGGAGCTCAGTAACACAGTAAAAAGTGTTCCATGAGAGAAAGATGCAGATTTAACAAGATGCATCACGTGAATTTTCTGAGTACAAGATTGCTTTGCATAAAATACCTGCAAACCATCTCTCACCATGGACCTCTGATCCTCAGCTAGAGAAGAATGAGCCATATGAGTCAGCACAGAACATGACACTGCACACACATTACTGATTCTCTTTTTCAGGTACTTGACACGGGGGAAACTTGAGACACACGCAGTCCAACACGAGGCACCTCCACGACTCAGAAGAAAAATTCTAAACTTTTTCTCCAACAAGAAAGTACAAAAAGAATAGCAATGTTCTGGCAGCTCAAAACCAAACTACTAATTGAATACACTGTTATCACAGCTACCATATTTTTCCCCCCCAAGAGTCATCTTGTATGGAAAGCTGTTGGATATTTTATGGTATTAGAAAATTCAGTATGAATTAACTTATGTTCATAACTGAGTGGTATCACAAGTCTCAGTTGCTGAGTTTTGGCTGATTTCTGTACAATCCCTCCAGCCTAAGACACTCAGCTTCAAGGCACAGGAGGGTATTCAGCTCCTTCATGGACCATCATAGTGCCACAATGGTGAGCTCAGTTACCAGAGCTAACTTTTCCTCAGAAGTCTAAGCTCATGGGAAACCAGAGGCTTGACCCAGGTGTGCATTTGAGCAGCATAACCTCCTACAAAATATCTCTTCTGAGCTATGAATCCTTCCTTGCCCCTCCAAAAACGCTGTAGGCTTGGTGCACTGCCCAGCAACACAGACCTGCCTGTGCCAGACTAGAAATTATTTCCTTTCCCTGGGTATTTCCACCAGGTAATGCACAATATTTTTTCATTACTAACTGGACACCTAAATAATGTACAAAATACTGTGGAGTCATATGTGGTCTAACATAATAATCTGTTATGCTGTTTTGACTAATCTGCCATTTTTTTCTAGCAGTCCCTACAAAAGTAAGAAATGGTAAAACTCACGTTTCAGAGCCTTCCTGTGGGTGCTGGGAGATGAACATCTCCAAAGCAGTGTCCCAGAAGTGACACCATCAAACATGATACTAACACCTGAAGGGAGTTAGAGAGAATTCAGGATTTTATTTCCAATGCTGGCAGAGGATCATGCCTATGCCCAACTCGCCCTGTGCACGTTTCCCAGTTGCCAAGGGAAGGAGTCAGAGCTACATGCATTGCACAGCAGTGCTGCACAGAGGCTTAATCTCGTTACGTGATAAACAGTCCTGTCACTGAATGTGCCACGTGCTGCATGCCCAACTGGCTGCTTCAGTCCTTTCCTGGTGTCAGCTGAGTGCACTGGGAGCTCTGTGACAGCAAGAGGCGGGAATTCAGCTCCTGGGAATTCAGCACATACTGAACAGGAGAACAGCCGAACGCAAGAGACTTGAAGAGGGTGCATGAGAAACCCCCAAGCTCCCCAGCTCACAGCATCATCATCATCATCACAGCTGTCCCTGCCCACAAGTGTCCCTGTCCCCTCACATCTGGCAGAAGGCAGCACTTCAAGGGACCAACTACTCCCATACAAAGAGTCACCGACCACTGCAGATGGCAGAGCCAACAACCCTTTCCCAATGTGGTAAATCCTACCAGCAATACCAGCTGACCAACTCGGGAGCTGAATCACCATGGCAAGAAGCCATAATTGTAACGTCAGTGCTAAAACCTAGGAAATTCTTCAAAAGCAGTGGAGCTGTTAAGAAAGAAGTGAAGTCACTATCCCTGAAAGCGTTCAAGTAGTGACTGGATGTGGCACTTAGTGCTGTGGTTTAGTCAGCACAGTGGATGGTGTTCAAAAATTGGACTCAATTATACTGGAGGTCTGTTCCAACCTAAATAGCTCTATGATTCTGTTAAATTAATTAATAGTTGACTCATTGCAGGACAGAATCATGACAGTAAAAATAATAAGGGTCCTACACTGATGTCAATTTTATTTTTATCCTGGCACATCGTACAATACTTGTAAAATATTCCCATGGTTCAGAACTAGACTTATTTTTCCCTGCTGTCCACATATGGCAAACAGGCAGGACAGGAAAGGATCTCCCTACTCACTAAGCCTAACTTCTAAAACCCCATGGAAGCCAGCAACATAGTTACTCTCTGACAGAAAAAAAAAATGATCAAAACAGCTATTTCAATATTTCCCCTCAGCCACAATGCAGCAGTCACAAGGCTTCTCAGGAACTCCTTACCTTGTTAGAATTTTTTTCTTCCATTGCAGCACACTCATAGACAGGCCACACCAATTTACTCCGTATGAGCCCAAAATAGTTCAGTTCTGTCCCTGATGTTTACACACCTGACATTTTTATGTGTAGAGTCTATGGCTGCTTTCTCATTTGCACAGAATACACAAAGCCAGGTCTGAGTTTCTCTGAAGAAAGAGGACTCGAGCATGGCTGGTGAAGTCTAGGCAGCAGCCATCACACACATACCAGGTTACGTGGAAAACTAAACAGCCCAAAAACACCAGGTCTCATACACTTACAGACAGATATTTATTGTTTTGTGTAGGTTTTCATTACTCAAAAACACTACTTACAACGTGTGCCTTCTCAGAGCTTCTTCCTGCTTACTCAGTTGTGAACCCCGAGAGAAAAACCCAACCTAAGAAAGCTGCTGGCATCAAGACATAGATTTCTATTTATAAAAATATGCATTTTCCTAAATATCATTTATTAAAACATTTCTGGGGGAATGTGGTTAACTGATTCCAATTTGAGCCCTGTATTCTCCTATGAGGAGAAGGTGAAACTCCTTCATGTTGGTGAAACCCCATCATGCACCAAATGTTAATAATGTTTTACATTTCAATTAATTTATTGACTTCTAAAGAATTTTTACTTGAGCTGTACTTGAAATAGCACCTTCAAGACTTCTCACTGTCATACATCAGAACTGTATTTGCTTTTTTCAAAACAGCTGAACAAATGCATCTTACATACAAACAGAGTTGGTCCTCAATCTTGCAATCAGTTATTGACTGGGGGGGTGGGGGGTGTTTGCTATGATGTTTTCATTCCAAAATTTCACTTCTAGCCACAGGGCAGAGCTCTGTCAGAACACATTTTCTGACCAGTATGTTTCCTATTCACTTCTGAAATGAGCAAAATAGACATCGAAGTTGGGTCCATTTGGGTTCCAGCAATGCTATTAAGATCCCAAATTACCCCAAGCAGATTCTTACTCTCAAAGTCTATTTGCAAAGCTCCTATTTTAGGACACTTCCATTCAGCTCTGCAGAGCCTAAGCAGGCTGTGGACTTGGCAAACAAACTAAGAATTCACAGTCATTTTGAAAGAACGTAAATTACTATGTCCAAACTAAAAGGTATTGCATTTTCTCTCTCTTTCTCCAGGCAGGCCCTTTAACATTTCTGCCTCAGTTTGCTTACTTCTTAGGAGAAATTAAAAAAAGAAAAAAAAAAGTCAAGAAAGAAGAAACATCTGTGGGAACAGCTGCACAAATATTGCAACTGCCAGAGGAATTATTTCTTTCTAGCATCCAGGATTTCTGGGTTTGTGTGTTGCAACACTTAGTAGTGGATAATCACAGTGACTATCCATGCATGTGACACACAATTTTGATCTCAATCACGGATAAGAGGCAAGAGCTCAACACCAGCCCACCACAGACATACAAACATACAGAGAAAAACAACCAGAAACCCACACTCTTGAAAGAATTGTCTAGAGGGTTCACAACAAAAAAGCTTATACAGCAAGTAGGCTGCTTGCTCCAGCTTCTGGACAAGCAAAATTCCATGGCAGCTAGTTTCTAATTATAAGCAAAGGTACGGCACAGCTTTTCCCTTCATCATTGTCTCACCTTTAACAACAACACTAGGACCCCAAATTACTCAGAACACTTTCCAAGACAACACTCTGAAATAAGGCAATGATGTCACTAAATAAACAAGATTTCAGAAGTCTGTCTTCATCTCCTAGATACATGTCTGTGTTCACATACTTGTCTTTGAACTGCAGCAATCTGTTTTGCTCCAACAGAAAGGATTAAAAATGAGTTTTATCATGTTCTGTGCTATTTATTGATAACTGCACAATTCTTATTTCTCAGTCCATGCCCAAGTAGGTAAGGCAAATATGATTAACACTCGATTACACTAATAATCAACTAAATTAAAGTCACTAGTTCTAAATACAGACAGCAACAAGATATTGAAGCTAGTGTACAATGCACAGTTTGTTTAGGAATTACTGAAACTTTTTTCCCCCTCCAAAATACTGAAAAAATAATCAACCAATATGGCCCTGGAGGGAAGTCACCTCATCCAGCTGATCCACAGAGCAGGATTTGAAGAATGAGAAGCAAAGTTAATTGCCTGCAGCCTCTGCATCATTTTTCTTTCTCAAGAAACTCAAGAGGGGCCTTAAGCATACTTTAAGTCACCCTTGACTGTAGCACTCTCCCATTTGCTAAACAGTCATTTAGCACACTGGGATTGCTGCAGCATGGCAGGACTTGAGCTTCCTCATCTTCCACTTCTACACAGTCAGCTGTCAAGCTGGGTACACAGAAAAAGCCTTATTTGACCAGGATCCAGCAAGCTTCAGGGGGTCTCTGCTCCACTTGAATTGATATGATCCATTGTTATTCCTTTTCTAAATACTCATCCTGTAAGACCATGCCTACACATTCCTGCAGCACTGCCTGGAAACAAAATGGTGATGAATCTTTCTGCTTTTGATTTTTAAAGATCACAACTTGCTTTGCACCAGCAGCTCTTATCCTTCCTCATATCCACACATTCCTAGCTGAAGAAGGCAGCCCTTCATGATCTGCTGAGGTCATTCAGCTCCTTTGCATCAAGCCACAAACAGAATATCAGATCTCTTCACCCCATATCAGTAATACTAAAATGACAGAGGGTCAGAATTGAACAAATGGATGGCTACAATGGGACAGAAAGAGCCCATCCAGCCCAGCATCCCATCTCCAACTGTGACTCAAGTAAAACCTCAGGGAAACAGGATAGCTAAGACAACCAAGCAGCAATACTTTGGGCTAGCTACCCCTTAAAACTGGGTTTTCCTTTTACTAACCTCTACACTGCAAGTACTTATCAATTACACCTTACTTACACCTTGTGCACAGTATTACTTCCTTTCATTTGTTTTGAGCCTGCCACCATCACTCCTGGACACACCCTGGGACTTCTCTACTGAAAAATAAGGGAAGAAGTAGTCTCTGTTTACCCTTTTCTCACCACTTGTTAGTGACATTTTCTCAGTCATCTCATCTTCAGGCTAAAAAGTTTCTTCCTGCTGCACTGTTTTTTGCACAGAAGCTGCAGTCCCCTTGACCATTCTTTTCATTCTTTTCAAGACCTTTTCCAGCTCCAGCTGTCAATTACTAGAATCTTCCTCCCCTGATGTCACCTCTATCCTCCTTCCCATTTTTCTTCTCACAGCACAGCATGTGGTAGCTGGGGGAGGTCAAACATACAGCTACAGAAAGGCAGCTTATAGAAAATCCAGGATGCTGTTGCCAGAGCTGAGGTCGAGTCAACCAAGCAAGGATTAACTGGAAGGCCACTTTCTCTGCCTGCTGCAGGAGGACCCTGCCTGCTGCAGGATCTCTGCCTGGGAGGCAGTAAGATCCCTCTAGATATCACTAACTGGGAGAACCAAGCATGCCCTTATTTTTGATTAGTGTGGTCTGGGCCACAGACCTGGCTATTTCCTTAATTTGAGCTATTTCCCTGTTTTGCAAGGAGGCAAATTGCTGGGTTATACTAATGCTTCATGATTGTTCAATTTGACAGGCCAAGAATACCAGTCCATTTGAAAGTTAAGTTCTGTTTTCTTTGTTAACAAATTGCTGTTCTAAAAGCAAAGGTAAATGTGGGAAAAGAAGCATGGGAACACACCAACTACTTCTTGGAAGTAACACACGTGAAAAATGTCTTTGCTAAAAAGCTACTAATCATAATTGCCATTACACAAAACTCAGCATAGGAAAATGAAAGGTATTTCATGACTAGAAACCATACGCTTTGCCAAGGAATAACATGTGCTGAGGTTTGTCTCATTGAGCAATGGAGCATGAGAGCCCCCCCAAACTAACAAGTACAACAGTAAACAATAGAAGTTTGTTAAAGTTAAAAGCAATGAGCTCGTGTGTTCCTGCAAGACCCTGGGCTTGATGGTGCATGACACTTTCATTAGAAAAGCCCAATGAAACTAGAGCTGAGCCAAGCAGACAAAATTAATTCAAACATTTAACAGATAAGTCAAAGACCATGACCGTAAACAAAAAAAAGCACCACGCCGCAGGTGGCTTCAAGTCTCCAAGCAATTATCTTATTTTGCAATGTAACCAACGACTCAGAGAAAAATGAAGAAAAAAAAAAAAGACTGCAAAGTTGTGCAGGTGAAAAATACCAAAGAAGCTGTTATTTACAAAGAGGAAAGGCCACTGACAGCCAGCCGTCTGTCTGTCTGTGCACCAGTCTGTGTCTCCTTGTTCAGCAGGTGCTCAAGTTGGGAAGAACTGACAGCACCCAAAGCATCTTCTCTGGAAACCATTTCAAAAAATGTTAGAATAGAGAAAGGGAGAAGAAAATGAAGAAATTAAGAAACTGTATTTTCCACTTTTAAAAAAAGAAGGTAAATAAAATAGTAACTCTAGAGAAAGCAGAAATATGGACAGAGAAGGCTATTAAATGTACAAAGAGCTAATAAGAACCAGAGCTAACAAAGCTGGTGTTAAAAACACACAGTAAAGATGACTGATGATAATTACACCAAATTAATATATTGGAGTCTATCAAAAGACAGTTGGCAAAACAGGGTATTCTTCACAACTGAATATTATCTAGTTTATAATGGAAGCTAATCAAGGCCTATTACGGTTTATTCTGGATCCATAATCAATTAAATACAAAATCAATTTACAGCTTCACTCCAGTGCTTACCATACCCACTTTCATCACCCAAATGTAACTAACAAAATGGTGAAGCAGAAGGAAAGAGTCAGGAAACATACAAGAAGCTGCTATGCTGCTTAAGCTGAAGTACATCCATCTTTGACATGCCTGGTATTTCCATGTATTTTTGTGTGCTTTCAATTAAAAAAACTACAACCTAATTAAGATTTTTCTAAATAAAGGCAGGCAACAGCTATAAAAAACAACGCTAACTTGAAATCCTCCCTTTAGCATAGTAATAGAAACCAACACACTAAATCCTACCACTCACACTTTCTACAGTCTTACATGAAGGAAGAGAATCTAAACTGGAAATTTGGCCTCTTTTGACTTTTTAAGTTTCTCCCAAGACTGGCAGCAGAGTAGCAAATGTCATTAAAAGCTCTGTTTCCTTATCATCCAACACTATCAGGCACTCACCTTACCTGGAGTCTTGGACATAACAGAACACCAAGTTCCAGACTTGGAATTGCATCAGATACACGCCTGCCATGTTTCTCTTGGTTTACAACAGAATGAGAAGACAACCTTTGTTTTTCTCCCTGGCTGAAAGCTAACATACAGTCACCCTCAAAACAGTGTAAAACACAAATGCCACCCCATTATGATGAAGTATCACACTCTGTTCCGGATTATTTTAAAATAAAAGTTGTATCAAGCATTCCCTCTGTCCAATATAGAGAAAGCCAGTTAATAGCTCCAGGAATGAAACATACTTCCAAAGGTCATCAGATCACAATAAGCACAAAAAACTCTACACAGAAGACAGTTAAAGTTAGCAGATACAAATCACTTCAAACTACCCACCATGAATTTCAACTAGTTGGGTTTTTTTTCCTTCTACCTGGTGTCCTTAAAAAAAACACCAAAATTTTGAATCGAGCAGCAAGACATGATTGTGCGCTACAGCTGCACATGGAGATCACAGAGAGTATTGATTCTGGCTGCTTCTGAAGATATGACCTTACCAGAACTTCAAACTATTACCTGGTCCATTTCTTAAAGGGATCCCGATTTCTGTCTTTCTAAACTCCATCTTCAGAAAAATGAACCTAGTTACAGAACCACTAATAGAAGTGATCTTTATGAACCAGTCTGCAAACCCAGGAGAGGCACGTGTCAAAGGAACAACCCAGAGCCTCCCTCTCACCTGACCCTAGCAGCACATCGCCCTACAATGCAAAAGAAGTCATGCCTTCCACACAAAATCATGTTTTCAGTTGAATTTTCTACATAGCTTTATATTTTTTACTTCATTATCATGTTGTTTGCTGGGATTTTTTTTTTTGTTTGATTTGGCATTTTTGGGATGGGCACCCCATTTATTCCAAACTAAATCTAGTCAGTTTCATCAAAGCCTGAAAATCAAGTAAAGAACAGGAGAATAAAAATGCAGCTGAGAGACAGGACAACAATGAAAGAAGAGGCAGTCTGATAACTTTAGACACCATGCACAAGGAAACAAGCTTTAAGCACATTTATTTTTAACATTAAGTCACTCTATCACGCACTAGAAGATGCCTTTTGCAATAACAAAACCTGCCACAACATGAAAATTTAATGGGACTGGAAACAGGCACTTGACTCTCAATCCTTCTTTCTCTCTACCTCTGCCTGTCTTCTGTGACTATGAAATTCCACTTAAATGATTATTAGCTAGAACAAAATATTGTGCTCCTTGTACTGCTCAGTCCCACTCCCACAATTCTTACCTCAGAAGGAATCCTGAATGTACAGAAGTTACTGTCATCTCCTAGCTACAGAACTACTGTGCAACAGAAGAACTTAACAGCATCTTAATACCTGCTCATCTAAGAGTTACCATCACACTCTCTCAGCAACCATGCTACTGGACAAACAGAATTCAGCTTAACATTAGATAAATTCTGTGTTATGAAGTCACTGTGCTACACAGTAAATTTCTTATTTCTGCCTATACAGGATAAAGGTACCTATCTTAAAAAAAAACCCCACTGTTTACTTCCAGTCATCTGTTGCAGAAATTTTTCTAACATCCAACGTGAATTATTTAATACCCTCCACCCTGTTGGAAGAAGAAAACTCCCAAACTGACAACATACATGCATATTACTGCAAAGGAAGATAGAGACAAATATTACCTTCAATTGCTTTCCCAGGGAAGGAAAAAGACAAGACAACTACTCCCTTATGTTAAAAAGAAATCCCCTCAGAGGCTCTAAAAATCCATGGAAGACTGTAGTCACTAAAGAGTTAGGCAAAGTCCTCATTTCAAAGTCTGTCCCCATGAGGACCTTATCTATCAAATCCTTCAACAAATACTTACGCAGGAGGAAGATTTTAACACAACCATCACAAACCCAAAACTGCAGAAAGCACAAAGGGGTTTGATTTATATTCAAGTCAACAAGTAGTCAGATGACCCACACTGTACCCCTGAAACCAACAAAACCGGATCCTGTTAGGAGGCATTTAGCACTGCTAAGAAACAACAGCACAGAAGAACGCTGAAAGATGCCCCCACACAAACACACACACGGAGAGCAGACAAGAACAGCCGGCTCACACACGCTCAGCTGCTGCCACCGCTCCCCGGTCCGGCAGAGCCCGGTTCCGTGCCGGTACCGGGGGTACTCACCCGGCGCTGCCCGCCCTCACGCAGGGCCGCCCCGCTGCCCCATACACGCGGCGCCGGCTCGGGGCACGCTCGGCACCGCCGGCAGCTGATTCCAGCCCGGCTGCGCTCACAAGTTTCTCCTCCTGCCCCCTCCCTCAGCCGCTCAGGCGACCTGTGCGCAGGCGGGGCTGCCGCCAGCACCACCAGCACCATCCCACGGGGGCTGCCGCGGTGCCCCGGGAGCCGCGGCGGGGGCAGCCCGCGGGGCGGGCGGGGCGGCGGCGTGTGAGGGTGATGGATAATGTGCGATGTGCTGTGTGCGCCGGCCGAGGGGCCGGGGCGGCCCTGCAGGGCCAGCCCCCGCGGTTCGGGTTTCACGGGCAGCTGGCAGCCCCGGGGCGCGCCGCTGGAGGAACGCGCCTGCCTTCACAGACGCTCTGGGAATGCCAGCGCCGGGACACCCGCCGGGAGCCGTCCGGGCTCCCCGCTGTCCCCCTAACCCTGCCACGCTCCAAGGGGACAGCCCGAGATCCTGCGCAGAGTTTTGCCGTCCCCTCTCCTTTCTCCTTTGTGCCTGTGGTGCAGCTTTAGTCGGCTGAACACAGTCCGAGCAGCCCCGACTCATCCACTTCCAACAGCACCTCTGCAACTTAGCGGGGCTTAGCTCTCTTTAAGAAGGACTCGGGATTTTACCCATCCGTGGGCCCAGCTCTGACTCAAGTGCACAGCAGAAATCTGGGAATCAGGATGGAAACTGCAGCCCTGGTTGGGTTTCGGGAGCTGCTGTCCGCTCCCTGGATGGCAGCAGTGATGCCTGCTCCCGGGTGACTCATGGGGCTGCACTCTGCTTGTCTCCATACGGAGGGCAGTGAATGACATGGAACCCCCACATCCTCCCTTGTGCCACACCACAGTATTGGTTTCGGTGGAAACAGCCTCTCGGAAAACCCTTGATGCTGTGTTTCCTGGTCTCTTCTTTCAGATCCCCATCACGAGACAAATAGCAGTTTCTAATGCAATACCACCATGAGATCATAAGAAAAAAATTATTAATAATGATAGTTGAAGAGGGCACAACATCACATTTTGAAGCCCAAGCAGGGTTCAGCTGACTCTGCAAACTAAGAACAAAATCTTGCACATTTTCAGCTACACGTACTAGGCACATGACATTCCTCTAATGACTGGAGCTGGAAGATCTGTAGAAGCTAAAAAATTGTTTTCCATGAGAATCTCAGTATCTGATGAGTGCAGCTTGGACAAATGTAGACACATTCCCACTGACTTCCCTCCTATGACCCATTTCTCACAATTCTGTGTTTGCTGGTTCCAGCTCCACCCAATGTGAAGGCACTAAAAAATGCTCAGTATCACAAGAATAGGTACAACCTTTTGAAAGCTATCTGTTTTCTGATTTATTCTTCAGATTTACCAGGTTTTTCAATAGATGAGGTCTGAAGAATATTTACATAGTGTAGCAGGTGACATGTCATAGCTTGCAGCAGTGATAAACGGGATACCACTGCACTGGAGAAGCTTCTACTTTTAACAGAAACAAAATAGTTCAGGTACCTGGTTATCCATACTAAATCAAACCTCTGACCTCTGCTTGTCACTAATGAAGGAGGAAGGGCTGGGGCTTGCAGCAGTCAGTATCGCTACATTTATGAGGGGAATACCCAAGACACTTTTCCTCAGCTTCCCAGCTTTTCGTGAGATAACCAGCCAGAAAAGAGAGTCAAGCAAGCCATTAAGCATGAGGGCTGGTCCCTGCTCCTGGCTCTGGAAAAGAAATCCACAGAGACAAAGCAAGGAGGAGGCAGAGCAAGCTCATTCCTGTGATCTCCCTGCCAAATGGAGAGATTTGGCTAACAGAGGTCCTCAGCATCTGGAACAGCATGCTGCACCCCACCAAAATTCAGCTTCTCCCTGGAGCCATAGCAGTTTGAAAAAACCACTGAGTCTTGCTGACTCTCTGCCAATGTAATTTTTTAAGAATAAACAGGGTGTACAATACATGGCTGCTCAGGAAGAGAAAATAAACGTGCACAAACTTTAGATGGTGAGGAGGACAGAAGTAAATAAATGCACAGCAGGATACCTATGCTGGCCTTCAGTTTGCTTGGCTGCCAAATTCAGGCTCAGAGGGAGAACAGCCAGAATGACACACTAGAACAAACATTTTTTAGTGGGCTGGAAAGGCTTCCACCATCAAGGACCATGCCTGCTCAGATTAGGGGCCTGTATGTATGGCAGCCTCACTTTATGAGTCACATTTATCAACATTATACAAAAATTTAACCCAGGCACTTCTGTAAGTTTTATCTTTGCAGCTCTGCCTTTATCTCAACAGCAGCCATATTAAGACACAAGACCTCTTGTTTAAATTATAGGAAATGACTGTTCTGTTACTGTGCTGTTCTCTTAAGAGAGAAGTAACCCCAGGGAAATTTCCAGCTACCGTGGAGAAAGGAGAGTGGTACAATGCACTTCCTAAGCACAGGGACACACAGGAAGCAAGCTGCAGGGCAAACTGGAACTGCTGGCTGCAGCACTGGGTAAACAGTGAGCAAACCCCCGGTTCTGTGCCAGACCTGCTCCTGCAGGCAGCTCATAGCCTTGTGCCCACAACGCAGGTGCTTTGAAAAGCTGAGCTGCAAAGCCACTCACGTCCTTGAACAACTGCACATGTGAAGTCTGGCTATCAATACAAAATTACAAACAATAACAATGAGGAGGCTCTTTGTAATCAACTTTCCTTCCTTACTTGGCTTATGGGTGCTCACTTGCTCCTGTTCTTTCTTCTCTGTTTATGGTTTGCTAGCTGGTACCCTTCTAAAGTTGAGGTTTAGAGCATAAACCAGTTCATATTTGCAGTTTTATGGGCATTGAAATTCTTCAGCCTGAGCTGTCTTTTTTACACGTGCATGATCAATATCCAGTTTTTCATTAGCTATGTTAAGAAAAAAACAGTAGGGGCAGGCCTATAACTGCAAACAGCTTATCCAACTCTGCACAATTTAAGGCAAAGAAAAGCCTGTTTTGGTGCCAGTAGGTATCAGCTCATGTCAGAACTGCTTTGATATAACTCCTTAGATACCAAACCTGAGAGTGAAGCACTTCAAAGGCTTGACCTTTGCATGGCAGGGAGCTAAGATTTTGAATCTTTGCTTCTGGAAGCACAATACATTGGGTTTTTTTCCAGAACACTTAATGACAAAAACTAGAAGCACTTTACCAATCAAACAGGAAGGAACAAATCTGCATTTCTCACAGTTTGGCCCTGCTCAGGCATGGAATGCCCTTGGCCAAGTGCAAGCAGTTCCAAAGGTAATCCCCCTGCTCTGGGCAAACATGTTCCTAAGGCAAGTATCCATATAAACATACATATACACAGTCTTTGGAACTCAGCTTCTCTGCAGACATCTGTGCAGTCTGGTGAACAAAGTGGGCAAAAGTCTAAGCAAGCAGGAAAAAGCACCACTTTTTTTTCAATGGAACTAAACCCGGAAGGCATCTGCTGCCCTTGTTGTCTAATACCAACAGAGAAGACTGTACTAAATTCACTTTACATTTCAGGAAATATCTTCTCATCCTATTCTCACTGGTTATGTTCTTCACTAGAACAAGCTGGACAGTCATTTCCTATTCTCATTTTCATAGAAATCAATTCACCTTATTAACTCACTCAGAGACAAACTTGTCATATTTCCCCAGTGCCTGGATTATTTTGGAAGAGGCAGTATTTTTTTTTAAACTAGTGTTTTAACTTTTGTTGGGTATTTTTGAGTACTGGCTTAGCACTATTTCCTTTGTTTATCCAATGGTACAGCTGACAATAAGGAAAGAACTGCAATTTCAAACAGCAAGTGTCATCAAAATTTAAGGCCACAAGGTAGAAAACACAACTACAGCTTACTGAATAAATATACTCCCCTATCTTTAGTCCTCAGCAAGAAAAGGACAAGCCACACTCAGAATTAAGAGACAGAACCCAGAATAGTGGCTTAAAACTTTACTGTTTCCCTAGGGACAGATTCTGCAAGATGTTTCACAAATGAGTAAAGCTGCTTACACTGACAGCCATAAAGCACAGACATGGAAGTCCTCAGAGATAGGGCCAAAACCTTACATGTTGAAAATGGTTTGACAAGTGTTACGTTCTTCCTTCCACATGCAGGCAACTTCTACTCAAAGTTATCAAAAATGTTGGAATAATTTCTGGGTCTTCAAATCTATCAAAAACCTAGCTGTCCAGCTGAGAATCATTTTATCTCAAATAACCCAAGGGCATCCTGCCATTTACATATCCACTTCTCCCAGCTGCAGCAAACTATTCCTTACCAGATTGTAGATTATTCTGCTTTCCCTGCCTTATAACTTGCTCCATCCCTGTGCTTGGCAACTGAACCTCACATACAACAATAGTTTCACTCAATATCCTAAGTCCTAGCTACATGTTCTGTTTTCCAGTCTGAATGACTGGGACTAATGTAGGACTCTTAAGATGTGTGTGTCATATGTCAAATCCTAAGAACTTGTGATAATACTCCTTTAAAAAAAAGAAAAAAAGGTTTTTCATCACTTCTCTCTCCTCTTTCTGTGCAAATGCTCAGAGTAACCTCATGTTTAGGTTGGATGTCAGTATTCAGCAGAGAATTTCTCCTCCTCTTATAAGCGTCCAAGCAATTTTATCTGGTCTACTTCCTTCATGTTCAGATTGTTGAGTCTAGAGTTGTACTAAAATTATTATGAAAAACAAAGCAAGGTTATTCTGGACACAGAAGGAAGCTGATTCCCCTGTGTCCTGACTGAGGAAAAGACATTCACCCATGTAATATGTGCTTCAAATTATACTATTTCCTTAGAACTGAGAAGGTATTGGAAGGCACAGAATAGAGCTTCAATAGATAAAGTGATGATAAAAGGTGGCAAATGGATGAAGAAATGTAGAAATAAGACAAGCAAGATCAGGAACATCAACACAAGGCTTTAAAACTAATGTTTTTGTTAAAGCACTCACTCACTACAAGACTTGACTCTTTCACAAGGCTGTTGCCAGGATCTCAGATTAGATTACACCACTTGGCTTTGATTTCCTAAACATCTTCCAGTTTTTCTCTAAGATTACTTTGGAATTAGCCTTTACTAGTATAAACATACTATTCTTTCCCAGCTATAAAACAAATTTCATTTAGACTCACAGGACAGGCAGATGGTAACTGACTTTGTGTCTTTGCAGAAGGGCAGAACACAAGCAAATATATCCTCACCTGCTGCCATCCCTTACAGGAAGAAATAAAACTAAAAAACCCTTCCTAATGTAGTCATTCCATCAGTGAATCTTGATTTACTATTATAGGACACAGCTCAAAGCAGCAAATTCTGGATCATGTTTGCACAGGATAGTTTAGAACTGAAAGTTTAACTTCTGTTCCTTTCTATATAGAGAGCAAAACCCTCAAATATACAAATACAATGTGTGTTTTCTTCCAAATTTGACAATGGGTATTTTGCAGAGTAATTAGTGCTGTGCAAAAATCATGTTGAGGTTTTTTAAAGTAAGTTAAAAAACCCCAAATAATGGGATCTTCCTAGAAGCTGAAATTCACATGGAAATAAAGGGGATTTTGCCTATATCTCTTGAGAACACTGACATTGCAAAACAAGATTTCTTCCCCTTAAAAATTAACATCTACCCTTATGTTCTGCGATACATTACAGAAAACTCCTTGGTTTTCTATTTAGCAGCTAGAGCAGCCAAGATGGAATTAGCAAACCCAAAAATACTGGGTTAATTTTTGGTGATGCATTTAAAATGTATATACACAAGAATGCAAGCAGAACTTAATTTAGACTAATGTTCCTGCTATGTGATTTTTAAATCCTTAGTCTCATCTTCTACTCAAAGATGCAGACTCTGAGCAACTTCACTCTCATAAGCAACATAGCCACAGCTGCAGTAGAAAACTAGTAGGAAAAAAGCAGTAGAAAATAAGCAGTAGGGAAAAGAAAAAAAAAGTCCTCAGAGGAGTTTACCATTGGCCAAGCAATCTTCTCAAGTCACTGAGAAGTGCATGTTCCTCATCAACAGTAAACAGGAGCTCCAGTTTATGTGGCTTCTCAATAGGCTGGATGGAAAAACAGAAACAGCCACCCCATAAAGCAGCAGTACATTTACAAGAGAAAAACAGCAGCCCACAGTGAACCCAGAATAACACACAGGGATGACTGCATCAAATGTGATGAATTTTACAGTTAAGGCAGCAGGTAAAGAATTCAGAACACCCTAAACAATGGAATTATGTGCCACTGGGTCTGTGCTTTGCAATTCCCATGATTTCTAACAAGCTGTCTGCACACCCTGTGCAGGGGACACTCATTAACCTGTCAAGGCTCATCTCTGAGGAGAAATATGAAAACACCACAGAGCACATCCTCCTCAAGGCAACCATGTTCTCATTTCTATGCTTTCTTGTAACAAAAAGCCTGTGTAAAATGTAAAGGTACAGTTATTGCACAAGGCACAATTTGTGTCTGTTTAAAAACGCTCAAGTCCATATCTATCACAGCAATTACTTCTGCTGACAGCTGCAGCCAGACATCACCCTCTGAGTCAGTCACTGCTACACTAGATCAGTAAAGAACAAGCACAGAGGGGTAGGAAGTCAGTGTCTGAAACAATTTGCACCTGGAAATGTCTGTATTTTTTTTTAGTTGAGAAAACCAAGACAACCATTGCATTATATTTTACCCTGGTGGCATGTGAGGAGGGGGGATCTAACAAAACCCCAATAGAGATTCCCAGAGGTCAGTCCCAACCTCTTGGGCTTAATCTCTCAAGTGACAAGCTCCACTGCATGAACTTCATCATTTAAGGTGCAAAGGGCAACAGAGGTAAGATGAACGTGACCAGAACAAAAAAAGAAGACAGCAAGAACTGAAGACAATTGTTACCCAATTGCCAACAAAACACTCTTGCACAAGGCAACAGGCTTAGTCACCAGGGAGAAATTAGAAATTTTGCTCTTGAAAACTTGGATGAGGCAGTAAAAAAACTCACAAATAGCTTTTTGTGTCAGCTTTCATTAGTTAGCAAAAGCAAGAGTGATGGAAACAAATTACTCTGTTATGTATTACCAAGGGATTATTTTGAAGAGTGATTCAAAAAGGAGCACTAAAATGTCTTGAATTCATCCAATAAAGTTGCTGTGTCAAGACTGCTACTATCAGGACTTGCACAAGGCCTTAAAATTGGAGCATACCATTTCCCAGATTGTGGAAATCTCACATTTTCTCAGACATTCTTCCAGGTGCAAGTATCTTTTCTAGTCCAGGTGATGATCCTTTCTGCATCATCATGATACCAGCTGTCACAGCCTGAGTGTCTTGAATATATGGATACTTGCACAAAATCTGGACCTCCAATCACCAACACATTCTATATCAGGGGAACGTCAGTCCTTTGGTAAATCCACAGATTATTTTCTTGGAGGACATTGCCTGCAATATCTACGTTCTGCAATAATTTAACTGTGATCCTGGAATATCCATCAGCACTTCCTTCAAGGCCAGATGCAAGTAGGCTGTGTCAGTGGCTGAATAACACCCAGAATCTTAGTACTGCACCAAATGTTTCCAGATAACTTATTTCCTACCCCTACCCTACCCTAAATAGCTTACCCTGTCAGTGTGCCATTGACTAATGTGTCATGGTGTGTTAACATTACTGATTGGCATCTGCAGTGCACAAAATTATTTCATCAAAATCCTTCCAGAAGACTCACCATTTCTGTGTTATGATGCATTCTTCTTTCCCTAGCACTGAAAATGCTTTTATTAAGGCTGCTGTTGTTTTCTTTCATTTTTGCTTTTTAAAGTTTTATTTTATTGGTGATATCAGGAACTGTCTGGACTTCTTTCAACCATGTATTAAGGCATATTTGTGCAATTAATCTAGTTAGGCATCCAGGGGAAGAAACAGTTAAGAATTGTTCAGTGCCTCACCAAAATATGGATCACTTGGACTTGATTATCTACTGCTTTGGTTCCACTGTGGTCCTGACTAGAAAAAACTGAAATAAAAATTCCAATGCTTACAGCTCAGATGCCTTTTGCTAGTGGGCTGTTTGCTTCCTAAGCCTCACTAGCAGTTCTTGCTGCACTTCATCTTCAATGTGTGCTGCATTGTTTTGCTGTACTGTAGATCTGAGCAGAGACTTAGAGTGAAGCCAAAAGGTGAGATCTATCTCACTGGAAAAGATAGGACACAATCCCATTCATATTTTTGGATTGCTGATCCCAATTAGTTTGATCACACTTTCATGGTAAGCTTGGTTACCCCTGAAGTGCTGGGAAGCTGAGCACTCAGAGCTGCAGCAGTGTTTGTCATTCCTCATCATGCATTTCACAGGAACTACAGAAAGGAAAGCCTGAGGATATCCCAATTAAAGCCTTCCAATTCCAACAGGTGATTCAAGTGACAGATAGTTCTAGCAACAGATTAAGCCTTAACAGAAAGCACAGCAGCCCAAAGTCATGTCTCTCCCTTTGTTTTGGATGCATCCTGAGGCAGGACAGATAGACTTCCATCTCAAACAGTGGCATTTACTTCAAACTACTAGAGAGAGTTCTTAAGCCATTTGATTTTAATAGAAAAAGTAAGGCTTTTACCTTTAGAGTCAAAAAGCCCCATTTGCCACTCAGCACACTCCCTTTGGATCAAGCATAAATAGGAACCTCTTACAGTTATCCCATACATAAAAGCCATTCTAGTGACTGTCCATTCTTCTCCCATACACAAGCTGTTTTCAAGGTCAGTCAATTGACTCCAGGTACTTCTGAGATGTATTTTATGCCTTCCAGGTGCTTAATAAAAACCTTTCAGCAGGAAAAAACCCTCAAGTAGCTCTTGGGTTTCTCTTGCAATACCATTGTCATCTATTCTTTTTCCCTTTAGAAAAAGAAGAGATCCTCTTCCCCTCTTCATCAAGGCCTTTTACCCAAGAATAACCCTGCCAACAAGAAAAGGATTTTTGCATTTGAATGTTTTAAATGAATGTTCTGCTTGCCACAGAGGTCTATCTCAAGTCCCTATTGGAATTTTCTCAACATGACACAAAATAGATGCAGTGAGTGGAGGTGATGCCATGAGCAGAGGCTACATGAAATCAGAGAGTCAATTGAAGCAACATGACTGGATACCTAATCATGGCAATAAAGGCTGCTGCACTCATCTCCACATGCCTCATTTAGTTTTATGAGTATTTTCCAGAACCTAATCTATGCCCAGTGACCTGTGTACTCAAAGTTTTTAATTCCAGAGATTTTATCAAAGTGTCATGGCAAACGACCTCCTCCTCTAGGCAAGCAGCCACAGAAATGAAATGGGTCACTTCTTGTAACAATGAGGTAATTAAGGCTGTTTCTCCTAGAAGAAAAAATGCTTCCCTTCCTTAATTACTCAGAATAAGGCTTTAAAATCACAAAAAAGTGGGGATTACTACTTCATGCAGTATAATCCAGGACAAATGACAAACAGACGCCTCATTTTTTGGCCCCACTATTTCATTGTGCAATTTAACCTGGTGAATTTTGTATTAAATACATATATAAAGGACCTGGCATACAGGTTATGTTGGGTTTTTCTTTTTAATTTACTCTCGTTTTTGCAGTACATACTGCAAGCACTGAGGTTACTGTTTGCCCCTCACAAGCAAGCTTCAACAATCAACACTTGCTGCTCCCCAGCTTCTTCAGTGCTGTGGAAGAAAGCCCCTGTGGCAAACAACCAGATCCAAAAATGGCAAAACTGAGATCACACCTGGTATCTCCAAAATTAAGAAACTCACAGCTGTTCCCAGAAGGCCTTGGTCACGCAGTTTTTCTCATTGTGAGGGAAGCTGAGCCTTTCACTCTTTGAAGACAGGAGATTTCTAAGCCAACATACAATTTCAGCATTTAGACTCTACAGCAAAAGCTGAAAAATGGGGGAGTGATCTGGCAGAGGCTGCCAGTGATTCACACCTGCCTCACACTGTGCATCACTGTCTGTATCAGGTATGGGGGAACAGAAACTAATGGATAAGAATGCATACTAAATCCCAACAGCTAGCAAGTGAGACTAAACAACCAGATAAATAATACTAAGCAGAAATTGCACTTCAGAAAGTACCTTCAGGTTTCCTTTCCTTATCTGTCTGACCACCTCTGCAACCTCATGTGTCTCTTCCTATCCTCTATCTTTGCTACTAGATGTCTGTTTATCTCCATTTAGGGAGAAGCAGTTTTGGAAGACTTTTAGGCAGCAGCAAACAGAAATTGTTCATGTACAAGGAGACCTGCAAGAAGTGTTTGCCATACAAACAATGGCTGATAGAGAAAATAGCATCATGTGCCTCATCTACACCAAGCCTTTCACAGGAAATTCCAAGCACTAGCAAGTTAAAGGCTTCTCCTCTTTTTAACTCTTTTTCCTGGTAACTCTTCCCCCCTGCCCCAGGCTAGGATGTCACAAAGGGCCTCAAGGCTGTATTTTGTGAATCTCTGAGGTAAAACTTTTGCCATCAGCCACAAATAAATGACAGACTAGTCCCTGTAAGTGACAGAGGAGCTGTGGGATGATAATACTTACTGAGCCCTGTTTCACTCAAGTTCCCTTGCCTACCATCAAGCCCCCATCACCCATCTAATTATGATCAAACAATACAGACTGTGGAGAAGGAAGAGAATGTAATTGGTTACACAAGGAAAGAAACTTTCTGAGGAACCGGCTCACACCGCATCTACCATTAAGCTCACAGTGGGATTCAAATCCCTTTCCGAAAGGCTGCCAAAACTCTTGCCAGCTCTCAGCCAGAACCAAGCTGTCAAACACAGACCAGGGCTTTGTAGCAACCCGAGCCTTCCTGCTTGCCAGACCTTGGGGACCAGAAGCAACAGAAAATGCAGTAGTCTTGTGACTGGCTTCCCTGCCACTCCCAGCAAATTGCTACACTGCTAACGTGGTAACAGAGCTGAAAAAATCAGGGTAGGAAAATGCATCCCAGACTGTAAAACCATTCCTACCTGATGCTTGCATACAAGTCATGCATAATCGATCCTGTAACTGGAATGTTTCAGCAAAACTAGATGTTAAAAAAAAAACCCCAAACAAAAAACCACTGTTACTTCTCCCCCTTCAAAAAAACTTGTAATTGTGGTTTTGGGAGCTTAGGGATACTGCAGTGGTAATGTCCCGTTAATTTCTTTTCTTCAGCCTACCTGGCAAGTCTCAAAAATGAGACAGATGTCATGAGGGGTATAAACAGAGAGCAGGATCCAGCCCAAAAAAAGCAATGAGCTAGGGGCCTTGAGATTTGAGTTCTAGTCCAAGTTTCTGCCAGCCAAGCAGATCTGGGAAACCCATGCTGCTATTCTATGTCTTTCTTCTTCCTCCCCCACTTCTAAAACATCTGTTTCAACTTAAGCTCTCCAGGACAATGACTCTCTGTTGCTACAATGCCCGTCATGTCGTGCTTCCATTAGGAAGCAACAAAAACCTTATATGCATAAGATGACTATAGGATACCCAGTCTTAGTTCTCAAAGATTCTGGCACAGGATTTTATTTTCTGTATTTTCTGCTGCAGGGAAACAGGATGAAGTCACCCACTCATTGCACTGGAAGCAAAGTAAAGAGGAATTTGGACTGTGAATCCCATCTCAACAGATCAGGCAACGCATCTTCAAGTAACTGTATAGAGCACAAGTAAATAATGTCTTGCCAACTTTTACCCAGACCATAAAAATCAGAGACAACTCTTTTTTTTCCATATTTGGTGGTATGTAGATGGCCTGGAAAAGAGAAGTAAAAAATAACGCAGTATTGGTCCCACTTTGTGGGGTAAACAGTCTCTAAAGCGCAAACGAGAAGTGGACTCAGTAACTAAACTCCTTCAAAGCCTATGAATCAACTAAATGCTGCAGGAGGGCAATAAAAACCCTACTGAAATGCACCAGTCCTTCACTGATCTATCTGTGGACATCTACCTGCAGCATCACCCTGATTATTAAAATGATACTGGCAAAAGGGACATAGGAAGGGGCTCCCAAAGAGGAAATGGATATCCACAGCACAGATCAGGGTTTAGAAGAGAAAGCAGAATGATTGTACTACTGCTCAGTCAGATATGCACTGCTAGATAGGCCTACTATCTCCTGCCAAAATGCACTGCACTGTTGTTGCTTTAATACTACTTTAGAAATGTTTTAAATCACTTTATCCATCACCCTGTCTCAAATGAACTCAAAGGTTAAGTGCTCTCGCACACCACCTGCAGACCTTCCTCTGTAGCAGGAAATGTTTCTATTAATTACACTGAAGATGTGTCATTATAAGGATAAGAAATACAGGACTGAGAAGAGAATAACTGAGTGGGTGAATTATAAGCTTTGGCTTCATATGATGAAGTAGCAAAGCAAAAATCTAATACAAGTGAATCACAGTTGATTTTAGTGAAATGTAATTACATTAATCAGTTAGACATTTCCTGGGGAAGAAAAAGCAAACCAAACTACAGTGACATCATAGAGCATGAAAATCTTTTTAGCAGAATGAGGGAAGAGCTTTTTGTCCTTGCTTTACCTTTGTTACTCAAAGCTAAAAAGACAGCCATTAACATTCACATTACCAGGAACAGTCCACAGGAAAACTTCACCAGATCATAAGGCAAACTCACCAGATCTTTACCTTGTAATATACATATATATATATGTTAGATAATTTTAGTCCACAGTCTCATTTTACAAGTATTTTGTGGGTGCTTCTTGATGGTACAGGCTGCGATGTCAGTAATTCTGTGAGTTGCTTTTGTGAATATTATTGGCATTATTATTTATATTCTTTGCAGTCTGAAAGCAAGCATGCATTTTGTATTGGCTGTTCAGTTTTAATGGAAAATCCAAACATTTTGTGTATTAAATGATGTATGACACATTTTGTTATGAACATGGAGTGCGATGCAGCCAGTGATAACTGTGACAGAATGCAATGGACAGGAAAGAGGTGACCTGGATAGAAAAGTGAACAATTTAATTGACTTTTAAATAGATCGGCTTCTGAAAAGCTGTAATTTCCTAATATGGGCAGGACAGCCACAATTCAATATCCAATCCTGTTTTGTTTCCATATTTTTTAGGAAGGATTGATTTGCTTTGGGTACTTTTGCTTAGCAGCTTTCCTGTCAAATAAAAAGGTTTTTATTTCACTGACAAGAACAGGATGGAAAGACTCCAGTGATTTGAAGCGGTTGAGGGGTTGGGGTTTTTTGGAGGTGTTTGTCAAGCCCAGGGAAAAAACATTACTGTAATACCAGACAATAAATCCTGAGAGATTTCTAAATATATTTCAAGGCTAGATTTTCAATTTCCATGAAGCGTATAAACTAAACTAGAAATGGGGAGTTTTTAGTGACATGATAAAGCATTCAGACATGGTCTGGTGGCTTACAATGTCACCTGGACCCTTTCAGTGTTTGGTTTTTTCCTTCGCACCCCCCCTTCACGTCTTTTCTCTGTAGATTCCATTTTTCTTTCCTAAAGTTACAGATTTCCAGCATTAAAGCAGCAATCCCAGGAAACCACATAAGTCACTGATACAACTTACGTACCTACAGCCTCTCAAAATCTCCATCACACACCATTTTTTCTAAGACTCAAGATTTCCCAATTCTTCTCACCCTCCTTTCATCGAACCCAAGATTGCCAGGCCAATCTGAGATGTTCAGGGCAGTTGGTTCCTGCCTTTTTCCACACAACTCATGCTAGCGTGTAACATCAATTCCCTAAGTATTTTACCATTTCTGCCTTGTGAAATAAATCCAGTGATCAAGCAAAAAGGACAAGAGCACTGAAATGGACCTAAGTGAAAACCTATGCCTCAATGATCAGGTGTATTGATGAAAATAATACTTGTTGTCTAAAACACAGTTATTTCTATTCAGGCTATCCCCACAAGGAGCCTGAATAGAAACTTCACCAAACTTGACTACTTGAACAAGTCCAAACAACAAGGAATGCTGGATCAAAGTGGCCATTTCATAGCCTCAAGCACATTTACAACACTTAATTGATATCTCTGAAACTGCAACAAAAATATATTCTTTTCCAGCATGTCAAGCAAAGGCAGCTGTTTGCTTCATCAGCACAGGTCAGCACCAGTTAACACTCAGCTGCCAAGCAAGAACACGTCTGACAGTGATTTCAGTGGTACAAACTGTACACAAATATCCTATTTCTGTGACAGAGTACAGAATGCCTCATCAAATGAGAACACACACTGGTGACAAATACAGCCTGAGGTGCTGAAAAACCTCACACCAAAGTTTCCCTTTCTATCACTAGAAAGAGGCTGCTCTCAGCTCCACACATAACCAAGTTTTTCAGATCCATCAATTGAGCAAATTACTGGTGTGCAAGGGCATTTAAATTCAGCCACACACAAGTCAAAGTAAAAAACTACAATTAACTCCTAAGCAAATAAAAAACACGTCCTCATTTTCATCTGGGATCCTTTTCTTTATATTTTCATGATTCTTTGTGCAATTGCAGAGTGTTCTGTGTAGCTCAGCTTTGTCACAAGACATAACACATTACTTGATCACAATCTCCTGTTTATGTTGCCAGCAGTGAACTAGTTAAAGCACAAGTCTAAGGTTTGACAGTGGGGACTGATGACAGCTCTGTCATTGTTGTCAAACTATAAAGCCCTCAACAGTTTGCAGCAGAGTGAAATTAAGTAGACGGTGACTTCCCTCTGTGCTGTTCCATTGTTCATTTTCCTCTGGACTATCCCTCTCTGTTTCTTACCCTTCTAGAATCTCCTCAGGACATAATAGAAAGACATAGTACATATTTAAAGAGCTATTGCAATTATTTCACTACCAGGAGGATGGAAAAATAAGAGAAAGGCTGACTCCATGCTGCTGAACTTCTCTTGATGGTGGTGTTCTTTTTAAATGGAACCTTACTCTACAATAGCATCTGTGTTTCATCTCCCCTTGCTCAACTTCTTTGAAGTGTGGCTTTCCTTTGGGAATTTTTTGCTTAGAATACAGTAATACAGTGGGAGCACTAGCATGCAGACGTGTTTCTTGCAAGAACTCAGTTTGTTGGAAAAAAGTACTGGAGTATGTTTTATGCTCCTGCAAACCATTGGGACCATCAGAGCTGGTCCAAAGCTGAGCACAAGGTAATAATTAGCATCTCACAGCAACCTTACAAAGCCTGAAATTAAAATTTGGATAACAAAAATGAAAGATTGGAATCAATCCACTGTCCAGAGTCTGGAAATGTCTGAATCAAATCATGGGGTTGCTCCATGGTCTCTAAATTCTTGGGAATTGTAGCATTTCAATGATGCTTTTAGCTACAACTGATATTTATTTGGAGGGGTTTTGACCTTTTTTTTTGTGATTTTCAACTGCATTATGAAGGAAAAAATGTGAAAACTATACAGCATGAAAGAGTTTTGGTAACAGATTATCACAATTTGCATTGTCACAGAACCATAACAAATTTCCAGATTTCTTTGTGATCAAACCCATAGCAACTGTAATTGTCCTTACAGCAGCCATATAAGTGCTAACCTTTCAAAAATTCACCCATACCCATCACCATATCATGTTTTCCTCTGTGGCAACGTCCAAAACACCCAAAGATAAAAGGTCTTATAAGGTTTCTGTCAACTATTTTTCACTTCTCCAAAAGCATTATAAGAATTCTTTTTCCTCTTCAGCTGAGTGAGCTGAGCCACAAGGGCTGAAATGTTCTAGTCCACACATAAAAAAAGAAAAACATGTCATGATTAAAAGAAACCAGACTTGGTTCTTTGTTATAACTCCTAGTCATTACTCTACTTTATCCCTTTAATTATTTGGTATTTCTTCATCTAAGCCTGTTAGTGAAGCTAAGCTAGATGTAGCACACTTAATTAAAGCTGAGCTTCAGCATTCAGTTCTTTTCTATCTGCAAACTGCTATTATGAGACTCTTGTTGGCCAAATAAGAATGCAAATGTTCTCTTATGACAGAGCTGTTGATGAACTAAGAAACGTCCCTCTCATTAAAGGTGCAGCCATCTCACTTAGCATTTCAGGTCATTGAAATCACTTGGAGGGAACTTCCTCCTGAAAGAATAGCCGTAGATTTACAGTGACTAAAGAGAAGCTGATGCTTTAAGTGTTGAAAGGAGGTGTGCAAATATTAGATGATTGTAAATCCGCTTAAGAAAGTGTAAGGCTGTCAAGGCCAACTGTTGCAAGACATTACTCATTAATACAACCTAACAGTTCAGCATTCCTCCTGAATGCTATAGCCACCCTGTCAACACAGGCAGTGTATTCTTTTGCCACAGACACACAGGAAAGTCAGCTCTAAAAGCCAATACGAGTGCAGCTATGATTCTTCAGTAAAAACTTCATTTTTCTGCTTTTGGGCTTTGGGAAATAGGAAACAGTTATTTCCTAGACAGGTATATTGCTCTCTTAGCCATGTGCCACCCTGGGACGATGTACAAACAAGCAAAATGCTTACAACAGCAACTGTGAAAACAATACATACATTTTGTGCTACATTCTATGCTAAAACACTGCTCTGTACAGCAGTTGTGCCCTCATTCTAAAATGGAATAAACAATTCAGTGCCTCGTGTAGACTTTTAGATAAGGTCTCTTCTGTGTCATGACAGCAGCAGTACATGTAAAAGACCATTCTTAAATTAAAAGCATATGTTATAGCAATGTAATTGTGTTCTGGACATAATTTGGTTGTCCATTTATTCAATGGCAATGAGTTCATCATCCTGTTCACTCTGAACATCCAGTTCAGAGCTTGAAGAAAATGAAAACAGGATCTTGGAGTCCAGGGCTGTTGTGCAACTGGAACAGTAGGCAAGCTCTGCTCTGCCAAACACCAAAGTATGGCTGTCATGGTCAGGAAGAACATTTGACACAGCTTTTCACTCAGGAGCCAAAAATTCATATTTCTGATAGCATTGACAGTAATTTAAAAGTTGGCCTTAGCTAGGATGAAAATCCCATACTCAGAGTGCCATACAAATTGTTATTTGTTAAATGCAGAAAAATCTTTCTTCCACAGATACTCTTCCCCACTTTTTTCCTTAAAACAATGATCTAATATTTCAGGCACCTGTCAAAAGTGTTTCCACCTATTCTTTATCTCTGTGTTTCTAGATCCATCATTACCATCTTATTTGGAGTTCTTCTGTAAGGGATCTCTACCACATTTAAGCTCCCCTAAAAGCAAAGAACCTTTCACCTTTAATTAGCGCAGATTCCTACAATGGAAATCAGTGGGAACACAGCAGTAAGCCTGTTCCAATAGCTGATTTTAGGGGGTTTACTTAGAGCATAATTTTATGTAGCTTTAAAAACCCTTTATGACCTAAAATAAGCTAAGAACTTTGCAGTTCGCATGATACAATCCGGGCATTCCTTGATGTTAGGACTCTCCATTTTCTTTCCTCTTCCAATTTCAAGCAATGTTTACTGGAAAATTACAGCTAATTTTCCTCCCAGCCCAAAGTCCCTTACCAAAAAAAGTAAACATACTCCTTTACTATTTTCCAAGAAACAGACAACATTGGCAAGATTCCCACAAAATCATTTTTATTTATTATGTGCCCTGTCTTAACTTGAGCTATTGTTTTGCTAATACCTGTGAAAGCTATGTCCCCACCTTCCAGATGGCAAAAAAAAAAAAAAAAATTCAATGGCCATGGTTTCTTTTACAGGCAATAATTGCACTAACATGCTACACTTTGTGTTTGCTAATTAGACTAAACTCCATGCACACATTCACATCAACACATTCTGATTCTGGACCATTTGTTGCAGAGCTCTCCTAGCTACATTTGAAGCTACTCCTGTTGATAAATTACCTCTTTGTATTAAAAAGAATATACAGACAAGTACCTGCAAGATCAGCCTCCAGGCCTCCTGTTTCTATCAGAGCAATATTTCACCAGTGTTATTCAGCATTACTCAGCCTTGCACTGGGCCTCTGCAATAGCTGAGTTTCCCTACTGGCTGTCACATGTAATTTTTATGATCCACTTCTTCTCCAGCACAAAAGCCTCCCTCCATCAGCACCTCCATCACACAGAGCACCTCCAGAGCTCTGCTTTTAAGGGCTGATACTGATGCCTGGTAGTTCAGCTGAGCTGCTGGCACATTCATGAATGCAATGATGCCAGTCATCTGCTTGACTTCACCAATAGAATCCATCCACTGGCCATCCTGAGCTGAGTGACTTCAGAAGGGTCAGACAGACCAGGAAACTCACACAAAGAGAGCAGGACTACAGAACACAGCTTAAGCTGTGCTCTGCAAAAGCAGCATTCAATGATCATCTGTAAAATTCTGGAATTTTTTTAGTGTGTAGTGAGTATTAACTCTACTGCAATTTTCACTGTAAGAAAACTGACAAAACAACATCAGAGCCACAGCTTGAATCTGCTTCATATCAGTGTCTCCAAAGAGGTAAAGGTTTCCCTCAGCTTTAAAGAAAGAAAAGGGTAAACTGAATCTTTTAAAAAGAACCTGCAGTTCAAACATGACTTCTAGAAAGCCTTGCTAGCTCACAACACACTGACATTTGTTGTCCTCAGTAATTAGTAGTACCTTTGTGCCTCAGCAAGCTGAAGGCCAGATCATCCACAGTTCTGAAAAGATGTAGCAAAACACAGATCTAGAATTCACTGAAGTATGTGGAATTGTTTTCTTCTGATTCATCCTTTACAAAGTGCCACACTAAGACTGGCATTCACACAAGTGGCTTTAGGTAGACCTGCATCATGGATACCTGAACTGCTCACTTCATTTTGTTTTCAAAATTACTTGTCCCATCCCTATTTACAGAAATCATCAGTGCTCTTGCATTCATGCTAATCTTTAATCTACATAAATAAAGCAAGCATAAGGAACTGGCTGAAAAATTGAAGCCTGAAAATGTAAAAAATGTTTCAGAGCATGGTTGAAAATCATCTGAGTTGACCCTGGAAACTTCTAAGGAACTACTCAATGCTATGTCTAACCATAATTAGGAATTTCCTGCAGTCTCTGAAGTATAGTCCATGAGAAAAATTAGGAGATACTGGAAAAAGGGTCAGCAAACTACTGGTGGAAAAAATACCATCTTGCACAAGAGCTATATTAACAGTAGAATACAGTGGAAACAACACAGAGCTGAAACATTTGGTAAGGCATACTGAGAAGAAAAACTAAGCAACATCCATTCATCACTAAACTATTTCATCAGAGAGGAAATATTGACCAATACACTTGTTCTAAAAGAAAATACAGCAGCTGGCAATACTTGGTGAAGGCAAGACAGAGATGAACAAGTATAGCTAGACACATTTCTGAGACCCAGCAGGTGTGTCTGCTACCCACAGGAGTGTTTTAAATTAGGTCAGATGTGTGTCTTAACAGTTGTTTTGCTCAAACATTTGCTGAGCCTGCATCCTGGGAGTTCAGACTGGACATCAGGAAAAGATTCTGAGAGAGTGGTCCAGTGAGAAAGTGAGTGGTCACTGGAACAGGCTTTCCAGAGAAGTGATCATGGCACCAAGCCTGACAGAGTCCAAAGAGTGTCTGGGTGATGCTCTTAGTCATATGGTTTAGTTTTAAATACTCCTGTGAGGAACAAGGAATTGGACTTGATGATCCTTATGGGACCCTTCCAACTTGACATATTCCACGACTCTGTTACAGGCCTGGCCCCACCAACTACTGTCTGTCCTTCATCCAAATCATACAGACAAAATGCAGTAGCTTCATTAGTTAGAACAATTTGAGAATAACCTTTTTTCCTCAACCTTGTCCAGATTAGTAGTCTGACTTTTTCAATCTTACTTCACCACTTACGCAGAAAACGGTTGCTCCGTTAGAGTTGATGAGAGCTCCAGTTACAGCATCCCCCAGCACCAAAGTACAAGCACAAAAGATAAGGTATGTAAAGCACTGGTTCTTTAGGTGAGGAAAAATGAGCATTTCAAGCACAGATTTTTCACTGATAAACCTGCAGGTTCAACAGATTGCACAAGACCAGAGAGTTTCTTCTGTCTTGTCTTGCACAGTTTTCACTGTTCTTATGTCCAGTGTTTCTTGTCCTGTTTAATATCTTTAAAGATGATCTGGGTGAGGGGATTGAGTCAACTATTAGCAAATTTGCAGATGGCACCAGGCTGGGTGGGAGTGACTATCTGCTGGAGGGTAGGAAGGCTTTGCAGAGGGATCTGGACAAGCCGGATCCATGGGCTGAGGCCAACAGCATGAGGTTACACAGGACCAAGTGCCAGGTTGCAGCTGAGTCACAACAACTCCAGGCAGCACCACAGTCTGAGAGATGAATGGAACAAGACCTGGGGGTGCTGGGTGACAGCAGCTGAACATGAGCCTGCTGTGCCCAGGTGGCCAAGATGAGACACAGCACCCTGGCCTGTTTCAGAAACAGTGTGGCCATCAGGAGCAGGGCACTGATTGTCCCCCTGTGCTGGGCACTGGTGAGGCCACACCCAGAGTGCTGTGTCCAATTCTGGGCCTCTCCGTTCTGGAAGGAAAACTGAGGTTCTGGAGCAGGTCCAGAGATAGGCAACAAAGCAGCCACTCAGCCAGACTCATGAGAGTCTTTTTCACCCTTCCACACTTGCTGGTCTTCTCTAGGAGTGCTGGCTTGCCTGCCCAGTTGTGATTATCCCCTCACAGAACATGGCCCTCATGCCTCTGCCTACAGTGAATGCCAGTGTCTGACAAGGGAGCATAACTGCACCAAGACAGTCACTTAACTGGAGTGTTTTAGCAGGCAGGAGGCTGCACTCCAGCAGGCTGATTGCAAAACCTCCAAGGCAATAGTAACTCAATTCTGATAGCCAGAACACTGCTGGAATTACAGTAGTATTTCATCTCTGAAAGGAGTTGTTCATTATCTTGCCCAATGATCTCATCTCAGGATCCATCACTCGCTTGTTCAGTTGTTTTTCTTTTTACTGCAGTATCTGGAGCTTAAATCATGAACTGTTATAGAAAGGGCAGACTTGACTGAGCCAAACTGCAGAGGCATATGAGCAAGCAACCAGAGCTACATCAGTTTATCAGAATAGGAAGGTAGCAAAAAAAAGACCTAACTGCACACAACAGGCTCCCCTTGGCTGGTGCTTGAGCTCCCAGTTGTGGGACAGCTCACCTAAATCAGGCATAAACTCAAGCAGCCTCTCCTTAGCCTTTTGCTCAGTTAAACTCTTCCACAAAATGGCTTTCCAGGCATGAAGCACCTGCACCAAGTCAGACATCCAAATACTCTCCAGGTATAAAAGAACAGAAAGACAGAGTGCAGAAGACAAAGGGTCACAAATGAAGCTGGCAACAGGCTGAAAATTTGCATTTCTACTCCTGAAAAATTTCTCCTGCATCTCCTAACCAAGCAGCCCTCAGGTGCTAGAGCACAGAACTCAGGAATGTTCTCTGGGTGTGCCAATATGGGACAATATTCATGCTCTACTTAATCCAGGGAAACTAAATAAACTATAAACTTTGAACTATAGTTAGATACTAATAGATATACTAGATACTAATCTGCAACTTTTGTTATACTGTGATCCTAGAGTTTTCTCAGTTTCTGAAACATCTCAGAAAGGATATGAAGAGCATTATTTCTAATTATTTCTACATTATTTCTAATAGGAAGGCAGACTTTCAAATATACATCACTGTCATCAAGTAGCTGAGTTTTAAACAGTTAAGGTGTACACTTGGGCTCATCACAAACTAGGTAGAATATTTCTTTTCTGTTTTCCCAATACCGGAGTCACTTTACACAACAGAAATGTATCAAGGTTTTATCATTAGACTTTTAATGCAGTCATTTTACCTGTAAAAATGGAATATAAGAAATGACTAAAACACCTCAGAGGTGTAAATCCTTTTAGAAATGAAAACTGGTGTTTTGTGTTCTAACTACAGCTTTTAGATTTTAAAATTGCACATTATTTTGACATTCTAAAAAAATACATTTAAGTAGCATCTGAAATCCCATTAAAACCTCTACAGGCTAAATTCCAGCAATGTTTAACACTGTAAAATTCTGCTGCAGCAGGAAAATCTCTACATCAGTAGAACTGAATAGGTTTGCTTGTAAAACACATGCAACTATGCAGATGTCCTTTACTAAAGGAAATACTTAACCCTATTTCCATTACCCAGACATTTGAATGCCAGGGAATCCAGCACACAAAATATATTTGAATTTAATATATATCATTTTTATTGGGTTTTCTTATTGTAGCACATACACATTACTAAAGAGACAGGGAAATAATAAGTTACATGTTTATAAAATTCTCTCAACTCTGTATAGTAAATGGAAGAAAACATGATTACTGTTTCATTCCAACCAATCAGAAATGCCACTAAAAAGTACAATGGAGAAACTGATTGCACAGGAAAACAAATCAGGGAATTTCTTCAGAGAGCAATAGTTGCTAAATACCATTGATTGGTGCTGTACATTTCCTATGGAGCTCTTTGTGAAGGTGGTAAAGTTTAAGGACACATTTACTTAGTAAAAGACTGATGACACCCCTCCTACCAAGCAGTTCAGCTGACCTTACTGCCCCCACAACTTTTTTTGTGGGAAAAGTTAATCTTGCTTGGCACCCACAAGAAGGGCACTAAGCCCTGGAAGGAAAGCACAGTAATTACCAGCTGATACATTTTCATGTGTCTGTGTAAAAAGAACCAGCAATTCTCAAGAATTCTCTGTAACAAAGGCAGTCTAGAGTGCTGTTTCTCATTGAATGTATGATTTTTTTTTTAATTGAGCCGAGTCACAGATTGCCAAATATTAAATGCTGGCTTTTTAACCTTTGATTTGTCCAAATCACAACAGGAAAAATACATAGATGATAAAACTAGTAAGGAATTTGTCTTTTCAGTTTTGCAAAGAAACAGTTTCCCACAATAAAACTGATACTCTAATTCTAAGCTTCTGAACAAGACATTCTTCTAAAGCTTTGTATCCGTTGGTACTATAAATCAGAAGCTTCTAAGTTAATTGCATTTATTTTAATGTCTTTTCTTCATCTGGAAAATTTAATACTTCAACATGCTGTTCTTTTAAATCAGAAAAGAACTTTATTATTACAGCAATGGGGAGGGTTATTGCTGCTTTAACTAGGGAGTTAAATTTTCATCCTGCCTCAGTGTTTGATAAACAAAAAATCAAAAATCAGAGCTGATAACATCCATTTCCCAAATGATGAAAACAGGTATACTTCCTATTTATTTCCATGGATGACACTAAGCCATGTCATACTTAAGGCTTGGACAACTTTGTATCAAAAATAATGGGTTTTGGGTTAGTTTCATTTTTATTCTAAAAGTACTGGTAAATTGATTGGAGTTTTTGTTTGTTTGTAATTTAATTCTTTAATTCTTGGTGGCTGCTACCTCCAGGGTACATTCTTCCAAAACAATTTTATTAATACAAAGATTTAAAAAAACTTGGTTTTCCTCTGAGTTTTCATTAAATTACAAGCTAAAATGTGTCCAGAACTCTTGTGATGTGATCCTGGTCCAGACAGAGCTTTATACTGGCTCAGCCCAAACTTTTGCCTTGTGTGAGCTTTTTAAACTCAGTTGATGTTTTTCACCTGCCTCTTGGAGGCTCTCCCTGCCTGTTCAAGCTCACAGCACCTTCCTTGCAGACAGCCCCAGTTAACCCAGGCTGCTGAGGCAGCCTAAGGATGGGTGTGAGTGGAAGAAAAATTGAAAGACAGCAAGCACACTGAATCAAGTTTGTTACAGCTGAATATGAGCTCTATTATAAAATAAAGAAAACCAAGAACAGCTGCAAACACCATGCTGACAAAACAAACAAGAACCTAGATAAACTGTTCCAGCTTTACCATTGTGTGACACAGGGAGTTTTGATCTTCACTTAAGATCAGTGTGCCTAAATCCACTTAGGATTGGTTTAAACTGCATCAGTTTCAAACCAATTCCAGCTGGTGCCACTCAGTAGACACAAAGTGTGCCTGTTTTCTTCTGTCACATGGTTCTCACTACTGGAATACCAAACTTAGTTTGCAGTCTTGACTTTCTGCTTCTACTACTGTGCCAGACAGAATATCCCCCCAAAAACATTGTGGCAAGGAAGCAAGCAGTGAAAGACCCAGCAAGATTATTCTTCACTGATGATGCATGAATATTTTAGTTCAGCTTTGTGGAAACACTTGAGATGTAGAACACCTCAGCTGTAGGTAGGAGTAAAAGTAGGTGAGCTGTCAAGTTCATTTTTTAAATATTTAACTTGGTAGCCCATGTGCTGGGTTGATATACAAGGAAGGAAAATTTATGCTTCCTTTCATCACCAATGTGTAATATCACTATGGAGGAGCAGCTGGTCAAATACAGAGCTCAAAGTTAAATTTCAGCCTGTTTTATAAAATCCATGTGCCTGAAATCAGACAAGCAACCACAACAAATAAAACCACAAAAACCCTCCAAACAAAGAACAACCCACAAAGCCAAAGCAAAAACTAGAAGAGACATGACCAATACATATAAAAGTAATTCCAGGTGTTCTCAGAGTTTCCTGAAACATCATTTTTGTACTTTCCTCCCTCACAAAGAAAGGTGCTTATCAAGTTATCTGTATTTGACCTATCCTGAAACCATCAAGTTATCATCAAATTAACCATGAAAAAATTTTCTGTGTCTTAAAGTAGAGCTGCCTGCTGCCTGTTGTTTGCAACATCCTGTGTACATAGAGGGAATGGGGAGAGTAGAAAAACCTAAGTACAGCAAATAAAATGAAGGCTGTTAGGAAGGAGAGCACTGCATTAAATGCTAATAATCTGCTCATGATGGCCCTTTAAGGAGTTTTGATACACAAGATGAAAGGAAAAGTTGATCAAGGGAGAATAAATTACTTTCAGTGTTACTACAGAGACTTTTTTCCAATAATGCTACAGCAATCTAACAGTATGGTTAGGGCAAACAGTAAAGAAACTACCAAAGATTTTGCAATGTACTGAGCCAAAAATATTACATGACTGTGTTTTAAGACACTTCTAGACACAGTACTTGAGCTGTTTACTGAGCAGTCCACAAGCAGCCTACTCAGATATTTGATTTTATCGGCGCAGGCCACCCACATCTGACCCAGTAAAAGTGCACATGTGCAAGAAGAATCCCCCAAAAACATTGCATTTTTTTACATACTCTGACCTTTAGCAAACAAAACCTCTTCTTTTCTGTCATGTTCATACAGAAAGAAATCCAGTACACAATTTCATGGAAAGTACACTGGGAACATTTCTTGTATCACTGAGCATGGCATTAAGTCAACACAAGAATTTCTTCTGAGACTCGTCAATACCTCAGCATTTCTTTTACTTCCAAGTTTACAGAAGAATATCAATACAAAATGTTCATATATCCCACATGTTCCTAATGTGTTCAGTCTGGCAAGGTAGACCTGAGACTCCCTGAGAAGAAATGAAAGGACAAAGAGTTGCTCATTGTAGGTGGTGCTGGACAACACATGCTGACAATTACTGTGTGATCTGCAAATGTGTATTTTGCTTATATTTCCCTTACAGCAGAGGCAGGCAGAAAAATAACAAACTGTGCTTCATCTTTTTTCTTTTTCCAAAACCTACAATTTATTCATAGAAAAACACTTGCAGGCAATCTGTAAGGTTTCAGAACAGGGAGAGCAGGGAGAAATACAGCCTAAAGCAGCAAAAAACAAAAACTAAAAAAAAAAAATTAAATGCAGTGAACAAAGCTCCATCAACCACCAGAGAACCACCATCATGTTTCAGTTTGGTTTAGAAACCATAGCCTGCACTGACTGAACAATTTGGTTTATACTTTCAACTTATTCCTCCTGTGGGGATCCAGTTCTCATGTCTCAAGTTAAACATGAGTACCTAGGAGAGAATAAACCCTTGGCATAAAATGAACATATGATGTTTCTATATACAGTACTGAAAGGAACTTTCTCTCCTAGACACAGAAAAAGTGAAAAATAAACAGTTCTACTGCAAAAGTATTTGCAGGACCACACTATTCTCATGCTTATCAGTCAGCACAGATCTCAATGGAGACACCAGGGAAATGGAGAGCAGTGGGATGTAAGAACTTCCATCAGATACAGGAACACCCACAGGAGCAGGTCATGGGGAGACTGAGCTCTGCTGTGGCCAGCATTGTGTTTATGTAACACCTACAGGGAAAATCAGTTTTGGTTACTGTAATTACCAGCCAAGATGCCTTCCCTTCCCTCAAGCAACAGTTCAGACAGGAAATTTAGCTAAGGATTAGAAAAAAAAAATCACATTGCAAATAAGATCATATTCAACATTAAATAATGAACAGCATGAACAGCCTTTTGTGGATTAGATGGCATACTGCAACTGTGCCTGCAAGCAAACTGGGCAGCAGAAAATGCTGTGTAATAAGCAACTAATAAAAAGCACCCAGCACATGAGTGCTGAAAGATTGCCTCACCTCTTTTATGCAGTGACTTTTGGCTTCTATATACACCTAGACACCTTGATTTGCTCATCTCTCTAGATTTTTTTATGACATAATGATCATCTCAAGCCATTTAAAAGTGCAACAAAGGGGGGACATCCATGAGCAACTTTGTTAAGCACAGCAAATGTCCACAGTGACTCACCACACTCATCCATTTTTCTCTACCTGAATAAAAACCTACCACTAAAACAGGAAATTTCAAGTTTCAAAGGTGCCAAGTATAAAGTGTTAAGAGGCCATGAAAAACGCTGTCACTATTCATTTTTGTATTTCACTTGACTCACTCAATCTGTCTCCATAACTTCACACTGTAGCTTCAACAACTAATCCTACAACCACATTTGAATTAGAGGAACAGGATAGGTCTAACAGCCTATTAAATAGCAATGGCACTTGGTTTCCCATATGAATGATACTTTCTCCTGCCTATTAATATTTCATTACACCAAGTCTGTCTACCAAACAGCTAAAAAGTTCAGATCAAATTAGGGAAAAAGACGTTATAGTCTACATTTTATTAGCAGACAGCGTGCAGTTGTGGAGTAAGCATTTTGCAGGAAGAATGGCAAGCTGTATCCTCAGTTCTCTAGTTGGATAGCATAGTGATGGCTGATGAAAGCTTTTCTCCTTGAATCCTACAGGTTGTTTCCAGAACAGTTAATGTCTGGCTGTAGTGTTAGCTCCCAATAAACATTTCATTATTTTGCTCAGTTCTGTTCAACAATCCCCTTTCGAAAACAATCACCCAACCCCATCAAAACTTATTCAATTTTCTATTTTCTGGTTTTGTATGTCTCACATTATGTAATTTACTCAGATGGTGACCAAGGGATGTAGTGTTGAGGTCAAACATAAGTTACAGAAGAAAAAAAAATCTTATGCTGAGGAAAACTGCTTCTTGATGTGTAGTTAATTTTTAATGCAGCATGCACTTGGAAGCCATGAGAGAGTTAAACCTGCCCCAGACCTCACCAGCTGCTCTGTGCACTTCCGAAATAACCTTGGGAAGGAGCTAGCAACAATCTGTGTCCCAGCTCCCAGAATGCCAGGCATTCACACATCACAGCAACAGATGCTCCATTACAGCACTGCAGCTTTCTGTGCTGGCACACTTTCATTTGTTCCCAGCCATCATCCCCCCACTGACCTCCTACAGACCTCAGATCAAAAACAAAGCGGGGGAAACTGCAGCCAGGATCCCAGACAAAATGCAGCTTTCCCTCAGTATGATGGTACCTGACAAAGCAAAACCAGAAGCACTCCAGAGCTCAGCTACAGTCACAGTAAGTATCACACAATGACAGTGTCATTAAGACAGTGCTTATATTAGTAAAATTAGCATATAACAATTGAACCTGGCAGAACTCTTCCCATCCCAAGAAACCAGCATCAGATTTTCCCTGTTACTTAATCATCACAAAACAATATGTGATTGGCCCATACAAAACCAAGAAGCACATCCTGGTTGTTCGAATAGGTCACGAGGTTGGTTCAGATATTGCTTAAAAAGATGGCCCTTAACTTCAGCTTCACTCCCAAGAATCTTGGAAAATATAGTGCTGTTTATCAGTACCCCAGACAGCTGGGTGAAGTTTCTATTTCCACAGACCTTCTGTGTCACAACTGATACTGAATTTTTTTTTTCTGCATTATAAAGGGATCTCAAAGTAAAATCTTCCCAAGCACATAGAACAGTCTCCACATCAGTTCCTTTTCACATAAGTGTTTGCCAAAAAGATGATACTCATGGGAAAATATTTTTTTTACACTCAACTAGGAATGTTCAAACAAGTTCATTCCTATAACCGTAGGAAAATTATGACACAGAGCAAGCATGAGAATGAATGCAAACAAACCCTATCTGTGAACTTACACTTGAAATAATATACACATAACTGGTATAGAGAACTCAGATACCAATTAACAAAAGGAGCAGCAACGCTTGATTTTTTTTGCCAAAATGTGCATAAGACATTCAACCTAGAGCTGGTTATGTAACCTGCAATACCCTAGCCTTAAATCTCCTTCCCTTCTATAACCTGCTCTTACCTACAGTAAAAAGGTATCTGTACCTGAAGAGCAATATGCATCAGTTCATATTCTTTGTTTCAGAATTTGTATCCCTTGCAAGCAAACAGATCTGAAACTCAAGCCAAAAAACAAGTCCCTGAAATGGTATACAGCAGTTTTCAATACACAACATACAGTGCTCAAGCAACTCTGCATTAGCACAGCCAAAAAAAAGCTCTGAGCTTTAGAGTGCTCCCATGCCATCTGATGTGGAAGTCTTCAGACAGAAGAAGATGAAGGGTGGGAGAATGACCAGCAAACAGTGGGTGGCAGCCACCTCCAGTCCTTCAGCTCTCCACCTGATGAGCTCACCAGCCAAAAGTCCTATAAACCATCTCCCAGTAGGTCTGCATTTTTTATGGGCCCCCTGGGAGTCCAGACAGAGGTCATCTCTATGGTCACTGTGTTGTGCAGCTATTCCGGGAAGCTGGAACAACTGAAAACATTACACTTGGGCAGAGAAGTGTCAGGAGGCTGAGCTGTTTCATTCATGGGCCTGACAAGTTCATGTGAGGGGATTTTGTGGCCTTTTGTCTCCTCTGTTCTTTTCTTCTGCTCTGTCCTGGCAGGTGTCATTAATAATCCTGTAGTGGATTTCACTTGGTCTGACCTCTGTTTAGGAGAGAGACCACAGTGAATCCTCTTGAAGGATCAGGGAGGAGCCTGGGTGTTATTCCAACACCAGCTCTGCCTGCTTGTGAGAGAACCCCCAGAGAGCTGCACAGAGAGCATTTGAGAGGGTGGGAGCATTTACAACAGTGCCCCTTTTGATAGGTGTTTCTTGGTAGCCAGTTACCATATTGAAGGAATTAATCCTTGCAATCCCCATTTAGGACAGGACATGTGTACACACAAACAGATCAGGGTTTTTTCAGTCCCATCACCAGGATATCAAGTGGCAGCAAAAACGGCACAAAATGTTCTGCCCCATGAAAATCTCAGATGTTAATGAAACCGTAACAATTGCCAGAGAGCCAGCTTTCCTGTGTTCTGGGAAAGCAAACACAGATTTGATGTGCCAGGGGTCTCATATTCCACCAAAAACAAACAGCTTCAAGGGTTAAAGTCAGCAGAAGACAGATGTGCTGCCTTTTCCCATCAGCCACCCATAGCCTGTGCCAAGTCTGCTTGAGACCACAGAGAGAACTGGAAGTCAGCTGAGGCAGCCTAAGTATCTCTTGCATAGCACAGGTCTGGAAACATTCATCCTTCCCTCAACAGCTGTCTTCAGAAGGTCTTCAAGGAATAATTTGGGATACAGAGGCAATTGGACAACAAAACCCTCAGATCATGGCTATAAATACTGCCTTTCTCCACTGCTATTTTAGTTAAGGGCCAGTCATGCCACCCTTACACATACTATTTAATTCACTTGCATTAACTACTCAGAAAATGTGTTATTAATGAATTGACTTTCCAAAAGCTCATTTAGCTCCTAATTCCACCAGCTTTCAGTAAGATGCCCAGCTGTCATACATCTCAGAGCCTGTATCTCAAATGGACAGAACCAAGTGTCTCCCTGATCTCTCCTGGGAAAGTTTGTGCACCTGATGCCTTTTACAACCTAGAAATGAAACCACACACACTTTCAAGGTAATATTAGTGTAGGAGGTAATATAGAAGCTGGTCTTTGTTGGAAGCCTCCAGAGGCAGTTATGGAGAAATGTCCATGGAAGTCCACCCCTCACCGGGGGCACACAGTTTTACAAGTTTAGTAAATTAGCATAATAGTCAAAACCCACCAATTAGGAGCACAAGGGGTGATGCAGTCAGAAGTGAGAGGAAAGTTAATGTCTTTACAAATAATTTGATGGGTGAAGGTATGGGCGTTAACATCTTCGAAAAGAGTCTTAAAGCCTCTACTAACTTTGGGCAGCAGGTTTGTTGCATAGCCCAGAGACCTTGGCTCCAGGTTCAGACAAGAAAAACATGTAAGAGTCTATACAAGCCTGAACTTTGGGGTAAAGTAACAAGTTCAAGGAGGGAACATGGGGTCAGCTGTTCAGGAAGGCTGTACCTTCCTAGTGTCACCAAAACTGCAGGAAAATCAAAAGCCCTCCAACAATATTTTTAGTGTTAGAGAATCAAGGCATTACTTTTTCTGGCAACAGAAATCATTTCATCCACGCATACCCCAGATAAATATTCCAAACAGTCCCTGGAGCTGCAGTTGCTGGTGCCCAATGCCCTGGATTACATTCGAACCATCAAGGAATTGTAGAATTCCCTGGATAGCTGCAAGAATGAGAACGTGCAGCAGATCTTGATCAACACCACCATCATGGTGGTCAGTGTGGTGGCAAGGGGGGCAGCAGCTGTCAGAGGAGGAGCTGGGCAGGATGGAGGAAGCTGAAGGAACACTTGGGGCTGACAGAGACCTGCAAGCAGGCCAACAGGATGAGCTCTGGGGAGATGGAGGACATCTACCAGGAGGAGCTCAGGTTTAGCCTGGGCCACCTGAGCAAGGCCAGCAGCGGCCATGTGCACCAGACCCAGGTCAACAAGGCCACCAAGGCCTGGATCAGGAAAGCTCTGCAGAAGACCCTGCAGAAGCAGAGTGTCGTCCACAGCAGAAAATCCATAATCCAGGGCCGCAGCTCAGGGATGGCCTCGAGCACGGCCTTCATCCCCCTGCAGGGGGTGGAGATTGTGAACCTGCAGGCAGCCAGGAAGAAAGTGGTTGAGGCCAACCAGAACTATTTCTCCAGCCTGGCCAAATTTGTCAAGGTGAAGGGGAACAAAAATGGGATCCCCATTCCCCCAATCCCACTGAGATCCCCAAATCCCACCCTGCGACCCCCAAATTCCCAAGGATTCCACCCCAATGTCACTTTCCCAAACTTTTTATAAATATTGGAATTTGTGGTTGAAGCATCTGGGGGGGATTGAGGGTGTCACCATGATATTTTATGAAAAATCCCTTCACCAGGATTTTTCTCCTGAGAAGCTGAGAAGCCTCAGAAACAAAATGTAAACAATAATTATCGATTGCTTGGAATGTGGTTTGGAGGTTGTTTACCAACAGGTGCATCTTTGATTGGTTCCATGTGAATTGTTTTTACTTAATGACCAATCCCAGTCCAGCTGTGTCAAGCTCTCTGATCAGTCACAAGTTTTTATTATCATTCCTTTCTAGCCTTCTGATGTCTCCTTTCTCTTTCTTTAGCATAGTTTTAGTAGATCTTTTCTTTTAATATAATATAATATCATAATATAATAAATCAGCCTTCTGAGAACTTGGAGTCAATTCTCATCTCTCACCTCATGCTGGGGACCCTCACAATAACACTGCAACAATTGGTGACCACACTAGGGGGGAGTCAGGGGGTCCTGGAGGGATGTAGGGGGTCCTGAATAGATCTGGGGGGGGTCCTGGGGAAAAAAAAAATATATATAGACTACAGAGTTACAAATATATGTGTAAAGAACGCAGACAACACATAAAACAAAAAAAGGCAAAAATCAATAGGCAATAGGCATCACACCCACACAGTACTTTGGTATTTAAGAAGTCACCATGGTAACATCTGCACTGCATTCCAGAACGAAGCAGGCCTTGCTACAAGTCCTCTGCTAGAACTACTGGAGCCTGACTTTTTATTCCTTACGGTACATCAGGACTAAAATATCAGCCCAAAAAGGAGACAACAAAACCCTGGCCACTTAGTAGTACATTTAATGAGCAAATAACTGTAGCCAGAACTGTTGGTTTTCCTGGACATTCAATTGGCTGAGTTTTATGCAAGGGAACTTAAACCAACAGAAACTGATTAGGATCTGGGCCTGGATTAAGTTGTGTAAAATTCGTGAATTTTACAGCCTCAAAATCAATCTAGAACTACAGATGACAAACTTGTATATTGGTACAGCTTCCTAAAATGAGAAATATATTCCTGGGAGAGTACATCACATGAAGCAGTACACAAGTGTCATTTCTCAAGTTGTTTTTTTAATATCTCAAAAAATAAAAATAGTGTATAAAAATATATAGTCTAAGAGTCCTCTCCATCCCCTTGAAATCCATCACCCATGGCACCATGAATTCTGGAGCACCTGCATGTGTTTGGTTTGTTAACACAAGCCCTGTTTATTTTCTGTCACTCAGAGCAGGCAGCTGCTCACACACTCTGCACCAGTGAGCCCTGGCTCCCTGTGTCCTTAACTCTCCCACTTCAATCCCAGAAGAGGGCTGATGTGCAAGATACTGACCTTATCTTCTAAAGCAAGGTGTGGAAATACAAACATGTTCCATAGCAGCAGCTTGGGAAGAGTTATTTGAGAGAAGGAGCAAATTCCTGTCTGCTTTGTTGTATCACTTCAGACAACCTCTGGTTATTTTGTCCACAAAACACTGAAAGACACCACCTCCGACATCTTCTCCTGTGCCTGGCACGAGCTGCTAAACAAGCCTTCATAACATGAAAATCATTGTTATGAATGATTGCTTCTCAATCATTACTGACCTAAAAGATTATGGGTAATACCACATCTAAAAACACCTGCAAAGTTTTCTTTCCACCTCAGCATTATTTCATGTTCTACCTAATGATGCAATATAATGGTAAATACCAACTCTGCAATCATGGATTAAGAACACCAAAGAGACATTTATCAATTTTCTCAATGCCTTTTGTTTTTAATAATCAGCTCAAAAGACACTTGATCTTCTGCATCAAAAACCAATAGGTAATTGAGAAAGCTAAAAGGATAATGTATTTCAGCCAATGCCAAAAACTTCTGTATCCATCAAAATTAAGATTCCACTGAAACAAAAGCCCAGTAAACCAGAAGTTATCCTATAGAGACACATACCTCTATACTCCATTAAGTACAACTGTCACTTGCATTTAGTGAAAAAAGTGTAATGTTTCTGCTTACTGGGGAATTTTGTAATTCTAAATTTCATTTGAACCATTCTTCCAGCTCCTTCAACTGCCAGTCCTTGTGGGTTTTGTTATGCAGGCCCTAGGAATACATGGACCAGCTGCAACAGCTGGGATCCAGTTTCACTTCCTGTCTTATCTTACGGATCTACAAACACTTAATGTCAAACTTCAGAAAATCAATCCAGACCACACCCTTTGAAGTACAGCATGATGCTTTCTGCAGTTTGCTTTTGTGGGGAACTTCTGTGCAAGTCCAGGCCTCCATCAGCTGCATGTTTCCTCCCAACATCTGTGGCACTGCAAACATCGGACCAGATACCTTGAAAACTATTAATAACAGAATGAGGTAGCTATAACAAACAAAACAGCAGTAAATATGCTCAGCTGGTTCCAGTTCTCCTCTTACCCCTGCCTAACTTGCATTTTGCTCCACCTCTCTCATGCCATGAAGTCAGCTTCCTTGCATACACACTTTCTGTTTATAATTTGGAGTCAATGCAGAAGTTGCTCACAATTAGGAATTACATTTTTCTGAAGATATTAACTCCTGTTTATTTCAAAATAAAATTATGCATGTCCTGAGTTCCTCTTAAAAATGTTTATAAATCATTCCACAAGGGTTTTTTTTTGGAAATCATGATAACTTGGCTGTGTACACATACCTCTCCCACCTGTTTATAGCAAGGTTTGTGACAGCTTTTCGCTGCTTTCCTAAGAAAAGTAAAGCTCATCTATTTCCCAAAAAAAGCTGTCCATTGACTTCTAAAAGCAAAGTAGCCGAAGAGCACTTTTGACTTCATGCATTATCTGGCAGCTGGTTACTAAAAAATGTTCCCAAACACTCAGCTTTAAGATAGCAATTTAATACCAAAGGCTACAAGCTTAAAAATAACATTTTGAAGACAGAGATTTTTGAAGGAATCACAACAGAGCAAATACAGAGAAGGGCAATGGACCTGGGGAAGGTCTAGAGGACAAGTCCTGGGAGGAGAAGCTCAAGGGGCTGGGGTTGTTTAGCCTGGAGAAAAGGAGGCTCAGGGGACACCTTATCACTCTCTACAACTGCCTGAAAGGAGGTTGTAGAAAGGTGGGGGGTGGTATCTTCTCCAAGAGAACCAGCAGCAGGATGAGAGGAAATGGTCTGAAGCTGGGCCAGGGGATGTTCAGGCTGGAAATCAGGAAGAATTTTTTCACTGAAAGGGAGATTGAGCATTGGAATGGGCTGCCCAGGGAGTGGTGGAGTGTTTTGAGAAACAACTGAATATGGCACTCAGTGCTGTGGTCTTTGGTCAAAGGTTGTGCTTGAGCCTGGAGGTCTTTTCCAGCCTTAATGATTCAATGAAGTCACAACATGTTCTAAGAGAAACAGATAATTGTGTGTCAGTGCTGCCAGAGCAGCTTTAACTGAACCCTGCCATGGTCAGACATTGTTTATATTAATTGCAATTAACATTATGTTAATTAAAAGTTATCTGCCAAAGCAGAGCTCATAGCAAGAGGCATTGATGTAGAAATGGACAGCCCTGCTCTGTGTTCTGTAAAGTGCTTTCTTTTGCCAAGCCAAGAATCAAATTCAACCCTCAACACTGACATTCTTACAAATAGCTTGGTCCCTTAACAGAAAGAATATTCAATTAATTATTTACACTTCCTTATTGCATTATTTTACCAAGTCTGTTAAAAACACAAATCTTAACCTTGACCCTCCCTCACTCAGAGAAGCATTAAAGATATACAAGTCTCACCTTGTCCTTCTCAGTTATTTAAAAACAACACCAAGCCCCCTGACTTGCACTCAGCATCACATGCTGTAGGCACACAATTGCAAACTCTGAAAAGCATTCATTTCTCTGCCTGTACTGTTCTCAAACCCTGGTAGAACAGAAGGAAAACCATCTATAGGATATGGGAACATCCCTGTTGTACTCATCCAGTAATAGTGGCACATAGCAGGTGACAGAGTAGCTTCTATTTTGAGGTTATTGGAATTCCAGTGTATTTTAAATTCAACACCACAGCAAACTTGTGTATACTTGATGCTTCTGTAAACTAAACTGAGGCTCCTCAAGACATCCTCTTCAGGACAAAAATCATAGTTTAAATTGCTTATGAGTGCTGGCAGGAGATGGTGTGTTGTAACAATCTCTAATACCTATACATGTTGCAAGTGAAGCAAAAGACCCATCTCTAATTTTAAACTCTGGAGTTAAAGCCTAGTGAAAGATCAAGTTAAGCAAGCTACACGCCAGTATTAAGGGAATTCTAAGTCCATGAGGGGAATTTTCAGGTTAAAAAGGCATCATCTCCACAGAAGGCTTTGCTGGTATGGTTTTAGTAGAGGTTGCCATTTAAAAGTCATAAATATAAAAAGCCCCTTTTATCAAATCAAGTGTTGCACCTGCTTTTATGCACATATTTTAACAGGACTGCCAGTGAAGAAGATACTGAAAACATGCAAGTTTAAAACTGAAGACCAGGTAAATGTGTCATGAATCAGGCTGTGGCAAATCACAACAGTGCTTAATGGGCTTTCTCATGCAGACACAGAATCATTTTATAACCCAGAACAGGAAATTAATTATTATGAGTTTCTACTCAGCATTTCTGAGTTTTTGTGAGTTTTTTTTTTTTGCACACCTGAACAAAAACCTTTTCTTTTAACTGTAGCAAAATTACCAGCTTTCAATTTCACATAGATGCTTACAGAGGGAATGGTTAGAGACTGCTCCAAACAGCAGAGGACTGAGCTGGAAGAGACCTCTAGAGATAATCTTGTTCCAAGGCACCTATTTCACATAGGTTATCTACAACAGACTGTCTGGGACCAGGTTCATTTGGGGTTTGAATAGCCCAAGAATGGAGATTTCACAGTCTCTTTAAGAAACCTCTGATCCTTCTTGACCACTTTCACAGGAGAAAGATTTCTCATCTATTGCCTTTTGCCCTTTCACTGGTGTAAAGCAGAGCAATTTAGCTCTGTCACCTTTAGTGCCTGTAAATGATGATGTTTTCTTTTACTCAGAAGACCTCCCATAAAACCTAAGTTGAATTACCTAAATAAAAGCCAGTTACTCTTAAATTCGAAGTAAAGCTTGGTAAGGAACATCATAGATTACAAATCCATCAACTAAAAGAGATTATTCAACCTCTGAAAGTCTCAGCTCCCACAGTCTTTGCACAGGGGAGTGAGCGAGCAGCACTTCCAGCCTATTTCCAAGACCTGCTCAATTGACTCAGTTGGTACAAAGATAAAGGGATGTACAATTGCTAGAAACAGGCACAGACTGAGCAGCAGGTATGAAAACAGCCTGAAGCTCCAAAATTCTGATTCAGCCTTGAAACAAATGTGAGCCTAGTGAATTCACAGGGAAGAGCAGTCTGCCCCACAGGCTATCCAGGCAACACAGAATTGGTTGTTTGTTTGTTTTTTTCAAACTTTCTTGTACTATGAACTTGAACAGCCTTTAGTTAGACACTACCAAAACTAACCACTACTCTGATCTGGAGACAGGGTAAACTTGAGATGGCTGTGCTCAATTAGCAGCTTCCCTACTCTACTGCTAAATCCAAATCCTTCCCTCAAAAAAGACAGTAAAAGCTTTTAAAAAACTAAAACTAAAAAACTAAAACTAAAAAACTAAAACTAAAAAACTAAAACTAAAAAACTAAAACTAAAAAACTAAAACTAAAAAACTAAAACTAAAAAACTAAAACTAAAAAACTAAAACTAAAAAACTAAAACTAAAAAACTAAAACTAAAAAACTAAAACTAAAAAACTAATATTCCAACAGTTTAAGCCAATTATTTTACCATACCACTAAAAAAAAAGATAAAGGACTTAATACAGAGAAGTACAAGATAAGCATTGTTTTTCTAATGAAATGGCAAGAGTAAAACACTCACAGCATCTTCTCACACACTTAGCAAATGCTACCTGCAGGTAAGTTCACACAGAATCCTGCACCTTGAGTGTTTAAAATGAGACTCAATAAGCTCAAGAAAACATTGACTAATACTCATTTCTGCTCTGGCAAAGGGAAGGACATGTTAGGATCAAAGGATTAGATATCAGCTCCATTAAAACACCTAACTATGTTAGTGTTTTCCTGCAGATGTTATGACAGTGTAGGACAGGTAGCTACCTAAATAAGCTTAAGCTTGATGTTCTTAGCAACTCCTAACAAACTTCCTTCTCTCTGCCCTGCTGAGCTGAGTAGTTTCTGCTTCTCTCTAAGATAATTACTAGTCCTTACTGGAGAGAACATTTCTTTATCTATTTTCACATGTTCAAAGAAAAGATTACTCCCTTGATCATACCCCTTTAATACTTGTGGCATTCACATTGTCTGAAAAAAATCCCTTCGCCCAGGATTTTTCTCCTGGGAAGCAGAGAAGGCTCAGAGAAAAGGAAAACAATTCTTATCTCATTTGCTTCTCCTGTGTTGTGCTCACATGTGGAATGTGTTTGGAGATTGTTTACCCACAGATGATTGCCTGATTGGACTCTGGTGTGAGTTGTTTGACTCTTTGGCCAATTAAGGCCAAGCTGTGTCAGGACTCAGGAAAGAGTCACGAGTTTTCATTATTATCCTTTTAGCATTTACTAAGTATACTTTCTGTATGCTTTAGTTAGTATAGTACTCTTTAATATAATATATACTATAAAGTAATAAATTAGCCTTCTGAGAACATGGAGTCAGATTCATCCTTCCTGCCTTTGCTGGGATATTCCCAGCAAATACAATAAATACTTTTCATATTTCCTTAATTTGGTACCTGTAATACCAAAAATTGGTTCTTTATTTCAGCAAATCTAGGATTTTAACAGTACACTTGCTTGAATACAGAGCAAATACAGCCTACAGGACCTACCTGCATTAAAAGTTCTGCCTTTATCTAAACTTTTACCCTGAATCTGACTTGGAAAGAATGGACATTTCCATAGATCTCAGAGCAGCAGCCAGCCAGCAAGGACTCAGGAATCAAGTCAATCAAAGCCAATCATGTAACTGAGACAGAAGGATGAACTGAACTCAAGTACCTGCAAAATTCATTACTGGAGATTCTGCCTTTGCTGCAGTACAGCTTGAAGATTAAAAGTTTAAAAGCCAAGCTATTTTTTAAATAACACATTTATTTCCTTCTTCCCTACTCTGTCCCTCCACTTTAAAGCAAGTAAGACCAGCTTCCATGTGTGAACAGCTGGGTGGAACCACTGAACTGGGACCATGTGCCCACTGGGATTTTAAATTACTTCCCTTCAGTCCAGACAGCCTTGTAAGACCGTGCCCTTGGTCCTCACTCTTAGATGGTTCACATATGACTTTAACAGAGCCATCAAAAGTATCAATGTGAAGGAAAAGTCAGGGCCAAAAAATTAAACTGGACAGAAATATGAATTTCATTTCAAGAATGATTAAAGGAGAAGTTGGTGTCTGCTTTTTGCTGAACAGCCAAGTCTCAGATTTCAGCACCCCTGAAATGCAGGATACGAAATCCAGATTTTGAGTCTCATAGTTTGGACCCTCAGCCCAACACCAAAACATCATGCCAGAGAGCAAGGTGAAAATTATCACATGCACTTGACTGAAATGCAATTTACCCTTAACATTGCCACTAAAAATGTTCAGATATTATTTAAAAATTCATGGAAGATTACCTTCCTTAGGCCAGACTCTCATTTAAACAGTGCATTTAAACTAATCCATGCCATTTATGCTGATAACCATTACAAGCACAAACTGTTAAAGTGACAAGTTCTTTCAGACTAAATCAGAATCTGCACACTTCAGAGGATACCTGCAATTCACTTGTCAGTGTCCTGCACCCCCAAAGCAGACAACTGAAGCAATTACTATATTGCTGATAATCTTGCAAGCCTTTTTTTTTCCTCCTGTACCCCACTTCCAGCAGGAAAATTATATTCCACCTTTAGGTGCATAAAAATGTTTCAGACTGCTAATTTGCTAAAGCTTTAGCTGTAGAATTGACTTGATCAGCTTAATATCCAGGTCCCCGGTGTAGCAGAAAGCTTGGTTGTCTGGCTCCCACTCATTGCACAAATGAGCTGCAAGGAATCTGAAGCTGTCTCTCATTTTTCCCCAAGGACAACCCAAGTTCTGTTCTCTGCTGTGAGGAATATTGGCTGTCACACACACAGAACCTCAGGGATGGGACTCCCCTTGCTGCTCTGCGCCAAGCTCTCACCCACAGCAGTATCAGCAAGGGGAGCCCATGGAGAGGCAGCTTTTCCATCTCCAGTCCTGCTTCTGCCTGGAGCCACTTTGATTGCTGCTTGGGCTTGCTGTACTGTACACCCTAAATCCCTCCTCTTCTGCAGGCTGGAGTAGCTGGAAGACAAAAATACCATGGTCCCATTCTTCACATTCACTTCCAACCCCAAAACTATTTGCTACAGCTTGCTGTCCAGACATCGTCCCCAAGGCAGTTCCCAGCCCTCCTCTTTTTTTCTGATCCTTGCTCTACTGTCTTAAATTTCCATGTTATTTCTCCCCAGAAATCTTCCCTTTGATCTACTTTTGATCCAGCAGGGAAAAAAAATGGTGGGAAAAGAAGATGCACTGAAAAGCTGTATTTATCACAGAAACATTCCATGAAAGTCATTTAAAACATGGAGAGACATCTCAGCTAGAATTATCATAAGACAGTTTTGTGGCACTAACAGACACACACACACTCTGTATGTAGTGAACTTTTATAAATACAGCGACTCCACCCTCTCTCTTCTTTTTAGAAGAGAAATTCAAAGGGATTGCCAGCACATGCTCACTCCAACCTTGTTCAGAGCAGGAGACAAAAGTCTTTTGTTCAGGTTCAGAAGGCATTTACTGCTCCCCTATGATGACAAAAACTTAATAGAGTCAGGCTAAATGGAAAGCTTTTATTGGTATTAGCAATAGACTCTTTTATACATCCATATGAATTTGTGCTGTTAAAAGCAATCATGAAATTTCCATGGTAAGTATACCTTAAGGAGACTGATCATTCCCAAAAAAAGAAAGTTCAATTACCAGCAAAAACTGAAACTAAACTTGTTTATGTTGCATTTTAGTGTACCACACTTCCTTCTGGTTTTGCAGTCCTCCCTTACATTATATAACCTTATTTTGTTTTGTCATCAATTTATCTCCTTTGTTTTTCACTTTACATCTTGCAGCACCAGATCATAAGCACAATTTCTGGTGAGAAGCTGCATTGCATTTTAATTTAAAATAGAAAAATTTTTGTTTAAAACCAAGATATTTCTTTTTTAACAATGGCATGATGTGAGCTATGATCTACAAGGTCTTCCCCAGTCTGAGTGATTCTATGATACTCTGGAACTAGCCTTAAAAAAATCACAGCTTTTACTTATTGGTCTTAAGAAACTCACACCTCTATTGTCCACATTACAGCTCTCCTATGAATAAACCCAGTATTTCACTTCAAGGGCTGTCTGTCCCAAAGTTCCTCTCATGATAAATTTAATTTGTTTTTCAAAAGGAGCAGAGCAGCTGAAGGTCTCTTTTCACAATATTCACAGAGCAAAGCAAGATCTTGTTATTTCAGTAGCACTCCTTGTGGCCCTAAAGACAACATGCCAGCCTTTCCCTTATCCTAACCCCCATTTCTCAGAGGTTAATAACTCATGTGTCACTCTGCAGCTACACACAACAATCCACAAAGTCTCCATCAGGGAGAAGGCCCACAGGATACAGCTGGGTCTTTTCCAATTAAAATTAATTTCTTCTAGCAAACAAGTTTAGTAACATTAAAATGTTAAGGTAATTTTCAAAGCATCAAGGAGAATAAAATTGTCACCTAATAAATTCAGAAAATGCTGTACTGAGTAAAACTGCATTTTTAGCTGTAAGTATGCTCCAAATTCATTTTTGTCTTTATACTTTGAAGCAGGGTTTTTTAACCTGTTTTCTAACTATGAAGAGAAAGGCTTCTGTCCTAACAAAAATTCCACACTTGAACTTTATGACACTCTTGCATTTTCAGCAGTCCTCACCCTTCAAACCAGTCAAATATGGTAGTTCATATGCAAAGACTTGAATTTAAACGATTTCTTGCAATTCTAAAAGTACTTCAAACTCTTAATCTAAAAATATTCACTTGATTATAATTCCTTCTTACCAGTCCAAATATTAGAGCAGAAGGTCATAACCAGCTCCATTTGCTTCCAGCACGTACAGAAGGTTTGCTCTTGCTTCTCACGCACTCTTAAAATATATTTAAAGATATTATTTCACATACTGTTTTCTAGAACTAAATCTTTCCCTTCTCAATCTACATCCTTTGCTCTTCTGTGTGACCCTATTTAAGTACAAAGGCCCTGGCCCCCAAAGCTATGATCACTTTCTGACAGGAGTATTGAATAAATATTAACATGTGGCAAAAATCCTCCCAGTGAGAATTTAAAGCTGTGTTAAATGAATGCACTGCTTTGTGCAAAGCAAATGTCCAGTTCTGATGCCTTAGCACAAAGGTCCCTCAAATTCCACATGTCTACTTGAACACATGATTCATTAGAGGATGAATACAGGTTTATACTGGGCAAGTCTGAATAAATGTCAGGCACACAACAATTGCACTTCCCCTGAAAACAGCTCAGTTGTGATTCTGCACTTCTAACACCTGACTGCTATGATAATTCATTTTCCATGTAGGTGAAAGACTTAGCAGAGACCCTCTGGCCAAGCTGGGGCTTTGAGGACATTCTAGATGTCATGGAGTTCTGCTTCTTGGGATTTCCTCCTGCTGATGTGACCATTGCACAGGCACTAAGGAGATTCACGTGTAGCTAAGTACCTACCACACTAAATCCACACTTTTCTCATACTTGATGCATTTGTAAAAACCTAAGAACTGATTATCAGCAAAACAGGACAGTCCTCCCCCCACTGACTATGCCCATTGCAATAAAGGTGTATGTCACAGACATATTTCTGGGGAAAAAAAAAAATAGTTGAAAGAGGTAGCAGCTCAAAAGCATTGAAAAGCCAAAAATTAGCCTCAGCCCAAGTGGTTCCATTAGGGCTGTGGCCAGGGCACTTGAGTCCAGAAATTTTCTCAAAATTGTTTGATAACTGTCAATGGATTTTTGATGATTGTTGATGGATTTTCTTCAGCAATTCTTGGTTTCAGGATTCTGCAAGCTGTTTCAGGACCAAAAGGGACTTCCAGAGATGTCAAAGAGGAACATCTCCAGTCCATGGACTTTCTCCTGCAACTCAGCTGTTTGGACTTGAAGCAATGAACTTTCTTTGCATTGTTTTTGCATTTTCTTATATTGTAAGCTTGTTTTAGTGAAGAATTTCCTTGATCATTCCACATCAGCACTTGATTGATGTTTTTGATGGCAGCAGATAAACCTCTTGAGAACTGTTTGTTCTCTCTTCTGCATGGGTCCAGCAGAAGAATTTACAAACACATTTCTTTTTAATTTAATTTAAAATAGAAAGGGTAAAATGTCACAGACATTTTCTGAAAAGTCCTTTGCTAGGATTTTTTTCTCCTGAGAAGCTTCTCAGCAGAAAAGAAAAACAATAATTATCTTCAGAGGAAAAGAAAAACAATCATTATCTGCTGCTGTGGAATGCAACAGGTGCATCTTTGACTGGTCCATGTGAGTTGTTTTTACTTGATGACCAATGACAGCCACCTGTGTTGAGGCTGTGAGCAGTCACAAGATTTTATTATCATTCCTTTCTATTCCTTTCAAGCCTTCTGATGAAAGCCTTTCTTCTATTCTTTTAGTACAGTTTTAATATATCATTTTATTTTAATATAATATATACCATAAAATAATAAAATCAGCCTTCTGAAACGTGGAGTCAAGATTCTCGTCTCTTCCCTCGTCCTGGGACCCCTGTGAGCACCACCACATGTGGAATTGCAGCATTATGCTGGATCTCTCACTGCCATTCATGAAAAAGGCACACATGAAACCTCTCAGAGCTCAATGGGACTTGCAGCCTCTCACTGGCCATCTTTCATGTAACTTGACATCCTGCTGTGTGAAAAACAAGAAGGCACTAAACACTTGCCCCTTGCTATGCAAACTAGACAATAGCTGCATTTTTCATCTATGAAATAATCTATAATTTAACTATGAAGTCAGCTGTGTTTACTGTAAAAAGCACCGTTAATAACTTGCATCTTTCTGGCTACAACATCAACATAAACGCCTAAAACTCCACCACTTCCCTGGGCAGCCTGTTCCAATGCCTGACCACCCTTTCAGCAAAGACATTTTTCTCAATATCTGATCTAAACCCCCTCTGGTGCAGCCTGAGGCCACATCCTCTCATCCTGTCACTTGTTACCTGGGAGAAATGACTGAGTCCCTCCTTGCTGCAAGCTCCTTTCAGGGAGTTGTAGGCTGACATCAAAGTTTCTCCTCAAAGCTCAGTTCTGCTTAACCAGAGAAATTGAATTTTTAAAATGGTGTTGAAATTATTGAATTCCAACTGAACAGGCTCAGTACCAGTGAAAAAGTAAACAATAAAAACTCAAGTAATTAGGAAGCAGAAATATTGAAAAGACATTTTTCCAGTATCTCCTAGTCTTCTTCAATTTGTAAAGTGATGGAAGAAAAGAAAAGCTGCAGATGAGAAAAAACACCAAATATTCTCTCTCAACAACAAGATGTGAAAGAAAAGGATGAGCTCATCTCTAACAGCACCAGCTTTTTCCATCCAGCATGTGCCACTTGGGCACATCACATGTCAGATAAGATCACAGCAGAGCACACATTGGCACATGCCTTCTTCACTTGTCACCAAATGAGTCATCCACTGCAAACCACAGAGAACTGGTTGTTTTCACCTCCAAGAGGCAAACTTTGTTACTTCCAAAGAACAAAAGTGTAAGTAGGATCTTCAGCTGATGGAATTGTTGCAAGGTTAGTCAGCATGTCCATAGTTATCTGTGCTTCACTCCTATACATGCATCTTATGTATTGGTGTAAGGAAATGCTGATTAATTAAAATATCCCAAGTAACTGCTTCCTCAATTGTAAAATTGAAATTAGGACACAGCTTAGCAGACTGCTCATCAACACCAGAAATAGCAAGGCCATGGAAATACTGATAGAGGATAATATTGTTATCTCCTGCTTAGCTACCTGTAAACTACCTGTTTATCATGCACATCTATTATTTGATTCTATCTTCCAAAAGAAGTTTAATACCAACATGGAACATACAAAATGCATGCTCACTGTGAGCAAAGCAGCCACAGAACTCTTCCCAAAGGGCCACACTGTCCTCATTTAGCTCTGTGAAATCTGTGAAATTGTCTTCAGCTGCTTCATTGCCATCACCCCTCTCTGCCCACCCCATGTCACAAAGGTCCTGCCACAGCCTACCCAGAGCACCATTTTGAACTGCAGCACTGAGGTTTCCATTTGGGATGTTCTGGCCTCTGAATATTTACTGCAAAACCTGTTTTCCTTCTAACAAGAAATGGCATGACTCCAAGTTTGCGATCTGCCACTGCATGTCACATTTCTTTAAATCTTTGATAGCTTTCTCTTAATTGTGAAGTTAGAGGAATCCCTGGAAAATTCAGTAAGAAGCAACAGATGAGAAGGAGCTTGTCTTTCTATATTCTTTAGCAGAAAAAAAAAAGCTTAAACTTGAGCTTATTACTGGCACAGTACTGAGAAGCAAGAGGCATTTTTGCATAGTTTCCAAAACTCACACATCTTGGGGAACTTGGCATGACTCCCTTTTAAAACAAGCCTTGCTCTCCTGTCACCTTTGCAGACATGGGGTTCAAAAAAAATATATATATATATAAGTCCTTTCAAAGGGAAGAATAGCAAACCAGGACAAAGAGGGAGAGGCTGCAGATAAGTGAGTGCAGCCAGAGGTAACATAAAAGGCTGCACTCAAGATACAGAAGTCTACTGAAGCATCTCGAAGTGCCATTGCTCCATATATTGTAGAAACCATTCTTTTTATTCTTCCACTCTTTTATTATTTCTTGAGTCAAAGCCAGGAGCTCCCTGAGCAGATCTCTGATTTCAGAACTGCTACACTCAGATGAATAATAGATACCAACTCTGAAAGGAAATAATTTGAAACTTCAGATTTGCTTTAGCACCACAGCAAAGCCTTTATTGTCTCCACAAGTGAATGTAGCCTGCTGTACAGAAAAATGTGTATTCTCCTGTTTCCAGGAGAAAGCTTCTCATCAGGACAAAACAGAATTAGTGATGACCTTTACTTTACATGGGCCAGAACCTTAACTTAAGCACAGATCTGCATATTTCCACAGATGGCACTTTCAGGTGAGGATTGTGACAACATTTGTGGGGCTGAAGAAAAAATTCTTTTTCTTGCTCCTATTTATGCCATGTTCTCCCCCACAGATGTGGAAGTGTTGTGGTTTTCCCCAAGCTGGCAGCTGAGTAGGACACAGCTGCTCTCTCACTCCCCTAGCATTCCCAGAGGGGCTGGAGACCCTATCCTCCTCCTCCCAGCATGGGGGGACCAGGGCAGAAAGGATTAGAGAAGGCAGGCAGTGGGGCAGTGGCTCTCCCTATTTTCCAGGTAGCAGAGCTGAGACAGGCCTGGCCCACAGCTTCCTTTGGGTGGTGTGGCTGTGTGATGGTGTTCACAGGGGTCTTGGGATGAGGGAAGAGATGAGGATCTGACTCCATGTTTCAGAAGGCTGATTTATTATTTTATGATATATATTTATATTAAAACTGTACTAAAAGAATAGAAGAAAGGATTTCATCAGAAGGCTAGCTAAGAATAGAAAAGGAAGGAAAGATAACAAAGGCTTGTGTCTCAGACAGAGTCTGAGCCAGCTGACTGTGATTGGCCATTGATTAGAAACAACCACATGAGCCCAATCACAGATCCACCTGTTGCATTCCACAGCAGCAGATATCCATTGTTTACATTTTGTTCCTGAGGCCTCTCAGCTTTTCAGGAGAAAAAATCCTAAGGAAAGGATTTTTCATAAAATGTGTCTGTGACATGGCTGGGCAGTAGCAGAGCTGGCACTGTCACCAGACCACACCATCTCAGAGAAATGCTTCATATGTATCAACCACCTGAGAAGGTTCCTTTCCTGATCATGCTGAAAGGAGAAACCTTAGGTTTGAAGCATTATTTCCATGAAAAATAATCTGTCCTAAACTATGAGTGTGTCAAATTAACTCACATCTCTGGAGCCCTGTCCCACACACAGTTACGCCAACAGCAAAACTGACACACACAGAGCATTGCTGTGAGCACACACACAAGACACTTCTTTTGCTACTCTTCCTGTTGGATATAATCCTGCCTCATTGATGTCTTGTTCCAAACTGATTAAACTCCTTTAAGAACAATGCAGCCCTTGAAGTGTATCCCTGACAGCACTTAGTGAGAAAATGACATGTTCCTCCAAGCAGAAGGAATAGCTAACAGGACAAAAGAAAGCTTACATAAGTAGTACAGTTGATCTTTCCAAAAGAATTTTCTAAAATACTAAACCCTGCAACACAGAACTGAGTGAGTAACAAAAGTCAAAGTTGGTTTAACTGCAAGGTCATTTTCCACTGTGAAAGATTTTCCCTTATCAGGATCAGTATCATAAGGTAGAGCCTCTGAGGAAAAAAACCTGGGCAAATATCCTAAGGTGTCAACATTTTTGTCTGCCTGCATTCCCAAGACCTCTTAAGGAATGATTTATATTAACAGAACAATACAAACTTGTGCTAGCAGGAACTTGAACTCTGTGACTGTTCCCTTCTAAAATATACTCCTTCTTGTCTATTCTCTTTGCAAACACCTTGAATTGCCAAAATCATCTGACTCACCTGCCCCCAGCAGTGAGCAGCCCTAAGTCCTTCTCATGAATATCACTTTCTCCTTTCCCTTCTGACTGTAGTTCAGCAGAGCTACTGGCACAGGATCCATGGATCCTGCAGAAGAAATCATGCACATCCTTGAGGACTGCCCATTATATTAATGCTTTAGCATTCATTTCATCCACCACTAAATGTGCAGGAATGAGATCTTTAATGGTCCCTTTCAACCCAAATCATTTTATGAAAGAGTATGAAAACACTATGTCATTTGCTGTTCCTCAAGTGCTTTTCAAAATGAGGCAATAATGTAGTGGCTTTCTACCTCTCTCCTTGCAGAGATGAAAATTTATTAGGCCACCTGACCACTCCAGAGGAAGCAGATATATCATTCTGATGGAAAATCCTTGTATTCATACCTGCCCTCACAAACATTTAAACCTCAGAAATTACCTTGTGTTCTAGGAGAGGAAAGGGAAGCACAAATATTTGTTTGGGTGCCTTGTTAGGGAAGGGAAGGGGAAGATATTGATCAGTATTTCCTAGAATCAGTGAAGTGGACATTAAAGCCATGGCAAGTTAGAACCCATAGCTTACAGCTGAAGTTGCAGCAGAACTGCAGATGATATTACAGACTGGTGCATATTTTTGTTATACTGTAGCATCCCACAGAAAATCACCACTAGAAAAGGCTGCTCAGAGCTTTCACTTTAATGTGGGAAACCATAATTGGGCTTGAGGCATCTCAGTCAAGCAGAACAAACAAGCTAAAAAAAATAATTTGAAGCACAGACTCTAGCCATGACCCTGTTAGACATCAAATGTTTTTCATTTAATTTCACCAAGAACTAAGAACTTTCTCTGCTTACCACATTTTATGAACTTGACTGACTGCAGAGGAGGTATTTCAAGTCTCTGCTGCTAAGTAATTTGTGAAAGCATTTGTAATTTAGCACATGAGCATACAGGAGGTAAAACTTAGATATTAGTGTATCAATAATATGAACTTTCTGGGTTTTGTTGGTTTGAGTTTTAATCTATTGTGAAAGAACCATTTTTATAGAACATTTATTCCCTTTCAAAGGAAATTTGCAACTTGTACTACAACCACTTTTGTTCTGTCCAAGAACTCTTTCCAGAGCTGAAAACACCAACTAATGGGGCTAAGTTTCAGACCAAACTGTTATCCTCTTGTAAAAACCTTGATGAATGTTGTCCTGTTTACCAATTTAAAAAAAGATATCCTTAAGATTAAGAATATTGACAGGAATATTCACATACAGTTAGACACAAGAAAAAGCCTATGGAATGCGAGATGAGCCTGACTCCTGCCTGCTGAACATCAGCTGATCTTGGATTATGTGTCCTTGCACTTGCCTTTTTCCAGGTAAGGAAAGATTGGAAACAGCTTCTACTGCAACTTGGGCAGCTCTGGAAAATTTCCTGAGATAATCGGAAGATTGAGAGAATTACTTGCCCAGCTTTTGAAAGGGCTAAAAGACCAGGGGTGATTTGCATTTGGCCACTGGCAAAGGCATCACAGCAAGATGTGCCCATAAATAAGGTGTCATTAATTTACCTGTTTCATGCCACTGAGTTATTGAGGCACTGGATGCTGCTAAATCAATAATAATCAATACCAGCAAATGCATGAACAGCACTTTTTCTTTGCTCTTTCAGCTATGTAGCAGATGCTCAGCTAGAATAACTCTGCTCCCTGCCTCTAGGGGCCCCAGCAGCAGTCAAGTCGGGATTTCACACCTCTAACTCTTGCATAGCATAAAACCATGGACACAGGAGGCTGCACAATCCTTAGAAACCCCTCCACAGTTTAAGATGCAGTGCCTGGTTGTTTAAGTGGTGCTCATTTTCAGTTGATTTCATTTCTGGTAGTTTCTGTGCTTTGTCTCCCATCTATCGAAACAGGGCACTCAAGGACCCAGCTCAATGTACTCCTTTAGATAGGAAAGTATTACTTGCAAAAAACCAAACAAGTTTTTCTACCCTCAGGAATTGTAGCAGCAAATGAGAAATTGGACTCTTTGTGTCATTCTACCATACATTAACAGACTCAGGAAACCTCACTAATAGGAAGTGCTAGAACTATTTTTTCCTGATACTGCAATTACTGCTTTTAGAGATATAATTAATCTTCTCCCTGCCTGCACTCAGTATATTTGCCACACAGCACCATCCCCAAAATGCTTGTTACACACCCTCAAAGCAGCACAGTTTACATTCACACTTTGTATTTATTACACAGGGGCTGAAGAGTTTGCATATCTGCATCCAGCCCTTCTCCACAGCTTTCAATTTCTCACACTTATCTTTCAAACAGCTGGAAGTAATTGCCAGAAAGCCCTGATAATCCTATTCAGATAAGCCACAAATAACACCACATTTATAGTGTCCAACAGTGTTCAAGTAAACCAGAACATGAATCAAGCCTACATAGATATCAATCTCTGTAATACAGCTTTTTAAACTTTATTTGGTTATTCCATCAAATGCAGGTTAATAGGTGTATTTGGTGGCATGTGAGTCATTTATAAAAGGGTACAAAGAGCAGCCACACATCCAACAACCCAGCAGCATTTATTTAGAAAAACACTACAAGTCTTGAAAACAGGACTTGTTTTTAATGTGGCTAAGTGGAAATTATCAGCTTTCTTTTCTTCAAGGTTACACCCAAGTTTCATATATGGCATGATCCCCAGCTGTGCAAATGCTTAAGCTGCATTCATGTTAACAGATGTTAAATATTTCAGTCTCTGAAATCATGACCACAAAACAGAGAATTTCAATGGCTACATTTGAATATGCAAATTTGAAATGTCACTCTTGATGAGCGGGCAGAATACTTTCGTTTCCTCCAACTTACGGATTCCTTGATTTCAAATCTAAAAGAAAGAGATGCCATCATGCCACCTGACCTCCCAAATTCCTGCAACACACAGAGTTTCTCCAGAAGCACAGAATTAGCCCTTGTGCTCACTGCCTGCTTTACTCTCTCATATTTAGTGTCAAGCAAAGAGCAAACCCAGGCTGGGTACTGTGGAGCATCTGATTTTGCTGTGACCCAGAGAAACTTCACTGACCTTTAAAGTTAAGCAAGTGCAAAACCTCAGTCAAGTAATGCCCTTTACTGTGAAAACCTTATGCCATTTTTTTACTGTTTCCAATTATGCCCAGGAAAAGAGAGTGGGTACAGTCATGTGAAACAAAAAAAGGAAGTGCAAATTGCAGCCCCCTATGCACTGCTGAAGCATTCACAAGTTAAGAATCCACTGCTTCTTTCCATGATGGCTCTCTCTACAAAGTGACTTTCTACTTCTTCCTGTTTAATTGTTGTGCTTGGGCACAGGTTACAGGTTTGTCTTAGATACTTGTTCACAGCAAGAAAATAAATGTATGATGCAGACAGATATAAATATTCACTCAGTTTTACTTCAGGAGAAGAAATTCTGTGAGAAATAGATTGCCAAGTAACAAATGGTGATTGTCAGGCCACAGCCAGGGTAGTACTACACAGACAACAGCAGATACTTGTCACTGTCATATTTTCTGGATTCTTCTCCTGGGGATCTGAGAAGTCTCAGAGAAGAAGGAAAACAATTCTTATGTCATTTGCTTCTCCTGTGTTTTGCTGCTTTGGAATGTGATTTGGACACTGTTTACCAACAGGTGCATATTTCATTGGTTTCATGTGAACTGTTTTGACTTAATGACCAATCATGGTCCAGCTGTGTCAGGGCTCTGGAGAGAGTCACAAGTTTTTCAGTAGTCTCTTTTAGCCTTCTGTAAGTATCCTTTCTTTATTCTTTAGTATAGTTTTTAGTAGCATTCTTTAATATAATATATAACAAAATAATAAATTATCCTTCTAAGAACACAGAGTCAGATTTATTCCTTCCTCCTCCAACAGGGGACCCAGAAAATACCACAGATAATTTTTTAGTCATCAGGCAGAGGGCAAATGCAGCACAAGGCTGTATTTCTCTCCTCCTAGTTCCATAAATATTTCTCTATAATTCAGCTTTCAGTATCTTTCATCAGCCCTCCCTTTTATTTGACATCATCACTTTAAGTAGCTACCCTGTTGCTATTTCCTCCTTTTCTGAGGAGTGCAACCATTCCTCCTATACCTGTCTATAATTTGCCTAAACAGCAGGTGATCACGTGGTTCTAACAGCAAGCATCCACCACAACAGCAAAAAAAAAAAAAGACAAAAAAAAATCTAGGTAGCTCCTGTGACTTTAAGAGGCAGTGAACACAGCATTGCTTCTTGATGGTAAGAGGTGTTTCTCAAGCAGTAGAGTTCTAACAGATTACTTTTTAACAAGAGGAAAAAAATCTTTAAATGCATGCTTCTAAGGTTTCACATGCAAGAACTTGATATTAATAGAAAGAATAAAAACCCCTCTGACAGACCTGCAAGATAAAGCACACCAACCATGTTGTGCTACATTCAGTAGCTGCACTGCAACACTCAGGCTCACAGAAGGCTGTTGGCAAATTTGGTGTAAGTGACAAGGTAATTAAAAGCTTGCTGCTAAAAAATAATCAAGTTCAGCTCTAGCTCTGCAAAGAATTTTAGCAATTTGTCTAGCTCTCCACAACCTAGCCCGTGCATGCTAACTACAGGAATAAATGAAAAAAGCATGGCCTTTGTTTTGGGCTGGTCAGGGTAGGCTCTGGTAGGGTTTATAGTAGGGTCAGTACAGACATTCAGCACTTAGTGTTGGGCAAAGGGGGTGAACAAAGAGTTTCACCCAGTTTTGCTGGCTATAGAATTTCTTTAAAAAGGGGATATTTGACTGTGACATAGAAAAAGGCTATTTGAGGAGTAGGGCCAAATTTTCTTCTCTGGTGCAATTTAGAAACCACAGTCATGGGTCTGGTGTGAGGCAGATCTGTTCTGTTCCAGTACTGCCAACATCTAGTAATGGGCACTAAATACTTTGGCACTTAGAGTACAGAGCACTACTCCTGAGTAATTTCCTCTCTACTTACATAATTCTTCAGATAGATCTGATGCCTTTTTATAAACTTTGTACTGATCTAAGAGCAGTCAAAAAGCAACTCAAAAATCTAATTTAGGTAACTAATCTTACAAATCCAAGCGAACAAACCCAGTCCCACTGCTCACTGACAAATACCAGTTTGCTTTGCAGCACCTGATCACCCATCAAGAAACCACTTTCCAGCACACAAGTTGAATGCCCATATGTCCATTTTACAGCTGAGTTATCTGAGGCATCAAACAGGCTAAAAATACTTAAGATCCCAGAAGGAAGCAGGGCCAGGCTAGAGCACCATTTGATATGAAAACAGCAGTCATCCTTCCAGCACAGTATCCATGCTCACTAACTTGGAACAGTTGTTCTGTCTGCAGTTTGATCCACTGCTGCCCAGTTATTGATGTAACATTTTCTCTAAAATGCTTTCTAGTGAAGGTTAGCAGCTCCTTGCTTTTGTTTGAAATATCTGCTGTCAAAAACCCTTCAAGACATCAGCCCAGACCATCCCCATGCTGCTGTTGTTTTACTTTACACTAGGTAAGTTTACAGGATTCTTTATACAGAGATTCTCGTCTAATATCAGTTTTTAAGCCCTTTTATTGAATGGATTTCACAAATCTGGTAGGTTTGATGTCCAACTTGGGGACATTAACAGGTGATTTTTACATTCAGCATTTCTCAGCTCTTATCTTTACTAATCCAGACTAACCATTTCCATTGCCATTTTAAGGGCTTAGTTGTTACTGTAACATTGCAATCCTACTGACAGCATCTCTCAGCGTGCTGTCAGAATCCATGACCAGCATGCAGGAGAATGTCAAACCCAATTGTTCATCACAAGCACTCAATTCACTGATAAGAAATGCTTGCCCAGCTCAAAACCCATCCCACTCTGCAGAAACTTCTGGCATTTGATTTGAACACAAAATTCAAGCATGATACAAAGACCAGAGGGTAAAATCTCTGGAGCCTGGCTGGAGTATCATATATCTAGGAAGATTAGACATCAGTGTTGCTACCAGTAACGTGAGATTTCAGTGAGCATTTCCCATGGTGTGCTGCACACATTTCACTGAAACACCAGTGCCTGTGGCTTATCTTTCCAGACTCAGCTCTCCACAAGAAACAGCAGTCAATTAGCTAAAAGTCCTGCATAGACAAGTTCAATTACATCTATTTCTCCAGACCCCTATGGGGATAAACCATATGCAGGACCAACAGGGTTGATAATTAACAACCAAATTACAAAGCAGAAGTTAAGTTACAGTAATCCACGAAAGAGTTAAGCTTGGAGGCAAAAGATGAAAGAAAGCCTAGCAAAAAAATCCTATGGTAGCTTGTTCAAAATGAATTACTCAGTCTAATGTTTGCCCTTTAAGTCATTCCAGACTTACTACAATATATCTGCTAGTGTTTTGGCCTCTAGATAACCTGCCTAGTAAATCAAAGCAAAACAGTGCATAATTAAAACCTAGTCTGATTCAGATTATAGAATATACAATTTATTTTTACAAGTAAGAAGACAAACCCCATAATTCACTTGACATTTCACCACTCTCTTGAAATATAGTCTTTCCACTGGTGAAAATAAACTGCCTAGCAGCTGTGTTATATATTTTACCTAAATGTATATTTAGATCCATGATGTGTACAGTCTAACAGATTTGTAGCAGTTTTAAGGAGCAGAGACAGTCCCTACTCAGCTTTCACACAGGCAAGTTGGGAAAACATGGTAATAAATGGCATTTGGGTAAATAGAAGAACAGTAGAGACCAGCAGGACACTTCATAAGTACCACTTCATTGAGAAATAACCTTTACCTTGTTTGGATTCCTTCATTCCAGCCTGTGTCTGCAGGATCCCTTTGCTCAGAACCAGTGAGGTACTAACAGCACAAATTTCACAGTGATAGCCCCAATGATAGCCCCAGCACCACTGTAAACACAGTGGTTTGTACTGGGCGGGAAATCCAGGCAAAGCTGCTCATGTGTGTCTCAAGAATGCACCCTGCCAACACGAATTCTTCCCTCAAACTCACAGAATTTCAGACAAATCCCTAATATCTGGCTCATTTCCTCCTCTCCTCAGTTCACTTCCCTGCTCCAGCCACTCTATTTTTGCAGCATAGATGTTGAGAGCTCACTGGATCATTCTGTACATCCTTAGCTGGAGTGCCAATTCCATACATTTCCAATAGCTACATGATTAAGCCTGTGCACTTGATGGAAGATGCAAGAGAAAAGGGAATATCTCTGCACGTTCTTATCCCCTTTTTTGTGGCTCCCACTCCATCACAGACAGAACAACTGCATCCTACTTGCCTCAGTCATAAGCAATGCTAACTGTGGCACATTTTGTACAGGTAACACAACAGTTTCTCCAGCTACAAGCTTTGAGATAGTTTCTGCAAGGAAAACAAAACTTAATCCCAAGATAAGCAATCACCATCTTCTTTCCAACAGCCCTCAGCCCTGTTTGTTACTTGCTTCTCCATGACTGCAGGAAAGTCTGTATTACACCAGATAGAGAAGATGATTTCCTGTTGTTCCTGTGTGACAATCTTGGTGTTACTGCTGTGCCACAATCCCAAGGGAGCTGAGTTCACAGCCAGGCACCAGAGTCTGCTCTGTGTCTTCCACCTGGCCTTTGACAAGGAGCTGCTGGGAAGGCTTCAGCTGAAAACGAGCCCTTGCTTCAGGCTAAGTTTTGTACATTTTCTGTATTGCTGCCTCAAAGACCTCCTTGCAAACCAGGACTTCCCAGGAATTCTGACACTGTCAGTGCTGCTGACAAATTATATCACTTAAAATGGAAGGGGAGGAAGGATATTTAAATAATAAGGAAAGCCCAATTGTCCTTAGCAAAACTTATTTGCATTAAATCACAATCTTGGGAATCACTGAGTACCAGTGGCTCTGCTTTCTCAGTAGAGTGTTTACTGCAGACAGGAGCCTAGGGCAACCCCAGAAAATCATACCCAGAAACATATACAAGAATAAATAACTTCTTTTTTTTGTCCCATTAGCCCTGTCCTGACACATATAAACTATCTTTTTTGCCCTTTTATACTGTCACATGTTAGTTACACTGGATCTGTTACCATCAATACCACATTTTCCATTCATGTGAGCAATCTGTGGCTCATTTCAATCTCCAAACCAGAGGTTATACCATTGGCATGGCCTCAATCACTGTCAGAGGAAGGGTTAACCCTTGGGTGGCTGTCATGGTACAAGGGACAGTGCTCTGAATATCATCTCTCCAGTCCAATGAATGCTGTTTGAAGGTGGTGTAAGCACACAACATCCCAGGCAGGATGGTTCCCTCCACAGGCAAGCAGGATAACCAACACTCTCCTGGGCAAAAGGTGTCCCACACACCCCAAAAGGTGAACACTTCCTTACCTTTAGGAGACTGGATGATTAATTACCCACCCACTGCCATGGGTAATGCTGTATGAGAAGCATCCTCGCTCCCTGACCACCCTGCAGGCCACACTGAGGTGGTTTGGGACAGCTCACATTTGGCTGTCCTCTCTGCTTCTCAAAACCCTGATTCAGGTGGGCTCCTATTAGCTGGTTTGTAAATTAAAGGTACAGGGCACTGGTCCATGTCCTCCCTTATCTGAAGCACTGACATCAGGGGACTGTCGGATCAGGGTGCATTTTCCCTTTGAGAAATACTGTGGGACTCATTTGCCTGGACTGGCAAAGGCTTTGTGTGGCCTCCCATCACAGCTTTGGGCTACTGCTCCCAAGAATTGTCTCCAAACCCAGTGAGCCTGAAAAATTCAGCCTCCAGGGGATTCTAAACTTTTACATAATCTTAACTGCATTTTGCAATTTCTCCTGTCCTTTGCAATTTCTCCAGATCTTAGTAATACACTGCTACTTGTTCTTTCCTCAAGGGAAATCAGTGAAGAGCAAAGACTAATTCCCACCTCCAGGTACTGGAACAAAACCACTCAGGCTGAGCCTTCTCTCAAGCCTTCCTCTAAGGTGGTAGCAGAAGGTACCACCATGGACAAAATTCAACAGTTTGCCCTCCAATGGTGGGGAAATCCCTGCAGGGCATTTTGATCTAACAGAGATAAACCCTGGCTCACATGTTATGTGTTTCTCAGCTTGAGGAGACTGGAGGATTAGTTATGGGCACAGAGCAACAAGCAATGCTCTGTGAGAAGCATCCTTGCTGCCTGACCACATTGCAGGCCACACTAAGCTCATTTAGGACACCTCACATCTGGCTTTCCTCTCTGGTGCTTGGGAACTCTAATTCAGGTGAGGTAGCCTTTATTTTTGAAACAAATCACCATCAAGACCTCTGATAGAGGTTTTCAATAAAAATTCTTTATTACTGTGTTTAAGAAAGGGTCTTGTAGTCTCAGCTCAACAGCCCCATGGCTTTTACTGATAGTTCCTAATGCACTAGACAGGACGCTGCTGTGTTCAGTGAAATGATGCTCTCTCTGTGTTAATACTGGAAATAAACTATGACACCACTTTGAATCACTGGGTGTCCTTAGGAGCTTAAAATGGCTCAGCACAGATTGGGAGCAGCAAAGGAGACAAGCTGCAGAGCACACCAAGAATGATCCATGTGACAAAGCAGCAAGTGTCTGAGAATGTCCTATGAAATGTTCTGCTGCTAGTACTCAGGTTTCATGGCAGCAAACTGGTTGTTCAGTGTTGTAGAACACAAAGAAAGGGTTCAAGGGGAGCAATGTCCAGGAGAAGATTCCTTCATCTTCCCCCAGATTGTTGTGCTAAGCATGATGCCATATGGTCTGGAATACCCCCTGGGTCAGCTGGGGTCAGTTTTCCTGGCTGTGTGTCCTCTCCCAAATCCTTGCACACCCCCAGCATCCTCACTGGCAGGGCAGTACAAGAAGCAGAAAAGGCCTTGATGCTGTACAAGCCCTGCTCAGCAGTAACCAAAACATCCCTGTGTTATCAACAGTGTGTTCAGCACAAATCCAAAACACAGCCCCATGCCTGCTACTGTGGAGAAAATTAACTCTACCCCAGCCAAAGCCAGCACACATGGAGACAGCACATTTCAGAGCACACGTGGAGACAGCACATTGAACATTTCAGAGAAACCAAAGCCCCTAATTAGCCACACACAAAACCTAATTATGGCATAGGATAGTTAAGAGAGATGGGAGCAAAGCTGAATTGAGGTGAGCCAGAAGGCCATGACAGGTTAGGTACAAACCCCAGAATCCAGCACAGCCTGTTTTACCCAGCTCATCCTCAGTGCATAGCTGGGATTTGTCTATGGCACAGATACTGTGGGAAAACACCAGTCTGAAACTGAAATCTGCTTTTTGCCACCTGACTGTCACAAGGCAAAACCCACAGTAGCAGGGACTGGCACAGCTTCCTCTCTTGTCCTCCACTCCCAAGTGCCACAGGAGCCACTGTGTGATGGACTGAGCAAGGGCCAGGGCAGCTTGCTGGGTCCTTGCAGTGGAAACTTCCACTGTGGGGCTCAGCTGCTCATCAAGGGAAACCACCCAGCCATTTCACCCTCACAGGTGTGGAGATGCAGCAGCCCTCCAGGTCACCATGCACAGCAGCCATTTCCAGCAAACAAAAAACCAACTGTGTGGAAAACATGAATAAAACATAGCCCATCTGAGGCAATAAAGAAAAGCCCTTATCACAAGCTGAAACAATAACACACCACTGATTCTTCAAGACATGCCCCCCAAAACAAATAAACTGTTTAAAGGGTAACTTTTTAATGGGGTATAGCTCAGAAAATATTTTTGGTACTAAAACTGGTGCCATTTTCACAGTGCCCATTTGTACTATCAGGTATCCTGACAGGATATTTTCACTTGGGTTTCTTAACTCCCTTCTGCTGCACATCCATTAGCCTTGTGAGCCAATTTCAGTCAGAGATTCCTCACCTGCTCAGAATCAGACCCATGTCAGCTTATTGCTGTGGAAGTCCTGTCAAAATGTGTCCCCTTGCCATGCAACACCAGCTTTCAGAAGTACAGTTCTGCTAACTCAAGCTGGGGTCTCCTTCTCAGGGACTCCCCACTAAACAGTCACTATTAATGACTGATTAACAATCACTGTTAATCTTGCACATCTGTAGCACTTTGGGACACCTTTACAGATGTTACACTGGAGAAGGGGGCACACTGGGCTGCCAGGGTTATAACTCTAACCCACCCAGGGCCATGTCCCAGCCACATGAAAGACACAGGACAGGTTTATATCCACACCTAGCACACAAAACAGCTGCTGAGCACCCCAAACTAACAACCTAGTTACACTTGTTGTGAGGTAGAATCAGTGTTTCATTCCTGAAGCCCTTAAAACGTGAGACAACAGATTCCCTTCCCTGAGCTGTATCTAACTCGTAGAAATCCTAAGCTGGCTCCATGGTGCTCTTGGGAAAATCAATCCAGCTAAGTGCAAAGGGCTTCCCACCAAGATGGAACATATTTCATTTTGTGAGGATGCAGTGATCTGTTCTAGGCTCAGCAGCCTAAGAATTGATTGCCAGGTACGGGTGAGAAAGAAAAGCCAACCATTTGCACAGATTCTCACCTATTTTAGTACAAGTTAATATCACAATCAGCAGCCAGAAGCAATTGCAGAATGTCAACAATGGAAGAAAATGCCTGACAGCTCTACAAGTGAGGGAAACAACAAGCACATGAAATATCTTGAACCATCTTTTCTTAACTACCAGAACTGGTTTAGACCCTCAGGAGCAGGTAGCAGCTGGCTGGCATCACTCTCTGGGACACTGGAACAAAAATAAGTCATCAGTAATGAGCACATTGCTTTGCTCCCAGCTCCCACAAGATGCATAAACACACCTAGACATCCCCAAAGCCTGCTGTCAGCACAGGTGGGCTTGTAAGAAGCCCTTTGACACAAGGGGGTTTTCTGCCCTACCTCCTCTTCCTACCAGCTGCAGCTTCCAGCTGGATTCCTCTGCACAGGCTGGTGCATGCAACAGCTTGGCAATGAGATTAATGGTCACAAGGCAACAAAACTGAGATCAGGGTAAAACCAGACCTGTCCTTGGGCAGAGAAAAGAGGAACAACTGGCTATGAAATTGAATGCCTGCACAACAGGACATGTAATTGAATTGTCAATCACCTTTCTTCAATTAAAAATTATGCAAGAGTCCAGTGTGTGATGAAGTACTACAACTGATAATCCAGTCTGTGTCCTTTAGAGGTGTTTTACCCATCTGTCTCCCAAAGGCTGTCCACATTGATGCCAGGAGGCAGTGTGCTGCTGGGATTTCATGACCAGCCTCAGTCTATAAATCATACTCAGAAAAAGCCAAATGCACAGGCTCCAGCTGACAGCAGAAGGCATTTCTGAACAACCCCACCACTCTGCTCACAGAGAGAGCAAGGTACCCACCTGCAAGGTAGGGCAGACAGATTTGAAAATCACCCACCTGCCCTTAGATTCTCCCCAGGGATCCAGCTGGGTCTCTCATCAGCCCTAATGTCTCTCACGAGAGGGCAAGGCACAACTGTTATCAGCTTTTCACCCATGTTTGATAACTCCCTGGAAAATGTTTTCCTGACTTGACTAAGGCAAGCAACAGAAACAACAGAGTGCCTCACACCTGGCAATATATCCTCTAGCATCTAGCTTTCTGATCAAGGAATTTAAATATTTATTTCATGAGTTAAAGTCAAGCTGTCAGATGAAATGTGATTACCTTATTGGAAAACAGAATGTAACTTTCCACTCAGACCCAGAAGTTGGTGCAGTTATTATTTGAGGCATTTGATTGCTTTGCTGTCTGGCCATAAATTTCTGATGCAGTTCTGCCTCAAAAACAAGCATCACAGAACAAAAACAATTAAAGGCTACAGCATGGCTGCTGTGGGTAAGGTACAAGTCTTTTCACCTTCAAATCACTTCTCAGATTGAAAAAAATCTTAAGGCTTGAACAGACCCCCTGTAGGTCAGACAGACCCTTAAATTGCACTGTTGCCTTTGGACTAAACTCAGCCAGTATGAACTGCCTAAGCCACTTTCCAGCCAGGCAGCCATTCTGGATTTCAAGACAGCAAAACAGTGGAAACCTACCCTTGCCTTTGGACAGTTATTTCCAGAGCTTAATTCCTGCTCTGAGGAACTGCCACTTTGTTTTCTCATTACAGCTGCATATTTTCCTTTCTTTCACATTTGTTACTGCATCTCTTACCCTAGTTCTGTGAATATGCTTTGCATGGAAGAAAATGGATAGTTAGCCACTCCAGGGACTCTTGAGAAAACTCAACTCAGCCTGAATTCCTCAGGTCCTCCCTAAAAAATTCACCTTTTTTAAAATCAATACTTTACTGTATTGTCCATATGCTTTGACACAGCTTTTAAAACACACACAAGTATTTCAGGCTTATTTCTCTTAATAGCTTAATCCAGTACCAAAATGCAACACAAAAAGCAATGAAAACTGACACACCTGTGTCTAATTCGCATGCAGCCATTTCTATTTTGCATTAATGACTCCCTCCACCCTGACTGCCTTTACTGTAGCACAGAACCCACAAACCCAAAAAATCATTCTATCAGCTATTTGCTTGCAGACTGCAAACAAAAAATGCTTAATTGAGGCTGCCTCTAACAAAAACTCCCAGCTGATAAGGATTCCTTAATCAACAGCCAGAACGAGATCAGTTTGTTAACTCTTATCCTATCAGCTCTGAACAGTTAATTCTTGCAAATCACAAGCACCTGTGAAGTTGGGTACCTCTTGTCCCCTGCACAATTGCTTTTTCCAACCCTACTTAGCTTCTTTGGGAGCATCTGTTCCCCTTTAAGCCACATTGACCTACACTAATGCATTCCCATCCTGTAGTTCTTTATTGAGTGAATCACATTTCTGTTTTGACATATTTTCCCTGGGAATACTGAGAGAATAGCCAGCCTATAGATGAGCCCTAAACTAATGTGGGCTCCTAGTCCAGTGATCAACTCCCATCTGTTTATCTCTTCACATCTGCCACAAAGAGGAGAAGCAGCACTTACAATACAAAGGCAAATTCCAGCTGAAAACCACACATAAAAATTCAATGTAAATCTGGAGTTGATATTTTTTCACTGTGAAATTTGCAGCAACTTTTGCAAGCAACAACAAAAAATCCTTATGATCCTGTCTTGGGTCTTCAGTTCCCCCTACAGTACAAATACACCCTCTCAGGTTGTGCATTCTGTACTAGCCCCACTGGCTGGGTGTGCATCCTGAATTCCCCAACAGCCTCCAGGGAATTCATAATCTTGCCCTCTCTGCTAATCCTCCCCTGGCTGGTAATCTTTATTCTGCATGGAGGGAAAAGGCATCTGATCAGAGAAGATGCCCTCAGGTGAGGGGAGCAGGTATTGAGCTCCATTAGCAAAACCCCACAGATCAAAGCTATTGACAAGCTGCTGGGAAAGCAGGCTTACAAAGGCAGATCTGGATTTCCAGCCCTTCAAAAAGATGACAACAGTGGAAATAGCACAGGCTGGGAGCACATTCGAGTAACAAGACATCTTGCAAACAGTATGAGAATTTGAAATTTTCTGACTACTCCTCTCTGGTTTTATCCTTTACTGAAAAGTAGAAATATATCACAACAATTATCTAATTTCAGATAATAAGCATGCTAATTCAAAGGGCACAAAGTCATAATGCTGTCTATAATGCCACGAGCTATATGGAGTCACAACAAAACGCCACATCCAACACAAATGTACAAGGCAAGGCAGTAGAAACTGGAGAAAGTGACTACTCCTCATTCCTCAGAACAAAATATTATAGCTGCTCATGGACTATGACCATGCAAAATAGTTATAAAACACTTCACATACCTTACTATTTTCCTCTAATTTTACAGTCAGTGCAGTACCTTGGGACTCTTCATACCTAGCAGAGACCAGCTAGACAGACCATGCTGGAAGAAAGAGGTTCTAGCCTCCCTGGTCCTTAAAAACCCTCTGAAACAACCAGTGCCAATTGTTACAGGAGGCTTTAATGGTGATCAGGTGTGCAATAACAGTGCCTGTTTTGAAAGCAAAGTCACAGCAGCTGGGAATTGTTTTGCACCCAGAAACAAAGCATCATACAGGCAATAGTGGGAGCATCATATACCCTGAAATATGGAAGTTACAACGATGATTGCAGCATTTGAAAGCCAACAAAAACATAATTGTGCTGGGACTCACCCAAAGCTGTGAGGTAACTGATAACACGTGTTTTCCTCAATCCTTGCCCCAAACAATCCCCTCATGCTATGCTGTGAAAATACACCAATTGCAATTGGTAACTGATCTAGTTCCAACCCTGCTGCCATGGGCAGGAACACCTGCTCCTACAACAGGCTGCTCAAAGCCCCTTCTAAGCTGGACTTGAACACTTCTAGGGATGGGACATTCACAACTTCTCTGGGCAACCTGTGCCAGTGTCTCACCACCCTCACAGTAAGGAATTTCTTCCTAATATCCAATCTAAGCCTGTTCTCTTTCAATTTAAAGCCATGAGCCCTGGGGTATCCCAGGTCTGGACACAGCATTCTGAGTGCGGTCCCACCAGAGCGGATCAGAGGGGCAGAATCCCCTCCCTCTCCCTGCTGCCCACGCTGCTCTGGATGCAGCCCAGGACACATTTGGCTTTCTGGGCTGTGGGCACAGGTTGCCAGCTCATATTGAGCTGTTTATCCATGAACACCCCCAAATTCTTATCCTCAGGGCTGCTGTCAGTGCAGTCTCTGCCCAGCCTGTGTTTGTGCTGGGGACTGCCTCAGCCCACCTGCAGGATCTTGCCCAGCCCTTGTTGAACTTGAGGTTTACAGCTCACCCAGCCCCACCTCTGAAGCCTGTCAAGGTGCTTCTGGGTGGCATCCCTTCCCAAAAAAGTCATAATTTCCAGTTTACATTGTTGCAACAAAATGAATGCTGTGCACTCATTATGAACCTAGGCTGACCCCCTGCTTTTCAGTCTAATGTTCTTAGTCTGGTAAAATCCTTTACTTTGCTTTTGGATTATCTTTTGCAATGAATAACAAAGTTAGAACAGTGACTACCCCAAAGAATAAAAACATCATTTTATAGAGAAGTCATTTATCATCTGTAAAGTGAAGTCCCTAAGCCTTAAACAAAAAAAAGGAAATGGATTTGCATGGGTGTTGTCCCCGTGACAGATTACTTACATTGTTTTCAGGTTTCTTCATAGAAAAAAAACGAAATATTTCTAGATAAATGTAGCTCATTGTACTAAGATTAAAAAAAAAAAAAATTGTTATAATACTAAGACCTTATTAATCCCAAATTCAGTCCCACATTATACTTAAAAACATATTATGTATTGTTTCGATCATCCTGAGAGGCCCTGTGGTAATTTTTACTCCCTTACTCTGAGAAAAGTTCTCTTTTTGTCATTTGAAGTTTGGGTGAAAGGAAAACCTTCTGGTAGCAGGGGACAGTTAGTTGAAGTCAAGAAGTATAAGCTCGGCCCAGCATGTGGAAACAAGCTTTGTAACCTGCTCTGAATGCAGCTAAAGGCTCACAGATCTAGAGGACAATTTATTTGCTCTCCTGTGCTCGCTACGGATGAGCGGAGTTTAATCACAGAACAAACCCGGCAATGTCCGTGCTGCTGTTCCGAGCGCGGGGGCCTCCCCGTGGGTTCTGTGCGCTTGGCTCTCCATCTAGCGGGGAGCTGCCGCCTTCGGATCCCGCCCGGAGCAGGAGCATCCCGGGCCAGCGGGGCGGAATGGGCTCGGGGGGCTTGGCGCTGCTCTGTACACACGTTTGGTAAAGAAATATCCGTGTCTGACCGGCTCTGGTCCCGGGCTGTCACCGCCGGGAGCGAAGCCCTTTCGCTGTTCCAGCGAGCCGGGGGTGCCCGCTCGGCTCCCGGCACTCAGGTGCCAGGTTCCCCCACTGGCGGGACCCCAGCTTCCCCATAGCCGTGTCCCACTCCTCTGGATCCTCAAAGAACATCTGATCTATATATTGATATATATACTATATATATATACTATATATACTATACTATATATATATATACACTATACTATACTATATATATATATATACTATACTATATATATACTATATATATACTATATATACTATACTATATTGATATATATACTATATATATACTATATATATACTGTGAAAGTATAATCACAGTATTATACTTTATTATACTTTATTATACTTTAATTAATATATATATACTTTTATTAATACAGTATTGTATAGTATATAAAGTATAATGTTATAATATACAGTATTATAATATTGTAATAATATATAATATTATAATATTATAATATTATAATTTTATATCATAATATTATAATATATAGTATTATAATATTATAATATACAGTATTATACTTTATTTTTAATTTAATGTTGGTGCAGCAACACCATTAACAGCTGGAGTTGTGCTTCCAACAAACCTGAGCAAAGGATTATACTTTCTCAGTGTGTATATATATATATATGTATAAATAGACATACTTTCACAGAGATTTACACTTTCACAGTCTGTGTGCCCGTTCCAGTGGTGGTATTTAGTCTGGGATCTTTTTGCTGTTCATCAGCTCCTGCTGAGTCTCAGGGTGACCAGTCACTCCTTGGCACGGTCACAGCCCCTTGCTGGGGGCCCCTGGCGTTCCCCCCACCCAGGGCACAGCCTGTAGCCACCAGCACTATGTGTATTCCTCATCATCACTCTGTTTTAATTGAGCATCTACTTCTGTTTTAATCAGCATTTTACTCTCAGGAAAAAGAAATAAAAAGAAAACTTTAAAGGTACTGAACCACTGCCCTTACAAGCAATAAACGTAACAGAATTAAGGCAAACAAGATTGCCATGGAGTGGTAATGATTATCAATACAAAATCATGAAGGAGTCTCGAAAGTCACTTGTTGATCAACTGGTAGATCATTTAAGAACTCATCTAATGTGAGAATGGTGGATCCAGTTTTCCTTACCTAAAACTGTTAACTGCAGAATAAGAACAGAGTAAGAGAGTGCATAGCCCCTCCCATTTATGTTCCTATTTGGGTTTTTGTGAGGAAATGTTCATTAACACTTCCATGTCAGGTTGTATATCATGTACCCGTATCTCTGGTGGCTGGACTGATAGCACTGAGCACACTTTTTCCATTGCATATATATAACATATTGGACCAGGTGTTCCAAGCCATTCCCTTTACAGGTTTCTGGGATGCCTCTAGTGTGGCCTGGGCAATGGACTACAGCAGTGGCTGCAGGTAGCTGTACTTTAATAATTAGATCTTCCCTGCTGATATGAAAATAACACTCTCTTTCCACAGCATTCCTGTTGCATGACATATCTCAAATGCTGCATGTGTCAAGGCTACAGGTTCTGTCCCTTGTGTGTTCATCCTTGCTGGAAGTGGCTCTGCTTCCCTCACCTGTCCCTGGCTCACCACAGCATTCCCAGGCTAGACCTGGCCCATGTTGAGGCCATCAGATAAATCAGTCTGTGGCCTGAAATATGCATCACCCAAGGTCATGTTGGTTTTGAGGCTTGTGTTGGCCACTTCATGTCTGTCCTTTCAGAAATGGTTCAGTAGAACTGTTTACTGCTCTCCAGAAGTCAGTCCTGGCCCACAGGGAGAAAAGGTCCACAAGACAGCTGTGAACACACACTGGTACAGCTTTTTAGGACTGGATTCTCCCTTAAGTACCAGACTGCAGACGCAAATAACCTAAATGGGAATGTACATGAATGGCATACATGGCACACCCCCATCTGCAAAGGGCATGCTCCAGGAGAAGAGCTCTGTGCAGAAGTCAGAGCACAAGCTAAAAGAAAAACAGCAGGCTCCAAACTAATAGTGACTGTGTCAGCATTTCTCTTGAAGGGAGAGAAAATTCTCAGCCAGTACCACTTCAAACAAGTTACAAGTAATTTCCCTTGGAAATTGGTGGTCAAAATACGCTTCAGCCTATTCTCACCACTTATGTCATCACTTTGCTCTTACTTTTATGATGCTGTTGTACTAAGATGTGCAGCACTTGCACAGCAAAGAACATAATTGGGTCTACACTCACCAGACAGTTTATTACTGAGTAGTAGTGTCAACACACCTCAAAAAGAGGCACTTATTCACAAACAGCAACAAGTGTAAGTATAGCAAGTGTGCATGCTGCTCATTCCTGTTTAAAGATTTTGATTTAATAGCAATTAGTTTCTGCTGTGCTTGACACCCTGAAACTTATTAATTCCTTTCTTCAGGGATGTTTGCCTCGTCAGCCGACTTGGTTTTGTTTCTCTAAGCTGTTAAGAACTGAAAAATATGATGGATCCAAGGTATGGAGCTAATATGCAACTGAGTGGATAATTGAGTGGATGGAGTTTCCAAGAGATTGGAGATAACCAAGGGTAGAAGCCTCTGAAGACCCAAATATTTGTCATGTTTCTTAAATGTGTGTACCTGGCAAAGCACAAGGATGGGTAAAGAGTGCCTGACTCCAGACTGATAAACATCAGAAGGGGCACTTTCATGCTTCATTGCTGTGCATAAGCATTTCAAGTGAGTCCTGCTTTTGACATGACACCTTGACTTGCATTTCATAAGCAAAGAAAGGAAAAAAAAAAAAGGATTTTCATTTAACATTTTCAGGAGCTGAAAATGCAATTACAAAAATCTATTTTATTTCAAGTTACTGTTTAAGAAAAATATGAAAACAAAACCAAAAAACCAAAACCACAAGTCCTTACAACACTTAAACCAAGTGGCTTATCTCAGCCTTTATTAGAATAATTACAACTAAAAGAAACATGGTGCCTCTATTTTCACAGCAGAACACGCACCATAGGAAGTAATGGGCTACAAAGCTATAGCAATACAGTGGAAAAAAAATAAAATTAAATAAACCAAACCCAAAGCTTGCTGCAGACATTACAGCTTCTTTAAAATGAAAACCACAGAGCAGAGTGCAAGGCAGAGGCAGCAAGAGCATCGAGCTAAGCTCAGAGAACTGGGAGCCTGTCACACCAAACATGGGATCAGCTAGCTGTGTCCTAAGCCATAGTGAAAGCAGAAGATGGGGAAGTGAGGACAGCGTTGTGTTTGTTTCCCAGTCCTGCTCAGCTCCCCCTGCCGGCACAGCAGGCAGGTGACAGCGGGGCACGGTCACTGAGCCATCTGTGCCTCCATGGCCTGTGCTGTCCACTCCGGGGCTGTCTGACTGATCTTCTCCAGCAGGTTGTTCACCTGGAAACACAGGGACTGAATCTGCTTGTCCCAAGTTGGCAAAGCTTCACGGGCTGAAAAGAAAAGAAAAAACAACTAATAGTCAACAAAGTAAGTCTTAGCAATTCCCTTGCCTTGTCAACTGCAACCTTTCCTTTTGCCACTGCCCTCACCTAGCTCACAGAGGAAGCCTTCCTTGCAGTGACACCAGGATCACTTCTGTACTCAAAGGCTGCAATTATTTGGCTGCCTGTTACAAGCCTAAATCTTGTGTTGAAGGAGATTGGAACTGAGAACTTCCCAGTAAACCTGTTCCTAGAAGGAGACCAATGGAATAAATTCACTCTTTCCTGTGGGTAAGGGGCAAAGCCCTCTGCAGGGAGTGGGTGAAGTATCAAGGTTGTCCTTTATGGCCAACTCTGCCACCTCCTGGCTGCAGCAGGATGAGCAAGCTCACTTCAGGCAGAAGGGATTATTAAGAAAGTTCATTTCCTTATCCTGGCAGGGACCACCTCAAAAAGCTCACTCTGAGAGGTGCTAAAAAAATAAATTATACTGTGGCTGCACTTACTCTCAAAGTGAACAATTCCATCAATCTGATCAATAAATCCATTCATGCGACCCTCAGTTATCATCTGAGAAGCGATCTTCTCTGCCTAGAACAAGGAAAGATGTCAGAAACTTAGTCCATTCTCAGAGGAGTTCCAAATTATTCACACTTAACAGTCTTATGGGTTTTTAACCAGGTCCACACACAGGGGGGAAGGAACCTACAGACAGCACTCATTAAATGATTAGACAAACTGTCAGTGGCATCTAACTCCACTGTTGCTCATTCCACATTGTGCAACTCCCACTCTCATAAGATGTGCTGGACACTTAACCTTCCTCGTAACATGGAATGTTTAATTATTCCCTAATACTTAACTAATTTTACTAATATTTATCACAGATGTTTTCTCATGCCATTCATACGCCTTGTTTAAAAAAAAAAAAAAGGTAGGCAATGGATACCTTGGCTGCAGGGATCTCTAGTAATGCTCCAAGCTCTTCAAAGGTAATGTTGTTGTAAAGTTTGCTTGCAGATAGTAAGTTGTGCTCAATAACAGCTCTGTCCAGAATACTGGAACCTTTAGGGTTAGATGAGGGAAAAAACCCCAAAACATTACTGTAAGATTGAAAGATGGGTTTATACAGTAGAGCAAATGAAAAAATGCTTTTTTTTCCTGAAGTGTTACATGTGCAGAAGGTCCAGATGCATCTTCCTTACATCCCTGTTAAGCTGTGCAGAGACAGCAGACAGAAACAAATGGATGGCACATGGCTGATTTTAAAACAGATAAACCCTTTATTTCATTTCTAGAGTAAGCAAGTGGAGCCCTTGCTATAAGACTTACTGTCTGAATTGAGGGAGTTTGACCTCCTGTGATCCTAGCCTGACAAATGGGAAGACCATTGGGGGTTTTCTTATTGTTCATTATGGCTCTTAGGGGTACAATTAACCTCTCTCTTACTCTGCTTGTGATAAATCCTTATCTGACGTCTCTCCCCTTGACTGAACAGTTTTCAACAATAAAACCCATTTGCCCCTTAACCTCGAGCTGAAGATAAACACATTATTAAATACCAGCTAACCTGCATTCTTTAAGGACAAACAGTACAGGTTATAAATAAACAACAAAGTCACCAAGGGAAGGAATGCAGCATATTGCTAGCAAGTACCTTTAACCCAGTTTTCACTTCTGCAAGTACATGGTTACTTCTTTTTCCTTAATCAACAATTATTTTTCACTAGGAAGGTTTTCCTGATTCAGAGGTATTTCATGCTTATGTATTTTTCCATTTTTATATTCTTCCAGTCTAGAAAACTGAGGCCAGTGTGTTTAGGATATCAGTTAAGTCATTACTTGACATTTTTTCTGACTGTTCAGATGTTCAGGACTTAGTGTCACGTCAGTGGAGAGGTGTGTGAGGTCCAACCCATCCCCTCACTATGTCAGGAAGCAGTTCCAATAAGTGTATCATCAGTACAGACCATTTATGGCTGCATGCCTGTCATGGGTTTCTAGGCACCCTACTCTTAACAGTGCCTGAGAATCTCAGGAGGACAGAGACTCCGTTAGAAACACTGGGAAGTTTTCAGTGAAGAGGACTGTACGTGGACATGGAAAGAAAATGTGACAAGTTATCTTCCAGACAAGTATTTCAAAACCTTAATGGCAAATCAGAAAGATGAACTATATCTAAGAAGCTTTACTATCTAACTATACATGCTGAAAAAGATTTCTTAAATGATGATATAACAGTAATAAATTCTTTTCCATGACCCTTCTTGACTGATTTGGGAGGTCTAACTCCCATGGATGAACACCTAGCATTACAAGGTTTTAGAGAAGTGCGTACCATCAGCTGTAGTCGCTTTCTGGTGAGGCATTAGCATGGCTGCAAACTCTTGCAGTTGATTTCCACGGATAATTCTGTCCAGATACATTTTCTCCAAGATCCCATAGGCTGCAAGCTGCTGGCATCTTTCATCCTTGAAGAGAGTAGCAAGCATGCGGGAACGCTGTTGTCCTAGGAAAGTCAAGAGGAATTCTCATAACTGAATTATAATTCTCATAATTCTCACCAAAACACTGAGTACTTGGAGGTAAACAGCAGGAAGTCACCTTTTTTCCCCAATGCGTGCAAATAACAGCCAACAAAGCTCTACTGAAGAAGGAATTTGGTTGTGTCCAGTTCAAAGGCAAAGACACTGAACTAATCCAACTCTGAGCTAACAGTCTGCTAACACTTAATTCTGGCATAGTGTTTACAACTTTGGATTCCTCACCAAATCTCAGTAATACAAGTAATACACAGGCTGACTTGCCCCAGGGGAAATAGTTTTTACACAGAAAGGTAAGGTGTTATTTTACCTGCTGATGCCAAAATAGTACAATGCAGTGCGTGTTTCAGTGCCTCCAGGCGCTCAGTCTCATGGACTATGCTCTTGTAGGACAGCTCATTGTACCTCTGGGCAGCCTCAATGAACTTCCTTCTGTAGTCCAGCACCCGAGCATAGCAAACCTAGAAAGGAAGCATAGCTCAGCAAAAGAAAAGCAGCAGAGGTGGCTGCAGAATACAGGTGTGTAAAAACTGCACACTGCCAAGTGATAGCTTCCATAAACATTGCTCTTCTGCTTCCTAGGGAAATGTGTGCCTTCAAAGAATTAGCTTGACTTGACAGGTCCTTGCTGAAGTATCAGGGAAATCAATTGAAAGGACATTTCCCACCACTGCTCACATGTTAAACACTGCAAATATTGAAAAGCCAAGTATTGAGCCTAAGTAACTGAAATATTGTACAGCTGATACTGCACTTGTGTGAGTTTCCCCTTCACTACTGACACTGACAGCTACCACTTAGATAGCAATTTATGTTTCAAGTATTTGCTTTTCCCTTTCAGCACGGGAACACCACCTGATATTTCTTCATTTCTTTGTGCTTTTCTAAGATTCACAGAAAATATTTACACTTTCAACCGAGTGCACACTTCAAAATGTAACATGGGATGAGGAAAAAAGGAAAGGGAAACCCAACAAACAAAAACCACCAGATGCTGAGTTACTGCTTGTGGCATATCTGCTTCTGTCACAGAATTTTAAACACCACCACCACGCTTGACCAATTCTGTTGCACTTAGTCATCACTGCTCATCACTTACTACAATGGTTTGAGAAATTTGTGTATGAACTATGTACACAGTAAGCCCACAAAAAAGCAGGAATGTCAGCAGTTAATTTACTACTTAGGACTTTAAGCTACTTTTATGTATGGAACTTCTTGAATTACTGGGGCGTGGGAGGACTACTACCGTCTCTAATATTGGATGCAATTTTTTCCCTTGCTTAGATGTATAGACAAAGGTGGAGGCAATATTTCCAACAATATTTCAGATGCTTTTTAGCCTACATTTATTTTCCATCAGTAAAGCTGGCATTTAAGGAACCATTACACACTTATCTCCAAATGGTAAGGAATGACTTGTTTAATAACTGCTGAGATGTGTCTCTCAAGCTCCCAAAACCATGCAGCTTTTCCCTTTGTTTTTCTTCCTCATGATGAAAGTTTTAATGGCACTGCATTAAAACATCTTAATGTGGAAATGTCTCCCTTTAGAAAGAGAAAGTAATAAAGCAGGTTAGACAACCTTATAATGGATTTGCAACTGTTCATTAGTTGATTCATTCTGAAGCAGGGAAGCTCGGTTGATGTAAGCTTCTGCTTGAACTGGGTCATCATCCTCCAGATACAGCCTGGCAATTTTCAGGTAGGTCTCAAGTTTATAATCTACATTGTACTGCCTGTAGAGGAAAGAAAAAAGCAAGTGCTCAGAGTTGCTCCAGAACTACCTTTGTTCTTAGCTGCTTTAACATTTGTTATGATTCTTAAGTACTTGGCATCATTTGCTTTACCCTGCTTTCTTCTTCCCTACTGCCAAATTAGTGCTTTCTGTACAGAGTAAGGAAATTTGAGATAAATGCCAATACAGAACTGGCTCCTGCAAACACCAGCTGAAATAATGCTGCCCACAAGACACAAATGTACACTCTCATAATCTGGTTTTTGTGGACTGGAAGTTTGCCACCAGTGGTGAGACACTTAAGAATCAACCTTGCAATGCAACAAATAGGTGCTAAGTAAGCAAAACCTACAGCAATTCCTTCTATGTGCACAATGAGAAAGGGGGAAGGACTGCCAGAGAAAACTAACTGCAAGGGTTCTACACCTAAAAAACCCAAACAAACCAAACTAAAACAAACCCCACCTCACAAGCACACAAAAAAAAATCCCCAACTGCATTTGTTAATATCCAAATCCAGTTACAAACTATGTCTTCATTTTAAACTGAGAAGGTGGACACGTGGAAAAACTGCAACCTTCCAATACCCTTAGAAACAATTCTGCAAAATACTATTAAAAAGACTAGTTTATCAATTAGACTAATTAATAGTGGGTAACTTCTGGTGCAGCAAACCCCAAAATTCTCACTTGCTGGTCTAGTTCAGTACAGAGAGAGCAAGTACAGCTAACACCACAGAACTGGGTGTCACATACTTTTGCCCTGTTTCCAAAGGGATCCCCACCAACACTTGTGCTGCGTTTCTCCAGTCTTCTTCTTTCTCATAGATTGATGCAAGATGTTGCCTTATTGAAGCCACCTGAAGGACAATAAAATCAACAGCAAAAGTAGCCATCATTTATAGAGCTTTTAAAAAGATGAAAGAAATCTTGCAAGAACTGGAGCACCAAGAGTCACAAGCCATTTCTTGCAGTTACATCTCATATCATGCCTGTGAGGTAGGAATGAGGTGATCTGTGATTAGATCCTCATGAGAAACTTCTGCTTTGGAGAGCAGCTGTCAGCAGGTAAAGTATCAGTGCTTACAACCTGGGTTTTTAACTGGAAGTGCGGGTAAAAAAAAAGAAATCATCTGATGTATTTGATTTAATTTATGCATAATCATGATGACATACATGCAAGCCTGTTTAGCTCAGAGTAAAAGCTGTTAAAAAAATAAAGAGAAGCAAATAAAAATCATGGCAGAAACTGCCTTGACTTTCTACTGCAATACTAGATCCTAAGGGATTTTTATATAAACAGCTTCTCTAAGAGAAGCAGATGATACTGTGCATTTGTACAACAAAACACAGAATTGAACTGAAAAAGCAGAGCAGCATATTTAGTAGTTAAGCAGAGTAACAAAAAAATATTTTTTCCTGGTAAAATTATTATGGCTAAAATAAACACACAGAGAAAATTTATTTCATTTGAAACAATGCTATTTTTCAAGGTGCATGCCCTTCACACCACCTGTCTGTTTTACTACTTGGCTAAAAGGCAATACAGTGAGTAGCAGCCTATCTCTCCAGACACCTCCAGCAGCTCAAGGATTGTTTCACTGGAACAAGCCAATTACTGGAAGCAGAGGAATTACATGTCCATCATCATGATGAAGTGACAGTCTGTAATCTTTGCACAGTCCTAAGTGCTCTCTGCATTTAGCTCAGGTTTTCCATGTACAGGACTGAAAAACTGGACTCTAAGAAGAAATATTTGTTTCGAGCAGCTTTTTGAAAGGTTTGAAATAGTCAGCAGACAAGGAGGGGAAAAACTAAAGCCAAAGCCACAAGCCAAAATCTGTCTCACCATTGATCTCTCACCTGTTCTTCAAATGAAATAACTCTGGGCTGTATCTTTTCCAAGGTGAAGTGGTAAATTTCTTTGGCTGTGCTGTCAGGGAGACTTGGAAGATGTGTACAGAAATCTGTCAGCAGCTGCCGTGAGATCACCAGACTGACATTCTCATTCACCACTGGTTCAGAGGTGCACAGAAGAAAAACACAGAATGGATGCAGTATTTTTCAGTGCCTTCACTACAGGTGATAATTTGCTTTTACATTAAATTTGAATATTTAAATTTTTTAAACTATGCAAATGAAGGGGATTTTTTTTCCTTTTTTTATAAAGGTGGGTTTTCCAATTCTTTCAGAAACTGTTTACACTAGAGGTCACCAGAGTTCTAACCCCTGTCAGATAAATGAATTTTTCACCTTGATTTATAGTTCTCAGTTGCTGAAATATCTTGGACAAAGTACCTGTTTGGGCTAAATCTCACTAAGCTTATTCTCTACTTTAAAAACATTATAGGAGATATAATTTACAGAGATGTTCCAAACACCCAGTGCAACACACACACACACACAAAACAAACAAACAAACAAAAAAACCTAACAATTTCTTGGCAATTTCACAAATGGGTGAAGAAGGAGGCTGTCAGTTTAAATACCACTTGACATCCAGTACCAACTTCAGCACTCAACAGAGACAGCTTTGTTTTCACCTTCCACTGCTGACAGGTTGGAAAGCTGTAATAACCACAAAGCTTACAAATCCATTCCCTCTTCACTTCTGAATGTGCTCATGAGGGCTCCTCTTCCTGTTGTGTCTGAGCTCCAACAGGACAAAACATATTGCATTTACACAGTCTCACATAGAACTAACAAATACACAGCCCCACTGGGCTTCACTCACTGTACAACTCACCTCTGGCCTTCACTCACTGTACACTCACCTCTGGCCTTCACTCACTGTACAACCACTTACACCACTTATGCACTTACTTGCTTCTACAAAAGCTTTGAGAGCTTCAAGCTGTTCCACACCCGACAGCTGAATGGCCTTTTCCAATATTTGACGGTACCTGTCCACAAATAGATTTTAAAAAGGTTGAAAATCACACATTTTTTCACAAAGAACTTCTGCCTCTTTGTATACTTTCTGTGTCAGAGCCCTATTTTTGCTCATATTTTCTATCCCTTGAGGTGGCAATTCTCCAGTTTGTTCCCAAGTGTCATAAACATTCACCTGGAATTGGTACCTGGCTCTTCTTAAATCCCAGGACTAGATTCTCAGATAACAGAGCTCAATTATTTTGTTATCTAAGAACATACGTGCAATTTTGGAAGTTTAAAATAATAAAATAATAATTAAATAATAATTTTAAAAAATAATCAAATGCCCAGGATAGCACATAGAAAAAGTAATGAAAACTGTATTTCTCATAGATTCAGATTAATCAAGGCAGTCAAACATTCAAAATGCCACATTCAATGTGAGTGAGAAATAGTGTTGTGATAAATATTATGTTACAGCCACTTGACAGCAACACAGGTGTACTCCATGTGTTTTCAAGTGAAAAAAAATTGCAAGTTCTCTTTTCTTGTTTCAGCAAGCCAATGAAATTTTCCTCAGTGTGTTTGACACTGATGAAGTACTACATCCACGTGGAAGCCACACTTTGAAGGGAAAATTTCCAAGGTTTCACACGAAAACCCTAAAAGTGACACCGCCCCGCTAGAACACAGGCAACTGGACAGGGAGCCAAAGAATTCCAGGCGACAGATCCGCATCTGCCTGGACTCTCTCGAGTGAAAGCCTCTGTGACACATCGCGCCACGAGAAGCTCAACCCCTAAGGGCTGCCGCCCAAAACACGCACCTAATGACAATGGCAGTAATAAAATGGCAGTAATAAAATGGCAATAATAAAATGGCAATAATAAAATGGCAATAACTGTCAACAATAACAAGAGAGTCGCTGGTACATCCATGGCAGCAGAGGAAAACAAACCCCCGGCCTCTCGCTGTAGCACACCCAGGAGCAGCAGCCGAGCCCTGAGGGGGCTGAGCAGACCTGCCCGTGAAAGAAAAAACTACACAGCCATGAGGTGAAACCTTTCTGTCTCCTTTTTATTCGAACAAACGCGGCCGCTGGGCACGACCCACCCGCGCAGCGCACGGCGCCCCCCCACCCCTCACCCCGCGGGCGGCTCGCACCCCTCGCCCCAACGAGAGGAGGCGGCGGCGGCGGCGCCCAACAACTCACTTTCCGGCCAGGTCCTTGTGGGAGCCGCTGGAGTTCATCAGCTGCGCCAGGTCCTGCCTCACCGCGCCCGCCGCCATCTTGGGAGCCACCTCCTCCCACCATGGAGCCGCGCGCGCCGGCGGGAGGGGGGGGGGGGGGGGGGGGGGGGGATGCGTGTCACGTGACAGGGAGCGCGGGCAGGCCGCGGAGTGGGGGGGGAAGCGCGGGCGGGCCGGCCCCGCGCGCGGTTTGGGAAGGTGGGGGGAGATATCCCACGGGGTTATCCCACGGGAATTACACCGCGAGTGGGATACGGCCGGGCCGCCACCGCCTCCTCCGCGGGTGGTGCCCGCGCGCGGCCCCGGAAGCGGACGGCGGGGCGGGGCGGTCCCGGAAGCGTGGGGCGCTGCGCCGGCGGTTGCCAGGGCGGCGCGGTATTATGGGATGCGGCGGGGGAATGGCGCGGGGCGCGTGATTTTGAACAAACGCGGCGGCGGGATCGGCGCGGGCGCGGCCGCCGCCGCCGCGGCCGCCGGGAGCGGCACCGGGGGGCGCCGGCACCGGCCAGAGGCATTGCTAGCGGAGGAAGGAGAAGAGCGCCCGCCCGCCCGGTGAGTGCGAGGGGCGGGAAAGCGGCGGCGAGAGGACAGGGAAGGAGGCGCGGGCACGGCTGACAGCCGCCTCCCGCCGGGAAAGAACAGGCCCGGCCTCGCCGGGCGCTCTCCCCGCGGTGGGCCGGGCTCCTGGCTGGCCCCACCGGCCTCCCTGGGATAGCGCGGACAGTCGGTCCCGGCCGCCCCTCCGCCGCGGGGGTGCCCGCCCGGCGCGTCCCGTCCCCGCCCCGCCGCTCGCTGGGGTCAGCTGCGCCTGGAGCCGTGGCGGGGCGGCGGGGTCACGGCGGCCCCGCGGCGTGGCCAGGCTCCCCCTCGGAGCGGGGTCTGCGCGGGAGCCGCCGGTGCGGAAGGAGTTGGGGTTCGCGGCTCGGGGGCGGTGCCGGGGCGGGGCGGCGGGGGCAGGTGCGGCGGGGGCGGGAGCGGCGGTGACGGGATGAAAATGGCGGATCTTTCGAAATACGGCGGCGGCCGGCGGCGCTGACGGGCCCGGGCCGCCCCCGCCAGGTGAGAGCCGGCCCCGGGGGCGCGGGGGGAGCGGCTGCGTTGGCCGCACCGCGCCGGGCTGGCGGCCGCCGGGGCTCGGCGCGCCGGGCCCGGGGCTGTCGGGGCCCGGCTGGCCGGCCCGGGGATAGCGAGTCGGGCGGCTCCGGGGCCCGGGCTGCTCGGCGGCATGCGCCGGTCGGGAAGAGCGGGTCGCTCCCGGGGAGCCGGCGGGGCACGGCCGCGGCGGTGTCAGCGGGATGCTCGCTCCGACTGTGCCCGCGGAGCGGGTGCGGTGCTTGCTCAGCTCAGCCCGTGCCAGGGCACACCTGTGGCCTGAGCGGGCGCTGCCCGGCTGGGGACAGCCCCCAGGGAATGTGTTCGCTTCTGGCCTCTGCGGTACGAGAAAAACACGGAGCTCCTGGAGAGGGTCCAGCGGAGGCCACGAAGATGATGAGGGGTTTGCAGCATCTCTTGTACGAAGAGAGACTGTGGGAGCTGGGCTTGTTTAGTCTAGAGAATAGAAGACTGCTGTCATTAATGCATATAAATATCTCAGAAATGGGTGCCAAGAGGATGGTAGCAGAGTTTTTGGTCGTGCTGAGCAACAGGATATGGATAAATGGCCATAAGCAAAAATACAAGAAGTTTCACCTCAGCTCGAGGAAGAGCTTTATGTTGAGGGTGGCAGAGCACTGGAACAGGCTGCCCTGGGAGGTTGTGGAGTCTCCCTCTCTGGAGACATTTGAACCCCACCTGACCACGGTCCTGTGTCACCTGCTCCAAGTGGCCTTGTCTTGTCAGGGAAATAGGACTGGATCATTTCCAGGGGTGCCTTTCCAACTTAACAATTCTGTGAATGTAGCCAGACCATCTTTTGGGACAGTCCCAGCTTTTCTTGTCACCATCTTGCTTTTATGAGGTATATCAGAATGTTTTAATTATTTGTGGCCTTAACTTTGAAGTAGGTAATGTACTAATTATGTAATGCTTGATATTGAGGATTTGGGTTCTGGAAAGTCCTGTGGCATTGAGAGCACATGAAACTGTCTACTGGAATATACTGTAATCAGGAGGAAAGCTCTCAGACTTAAGATGTCAGGTGAGGAAAGGATAGATACTTAAATCACCTTTCATTAGTTTCATCCTTCTGAACAGTTCCTTGAAATTTATTACAGTTACTGTAGGAAATACTGAATATAGAGAAATCATTTGAAGTGTTCTTTGCAATGTTTACATGAAACTGGCAATAGCAGGTTATTGAATCATTGAGTGTGTGGTTATCATCTTCACAATAGCTTTTGGCTTTTTGGAGGCAAGAAGAGTAGTGGGTTATCAGCTGAATGTATTTCTTCTGGCAGTGTAATCTTTTTGTAAAATAAAATGCGTTAGACTTGTCTTTCTTTTTTTCTCTTTAAATTATTATTTGTCAAGACATCCAGCTTAGATATCTGTCACTGAGCTGCATGCCTTGTACTGAGTTGCACCAACCTAGAGAGAGAGGTGTGGTTGTATTGCTCTGTAGGCCAAACCATCTTGTAGGCTGGCTTGGAGAATGTGTTTGAAAACCCAGCTCAGCCTCCATAATGGGATAAAAAAGTACTTCATGCTCGTTGTGATGGGGTAAGCTTCAGCAGTTTGTTATGCAAGGCTGCTTGTTCAGTTTACATATCAAGAACTATCTGCTGATATTTGGTTTGCTTATACTTTGATGTCCACACTAAGATCATTTGTAACTGAATGCTCTGAACAGTTCTGTCAGAATTCTTGAGAAGTTTTAAATGCTTTCAGGTGAAGTAGCTGCTAACCACAGGTGCATAAGAAGAGTGATGTCAGAATTCAACCTTAGAGATGTTGTTATCTCATATGCTACAGTCTCTTTCATTTTAGATTTGGAAAAACTATCAGACCCCCCTCAGGTTATTTTCCCTTACACTTGTTTGAAAAATGTTTTCAGGGGGAACTAAGGTAGATTGGGGGGGTTATGTTTGTGTTTTGGTTTCTGCTTCAGCAACAAAGTGTGGTTCCTTATCTGTCACTTGGTGTGACTGTGCTTTTGTTCTCTATAGGTGCTGTAGAGGTAGTGCTCACCTGCTGTGAGAAGCACATCCTGATGTCCTGCAGAGGTTGTGCACCACAGCAGTGCCAGGGTGTGGTGGGCACCTTCATAGCAAGTACCTAGGAGATAAACTCAGGATTCTTCAGGTTTTTAATTATTATTCGTAGTTTCAAGAGCTTCCAAAGAGAAATGGAAAATGTTTCTTGAATTCTTGTTTCGAAGGTTTGTATTTTGCCAGGCCTTATATTTGAATAGCTTGGTTTCCTCAGTTGCTCAGAAAGCTGATAAGCAGCATGTGGCTTTCAGTACATGCTAGGCTGTGACTAGGCTTGCTCACCTGACAACATTAGAAGTCTGGAAAAGAATGTTCTTGTACAAGAAAGAGGGAGACTAACAGAATAATCCCTTGATTAGTCATGAGGTGCAAAGCTACATGAAGTGAGAGATTCCCATGTTCTAGATCTGGATGTAGGTTGGTAGTTCCTTAATTTGGGCATCACTCCCCTTCAGAAGCATCCTTCTGCTATTGGATGTGTTGCTGCCCTCATGAGGGATATGCCCTTAGTGTTGGGCTCTGCTTTGATCTGTTGTGTGAGTTCCTGGTACATACTGAATCCCCATCTCTAGGGAGTGACTGTTTTGGGGTTTCTGTTCCTTTGGAGTAAGAGCAGTTTCTGGTACAGACTCAAGCAGTCTTCCTTGGGTGAAACTATTGTTCCTGTGAAAAGTCTTTCAGGTGTGATCCCTTGGTGCTGCTCTGGTGCTCATAGACTTTGAACAGAGCTGTCTCAGCACGCTGACTCACCAGAATTTGTTTACTACTTTGTGGATTAGTTTTCTTCCTGGGTTGGACACCAGTGTCAGTGGCATGGAGAAAATGGTTTGTGACAACCTACAGTTGGTTTTGGATGGCTTTGCTCCTGCCTGGCTCATTCATCTGGGCTGCCCTTGCAGTTACACAGACGTTTGCCAGCACAAGGAGGGAAACTGGATGGAAGCAAAAAGGCAGATGCCAAAGGTGGACAGGAGACCTTTAGCAGTAGTTCTGGATTAATACACACAGGGAATTGAAATATAGGGAAAGTAATGCTGCTGCTCATGTACAGAGAGTCACAAATGCTGCTGTTTGAAATAAGCATGCAATAAAAGTATTGCTAGGATATTGCTCACACTAAATCCTAGGAAGTTGTAGCAAGTGCTTGTTTCATTAGTGTATAAATCAGTTCATTGACATGTAAGGTTTTTTAGCTTTTGCTTTTCCTTTTAAAATTATAATGGAAGCATACGTTACTCAGAACTTGCCAAGGGAAGAAGAATCTCTTAGTAACTGGTATGTGGACAAGTTGGTTTGTTGGGTTTTTTCTCTGTCCAGTCTTAAAAAGAAATCAGCTAGCACCTCTATAGTAACCATGGCAGTAAAAACATGAACTTAAGCCATCTTCCCATGGAAAAAAAAATGGAACAAACCCAGAACCCTCAACTGTGTAATATAAAATTCTCATGTACATATCACTTGAGAAGTGTCAGTTTAAACACGTAGGAGTTGCTAATTTGTGTACCTTGCCCATTCTTCTGATCTGCTGCACACAGTTGTTTGTGTGGTGTCTCAGGCAGCGAGCAGTCACTTAGCAGAAAGTAGAGTAAGGGGAAGGGAATGGTGTGCGTTGGTTGAGGGAATTGTGGTTGCCTTGGGAACTCTTTTGTGACTATAGATGGTTAATTTGTGGTAGAAGAACACCTGGTATTTTCTTAAGTATTCCTTGTAACTGTTGGAAAAAAGACTGGATACTTACTCTGATTATGTATTCAGCATTTGATAAGGAGTGAGGTTGAGGTTTTTCCTTGCCATGGTTTGCCATTGGTATTGTATTTGGTCAGCCTAGAGCCATGATCCTCTGGGAAGCATGCAGACAAACTGCCTCCATGACTTGTCTTATGTGGAGATTGGGAAAGAGAATGGAAATTATTTTGTCTGTGTTCCACATACCTATTTTGTTACTGTGTTAAAGCTATTTGCTTTCACTCTGCTATTACATATGCAAACATGGTGAGTTTGCAGTCTTAGATGATTAATTTTTCCACTTACCCTTGTTAATCATAGCTTCCTCATGAATTCATCTTTTTCTGGTTTCATGACACGCATTTTGTTAAAGCATCTCTCGCTCAGTAAGCTTAAACAAAAGCCTCTCTGTTGAACAAACACAGTGCTGAGTGATTTTATAATTCTTTGCTTTATGACAAAACAAACTTTTCAGTTTTAGAGATAAAACATAGAGTGTCAGAGAGTAAGAAAATGGGGAATGCCTAAAATGAATGACACTATTTTCCCTATTATTGGAAAAAATAGCAAAATTGAAGAACAGCATTTAATTAGGAGAAATGTAGTACAGCAAGATCACCTACATGCAGTTGTGCTCTTTCATTTACCAGCAGAGCAGGGTGAGTCTTGATTAGACATATACTTCTGTGGAGGCTTTTCTAACAAATGAATGAAAGCATATCTGGTGTCAATAGTTTCTTAAGAACTGCATTTCCTATTTTTTTTGTGTTGTTCTTTGTGAATTTCAGTTGCCTAGAATAGTTAATGTGCTTGTTTGTATTTGTCAAAAAGGGATGAGAGGACACAGCAAATAAGGAGATTACCTAGCCTGTTCTTTAGTTTGTTTTGCTTATAAAATGACCCAATAAAAGGATTTGTTTCTCTAAGATTTATTTGTTTTCCCCTTGAAATCAACTTAGGCAAACAAGTAACCTTCACTTTCTAAAGTGTGACTTGATTCAACTTTGCATAGGTAGGTGTTCTAAATCCTTTGCACTAGTAAGCAGTCAAGAATCTCTGGGAACTATAAACCTTGTGCTGTTATGCACTGATCTTTCCTTAAAATAAGTTTTCTCTTTGCTGGGAGAATGCCTGGACTGTTAAATGACCAGTGGGTGTTTTTCCATTTGCAGAGATTAGTTTTGGTGCCAGTGCTGTGAACTGGCTACACTGCAATGACCAGCAAGGCTGTAGTCAGTTTTGCACTCAATGATATTGGCAAAGTTTGTCACTCCTGTTTCTTGTGGACAAAACAAAAAAGTGCATTTCCCCGGGAGAGAAGCTGAAAATAGGCAAGAGAGAGGCTACTTGTGAGTTTTTACCATCACTACTGGAACGACTGGGAAAAATAAGAGTTCATTCTTTGTTGAACAGGAAGGTGAGTTTTGCTGTTATGTCAGCAAAAAGAAATAGGTTGAATAAAAGATTTTGACAAGTTGGATGTCCTGGATTCTTAACAAAAATTCTTTATGACATTGATAAATGCAGCTGTTATAGAATTTGGCCGAAAGACATCCCATAGTTGTTTTCAACTTCTGTTTCTGTTGCTGGCTTGGTTTCAGTGGACTTTACAGTTTGACACAAAGCTGTTAGGGTGTGTGTCCTGAGCTGGATTGTGGGAGAATTTACAGAGTGACAGCCTCTGGTTCAGGTGTGTCCAGCTCTTTGTGGGTGTGTGGTGCTGTTCACTGTGCAGTGATGAACTAGGGCAGCTGAGTCACACAGAGAACCTGCCAGGCTGCAGGTCAGCTCCAGTGTCCTGTCATATGTTAATCACTGTTCATCTCCAGTCCTCAAAATTATGAACTGACAAAAGCTGTCAAAAAAAAAAAAAGGCAAAAGCTTCTTTTTGTATACACAAATTGGTTTTAGATATAATAAAGAGATCTTGCTGAATAAAAAAAAGCCAAGCAACTTTTTCCATGGAAAAAATACAGTTATGGCTTTGCATACTGTTGTTCCTTCACTTAGGAATTCTGAGAAGGAGATGAACATTCCGGATCTGTATCAACTCAGACAGTGTAGTGGTGACTTGTCCAACAAGTGGCTGAGCGTGTCTGGCATGAAAATCAAATTTGGAAGGGTATCCTGTAAGGACAGATTTGGGGCTTTTCTCAAGGTCTGCTGCTTGTTTAGGTTGGGTATTAGGAAAGGGTTCCTCCCCCAGAGAGTGATGGGGCACTGGAATAGACTTCCCAGTGAGCAGCATGGAGAGTGCATCCAAAGAACTCTTCTTCCTAACTGGCCTTGGCATGTTGTGTGGAATAAAGCTTCTCCAGGGATAGAGTGAGATACAGTGTTGAAATCTTGCCGTGCCACTTTCAGCATATTGAAACCAAGGCTGTAAGAGATACAGTGTAGTCCTAGTCACTGAAATGTTTCTTTCTGCCTAGTCCTGTCTGTAAGTTTTTGGGGGTTGTTGAAGTGCTTATCCAAAGCTGTTGGTTTTCTTAGCTGCAGCTAATGAAACTTATGAGTTTGTGTTTCAGAAGCTCTTCAACTTGTTATGTTACAACACGTGAGACTTCAGAGATCTGAGCAGCCTGCATTTGAAGTGACCCACGTGGTAATGGAGCAGGGATGAAGATGTCACAGAAATTCCTGTTTCTCCTGTTGAATTGATCTCAACTCAAAATCTTAATGTGGAATTTAATTCCACAAAGGTCAGTCAGCTATTGCACAGTTGTAGTTCTTTAAGTAAGTTTTCCCAAAAGGAATAAAGAGGTGCTTTATCTAGAGACTGAAGTGGGAAGGAGGTGTTAATAGTGGTTTTTTTGAACGAGGGGATCTGAATTCGGTCCTGGTTTCCTGCAGGTGAGCTATTTATCTTCAGCTCAGCCCTTCTGCAAATGAATATATTCTTGTGGAGTGTTGACATGTTTAAAGCTGGTAGAACTGCTGAGATTGCAGCTAGAAGCATGTTTTCCTGCAAATCACTGCAAAGTAACTGTTCAGGCTATCTGTATTTTTGTTTTAATGCTCTACTTGAGTCAAAAAATGAAGAAAGCCACCCTAGATAAGTTTAAAAAGCAGTAGTGGCCATAGCAGCTTTCACTGCTGTTCATATCTTGACAGCACTACCTTTAAAGCATGGCACTTTTTTATCTTAAGGCTTTCCTCTGGTTTTCATCTCTGTGGTGTTCTAACTTTGAAAAGGATTGTGATTGCATAAGACACATAAGGAATTGAGCTTTTAGGACAGAATTTTCTGTGCCATTTTAGCATATTTTTTTGAAATTAAATACTTCACTGACATCGGTGTCATGTGGGGGAGGGGTGTTTCAGTTAGAATGGACTTCAGGTATTGTACCTAACTGGGCAGTGCTAGTGTAGTGTAGGTGAGATGCACTTGGACCATCATTGTGCTTCCCAGCCAGAAGTCTCAGTAAATCTGGTAGTTTACGATTCTGTTGTGATGAACTCTTGTTCATAAATACAGCTCTGAAATGTACTCTTGCTGAAATTGCTGGCAGCAGGCCAGATCTTGAGGGTGTGCAATGTGATAACACCTGCTAAAAGTCTGTGGGGAACTCGATATCAAGCCTATGGTGGTAGTTTTCGCACTTGTTGTTTAGAGTGTTCTTGGTGTGATATTGCTGTGTCTTCTGAATTCTTCTGTAGCCTCACATTCAGGGGGTGTCTGGAGTTTAGAAAGCAAGACCTTTATTTCAAGCTGTATATAGAAGACAAAAATCTGCTTTTTTTTGGGCCTAGTGATAAGTACTCCTCGCATTTCAGGTTTGCTTGGTTTTTGGTTTATTATCAGTCAAGCTAAGTTCACTACATGTTTATTCAATGTAACTTTAGATTCATAATGCCTTACTATTGACCTACTAAACATGGCAAAAAATGAAATTGCTTGAAGTTATTTTAAGGTTTTCTACTTTTAATCTCACCCCAAAGTTTGTATGGAACATAAGATTAGAAGCACTTGATTAAATGTAAAGGGCCCTAGAATCCACAAACCCAGAATTTGGATTGTTCACTGTAGTGAACACCTTGAGAACGTATTTAGTGGTCGTAGCACCTGTGCAGTTCTGTGTTTCAGCTTTTGTGCTATGGCATGTTTTGAAGATGACTAAAACTGCCATGCAAACCAAGGGAAAGGTGAAGGGGAATGTTCTTATTTCTAGTTTCTATTTTATTTTTAGTTTGCCTAAAGATCTGCTTGAAAGTAGAACATTGTTTCCCATTACAGAAGGCAATCTGAACTGCTTTGAAGTATTCTGCTGCATGGAATGTTATTTCCAGTACTTTCCTGGAAAGTTGCTTGAGTGAGGTGTGTGGTAAACAAGCAGCAAGTGTTTAAGACTTTAACTAATGACTCTGAGTGAGTGCTTGGGGTTTTGTTGTGTTTTGTTCAGTAATACTGCTCAGTACCTCTCAACAGCTGGAATGTTCTTCCTTAATAATCTTCTTTTGTAATAGGTAGTACCTTTGGGCAATGTAGTATTTCCTTGTGATGGAAAGGGAGTTGTCCAATCCAGAACTAGATATCCCAGTGTTTTAAAAAGCTAGTTTTCTAGGAAGCAATGCACTCACTTGTACATGTAACACAATTCAACCATTTGCAATTTGTATGACATGCTGCTTTTATTGAAAACTTAGTTAAAGCTTTTGTCCTTTTTCTTTTCACTTTCCATTTTGCCTGAAAGGCTCTGACTCATGGGGATTTTTGGTTATGTACTCTTTCTAAGGTCCTTGGTAGTTTAATTGTAAAAATTGCTTTTGTACTTGGTGTATAATTGAATTTCTGTGGTAGCATGCTGAGATTCCTTCTATGTGAGAAATAGTTTTGATGTGAAGAAAACAGCTATAGGTCACAAAATAGCTGAGTCTTAAAGTATATTTGTAGCAGCTGTTGTGGTGAAGGAAGAAGATGCAGTTGTGTAAAACTTGTCTGTTTTGAAGACAGTAAGACATGAATATTTTTGAAAACCTTTTTTTTTTCTTTACAGCATGTCTGCAAAGAACATTATCTTTTTCTTCCTCTGTGTATTGGGTTTTTTGGGCAGGACTGGGTGCTCATTTTGTTTTAAGTGTCCTTGTCGATATTTTGTAGTATTATCTGTTAATTATAGCAGCATGGAGAGCTTAGTAACTGTTCCATGGTTGAATAATTGCAACATGCTTTTATTCCGCTCCATCCCAAAAGCTGGAAGATTAGGAAGAGGAAGAAGAGTGGGTGAATGAATTGCTACTGCAATACAGTGTTTCCACTGGATTGTACTTAAATTGTTGCAGCTTCCGGCTGCTCACAGAATCAGGGAATGGTTGGGGTTGGGAGGGACCTCTGGAGATCATTTAGTCTAAGAGAACCTAGGGCAGGCTGCATGTTTGTGTCTAGGTGCGTTTCTGCAGAAAAGGGCACTCTGCAGCCTCCCAGTGCTGCACCTCTAGATAGTGACCCCACTATTCCTGACTCACCCAGGACACCATTGGCCTTCTTGACCAGAGGGGCACACTCTGCTGGCTTGCATGGAACTTCTCCCCTGGAACTCCTGGGTCTTCCTCCGCAGAGCTGCTTTCCAGCAGGTCAGCCCCCAGCCTCTACTGGTGTGTGGGATTATTCCTCACCAGGTGTAGGACCCTGCACTTACTCTTGATGAATTTCATTAGGTTCCCCTCTGTCCAAGTCTCACTGAATTGTAGCACAACCTCTTGGTGTATTAGCCACACCTCCCAGTTTTGAATCATCCACAAACTTGCTGAGGATGCACTCTGTCCCTTCATCCAGATCATTTAACAAGTTCAGCAGGAGCAGGCCCAGTACTGACCCCTTGGAGAACACTGCTGGCTACACACCTCCAACCAGAGACTGCTCCAGATCACAGCCCTTGGCTTCCCTCTTCTGACACCTTTAGTTTAAAACCCTCCTCACCATCCAGACAAGCCTTTGAATGAAGATCTCTTTCTTTTCTCTGTCAGATGGACCCCCAGTCCCTCACAGACCAGGTTTCTGAAGTGTCTCCCATGGTCTGAGCTCCCAAACCCCTGCTGGTGGTAGAGGGGGTACCCGGGGCTGCCTTAGCTCCAGCATCTTCCCTGCTGTGATGGGTGTTTCCTCTTCAGTCTGCAGAGCAGTGAAGCAGTTTGGCAGGGGCACCTCAGCCTCTGGGAGAAGTCTCTTCCTCCTGCCAGTCCTTGCTGTTGGAAGCCTCCATTCTTCAGCATTATTTCCCCTGTCCCTTCTGGGTGTGATGGTGGGGGAGTTTTTGGCTCTTTGGCTGTGGGCTGTGCTTGGAACCAGCCATCCAACCTCTTTCCTACCACCTGCTGCAGGAGATCCAACACCTGGGCACACCTTTTGCAGATAGGTCTGCTACCTGTCCCTGCCCTGGCAGAAAGGGCTGGGCACTGGCACTTGAGGGCTGGGCATTTCAAATTGCTTAATCTCTAAGTATTAAGGTCCCAAAAAATCGGATTTCTTCAGCTCAGCAGCCTTCAGGAGTTTAAATATCTGCCAGGATTGGAGAGAGCAGATAAGCAGAAGCTGAAAAATTTGAAAAGCAACTAAAATGTGGTTGGCAGCATGTCATGCTTCTCACTTATATCATCAAGGATCCCTTCTGTATTTTCCTTTTCCTCATGTTCTTGCCTTAGTGCTAATGAATGGACTTAGGAACGAAATATATTGTGTTTTTAAACCTTTGCTAGTTAAGGTTTAAATAGGCCAATTTTATGAATGTAACCATGTAATGTGGGATTTTTGAGTTTTAATATCTTCATATGTGAGCCATAGCCTGCTGGAGGTCCTCTGCTGCACCTTGATTGGAAAAAGAAGAGATGGTGTTGGCACATGTTTTCATTAGAATCCACTGTACTTGCAGTGAACAATTATTTGTTAGGTTGTCCACTCTTACTTTTCTGCCATTCATCTGACTCAGGTTTTCAGCCTCATTTTCCCCTTTCTTGAGGGCATTGTTCAAGAATGTTCTTTGTTCATACTTCATTGTTCTTCTTCATACTTCTGTTCTAAGGGGTTTTGCATGGGTTTAGCTCAGAAATTACAAATATTTTCTCTTGCTGGCTCTTAAGGGTGCTACTCTCAAGTGTATCTGTCCCAGCTTTAAAGAAGTGCTAACAGATACTGCTGTATCTGGCAATGATACTTAGTTTCACTTAGCATTTTCCTACTGGTCCCAAGAGAATCCCTGCTGCTTCAGGGGTACATTAGATGTATCGCATTTATGAGGCTTTTGATTTTGGGTGCTGTGGGTTTGTTTTGTACTTCAAGAGGTGTTCATTTAAAAGCTTTTACTGATTTGGTTTCCTTATTTTCTGGTGAAAGTGACACTTGGGAATTTGGTTGAAAAATGAGCATTGCCAGGTCTGGCCAGTGTTCCTAGATCTGTCAGGTTATACCAGAGTGCTCCCATGGCTGAACATCACCAGGCCAGCAGCCACAAGTGGTGATGAGTGCCTTGGCCCTCTGCTCTGTTGTCATGGCCTTGCTAACGTGCATCACCTTCCCAGGAGTTGGTGTAAAGCTGGTCTCAGCAGCCTTGTTTCTGAATAATCTGAATTTATAAGCGTGTGTTTTGCTTGCAGTACATACATAGCCTTGCTGGTGGTTTTGTAACCTGTCACCCAACTCAAACTGCTCATGGTTGCAGGCAGGAAGGTTGACTGTTCTTAGTGAAATGGAGATGTTTCTGCATGTAATAAAATGCAGTTATTGTAAAGTACAAGACATTTTTATGTCTTGCATTTTATTTACTTCTTTGTAGATCACTGTGCTTAATTATATTGATGTTTTAATTTTCCCTGTTTAGTGTGGCTGTTCTGGTATTTTATCAACAAAGGTGTTGATATGATTGATCTCAATACTTTTAACAGAGTTTCTTAGAGATTTTGCTGTGACATGCTAGTGATGGAGAAAAAAGATCAAAATTCACAGATGCCTGTCAAACACCATTCTGTATTTTTGCCTACAATCCTGATCTTCTTTATCCTCTTCCTTACAAATCCTCTTTATCCTTTACACCATCATATATATATATTTCTTCCTGAATATCAAGAACAGCAATCTGTTTTATGAGTAAGATGATCACAGGTGGTTTGTTCAAGCTGAGAGTTTGTTCCTCTCCTTCTCCTTACTGTTCCTCTGCCTTCTCCTTACTTTTCAGAGTTGCTGGTCCAGGACTTTGCTGACAGTATGCTTTAGTCTCTAACTTTTTTGTAAGGTGTTTGGCTAGTTGGGTATTCTGAGCTAGCTGTGTTTACAAATCTTCATTATATGAATTTTTCAGTGAACTTTTATTTAATTGTATGGCCTTTTTTTTTTTTTGCTAAAATTATCTGTTTAGTAATCTGAACCTAGTATATTTCCTGGGTTTCCTAGTCTGAAGCTTAAACGCTTGCTTAGTCTAGATTGTTTTTTTCCTTCAGGCTTTGAGAAAACACATAGCGATGCATGTTTTCAAGGGGTTGTAGTTAGAGCTTGTGTATTATTCAGTATTCAAAACATAGCTGCTGAAGTGAAGGAAACTTTCAAGGGTTTAAATAGTTAAAACTATTTGCTACCCTTTCTTGACAATCTCAAGGCTGTTAGGATCTTAAAAGAGGTTGGCACGTTTTTACTGTTGGTAATCGCTTTAGTAGGGGAGCTGGAAAAAGGGAAACTGTATAAAAGCATTAGTAAAAAATAAACAGCTGAACTGTTGAGAAATCCTGGCTAGATACCAAGAAATAAAAATCTGCAGGGATGTTGAAGTTGCCTGACAGCAGCCTCTCCTATAGCCAGGATGAAATTTTCAATGTTGCCTATCAAGTATCTATTCCAGTCATGTCCAACCTGCAGTAAAGAAATGGAGCCAGTGGGTTGTGTTATGGTTCTTCTTTGCTGTTGTTGAGCACACTAGCCTGAATACAATAATGGAAGCTAAGTTTAAAATTACCTGATAATTGCAAAATCTTCCTATGTGATTGTCATAAGTTGTTCATACAGTAACTGTGAGTAATGTGTCTTTCCTTTTCACTTCTCAGTTTCTGATTCCAGACTAGATGTAATGTATTTCTTTTTCTTCTGACTTGCAGTGGTTCGTTTGGACTCAAAATGCTGTTTAAAAGCCTGACTCCATGTATTTTAATATAATTATGCTTTCAGCTAGATATAGGTATTTAATAAGCACTTACCACTTTGTAACATAACCAAATGGTAAGGATAAAGAATGCACGTAACTGATGAACTATAAAACTACTTAGATTATATTTAAGTATTTTATGATCATACTGTTAAAAGATGCTAAGAATGACCTTTCTTCTTGGGAAAAACATGTACAAATGGAAACCAAAAGCAAATTATTTAAAACTACTTATAATTACAGAGTGAGGTGGTTTTCCCACTGTCTGATTTAGATTATTCTCTCCTTTTCAAACTTGGAGGCAATCATTAATGGATTGTGCTTGACTATTGGAGTCTTAACTTCTGGAGCCAAGCCCGATGTGCATATCAGTATAGAACAGGATGATGCTTTGGTTTGAGGTTTATTGTTTTTTGTGTCTGAAATAGTTTGAAGTTTTACTATCTGAGCCACAAGCCTTTGCAAGTTGCTGAGGTGACAGTCAAGTGACACAGCTCAGAAGACCTAGTGACCTTAACATATGCTGTCTTCACAAACAGTCTACTTGTGAGTAATCATCTATGCAGTTAACCTATTTGACTTTAAGGCAGCTATATGATACTATTGCTAATGTGTCCCTCAGAGTTGGCTGTTTTGTCTAGGGCTGCTTACCAGGGCTGGCATCACTGTGCAGGCATTACTGGGGGACAAATGCTTTCCACAGGAGGTATTTCTGGCAGTGACATCAGATAACTTTGTATCTTTAAATGCCTGCCAGTAAGTGAGCCGTGAGTTTGACTGTCAGTGCAGTTCTTTCAGAGCTCAGGCTTCTTGAGTGTCAGGGCAGCTTGGTCTGGCTGGCACTCTGAGGTGAGGGGGGTCAGTGGCACCCTTGGCAATCAGGGGGGCTGGGACTGCTCCAGCATGGTCTCTGGAGCTTGGCATGGAAACTGTGTAATTCTAGCAGGGCTTTTTCCCCCAGTCCTTCCACTTGTGGGTGAAATGCAGCTGTTCTGTAGTTAGCTGCTCTACAAAACGGGCCCACAACAACTCCAGAGGAATTAATGTCACCCCTGCATTTGGTCAATGTTTTCACTGGCACGCTTCCTCATGAATTAGTATTAAAACTCAACTCTGCTTTCCCTAGCAAGTAGGAAACAGAATTTGCAAGGGTTTTATCCCCTTGAGCTTATAATTAGTACTCAGGAGCATGTAGGCCGACCCACATGGTATGTTCACCCATCCGAGGCCCAAGTGTGCTCCTGGGGTCAGCAAGTGCAGAAAATGCCTTATGGAGCTGATCTGTTTTCAGACTCTTCACACTGATACAGCTTCAGGGGAATGGTCCAGTGTGGCCATTTCCAGCAATGTCTGTAAGGTTTCTCAGCGGGAAATAACTCGGGCTTTGCATCTCACTGCAGGGGTTTGTTTAATATATAATTTGGGTGCTCTTAAAAATTCCTTTTATTTTTCATATGGTGTGTTATTTGTTTTGTGTTTAGAACACCTTTCAAATCAATGATGAATTTGTGTGTTATATTTTCTGGTGAGTATTGAAGTAAAAAAATTACTGAGCTCTTTTCAAAGCCAGCATCAAGGGATTATCTCTTCATCTTGTGAGTGGCAGGGCTTTGGCTTGATCCTGTGATAGGTGGCTGTTGATTGACCTTTTGGGGTTGTTTAAGTCCATCACTAAACAGTCATTTGTTTTTCTGAGATTTCCAAAATAAGAATTTGGCAAGAATGTTACGTCTGGTATGGATAACAAGTGTCTTGAGCAAGATAACCTGGTAATCAATGTTGGCATGTGTGAAAATCTGTTTCATCTACAAATCTGCATCATGATCTATTAGATTTTTTTAAGCTGTTTAACTCTTGCTTTATACTTCAGTGAGTTTAGATGTCTGTGCCCATATTTTCAGAGGGGAAACACTGCTTCTTTGTGTACTGTGGTGTGAAGAGTGGACTGGCAATGCCTTTATTTTACTTCACCGAATGATATAGTAAAGGTTTCATATAAGTTATTACAGAGACTAAATTCAGCTTGGTGTGTTACATTTTGATGACAAGTTTTTTTTTCCATCATAACCCTCCTGTGCATGCACAATACTTTCAGTCAGAAAAAATTTGACTGCATTTTCTTCTTTGATAATATTATTCATAAAACTTGGAAAATATGTGTTTTCTGGAAGCCAATAACTTTTTTAAATATTGCAGTACCTGCTCCGGCCATTGCTGCCACAGCTTCTAAAATGGAGGTGGTTTCAGCAGAAGTGAACAGCTTGCTCCCTGAGGAAATCATGGACACCGGCATAACTCTGGTGGAGGACGACAGCATCGAGGCTGTTATCGTGTCGTCACCCATGGGAGGAGAGTCCATTCCCATGGAAACAGAACTGGAAGAAATAGTGAACATAAGCACCACCAGCGACTCCTCAGCCACGACCACAGCCACAGTCACCACGGAATCGGTTCCTGCACCCAGCAGCCACTCGGGAGATGCAGCACTGACCACCACAACAACCCCAAGCCCTGATGTGAATGCAGCTGTAAAGCCTGCCTTTCCAGGTGGCCTCCATAAACTTGGTGCTCAGACCCCTGTCACTATCTCAGCTAATCAGATTATTCTGAACAAGGCCACTGATATTAAAATAGGCAGTCAGAGTATTAAGCCGGACGGGCAAAAGCTGATTGTAACAACTTTGGGCAAGTCCGGCCAGCCTATTGTTTTAGCATTACCCCACAGCCAGCTCCCGCAGTCACAGAAGGCCGTGTCCCAAGCCCAGGCTGGAGACTCCAAGGTACAAGGCCAGCAGATCAAAGTTGTCATTGGAGGTCGGTCGGAAGTGAAACCTGTTGTGGGTGTCTCAGCTTTGACGCAGGGGAGTCAGCTGATAAACACTGCGGCCCAGCCCTCTGTCTTGCAGTCCCAGCAAGTAAAAACAGTACAGGTAAAATGAGTTATGCTGATGAAACATCTTCAAACCAGTTCTGTTGCTGCAGTTGTTGTCTGTTTCCTGCACTGATTGACACACTATTGCTTTCAACCTTTGCATTCTTTGTATTTAAAAAATACAATGCTGCTCTTAGCCCATGCTTTCATCTGTGGATGCGTTTGCCATTTTATGCTGTTTGCCTCTAGCTACTGTCTAGAAACATAGGGTTTGCCTCAGAGAAAGTGAACTATTCAGTAGATTGAAGATAATTTTCTCATTGTTTTAATTTTATAAAAATAAATTCTACATACTTTCAGGAAGTCTGAATTCAACTTTATATGCCTGTTGTTGTTTATTCAAAGTATACACTCCTTTATGGAAGAGTAGCTTCTGCCTATTACATTCAGTTTGTTTAAATAAATTCTCTGAAAAAACTTCTAGCATCTGAAAAAGAACAGAAGGGTGTATCTTGTCTGCCTCAAATCTAGTTATCTAAAGCTGAACATTCAAGGTTTTGTTCCCAGTCTCTGGCATGGATCTTGAGATATTTGAAACCACAGAGAATCTGCTTGGATCTGAAAATGTGTTGAAAAGACTTGGGTTATGACCCAAAGGGTCTGATTCTCATCTGTTATGTGGCAGAACTAAATGTGAGTGACTTCCTTCTTCCTTTCTGCAGTGAGGCAGAAATAAGACTTCTTAAAGTGAAGGACAAGTAGAGCTCAATGCAGGGGATGATGGAAAAATATTTATTTTACTGTCTAAATAAAATGAGAAATTAAACTCTTAAGTATGCTATTAAAATAATCGGCTGCACATAAAAATGACAAAGTTTAAAGAACTTTATTAGCCAAATGTTCCTTGATTAGTGTTTCATGGCAGGTGAATAAGATCAATTCTGAATATTTTCTTTAAACTTGCAGATGATTCCTTCACCAATTTCTACTTCTTTTTGTTGCTACATCATACCTGGAAACATATTTAATAATGACCATTTGAAACATTAATGATTGTCACTACAGTTTTCAAGAAAGTCTCTGCTCTTTAGTCATCATAGAAACATTTAAGAGTGGATCAGTTCCTGTTATTTGGCTTCATTATTCACTGCCAAGTGACAGGTACAGGAAACTGGGGAGAACAACTTAGCTGTGATGTGGTTTTTCCTTGCATGAGATGATTTGTGCTGTCAGTGACTGAAATCAGTGGCTTGGCCATCGAGCCCTTCAATTTGCCATTGGGAATTCTTACACATTCCTTAGCAGAAGCTCTTGCTAATGGACTTGCATCTGTTTTTAAATCTAGTTAATTGCAGTTTGGGAAATTTGTTTTGTTGTGGTTTCTTTTTGTTAAGCCATTGGTTCTCTTTGCAAAACAGATTGAATTGTTAGCACTTGACATTCCTTTTTTCCCACAAGGAGAGGAGGAAGTAGAAATGAAAAGCAAGAAGACAAGGTTAGCACCCGATATTGCAGGGGAAATGATTGCATTAGCACTTCATAGGCAGTGCTTTTCCCTGTAGAAAATTTCTGAAGTATCAGAGTGACATGTGAGGCTGGGTGAGAAGGGATTCTGGCTCTGCTCTACCCTGAATGACAGGGGAGGTTACCCGCACCTCGAGTCCCTGTCTTAGAAAATGAAGTGATTCTTTTACCCCATCACCCTGAACGAGCCCCTTAATCTTTCAGTGAGTGGAAAAGGAGGCTGTGAATGCCTCCCTGACTCCCCGTGGATCTCCTGTAATTTATCTCTTGTGAATCAGCTATTTCAGATGGAGGGCAGCACAAGACTGACTTGGTGCTGGGAATGAACTGGTGCAGATTAGATGACAAAGAGCTCTTATCAGTTCTTGTGGTCACTACCATAAAGGCTTTCTATATGGTTAGAGAAACTCAATTGCCTTGACATCTAATCTAATCTTGTAATCTAATTGTGATAGTTGAAGTCTCAGCACCTGAGGCATAATTGGTAGAGTTCAGGAAAATATTTCTTGGAATTTGGCTCCTTCTCTGCTTACAGTTCTGGATGTATGAGACTGTGAGGTGTTAATTGTGGCAGGGCCTTTGGCCTCATCCATACCCAGAGGTTAATTACTGTCCTTATAGCAGCTCATCCTGATTTAGCTGAAACTAGTGCCACAAAAGTGTGGAAAAAAACTGCTGGGCAAGTACATCTTTCAGCCTGTGGCTCCTGCCTGCCTACAGCCATAAAAGTGGTGGTGTGCCTGCTGCTCTGCTGCTTTAGTCCAGGTTTATGAAGCAGGAGTTTGGCCTTACACGTGACTCTGAGCCAGATGTCCAGCCATATCACCATGGCTCTGTTAAGTCTGCCCTGTGCTTGTTTTGTGTGGTAACTGGCTCTGGTTTTAACAGTGTCCATAGCATTGTTGCTACCATGGCAGGGCAGCTGCTAAGCCATCGTTGTGGCTTTATTTCATCTTTGAAAAGGGACCTTGTGCACTCCATAATCTCAAACTCCCATTCCTAGCTCAGTTTCTTCATCTCTGAAGTGAAGGTGTTCTTTTCTATTTCTAGAGTCCCTGATTTTTCATGCTATGCCAAATATAAATGACATAGAGAGTGGGTACATGGACAGGCTCCCAACAGGTCATCTAGGGAGTGGATTTATTGCTCCTTTGTGGTAGCTGACTGTGGATATCCAGCACTAAATGTGAGGTATGAGTGTGCCTGTATGAATAGAACAGAGTCTGAAAACAAAGTCCAGCTGTATGAACTTGCTAGTTCATCTTTAGCGAAGAGTGTTTAGGAAGACAGAACTTGACCCTTGAAGTCAAATTGCCTGCAGGGAAATCTCTTGACTTCTGTAGGGGAAGGAAGGTTGGTGTGTGCTCCTAAGTATAACATTGCTACAGAAGAGCTTGTTGCTCCAGGGAATGTATTTGCAGTCTAACTCAAAGTAACTTGCAGAGGGCATGCTTAGCTTACATAGGCAGGGGGATAATGCCAAGCTCCTTGTGATCAGCACAGGCAATGGCAGAGTGCCTCAGAGAACTTGTCCATTCTGAAGTATCAAAGGGACATCTTATTTCCTCTGGCTTCTCCAGTCTTTACTGAAATGGGCACTGAGTTTCCCAGTGGTGGAAGAAGCTTCTCCCTGGTGGCTGGGGTTATCCAGTGCCATAAACCTCAGAAATGCTTGCTTGGCAGCAGGTAGGGCAAGGAGGGCTGGTTCTCATTTATAACCAACCACATTTATCTTCTTGCAGTTTCCTAAGCCCTGAGGAGATTCACTTGTTTATTAGACCTCCCTCTTTGTAGACAAACAATTCACCTAAAAAGCAGGGGAAAATTTATTTGAGGAGCACACTGCAAGTCGAGTATGAGGGAAGCAGGGCTACTTGTGTTGACCTGTTATTTTTGGATTTTAAAGTGTTTTTTTTTCTGAAATACTTCGTGTTAATGGTCAGTAGTATTTTACACCCATTCATGTAAGTCATTTAAGCACATTTATTGACTGTTACTGGGAAACAACTGCTGTTCTCCAGAGCTGGCTGTTCCTGCTGACTGCTCATCATGTTCTGAGCCAGACTTAGCTCTCACTTCAGAGAAAAAGCAATAGCTATTGAGTTGCAATAATACCTTACAGCAAGGTAAGATTAATTTAAAACAGAAATCTCAAATCAAGCAGTTGAAAGGTGTAGAATTGATGAGAAATTAAAGCATGTCCAAGCTGAGAAAAAAAGTTATGGATAAAATGCCTGCTCATCTATCAGCTGTGTTTGTGCTAAGGTAATTGAATCCTTGAAATTTAAAAATGGCTTTGAGTTAAATTTGTGAGCAGGGCTACGAATTAAGTTTCCTTCTTCAAACAACTTATGTTTCAAAGTTTTAGTTAATGTATTTCCAAAAAGAACAGGTTTATTTCTCCTCTGTTTCATTTTAGCACCTTGACAATTGTATATCACCCATCAAGCACCTACTGTGCCTGAGGAGCAGCATATTGTTCTGAGATGAAGCTTTCCTCTGAGGAGCACTTGTAGTGTAACTGTGGAGCAGCACATGGCTTCCTTTAAATAAGATCCATTCTCTGGTGGTGCCTGGTGTCAGAGCTGCTCCTTGCTGGCTTCCCTGGCCAGGTGTAGCTCGGGCACACAGAGGTGCCCTTGGCTTTCCACAGCAGCCTGGAGGGCTCCAATGCCATAGCAGAGGGAGCTGCAGCTTCCCTGGCTGTGCCATGGCTGTGCTGCTGGGAGCTGGGGCAGCCTCACGTGTGCCTTTTGTGGAGCAGCTGAGGAATTTGTTATGTGCTGCCGAATACTTTGCATGTTTTTGCCTTATGTAGTTGTAAAAAAAGGTGTTTTCAGGCATCAAATTCTATAGATAGGGTTTTGTGGAGGAAACCATAACTTCCAGCCTACTCAATTGCTTCATCTGAGCATTTGTAACTGTCTCAGGCTGTCAGAAGTAGCTGTCAGCTCTGTATCTTTGCACATCAGGCACATTTCTGAGTTGGCTGCTTGAGTAAGAAAGGTGTCTCTGTGCCCTTGAGAGATGGCTCCCCACATGGATGTTAATGTGGTGCCTCTCTGATATTGCTGGAGTTGAAGGCTGGTGCCTATGGGATGTGGTGGAGGAGAAGCAGGATGTGCCTCACCTGTGGGGTGGGCAGGTGTAAGGGCTTCAGTAAATGTGAGCACACAGCCTTCCTCACATAGACTCAGGCCACATCCACAGGCAGCCCCTGCAGTCAGCAGGTTAAAAGTCTTTGGAAAAAGTCAGCCTCTAAATTGAACTATGCACTAGCTGGATGTCAATGTATAAAAACTGTTGGAATAACTGCAACTGGTAGTTAACTTCTCTCAGTGTGGAAGGGGAGAAAAATCTTCTTTAAAACTTTTAAGACTATATACTCCTGGTTACGAGGATTTCAAGCTGAAGTGATCTGTTATTGAATTGCCGTACATGTTCTTGGTCCAGCTGTGTTTCAGGAGACTGGATTGCAATATGAAAATAGATTCCCTTGTACCTGGAGGTAGCCAACTGATTTGTTCTTGGCTAGTGAGTACTCAGAACTTTCAGGCACTGATGATCCATGTGCTTTTGGGGAACTGTTGCAGAAAACATTTTCCCCATTTGCAAAACAAGTGTGCTGCTTTGTCAAAATGGTCAAGAGACGTTTCAGAGCAGTAGTGGTCATATTTAAATCCCTGGGGACAAGTTTTGTCCTGGTTGGCTGAAAGGGAAGTGACTTCATTTAAAGCTTTGAATACTGAGAGTTGTGCATTTAATTTTGACATTTTTATGTAGACCAACCACACATAAGAAATAATTTCAGCATCTTGAAGATGAGATGCTTGCACAGAGAGCTATCTTCTGAAAAAGTTGAGAGGGATTTGGCTATCCTACTTTGGTAGCTGGCATTCTGAAGTGTCCAGGATAATCTCCTAGTTTTTTCCATAAGGAGAAGTGGAGATGAAATGAAAGATACACAGTTATTCTTCTAATTATGTGTGCAAGTATTGCCCTTTTTATTTTTTAATGTACTTAACAATACAATAATTTAGATCCAAAATGCTCAAATTACTTTAGATCTTTTTTCCTCCATCTTTTAGATTGCGAAGAAGACTCGAACCCCAACTTCTGGCCCGGTGATCACCAAGCTGATATTTGCAAAACCAATCAATAGCAAAGCTGTCACAGGGCAGACCACTCAAGTGTCACCAGTCATTGCAGGTTGTACTACTTTGACTTGTTTTGCTTTGCCATTTTTTAAAGGCTTTTCAAAGAAATGGTAATTGTCAAAATTCTTCTGTCTCAACATTTTTACTGTAGTTTCTGTCAAAGTACCTCAAGCAATTGAAAAAAAAAATCAGAAAACTTTTTTGCTAGAAGCAGATAAATGCAGTTGTTGGTACCTTTATACTCAATTAGAATAATCTTGGTAATTGCAGAGTTGCTTTTACTGCAAAGTACTTCATGGATTTTGGGGAGGAGAAAAAAAATACCCCAGTGCCACAGAAAAGATTACTTGACGAAGAGAAAGTATTTTCAGAAACATTTTATAAATACACAGGGGGAAAGGGAGACACATGCTTTTGTATTACTTTAATCTGCTTATAGTTGGACTTAAATGTAATACATGCAATTAAGAGAAAAAATGTTTGAATGAAGAAAGTGAAGAAAGCTGTGTTGTTTTTGTTAAGTTGCTCACCTACTTCAAAAATCACCATTGCAGAAGTGTCTAGGAAAGTAATTAAGGCAAATAACAAATGGTCTTTCCCTTTAGAAAACAACTCTATATATCCTTATAAAAAATAAAAGTCCAACTGACCACAGAACAACAGCAAAAGCACCAACAAAATGAAAGAAAAAAACACAGTGCAATACCTTGTTTATAATGACAGTGTATGTTGCTAAACATCTTAAGCATCTAATTTTATCTGAAAAAGGCAAATGTAGGAAGCTGGATTCATCGTTAGAGCTTTGAAGGATGTCTAACTGCCTACAGATTTATCAGTCTAAGTAGGCCTAAAATCTCTCCCAGGTATTTTTCACAAATTTGTTAAGTCTTTACAGCACTGGGACTTGAGCTGGTTTTAAAAAGGATGCAACTGTCTCTGGTATTCAGAACACTGAGAGATGCCAGCGAATGGCACAGAGCTGGAACATAATCTTTTTCTTGAATTGGCAGGCTGCCTGCGGCCTGACATGTGTTCCAGGTGAAAGAGGAATTCCCCATCCCACTCCCCAGTTTGTCCCCTTTCTCAAATTCCCTACCAAATATATAAACCTGTAAGAAGATTGCTATGCTTATAAATACTTGAGTTGTTTGTGTGTTTAAAAAAAAACAATCCAAACAAACAAAAAGCCCGACCCAAAAACATTAAAAATGACTTGCAGTTTTTAAATCAGTACTTTGAAAAATCACCTGTGCCTGAGCCTTCACTACAACTATCACTGGGACGTAAAGTTGCTTCATTAATTGAGAGGGAAATCTTTATATATTGGTTTTTCCTTCACCATTCCAAACAGCCAGCACAGCTTGCCAGCTTTGAGAGACTGGCATCACTTTAGAGAAGGTGTAACATTTGTGTTTGTGTTTTGATTTTTTTATGCATGTTTTCATGAATCTGATAAATATTTTTAATTGCCTAGAAATTCCTGCAAGCTGAGGTGGAAGTTGTAATCTGGAAAGACTTGTCAGTATAAGCTACCAGATTCTCTTTGGAAGCTGATGCTAAGGAGGAGATGTAGTGAGAAGAGGAAAGCTGTCACCAAGAAAATAACTCAAAGGATTGAAACCTCTAGATGTTTTTTTTCCCCACTGCTTTAGCAGCTGCTGGCAACTATCTGTGCTGTTAATTAGACTGCACAAAAGTGGTTATTTTAGAGTACACAGACTGCAGAGGAAATCAGCTTGCCATGAGGATAGTGCTTTTTCTTGTTAGTTCCAGTTGACTTTAATTGTTATGCCACCAGTTGATTTTGGATGGAAAAGTTATGCTGGTATTTGTTTGTTTCTTATTTTTATAAATGTAGTACAAGAGAATGGGTGACAGAAGCTATGACAGAAATGAGTCTGAACCAAAGTGGAGCAGAGGAAAGCTCAGTGGTCAAGCATTCTTTGGAAAGAAACTTAGAAAGGATGGAAAAAAAAATCTGGGAGTTTTCAATATTCCTGAAACTGATGTCATGATATGGAGCTACTGTTTTTGATGTTTACTCTTCTTTGGCATTGTAAAAACAGAGAGAGTTTATGACACACACATGAAAACATGGGTGGTAGTGTGACTAAAAATTGTTAGGCAGTGAAAGAGGCAACCACCAACAGAGAAAAGAAAAAAACCCTCAGAGCTGATTGTAGACAGACCAAACATCTTTTTCTTGGTCACTGTAACCCAGCTGGTGTTTGGTGGCTGAGGTTTCAAAGGAAGTAGTCCCCCCCACCATGGATGCTCAGTTTCTCTGGGCATTGGCAGCAGCCCAGGGCTTTCCCAGGAAGCTGCCAGCTGTGTGTGGTGCAGGTGTATTGGAGAGCTCTGCTCCTCAGGATGCTGTCCTGGCTGTCAACAATTGTCAGCTGAATGGCACAGAAAGCTCAATGTCCATTTTGGCTCTTTTTTTTAAGCCTGAGCAATCTGTCTTTTTGTTTGTAATAACAGCAATTTTCTTCTTTGTTGCTAAATCTAACTTAGTGTGCCAGTGTCCTTCCTGTCAGGTCGTACACTCTCAGAAGTAGGGATAAATTGCACAAATGGCAGGGAAAACTTTGCTTTAAAAGTGACTGTGACCAGGGATAACTGGAGCTGATGGTATCTTCATTGTTTATAGGTAGGGTTTTTTCACAGTCTGCTCCAGGGACACCACCAAAGACAATAACCATCTCAGAGAGTGGAGTCATTGGATCATCTTTGAGTACAACAACACAACAGACACCGAATAAAATAGCTATCTCACCACTCAAATCCCCCAATAAGGTAAGGACCTGTTCTGGCTGCAGCCTTCTATCCCTCCTGCACAGTGGTCTGAATGGAGCTCTCTGTGTCTATGCTACAAGCTGTTTATTATTACTCCAGACATAATAAACATGTCTCCAGAGTCCATAAAAATATCTCCAGAGTCTCCATTTTGCATCACAATGCTCTGTGGTAATGCCCTAATTTAGATTTTTTTTCAACTGGCTCCCTTATTATGGTTTTAAGCAGATATGCATTACTGCATAGTTCCCCATTCCTGCCATTTTTTGCCATTCCCTAAGCATTGATTCTGAGAGCAGCTGTTCCCTCTTAGCCAAGCACTCAGACTATTTTTAATGCCTTCATAAAACATCAACAGGCTGTTCAAGAGGAGACCTCAATAATATTAATAGGTCAGCACTTATTAACCATTCCTGCTACTGCACAGGCAATTTAGTCTTCCCAGATCACTTGTGAGGTAAATGAAATTTGCAGTGGTCCTTGCACAGAGCTGGAGATTGGCACAGGTCAAGGTGACACTTGTGTTTCAGATTTGATAATTGTCTTGAGAAGAGGAATATTGCTGAAGAAAGGGAGATAGAGGGACAAGATGTACAGTGCAGGCCAACTAAAATATCATGAATAGTAAGCAAATTAAGAATAAAAAATTATTTTAGTTTGGCTATGCTTTAGTGTTGTAATGTTATACAGGTGCAGTAAAAGACTTGTGTTTGACAATTATTAGTAAGAGAAACAACATAAAGAAGTTAATTTTTATTCTAAAGCTACTTTTTTAACTAGGAGTGAGTGTGAAAAGACTCTTTAGGGTTACATCTTGAATTTACTGTTCATAAGCAATTCTAAGTATCTGGTTTTTCTTAAAACATAAGGAAGTTCAGAACAAAAAGTAGAAAACCAACCTTGGAAGGGGTGTGGTTATATAGAGTGTTTATAAACACTGCACTCTGCAGAAATGTGGTCATAAGACTGGATCTCTGGAAAACTGCAGTGTAGATTTGAAAGTACTGATGTTCTTATACTTTGACTGAATCAGTAGTGTGAGGTGAGAATTTTCTTTCCAACAGCTTTTCTTTGAAATTCCTATTTATGATGAAATAGTCATTGAACCAAATAGAATGTCTTTATTTAGAAGATCCCTCTTGACAATGCTCAGGCTTTAATAGGATAATTTCCTTAAAAAAAACCCAACAAAACAAATGGAAAGACAACCCCTTACTCCCACCTGGATGCTGTGCTAGATTTCTGCAGGAGCCAGTTGGTGCTGGACACCAGTGATGCCTTCAAGTTCCTCAGGGCTCTGTTTGCTGTTGTCACAGCCGGACCCGTGTGAGTTGTGGTTAAATGCAGGCCCCCTGTTCACAGAAAGAGCTCTGTTCTGGTGGAGAGCTGTGCTGTCCTGAGGAGGGGAATGTGTATGTACAGGGTCCTGTATCCTGCCCAGAGGTTTAAACTGCTTTTTGTTTTGCCAAGCAGCTAACAGTGGTGTCAGTGGCCTCCCAGCCTCCCAGCTCCCCCCAGAAGACGGTGGGCGTCCCACTGAATGTAGCGTTAGGACAGCAGATCCTCACAGTGCAGCAGTCAGCACCCTCCTCCCCTGGGAAGGCCATAGTCAACCACACAACCACCCAGGTACAGACTGACTTTCCTTTGTCTTCTGCTGTGTCTGTGTCATTGCTTGCTGGGAACTGCAATGTTGGACCACGGCTTGGCAGCCGTCTGTCTGCCGGTGTTCTTGGGATGGTGTTTGCTTAGGAACTGGCAGAAGTAATGCCCCAAGGAGTGTATAAATACTTCTTCAGTTGAGGGGTGCAAACCAGTGCAAGCCCATACAATCTGTGCTGTTAGAAAGTAGCTTTCCATCCTGGAAAGCCCCACTTGGTGCAAATTCTTGTTTCTGTGTACTGAATCTCCCAAGTCACGTGAAGAACTCTGTGACACGAGGAGGAGTTCTTTGGGTGGTTCTCTCTCTTCTGCCAGTGTTTCTATTGCCACTGCCTAGGGCTGCTTTCCAGGTATTTCTGAGGTTTGCAGCAGTGGAGTTCACATTCCTGCTGTAGAGGTCTGGGCTGAAACCTACAGAACCAGAAATTATTTATTTCCTATGTCTCATTTCTAGAAAAATGGGCTTTTCCATAATAGCTTTTATAAATGATTTTGCATTAATTAATCACAACACAAAACTGACCTTTCTTATAAATGACAGTTTTTGCTCTTTACCTCTTTTGTGATCTTAGGTAAATCTTTTTCTATCACAATATCTGTACTGTTGTTGTGGTAAACATGAAGGAATGTGTATGGGTGTAAATATATCCAGAGTATGGATATAGCTGGGAGTGGACACACATGTACAGCATGAGACCAGACAGACAGATTTTCCCAGTCTTATCTTACTGATACAGGAAATAATTGGAAAGCTGATATGGGATTATGGACACCACAGAGATTTGAACTGGTTTTTTCTCCAGGGAGAACTCTCTTCTGAAATAATTGTTAAAAGGTTAAGTCTCTCTACTGCAAGCACCCTAAGTGAGAAAATGGAGATGTCTGTGGGAGTTCTGTTGCAAAGCTATCTCACAGAACACAAGTGCTTCACTGAGCTCAAGAACATGCCTTTAGAAGAACTGTCCCTTGAATTTTACAATTTTCCCAGTTGTCCTTGGATAGCAGCTGCTCTTTTGTGTGCTAGAGAGAACTGGTCTCCCTTTGACAATGTCTGTGACCATACTTGCACATAGTGCTTATTTTGATGCTCTGGCTTGTTAAGGTATAAAATGTCTTAAGAAAAATCAAAAATCCCAAGAAAACATCTTTTAGAAGAGCAGGGTTGTTTTTCTAGTAAAATGTGTGCAAATTGAGATTTCATTCATGTAGTTGCTGAAAGCTGGGCAAGTGGGAAAATGTTCTCATAAGAATTCACATCATATTTACAACCAAGTGTAATACTTAAACTTGATGTCAAGGACAATATGTTTTATACTAATAGTAAAAGATACTGAGAATAAAAAGCTGAGCTCTAAAAAAAAGTTAAATGGAAGGAGAAAAAGGAAGAAATCAAGGTTTGAGGTTGAGCAAGTCTGGGAAAAGAGGCTGTTATCAAACCAGTAGACTTATGAATGTGTATAAATGAAATAAAACTTTCTTGTTATTAGTTTTTAGTTTGAGAAAAGTTGGAAAGATGAACTTTTGCAAATTTCTGGTATACTGATACTCCAGCTGCAAGGTAGCACAGGTCTGCTGAGCTCCCTTTCTTTCAGCATTTTGCCTTTTTTCTTAAGGAATTTGTTTTGCTACTCCTCATTGTTCTTGCTTCTTTCATTTCTCAGCTTGTATTCTTTCTGATGTCCATCAGTTATGGATTTTGTTCCCTTTTCCTCACAAGGGTTGCACAGTGATTTCTGTGGATTAATTACAAATTTTCTTAACAGGAATCTGTACACACGCAGATAAATTATGATGCAGTCCAGACAAACTGTTCTGCAAGTTCTTACCATGTGTTTTTAATAGTAGGAATATTTCTATATTTGGTTGTTTGATTGTGGAGGACAAATTGAGCCATGTTCTCTGTAGTCACTGGAAATAGTTTTGGCAGATGTTGTATCTTGTGAAGTGGCCTGAGTCACCCTACTCATGTAAATACTAGTTTACTCTGGTGTTTGGTGTAGAGCATTGAAAATGAAACTGAGTTTTCTCTGAGATGTTGAGAGGCATTTAATCTCTTTGCATCTGTTCTACTTTTGAAAGCAAAAAGAGGGTAACTGTCTTCCCTCTGAAGGGTATGAATGGTATGCTAGAGTTGCTCACGAACAAATTGAGAAATAAACATATTGATGTTCTTTCTGTCTTTGTACAAGTAACTTTGTGCTGTCTGTGTTGGCTTAACAGGCTGTGAAATCAGCAGTGCAGACCATTACTGTAGGAGGAGTGGGTACGTCTCAATTTAAGACAATTATTCCCTTGGCAACTGCACCCAATGTTCAGCAGATTCAGGTACCTGGAAGCAAGTTCCATTATGTCAGACTCGTTACTGCCACAACAGCCAGTAGTTCAACACAATCTGCCAGTCAAAATCCCAGTACGAATACTCAGCCTCTGCAACAGGGTAAGTGCTGCTGGGGACATTGTCTGAAGCCTCTGTTGGGTTTTTCTTTCATGTTTGTTCTGTAACAATTAAAATGAATACGTAACAGAGATCTGTGAAGACTGCCAGATGTACTTGGTTTTATGGTAAGACTTCCATAAATTCCATATTCTGCCGCTACCTCTGGTCTGTATGTGAAAATGCTCCTTTGTGTCAAATTGCTCTGTAGTTGGGTCTGAATCCTGGGGGCATTTTAGGTTGCTTTTCCCTAGTTGAGCAGATTTATGGGTGGTTCATGGCCTCTTCCATCTCCTCTATATGGAGAGCATGAAGGCAGGACACTGCACAAGCATATTGTCAGAACTCCTGTAACATGAAGATCCTTCCATGTAAATTGCTTTAGAAGTGTCAGGTGTTTTTGCTGGTTTCTGTCCATGCTTTCCAGAGGGGTGATGGAATAAAAGATTTCAAAGGGAAAAGGGATGTAAGGAAAATCCAGTGTCCAGAGGTGGTCTGCACCCTGACTGGTTTTTTAATCCATTGCTGTGAAATGTGTGCCAAAGACCTGTTTACAAAGGTGTTGTCTAGACCCAAGTGTTGCATGCTATGAGTTACAGTGCTAAGTACCTCTGTGTTATGCACATGTGAAAGTCTGAAGGGCTGAACTATGGATTTGGAGTGACTAACACACATTCCTGTGATGTTTCTTGACCCCAGCAAAGCCCGTGGTGGTGAACGCGACCCCCGTGCGTATGTCAGTTCCCATAGTGCCAGCACAGACTGTGAAACAGGTGAGTTGGCTTTAAGTCATGTAATAGTCCTGACCTGGTTTGGCTGCACAGGAAAAAAGTCTGCTTCCAGCTCTGTAAAGAACTATTCTACTAATCAAAGTGTGTTCTGAATGACTGAAACACTGATTTCATAAAGATTGAAAGATTCACTGATTTCAGCTCTTTTCTCTCCAGGTGGTGCCCAAACCAATCAACTCAACTTCTCAAATAGTCACTACCAGTCAGCCCCAACAAAGACTTATCATGCCAGCCACTCCACTGCCACAGATCCAGCCCAACCTCACCAACCTCCCCCCAGGCACTGTGCTGGCACCAGCCCCTGGCACAGGAAATGTTGGCTATGCAGTCCTTCCAGCTCAGTATGTCACACAGGTATGGCCTTTCCCAGAGATGGTTATGCAAATGTTGCTCTTGTGGAATATTCTACCTTTCTCTTAAAGGTTTCTGCTCTGTGACAGCCACCTGACACTGAGGCAACAGTTTCTGTTAGGGATCCTTGGCAGAATGATGATGGCACTTTAATTACAATCATGGTTGCAATTAAAGCTTTGTTTTCTCAAAGGAGTTTTTATTAGCATAATAGCACAGCATTTCTGTCAGCAGAATCAGTGTAGTGCGATTTTGAGTGGTGGAGTACAGAATTTGGAATGCCAACTCACTCGAATCACCTAGATCTCAACTTGGAATTTCTAATCACCTAGACCCTGCATATTGGGTCAGATCTTGATACACAGTTTGCTTCATCACTTTAGCAATCATAACCTAGACTTGAAAATCATATGAAAGACTACAAGTCACTTGGTCCTCAGAGGAAGCAGATGTCAGTGGAGGTGACCCTGGCCACTGGTGGTCACAGGGCTCAGTGTCCAGCAGCAATTCCAGTCCAAGTTCATCACTTAGGACTTGGAACAGCTTGATTTTATAACTCCTCTGTGTGCTGTTACACTTCCCTGTTCCCTGACAGTCACCACCACCTGGTTGTCTGGGTGCCTGAGACTTCCATGGCCAGTAAGGAGCAGAGTAATTGGCCTGGCACCCAGGAATCCTGAGACCTGCAGTGAGAGGAAGAAGAAATCCTATTGGTTTGTCTGCTTGGTTCACAGGACCTTCAGGGCCTGATGATGAGGAGAAAGGGAGCATATATGTGACCTGCTTGGTCACAGAGAATGGCTGTCTTCATTATAAAATGGTGTTAGTTAATGCTAAGCACATTGCCAGGGGTCAGAAGCAGCTGGTACCAGTCACTCCAACTGAGGCCTAGGGATTAGTTTTTTGCTCTTTGCCAGGATCTGACCAGGATGAAAAGAGAATAAATGAAATGTTCTGCTGAAGGCTGAAGTTTGTAGAAACAAAGACTCTGATCGCTCCTGGCATTACTGGTACCAGACTGGTTTGTTTGCCTTTTGGTTTTGTCACAGTTGCAGTTTGACCCTGAATATTGTTATTGTGTCCTTCCAGTCTAGTTCTCCAAATTTTACTTGAAACTAGCATCCGTTGGACCTCTCCTCTGAGGTTTGTGTTCCAGTCACAACTTGTCCCCGTTTGCCTGGCCCCAGCAGGTCTATATCTTGCCACATGCCAATATGTCCCCAAAACCTGTCCCAGCAGGAGCAAACAGCTGCTTCTAGGTAATGCTAAAGAAGGTAGCCCAGAGCAGTGTTGTTTGGCAGGTTCTTATGAGATTTTGGTTTCTTAATGTAAAAAGTAAATGGTGGGTTCAGGTATGCAGAGGAGCTGGAATGCAAATCATTTTGCTTATTTTCATAGTAAGTGGCTTGTATATAAAGGAAGCTACTAACTTGTGCAGGAAGTGATTCTGCTCTATTGGGGGAAAATGAGCATGTTTTTAGGAACAGGAGTTGTTTGTGGTCTGAACATTTCTGTGTGTTAACCCTGTCATCTGTATGGATCTAGACACTGTAATAGACAACAACAAATACAATCAAAAATAGTATTTTTATGCTAAGTATGGAGGCAGGAAGTTGCCACCTGGTCCAAGTTCTATAAGTGTCTAAAAGTGTTCTTAGAAGCAAGTTATTTTTGTAGCAATATCTGGAAAGCTAATTTAAATACTAGCAACACATCCTCTTGTTTATAATTTCTTTCATGTCAGGCATTAACCTTTTTGTTTTGTTAGCTCCAACAGTCATCCTATGTATCCATAGCAAGCAACACTGGCTTCACAGGGACATCCAGTGTCCAGTCCCAGGCACGGCTGCCATTCAATGGGTAAGAATTCTGAAAAAAAAAATCCCAAAACCTCTAGAATAGGCTGCTTGAATAAGCATGAGGTCTTGGAGTTTGGTTTGGGGAATTCTCAAGTCTGCTGTGTGTGATTATTACCTCTGACTGAAGGGTGTGGATCTCTCTGACATTTGAGCCAGTCTCTTGATCAAAGCTGTGCTTTCCTTTCTGTTTTTTGAATTCATGTAGCAGGAAGTTGACCTGAAAGCTCCCTGTTGCTCTTGTTTTTTTATTTGCAACAGCACCTGTGAGCTACAGGCCTCAACTATTTCTCAACATTGCTGCAAAGAGGTTCTGGACAATATATAAGCTAGGTGCTTAACACATGCAGAAATTCAGCCAAACAGCAAAATGGATCGCGATAGGAGGCTTTGGGTTTTTTCAGTCTTGCATTTTTCCTTTAAGGACGAGAATAACAGCTAACATATATTATTTTCCCTTTGCCAATTCAGCAGGCTTAGCTGTTCTGCACAGTCCTTTTGTGTTACTGTTTGCTGGAAATTGTGAACATGAAGTTGCTTTTTGTTGCTGCAACCTCAACTGATGCAAACTAATCCCAAATCCAGATGCAGCTATTCAAATGAACGGGTTTGATTTAATCTCCCTGGCATTACGTGCAGAAATTGCTGGATAGGGATGGAACAAATCTCATCAGATGTGATTAGTGTCACAAAATCCAAGTCTTAGGAGCAGTTAAAGACTGTGTCTACCATAGAATTTATCTGAAAACTGAATACTGTGGTTTGACTTGCTTTCCCATTATTCCAGAGGGGAATAATTTCCCATTATTTTTTGTTTTCTTGCATTGTTTTAATTCCAAGGAGAACAGAAGAAAAAGCACAATAATGTTATGTGAATTTGGGTTGGGTCTGATCCCACTGCACTTGAAGGGATTCTGGGGAAGGTTTCCCTGACTCCAGTTTTTTAGTTATGCTTCCTCTAGCTTTAAAGCCTAATTTCTACTTCAGGCATGCATCCAAATTTGCAGCAAATAATCCATCTCTTTCTGGGTTGGAAAGGCACTATTAATAACTTAAACACGGTCAGCCAAAAACCTAATGCAAGGGGAATAGAAAGATTTTTTCAAAGTTTTTATTATGAACTGTTTACATTAATTTAAAATAGGAAGAAACTGATAAAACTGTGTGTGTATAAATGCCCTTTTCTCTCCCCAGAATAATTTCTTCTGAGTCTGCAAACCGCCCCAGGAAGCCTTGCAATTGTACTAAGTCTCTGTGTTTGAAGTTGTAAGTACAGCTTGGTACAGTTTTTTTTTCTTTTAAGCCTTATTTTTAACATCAAAAATGTGCACCAAGTATCAGAATATAATGGTTTGAAATACCTCAGAAATTTTATGTTTAGATGCTGATTTATAGTGGACATTGGTGGAGATGTTGCAGAGCCTGTGTCATTTTGCAGCTCCTGTGAGCTATATGGACCATAACATATAAAATTGTCTTATTTTGCATCATGTACCATGGTGGAACCAATTCCAGTCAGCAGTTCTGGTTGCCTTGTTGGTACCATGAGTGAAATGGTATCTCTTGGTATCATTCATGGGCATTTACTGTACTTTGGTGAAGTGCATCAGTAATACCATCCTAGATCAAATACTTCAGAAAAATTGGGCTGTGTATATTTTATTAAAGGGTTGAATAGACAAGTGATTCTTCACTGATAGGTCTACCTCTTGCTTATCCATGAGATATTGTGCTGTTCCATTCCATGTATTTGTAAGAATTTGACACAAAAGCATTTGGAGCTAAGGAGAGTTTGTTCACCTTGGTCAGAGTCAGTTTACTGATATTTCTGGGACAGGAATGGGAGGAGATACTGAAATTAATCTGTGGTTCCCTGAATTCTAGACAATGAAGAGGAAATCAGGGGTGTGGTACTTGAAGGGGAAGTGATGCAATGGCATCTGAACCCAAGTTAAGAAGTTTGTTTAAACTCTTAAGCTTGGGTGTCTTTTTGTGTAGTGCACCCACCTCTATATGGGAAGGTGTGCCCTGTGTTACCTGGCCTCAGACTTCTCTATTGCATAGCAGGAAGATATGTAGCTGTTTTCCAGATATTTTGCATACATGACTGACCTCACAGTGCCCAATGCATGTTAGAGGTGTAGGGATTAGGTTTTGGTGCCTGAATGTGCCCTAAAAATGCTGGGAGAGGAATGGCATCAGTGGGAATAATTTGCACCTTCAGAATACTCTTAGGAAGCAAACTGTTCTTGTAAATCTCTGATGTTACCTGTTCTGGGCATTGGTGCAGAGCAGATGGTTAATTCTCTCTGGCACAGGTGCTTTCTCACTAGTAAAACCTTTTTTTTTATCTGGAGGGGAACTTATTTTTTTCCCAAATGCTCATGTAAGGTAGGCACATAGCCTATTCTACTAAGAAGTCAACTCAGTTAAGTTATTTGCTCTGGATTTATGCTGGCCCTGGTTCTTTTGGAAACTAGGACTATTCTACCACTGAATTTTAAAGAAGAAAGGAGAGCTATTACAGATTGTAAAAGCTTTTGAATTAGTTTGTCCCTGGGACCATTCAAGATGCTAAAAATCTCCAAAATCCAGTTCAACCTGAAAAAGGGTTGCAGTGGGCTACAGGGCAACCCTAATCTCGTTTATGTCGTGCTAGGCTGGGCAAGCCACAGAAGGCCAGTTTAGCAGTGGGTTTAGGCTCCAAAAAATGACCACACACCCCCAGCAGGATTTGAAAAGCAAGTGAAGAGGATCAGCAGTTTTTAGCTATTAGCTGGAGGTGGTCCTGGAAGCTTTGAAACATGTTGGAGTTTGTTGTGGCCTAAAGCCATGTTTGAGCTGGGAATGAATGTGGAATTTCTATGTATTAGATCTGTGAGTCTGTGGGTTGGTGAGATGTTGTTTTTGATGGGAGGCACCAGAGATACATAAGAGGCATGGCAACATGATTGGCTTTCCCTGTCCATGTTTTGCTGCTTTTTGTTCATATATGTGTGTCCCTTTTTAAAGTCTGCTTTATCCTCATTCAGATCCTTCCCCTGATCACCTGTGCTTCAAAGTCTAAGATGTACCAATTGTTATTTCTTTTCTATTCTTCCATCCCAGCTTAAGGCCAAAAGTAACAACAAAAAACGCTCCTTGCTGGGTTAGTTTGCCTGTGAACTGTCACTCCAATTGCTTGCCTTTTGTTTTGGCTCTCTGAGGGCTCCTGGCTTGGACTGACTGGGTCAGGAGCTGGCTGTGAGGTGGCTGCAGCAGACTGGCCCTCAATATGTGGGTGAGCCAAGAGTCACTCTCAGAAAAAGCCTCGTTAACTTCTCTGGCTGCTTGGGAGACCTCAGCTATATGATGAGCTCAGGGAACACCCTTGAGCTCCTCCTGTGTCTTTAGACAGCAGCTAGACTTGCACTAGAGGATTTTGGTTCTGCAGTGAGTTTGGTACTGCTTGTGTGTGTGGAGTTGAGCTTAGGGTGACCCTTACCCTGGTGCCAGAGTAGGAACTTCTGGTACTGCAGTGTGGGAGTCAATACTCACACACCAATGTAATGGTCAATATTTACAAATGCCTTCTGCATCTTCTGTTTCAGGTATTGTGACTGTTTTGCAAACGGTGAATTCTGCAATAACTGCAACTGTACAAATTGTTATAACAACCTGGACCATGAAAACGATAGGCAAAAAGCAATAAAGGTGAGGGGCCTCTTCCCCTGCCCCCTGGGATCAAAGTCATTTAGCTTCTTTTTTCTGAAGCTCCAGAGTGGGGCAGAGTGGGTGTATAATGCCCTGATCTCCTCCCACATGTGCAAGGCTTAAGTTCTTTTATTGCACCTCTAAATTCTGCTCCCTGCATGCAATGGCTGACCCTTTGGGTCTGCATTGACAGGCCTGCCTGGACAGAAACCCTGAAGCCTTCAAGCCCAAAATAGGGAAAGGAAAGGAAGGAGAATCGGATCGGAGGCACAGCAAAGGGTGTAACTGTAAACGCTCGGGATGTCTCAAAAACTACTGCGAATGTTATGAGGTATGAAGCATTATCTCATTTGAAAAACAGTAGCTTTTCCCCTTTAGTGTAGTGATTTCTCTCTTTTGTTTGTCTCTTCCTTGTATTGCTATAATATTTTCTCTTCTGTTTGTTTCCATTCCTGTAATGTTACCTCTTGTCCCAGAAGTTTGCACATAGAAAGCCATGTACATGGAAAAATTGGTTGCTACTGTTCTGTAATTTTAATTTTAAACAATTTAGCAACTTTGGACTTAGGCTTGGATTTGTTCTTTACTGAATAGGACCATTTCCTAAAGAAATCTACTGTACCAAGTCCCTAGGAGGAGTTGAAGCAGCATCCCACAGATGCTGTGGGATAGAATGTGTCTGTGGAATTCAAAAGCAGAAGTTGTTACTTCATCTGCTAACTGATCAGTCTGTGGGTGTAGAGACAGACTGCCCTTTCTCAAAACTCAACTGTCTAAATTACACCTGAAACTGGAGGTTGATGAAGAAAGGGTTGAGTGGGAAACCACTTATTTACATTCTATGCTCTATGATTCAATTGAAGTATACATCTGGGACATCTCAACTTGAGGTAAGAATTTAGAGAGAAGACCACTGCTTGGGAGTTTGCTCTAGTGGTTAGTTGGTAAGAGATTAAAATAAGATCTCCTTTTTGTTGTGGTTTCTCATAAGGGGAGTCAAACTTGCAACAGGTTTCTTATGTTTTGTTTGTTTCTTTCAGGCAAAAATCATGTGTTCTTCCATATGCAAATGCATTGGCTGTAAAAATTTTGAAGAAAGCCCAGAGCGAAAGACATTGATGCATTTAGCAGATGCTGCAGAGGTCAGGGTGCAGCAGCAGACTGCTGCAAAGACCAAGTTATCTTCCCAGATCTCAGACTTGCTGACAAGGCCAACACCAGCACTCAGCAGTGGTGGTGGGAAGTAAGTTAATGCTGCACCCTCTTTGAGTTGTTTTTGATGTGTGTGACAGGTATGTCCCTGCCATCTCTGAGCCTTGTTCTGTGTAAGCTGTAAAGGGGGGAGCAGTCAGGTGAATGGAACACTTTGTTCCTGTAACAGTAGGGATTCTGACCCACCAGTTCCTTTGGCTGTTAACTGAGGCTTATTCACTATCTAAAGGCTCTTGGAAGCAATGGGACAGGTGAAATCCCATCAGTCCTTGGACCAAAAAGTTGCCAGCCCTGGAGTTAGTCCCTTTGTGTTTTTGCAGACACTAAGTGGATGTTCCTTTGTTTCAGGCTGCCCTTCACATTTGTCACCAAGGAGGTGGCCGATGCAACCTGTGAATGCCTCCTGGCACAGGCAGAGCAGGCGGAGAAGACGGGCAAGTCCAAAGCTGCAGCAGAGCGCATGGTCCTGGAGGAGTTTGGACGCTGTCTGATGAGGGTTATCAGCTCTGCAGGGAAGTCCAAAGGTGACCCTTGTGCCATGAACTGCTGACTCGTGCACATGAGCCACAATGAAGCGGACTGAACAGAACACTTAAGGCACAGGGACACTTTGGTTTAGCATAAAGGATGGATTTAATAATATTTGTTAATTTGGTGCTTGTTGTAAATTGACCCATGTAAGATTGAAACGAGAAATTCTTTTATAACAAGATGTAGAGCCTTTTAAATCTTAGCTAAATCCTCTTCTATGTCAGACAATGCCTAAAAGTCAGTTCTTCTTCCCAATGTACAGCTTTTACCCTGGGTTTCTTAAAAATTAGATGTGTTCTCCCCTTTCTCCCAGAATAATTGTCTGAAGGGCATATATAAATTATTATAATATATATTATTTACAGTGTATGGATTTGCATCACTGTGCATACAGGAAAACACAGGTGATGTCAACAGCCAGGTCATGCTTTTGCTGACAGGCCTGTAATATGGAGGTACCAGTGTATCCAAGATAATTCAGAAAGGAAATAGGTAGAAATAAGCATATAAATGGAAGGTAGTACTTGTATTTAGGACCTGACACAGCATGTCCCTGAAGTGCATGGAGCACTGTGAGATGCATAGGCAATAATACAGAGGGGTTGCTTGCAGATGCAGCACTGAGCAAGTGGTGGAGAATGTTTCTGGAGCAGGGCCCAAGGAGTATAGAGGTGAGTGGCATTACAGGGAATTTTTGATAGGAATGGGGCAGAGTGCTCAGGTGTTTCTTAAGCTGGAACTTGAAGGCTAAGAGAGTGGCCTGTCCTCAGCAGTGAGGAAGAGCAGCCACGCCACAATGCCAGACTGCCCAGCGTAGTGTTACCTAAGTGTGTAGCAGATTGATGCTGTCGTTTGGGTGAAGCTTGGTTTTTCAGAGGTCTGCAGCAGCCTGATCCCTCACTGGAAGAAGGGCTGTGCAGTCCCTTGTTTTCTAGTATCAAGCTGTAACCTTGGGAAAGTGTTTAGGCCTGAGAAGCTGAAGTCACTGGAGATGACAATCTGCATCTGAATCGACTTGCAAATGCAGGTAAGGGATCATGTTCAGCCTGCTGTGGGTATTCAGGATGCTGCTTCTCTCCATGCTGGCAATTTACTTGGCATAAGGGCTCTTTTAGTGTTGTTTAGAATAATTGTGAGAGCTGTGATCAGAGAAAGTACTAGCACAGAATCAGGATTGCTACAAAACCAGACACAAATTCTTTTACACTAAATGGGGGGCAATCAGCTATAGGTGGGCTCAGACTAAAGCAGGGGGGTTTTTTCAGTATTTGTTACAGGCAATATCAGATCACATTTTTGATAGTGGAACACATTTGCAGAATTAACCTGGTGGCTTACTTACCTATCATGAACATCCATTAACCATGTTTAATCACAGGCATTTTTATTACCTGTCTCACTGCAGCCTGAACTAGCTATTTTTTTTCCAAAAGGGATTTTGCATTCCTTCTATACAACTGTAAATACAGAGAAATGCAGGGCCAGGCTAGGGAGAGGTAGGGGCTAGGCACACCAGCAGCAGAGATTTGTGCCTCTGTGTGTGAAGGCAGTAGGGTGGGAGGGTGCTTCACCTCCCAGCCCTGTGCACTGCACAGAAGGCCCTTGACCCTTCTCTGGTGCCTCCTTGAAATGCCTGGGAGGCATGAAGGGCTTGGGAGGCAGTCAGCAGCAGGTCTGACCTGCCTGAAGGGCTCTGTCTGCTAAGGACATCTCCCTGAGCATAAATTGCAATGTTTGTGCAAATCTCTGAAAAGGGAATCCACCTCTCCTGTAAGTAAATGCCACATTTTTTCATTATTAGGACTTGGATTTACTAAAAAATCAGTGCAGTAACTTTACCTGTAGATAGTGCAGATATTCTGTTCCCTTCTAGTGACCTAATATAGTCTGTCCAGTAAGATTTGTATAAATGTAAATTAGTGTAAGTGAATAAAGTAATACCTACTTACGTTATTTTTCAAACAGATTGCAATATGCCTTTTGTTTAGACTTCAATCTGTGTTAATTTTGTATATATTCAGTGTCTTACTCTAAATTGCACCTTTTGTGATGTGTATTTATATACAGTGTGCAAAAGCACTTGTGAAATTTAGATTACAGTTGTAATTATGTATGATGGCATTGCTGGAGAATATTTTGCTTGTAAAGACTTTGAAGGTGCAATCAAATGCTCTTAGTTCTTCTATTTTGTTTTGAACAAGCTTTCTCAAATATTAAGCTTGGATTCCTCTCTCCCTTCTCCCTGGTGTAGAGTGTATGAATTGGTTTTTGTACTTCCTTAGCCATTTGCATCAAACTGCTGGACAAGATTAACAGTCAAGTTCATCCAGTTACATAAAAAATAATTGGGAATGGGACAAGGATTCATTTTATAGTTCTGTTTACATCCAAAAGTAGAAAAATTAAATTTATATTTACAAGACCTATTCAAAGAATACACTTTTCTATATTGTACAAATAAAACAGTCAGATAAATCACAAAAAATAAACATTTATACTATTCTGTAAATACGATTTTTTTTGCACTCCTTTGCTTCAGCACTGACAAATATACACAGAAGGTTTGTCACTGAAATATCAAAATAAATTGTAAACACTAGGTCCACTTCTGATGCAAGTACTGACTTGGATTTTCAGTGTGAGACCAAATGCTACCAGAGATAAATAAATATCCCTTGGTTATTGGGGTGCTGTCATGCACAGCAATCCATGGCACAGTTCATAACTACTCATCTTAGGGCTGGAGGTGGAGACAGTGCAAGTGTTCCAACGTTACATGATTGCAACCAATCTGTCACTGGGATTTCAGCAGCATTTTGCCAAACGTTGTCCCAAAAATCACATGTAGAGGGGAGGGAATAGTTTCCTGCAAAGTCTCTTGCAGCTGGAATGGCTCTGTGACTGTGATGGCTTCAACATGGTTTTTTGCATAGATATTTGGAGTGGGGAAAGAAAAGTCCAGAGGTTCTGGTTTGTTCCTCCCAGCAGTGATTGTACAAATTTCTGTGGTGCTGCTGCTCTCAAAGCAGAGCTTGAGGGGTTGGGTGCAGCAGAACTAAGGGAAGGAGGAGAAACCCAACCCAACCAGGGACAGTTTTGTCAGGTCACTGGTAGGCAGAAAGATACCTTTAATATTATTACTGCGAAGGATGTGGCAGATCCCCAGTTTTCATCCCAGTTCCATCATAGATCTTGAAAGTGACTGAACAGCAGGCTTTGTGGGAATTAGTTGCCTTCCATCTCTATGGATACAATTCCAGTTCTGCATGGCAAAGGGAAAAACCCCTTAGCAGCAGTTCTGCCAAACTCTGCTATTCCAGGCAAAGCACTGGAGGCAGCTTCCTTGCCATGGAAATGAACTACCTGAAGAAGCCTGTCCTACTTGGTGGCATCAAAGCTATGGTTCAGGTGATCAATGGGGGGTGCCATGTGCCCTGGACTGCAGGATACAGGCCAGCCCTGGGAGGATGGGGCCATGAAATGGGAACTGAAATGCTTGCCCTGCTGCAGCACACCCATGTATTCCTGCCCCTGGAGGAGGGTATTGGTGCTCCTGGATGCCACTGGACACAACAATCTGGTCATAGGCTCAGCACTATCCAGAGGATCTAGACTGGACCAGCATCTTTAGCTGTTTGATGGGATATTGGAAAGGAGATTAGAACTTGTGTACAACTTGAGTGCCACTTGCTTCTCACATCTTTATTTTCCTATTTAAGTAGAAGCTCTGCAAACTTTCCTGCCCCCAGCTTTTATAAAGCACATCTTTTTGGTGAAGTGCCAGTGCCTGTGATTCCCTGCAACCAACCCCATAAAATATCAGTTTTCTTCTGGCAAGAGCACTAAAACCACCCAGAACTTCCAGGGACACAGCAGAGTCTCCTTCCTACCCCTACCCCAGGCGCCTGGAGCAACCCTGGCTCATCCTGACCTGCCATGAAGTTTCATGAAATACTGTAGGACTGCTAGATTAGGACAGGGGATCAGATAAACTTCCTTGCTTTGCTCAGTTAAACTCTGGTTAGGAGGTTTGCAGTGACCCAAAACACCACTGCTTATCAACACTAGTTTTGCCAGCATTGTTTCCTCATGTGTGTTGCCTAGATCTGTCCAGCACTGAGCCTCAGCAAGGAACAGCCATCCTTGGAACCACAGAGTACTCAGTAAGACTATGTGTGGGTTAAGCTTGACTGACAGCTACCCAGTGGTGATGGAAACAAATGCTTTCCCTTCAGTGCCTTCAATTCATGCCTTCCACAAGGGTATTTCAAATTCAGGTGTTGGGTGGGGTGTGTTCTTACGTTTAAGTAACACCGTGTTATTTCCTTTACTAAGACTGTGTAGTGGTTGTTGATGCTCAGCTCCCCCTCAAATAAATGCTTTGTGAGGGTGGGAAAGAGGGGGCTTTCTCCCAGAAGCTCCTGGAAGACTTTCTGTTCTAGACACAAATGCCACAGCTTGGTATTGTTGTTGGCACTTCCTACTTTGCCATACTGGTTTAGGACTTGCTCTGAAATGCTTGTTATGTGGTGTACACTGGCCGAGGGCAGGCTCACACCACCTAACTTTTTTATGTAGAGCACTGACCTACATCTTAGCCTGCTCTCATCTGCCTCAAACAGAGAGGCAAGACAAGGCTCACACTGCAAGTCCAAGGCCAGCTGCTCGGCCACCCAGCCAGCTGTGCAGGTGAGGCTCTGTGCGTACAGTGACAGATCTGTCAGTGCATTGCTCAGGGCAGAGCTGGGCAAAAGCAGGCCTGCACTGTAGGGGTACTCTGGGGCCAGAGGCCTCCCAGGAGCTGGGTGATACTGGGCACGAATGCTGCCCAGAGTCAGAGCTCTCCTCTGAGACAGGGATACATCCCAGGGGCTGGCATTGCCGCTGCTGGGTGGTGAGCCAGGGGCCAGGCTGTAGCTGGCCAGCAGTTTGTGGTAAGCAGCCTGGAACACAGCACAGGTGGGGCTGCCACTGCTGCCACAGGCTTGCTGGAGGGCCCTGAGAAACTGCTCCAGAGGGTCCAGGCTGAAGGCATGTGTGTGGAGGTGCTGGGAAGGAGTGCCTTTTAGACATGTGTGGTTGGAGCAAAGCCACTTGAGGCTTTCAGCATTGAGCAACAAGCTCAGAAATCCCAGTTTGCGTTTGCTCTTAATAATGGATCTCCCCACAGAGTCTGTTAAGTTGACAAAGCAGCTCCTGGCCTCATCGAAAAGGTTGCTTATTTTGGTGTAATTCCCAGCTAGCAAAGGCTCCTTTCCATAGGGACCTCTGCCATAAAATACATCACACAGAGAGCTCATCAGACGCACAAACTTGGCAGTCCCACTGCAGCTCTGAAACGAGGCAAGGCCCAGCTTCTGGAGGTGCTCCAGTGCCTCAGCAACACCCTTGCTGAACAGCAGGGAGGCAAGGTTGACCTTCAGGTGGTAACTTCCTTTACTCCCAGCCCTGCCTGACTCAGCACTGCACGGCTCCAACACCTTCTGCTCACCCAAAGCTGCCAGCTCCACCACATGCTGCCACCACATGGTGTCACCGAGCCACTCGACCTTCTGGAAGCACTGCAGAGCATTCCTTATCAGCAGGAGGGCATGAGGAACATCAAAGAAGTACACGATGCTGTGAGCAGAACCAGGTGGATGCTGGAAAGTGCACCGAATCCTTTTGGGATCTATCCTGATGCCCAAAGCTCTGGCAGTCTCAGCACCACGAGCAGAGGCCCCTGATGTCACAGCCAGAACCACGACCCCAACGCTGTTCAGCTTATGGATGGCCTGACGGAGGAGCTGAGCAAGGAAGGGGCCAGATGTGCTGTTCACCAAGAAATAGCCCAGGGGAGCTGTCCAAGGGCTGGAGATGCCGACTGCCATGAGGACTATCGCTTCTGATGCCAGTGGAGCTTCATCAGCATCAAGGATGCCTGCTCCCAAGTCAGCAAAGCCCGACAGCTTCTTGCTCCATGGGTCCCACTCCTGCTGCTTCTGCAGGGACACGTCCTGTACCAGCACGGCGCAGCAGCGGCAGGCCTGGTCCCCTCTCTCCACCTTTTCCTGAAGCCGGAGAAAAATGTCACTGCTGAAGCCCGCAGCAGCCTCATTACTAGACAGCCAGCTGGAAAAAAAGGAGGATGTGATTAGGAGATGTGGTTCTGGAAAAGTTGAAGCAACAGGCAGCTCTTTTTAGCACTGAGGACATGGTGAGCTATGCCCCAAGCTGCAGAGCAGGCTGACAAATGCAGGGCAAAGAAAGCAGCCCTGCTTGCCTTCATGCATAGTCCGAGTTTCTTTCCTCTCACCCCAGTGGTGGGAAGCCAAGGAAAGCACTGACCATGCAGGGAAGTAACAAAGCAGCTTCAGGACAGATCTGTTACACCTATTTCTACACGAGTACCGGAAATACATTCTGAATGAATGAATAGCGAAAAACTTGCTTTGTCAGGCTGTAAGGATGAGGGAGAGGAAGAATATTCCGTAGGTAATCATAGGCCTTAATGTGGTAGAGATGGAGAAGACAGGCAAATTGCCTCATTTCTGGTGAGTAGTCTGCCATCTGCCTCCAGCTGTGCAACTCTCGAGGCAAATCTGCTTAAGAAATCACAAAAGGGCAACTTTAGTGAAAGAAATAAATGGCTGGAAACAGAGGGATGCATGACACAAATGCACTGCAGAATACAAGGCAACAGCATGGCCTCTGGAACAACTCGGTCCTGAAGTCCGGCATGAAGTGCAGGGCTCAGGCACGGTACCACTGTGCCCCGCCTCCTCCTTGGCACGGGATAACCAAAGACGCGAACTGGGGGCGAGGGAGCGCACTCTGCCTCAGCGAGCGTCCCGGCAATACCTGAAAACTGCGCCTGCAGCAAACTCACGATTTCCTCAGAAAGCTGCCGCTTTTCCGCCAGCTCCCTGAGGATGCTCGGCACGCTCCTGCGCCGGGGCGCGGGGCCGCATCTCCCGGCGGCCGCCGGCGGCTGCTGCTGGTGCCGCGGGGCGCCCGGCGGCGGCGGCTCGGCGGCGCGCTGTCCCTGCAGGCTGTAGTTGTGGTCCCCGGCGGGCGGGCTGGGCAGCGGCTGCTTCAGCGCCCGCCCGGGGGTCCCGCTCCTCCTGCGGCCGGCGCCCGGCGGCTCCTGGCGGGGGAAAGAGAGGGGAGGTCACGGCACACGGCGGAACCTCCCGGGCGGGAGCGGGGAGCGCGCCCGGTACCCGCCCGCACCGAGGGGAGGAAGCGGGAGGGCACGGCCCCGCGCCGCAGCTTCCGCCGCAGCCCGTAGCGCTCGAAGTCCCCTTCGGCGAAGTGTCGGGAGCAGAGGATGGCGCCGGGGCCGGGTCGCCACGCCCGGCGGCTGCGCGGGTCCACGCGGTTCACGGCGCGGATCCACTCGCGGCGCTGCGCGGCGTCCACCGGGAACCTGCGGCAGAGGGAGTTGGCGGGATGAAAGCGCGGAGGGCCGGCGGGCGGGGAGCGGGGCGGGCGCACTCACTGGTGGAAGGAGATGCCGCGCTCGCGGCTCCGCCCGGTGTCGCGCGCAGTGCAGCCCAGCGCGGAGCAGCTCCGCGTCATGGCCGCCGCCGCTGCCGCCGCGCCCGCCGCCGCGCGCGCACCACCGCCCGCCCGCCCATTGGCCGCCGCCGCCGCCCGCGCGCCCGGCCGCCGCCTCGCCATTGGCCGGCGGGTCCGTCGGACCGCGGCCCCATTGGGCGCGGCGGCGGCGGCGGGAGCGGGGACGGCCGCAGCCAACCGGGAGCGGCGGCGGCGGCGGCGCAGCCAGTGGCGAGGGGCGATCCTCAGCGCCAATGGGAGCCGCGCCTCCCGCCCCTATTTATAGCGGGGCCGGCAGCGCCCGCCGTCTCTCCCGCTGTGCCCCCGCTGAGCCGCGCCATGCGGCCCGGGCAGCGCCCGCCCCGCGCACGGCGTCTGCCCACCGAGCGGCCGCGGAGTCCGGCGGGAGGCGGCAGCGGAGCTGTGCCCCGGCTGCCGTGAGGAGGTGGGTCCGGGGCTGCCGTCCCCGGCTGTGGAAGCCGGCCGAGCTCCCTTGGGCCGTTCCCCCGCCCTGCGGAGGCCCCTGTCCCGTGATGAGCCTCACTGCTGTTCACATCATGAGCACGCCATGATTACTGCCCTTGAGCTGAGGACAGGCGGCCCCCGCGCTGCTGGCGCTGCGCCCCGGCTCCCCCCGCTCCCACCGCCCCTAACCCGTCTCCCTCTTCCCCAGGGCCGATGGCTGCTCCCGCCCCGAGGAACACGGAGGACACGCGTGGAAGGAGGCGGCTGCACATCCCCACACACACCCTCCGCCACCACCACCGCCACCACCCCCGGTGCCCGTGGCTGCCCGCCGCTCCCGCCCCGTGCCGGGAAGGCGCTGCCCCGCCGCCGCCGCCGCCGCCCGGAAGCCGCGGGGCGCGCCCGGAAGGCGGTGGCGGCCGGGAGGCGGTGCCGGGGCTGCCACGTTGGAGCAGTCCGGGGACGGTGAGCGCTGGGGACGCCGAGGTGAGGGCAGGCACGGCGCAATCCTCTGGTTTGCAGCTGTTCTCCTCCGGCTCCCGTCGAAAACGGGGCGAGAGTGGCGGTCCCGCCGGCCGGGCGGGGCGCACCCGGGGCGGGGGAGCCCTCGGGGGCTGAACGGGACCCGAAAGGAGCCGCTGAGGGTGTTGGGCGGCACGGTCCGGGCAGGGTCCTCCCGGGGCTGGGTCTGTTTCGTGGGTTAGGGCAGAGAGGTGCTGTAGGGTGCCTGATGCCTCGGTGCTGTGGGAAGAGGGTTTGCACAGCTGCTGAAGCTTTGCCCACGTTTTCCTGTGTTATGTTCCGCACCCGTCAATTTCCTCTACGTGTCAGTGCTATTCTGCTAATGGAGAGTTGTTCCTCCCCTCCCCCTGGTGTCCTCTGGAGAGGATGGCCTGGGTGTCTGTCTGAGGGATCTCTTTAGGAAAATGGTCCCTCTGCCGAGCCCTAATGCGGCTCCTGAACCCGTGGCAGTGCAGCCTCACCATGCACCATGTAAGCATCTTGGTCTTGCTTTCCAGCACAATGAAGCTGAAAGAAGTGGACCGTACTGCCATGCAGGCATGGAGCCCTGCCCAGCAGCACCCCATTTACCTGGCCACAGGTGAGTTTTTGGGAAGCACGTGCTGGCAGACTTGGGGCTGTGTGCGGTGGCTGCACACCATGAATGAAGGGGTACACCATTATTGAAAGCTGTAGGAGTTACTCTGTGTCCTGGGGGCTGGAGTGGGGTGCATGTTGTGGGGTTTGAGTGGAGTTCTTGAGTTGTGCTGATAAAAGCATGTTTTGCATTCTGCAAGTGACAGCCAGCATCCTCCTCTTTCTGCCAGGGAATGGTGACACCAATCCTAAGCACTAGTCACTTGTGGCTCCTTTGTAACTTTAATCGTGTTCTGTGCATCATCAGGGAGAGGTACTTGCCCAAAGCTTTTTCTGCTCATAGTCATTAAGAAACACCCAAACAAAGAGCCATGGGGAGGAGAGTTGTGTGGAACAACATCTAAGTAACAGAAACAGAAGCCTGACCCCATCTCAGGATCCTTTTTGAAAGGATGATGTTTTTGTTCCCCTTCTTGTGCTGCATTTGCAGTTACTGCTCTGTGTATCATGGCCTTCTCACTGCCAGGCGTGCTTCCTCACAGGTACCTCAGCTCAGCAGCTGGATGCGACCTTCAGTACAAGTGCTTCTCTAGAAATATTTGAGTTGGACTTAGCAGACCCTTCACTGGATATGAAGAGCTGTGCCACATTTTCCTCCTCACACAGGTAGGCAGTGTTGTAAGAGAAAAGTACAGGGTGTGGAACTGTTATGTGTGATATGCATAGAAATGTCACTTCATGTGGTTTGGCTGCACTTGTTCAGGAAAGAAGCAGAAGTTCAGCACTGAAAGATGAAGGCAGGTGTGTGCAATTGATGCTGTGGGGCAGCAAGCTTGGACTCTAAGAAAGTAGTTCATGACAGAAACAGAATTGACATAAACAGAATTTTTTTAAGTATATGTGTGGACTCTTTGTCTCAGGAAGCCTCTGGGATTCACAAGAAAACAGAACAAAATGTGAAATTGTGAAAATATGGTGGCAACTTTTCATATTGCACCATCCTGTTTGTATTTAGGCATTTCAGGGGGACTCCTGTAACATGACAAACTTGGGTTATGTTGTGTGTGTTCATACAGCTGGGAAGCCAAATTCCTGGCTGCACAGCTCCACTTAGCTGTTAGTGCCTTACTGTGTGCTTATCCAGACAAATATTGTTAGCATCAGAGCATCCAGTTCCCATCTCTTGTAGCAGCTCTCTGGCAGAGCTGATGTCAGTATGTCCTACTGACTTGCTCAGAGCACAAGGCAGTGTTGGATCTTTGAGTTTTGTTGTTCTACCTTGTTTTATCTGTGGCTGAGATTCTTCAAGACTTGCTATTTGCTTTCTGAATTTCTAGAAGCACTCCTTAGAGCCAGGATGCAGTGCTCCTTGGAAAGTACCTCCCTTGATCAGCAACACAAGAATTTGACTTTGCCCCAGAAAATGCATTAAAAATGAGTTTGAGGGTTACTTGTTTGTTTCTAATTAAAGATTAGATAGCAGTGTATATGTCAGGCTGTATTTTGGTTTTCAGCAAATCATGTCCAGGTGATTAGACCCACAAAAGATAAATCCTTAATTGCCCTCCAAGCAAAGTTTTGCACTGCTTTTATACAGCCATGCTTTATCTTGGAAAGAGTAAAGGGCAAAAGGGAAGTAATTGCACTGTTAATTTTTGGGGTTTTTTCCTCATTGTTTCCTGCCTTCATTTTGGTTTAAGTCCTGTTCAGTCTTGCTGATGATGCCTGGACAGCCCTGTCAGCTACTTCATTCCTTGTAAACTTGCATAGTTAGGCACAGAAGCATAAAAACCATACCCAGGGATGGGTCTGTCTGAGATCACAGACCAGTTTCCATTGTAGCATAGTTCTTTGGTGAACCTCTGCTGTAATCTCAGCACTGGGAGCGTGAACACTTGGCTGTTATGGTATTTCTCACCCAGTATATGCTTTTTGGGTAGCTTTCTGCAGTCTCTATCTTACCATGCTAAAGTTGCTGTGATTTAAAGAAGTTACTTGAAGATTGCCTGGAGGTAACAAATAGATGAGCGATATTACAGTGAATGCTGAGGTATCTCCTTGCCACCTTCCAGTCAATGTGGGTTTGCTTTCTGCTTGCATTTGAGCTGATAAGTGGCTGTGTCATTTTATGCAGAACATACTCATTCTTTGCATGGCTAAACAGCAGGAATGCTGTTTTGCTTAGGCAGGAAGTTAATTGAGTTGAAGGGAATTTGGGTATTTACAGATGGACACAATAGTGTTCTTAATTTCTGGAAGTATGTTTGATTCCTCTTGAGTTAGCCTGAAAATAGGCTGTGGTCCAAGATTTGTGTCTGTGATATTGGCTAAACTTGCTGAGTCCCTGGCATGGCAGACAAAAACACTTGCACATCCAAAAGCACAGGTATGGAAAAGCATATGGAATTGTTCTAGTTTCACCTGTTTCTTCTCCTGTATGAAGCTGCTTGCAGATAGCAGAGTTTTTTCTCAGGCTGTGGCTGGATGGGCTGCCAGCCCTTACTTTGATGCCTGCTGTTGTGGTTGGGAGCACTTACCTGATTTTGCAGCCAGGAGATTGGAGATGTTGTCAGTTTGTGGGTCATTGGTTGTGCCTCTTGTTAATGAGCAGAATTGGGACATGTCTTCCTGATGGAAAGGGTTGTGCTGAGACTCATCCTTAGGGAGAAAAGCAGGCAGTGCTTTTCTCTGACTTTAGCTGGGGTGAGCAAAAATGGGATGTATCAACCTCCAGGGAGCTGGTGGTGGATGTTTCTGAGACTGTGGGGCCTCTGTGTCTTGCAGGTACCACAAGCTGATCTGGGGCCCTCACAGCATGTCCTCAGGGGACAGAGTGTCTGGAGTCCTGATTGCTGGGGGTGAAAATGGCAATGTCATCTTGTATGACTCAGCCAAAATCATAGATGGAGAGGCTGAGGTAATAATAGCCCAGAAGGACAAGCACACGGGACCAGTGAGAGCGCTTGATGTCAACATGTTCCAGGTTGGTCTTTGGGCTGTTTCTCTTAACATACCATCAATAGAGGAGTGGCCTATCTTAACTCATAACCTCAGATGTTTCTGCTGCTTCCTCTTCCCTGAAAAGCACGAACTATATTTGGTGTTTGAGTGTCTGTTTGTATTTAGTAGGAAAAACCTGTCCCATTACTGGCATTTCATATGGGGAATGAAAGTTCTTTAATTTGTTCTTTCCCCTCATCAGTTTACCTTGTCAATTTAGTTGATCTGTTTAGCTCTGCTTATTTGTGAAGCAGAGGTGCTGTTCAGGGTGTTTTTAGTCAGTCTCTTCTCTTAGCCTCTGTGCATTGTGCCAGTCACACAGGAAGGAATAACGTGCTCTCATTCATGTTTCTGGTGAGATCAGTTTTCAGGTCTCTCCTTTGGGGATTGGGTAGGATCCACCTTCAAGGCCCGCTTCCTAAGAGGAGACAGCAAGGAAACACAGCCATGGGGCCTCTTGAGCAGAAGGGCTCTCAAAACCAACAATCCTTCTCACACCACCAATGAGCATTTACTTCCTTCTAGATACAGTGTGTTGGTTTTTCCTTGTTGCCACCAGCTGTCTGAGAATTCATTGGATTTGTTTCCTAAATAACACTTCTGTCCCTGCACACTTGCCTCCAGCAAGGCTGCACTGTGTTCATTGTGTCCTCTCTGAATTGCTTCCTGTCCGTTTCTGCCTGTTGTGAGCTCAGGACTTGCCTGTTATCAGCCACAAAATGTGACCAAAGGGCACTTGGTGACCTTGGCTCATGTTGCCCTGCCTGGACTTTTGCATCCCAGGTGCAGAAGTGCTTTGGATGGCTGCACTCACTGTGGGCAGGGCAGGAATGCCACACTGTGCAGAGCAAAGCTCTGTGGTGGCCATAACTGCAGCACTGCTCCCTCCTCTGCCCTGTCACTCTTTTCCCTGTATCTTTTCCTATATCATGAGCAGATAGGGGAAATTTGCAGAGTTCTGCAGATCTGATGCCTCCCAGCAGCTAAGACTGGGAAAGCTGATGCTGAAATACTCTTAATGTCTATTAATATTTCCTACAGACTAATCTGGTGGCCTCTGGTGCTAATGAGTCTGAAATCTATATCTGGGACTTGAACAACTTTGCTACACCAATGACACCAGGAGTGAAGACGCAGGTACCCGATTTGTGTTTATTAAATTCTCCAGAGCAGACTCATGGAAAGATGCATGGCAGTTAGATAACAGCTGATGGAAATTTGCAGTTTTAAAGCAGTCTCAGGAGCATGGAGGAGGGGAAGCCTCTTGAAGTCAATCTTGGGTAGTGGCTGCATGCAAGGGTGACTGGATGCTGCTGCTTTTGTCGCCCCTGGGGAGCAGTGTCATGGCTGTGCCTGTAAGTGCAAGTGTGCACGGGTCCATGCAGTGAGTGGTGTGCTCAGCTTCCCCTGCAGCAACCCTGCATGTGCTGTCTTCTTTATCCACAACAGACCTGCAGTTTTGGCTTGCTGCACAAGCCAGCTGTGTCATGTGGCAGTTTTTTGTTAAGAAACTGTATTTGGCCAGGGAAAACTGTGGTGTCCCCTTAATCTTTGGGAAATGTTGCATTTTATCAAGCAGCAAGCAGAGTCTCTCAGACTGCACTCCTTCTCAAATACCATAACCATTACTTGTCTTTTAGTCTTCCTCTGCCTGTCTCACTGCATGCACAAATCTGAAGATGGTGGAGGTACACAGAGAAAAGGAGGAAAAAGATAAAAAGCAGCTACTGAGAAGTCAGATGATGAGGCAGTAGGTTTTGCAGTTACCTTGGTGGGTTTCAGGGAGTGGTTTAATTGCTATGCTCAAAGTCCAGTATTTAGCCTGTGTCTCTTAAAGATGATCTGTGGGGAAAAACAATAGTCTTTTGTGCTTTTTGCCTTGTGAAGGAAATGGAAGAATGGGAGGAAGTGGTTTCAATGCAAGTACACTTCTGGTTACTGGAAAATGGGTTTATTACTGCATGATAATTTGGAGACAAAAAAGTGCACAAATGGGATGAGCAGTAATCTTCAATTTAAAGATTTTTGGTTTAAACTCTGTGGGGTTTGGTTATTTGGTTTAGTTCAAGTAATTTATTAACATGTAGGCATTTGAGGGGATGTTCACCTTAGAGATCCCCGTAAAAGACTTTTTATGTCTAATAGTGATTTTTTTTTTTTAGGCTGGGATATCTTTTAGTCCATATGCATAATGACAACTAGAAATAATAGGGCAACAAGAGCTGGGTTTTTGGTCTAAAAATAAGAATTGGGACGGAATGAAAAAAAAAACATGGAATTTCTCCAAGCAAACTTTTTTTTTTTTTTTTTTTTTTTTTTTTTTTTTTTTTTTTTTTCCCCCGCTAAATAAAAACCTAATAGTCCAAGATAAAAGAGCAGTTCATATGTCTGGATATACTTTCACAGAGTAATTTTCTGTTCTTGAAGATAGTTTTGCTTAGTCTTGTTTTAATAACTAATGTGACTAATGTGTAGTACTGTAAAGCAGAAAATAACTAAACAGAGAAATTCTAAACATCAGTGTTTTCAGGTGTTGTACACTACAGCACGTGTAGAAAGGAAGCCAGAACACACCCAGTACACGGGGCACTCTCCTTGCAGATTTCCCACTTAGCAAGTGCTGAAAAGAGCAGGGTTTGAGCCTGCGGGGTTGTGACAGGCTGTTGTGTGTGTGCCGCAGCCTCTGGAGGACATCAGCTGCATTGCATGGAACAGGCAAGTGCAGCACATCCTGGCATCCGCCAGCCCCAGCGGCAGGGCCACTGTCTGGGATCTCAGGAAGAACGAGCCCATCATCAAAGTCAGCGACCACAACAACAGGGTGAGTTCCCTAGTTCTCTCCCTAGTTCTCTCCCTAGTTGTCTCCTGCAGCTGCTGGGTGCTTGCACAGAGCTACAGGGATGGGTCAGGGCACCCCTTTTTGTGTGACACGTGTGCCATTCACATTCTCTGAAAAAATCCCTTTGCCCAGGATTTCTCTCCTGGGAAGCTGAGAGGCCTCAGAGAAAAGGAAACCAATTCTTATCTCATTTGCTTCTCCTGTGTTGTGCTCTCTGGAATGTGTTTGGAGATTGTTTACCCACAGGTGATTGTTTCATTGGATTCTGGTGTGAGTTGTTTTGACTCTTTGGCCAATTGGGGCCAGGCTGGGTCAGGACTCTAGGAAGAGTCACGAGTTTTCATTATTATCTTTTTAGCATTCAGTAAGTATCTCTTCTGTATTCTTTAGTATAGTTTAGTATAGTATTCTTTAATATAATATAGTATTATAAAGTAATACATTAGCCTTCTGAGAACATGGAGTCAGATGCATCATTCCTGCCTTTGTCAGGGGTGCCTGGTAGATACAATAGACAGAGATCCTGGTGCCTGGCCCTGTTTGCTCTTGGGAGTATATTTATGCAAGAGGGGTTGTTAGTATTATCAGTTAAAATAGCCAGATGCAGGCTGAAGCAAGGCAAGGCACTCAGGTGTCCTATTAGAGTGATGGTTGAATTTTGAGAAAGCTCTTACTGATCTGTTTGGGGCTACCACAGAAAGATTTTATTGATTTTGCACAGAGAAGCATGGCATTAAGCAGGTTACAGAGGTGCTCCTATAGTTACAACCACCATGCCACCCCTTTAGGCAGTGTAAGTGCAAAAAAGAGTTCAACTCGTGGAGAGTGACATATTTGTATAATTTTGTATTGTTTTAAATAGAATATTGCTATAACAAACTCCAAAGATACAGCAAGAGTTAAAAATGGAACTTAGAAGTGGGTGCTGGGGAGTAGCTCTTTCCTAACTGTATTATTATTTTGATAAACTATGTCACTTTCAGTGTTTTCTGTGTTTGTTGCCTGACATAACAGCAGCACAGTAGGCTGTCTTCATCATGTGATGGTGGTCCTGTGATACAGTGTTCTCATGCCAATAACCTCTGCCCTAATGATGGCTTTTATTAAAATAGCAATAAAAATAATAGAGAAAAAGGTTCATATGGTGAGCTTTAGTGTTTTCTCACATTAAAACCTAGGACTGGGAAAAAGTCAGCAGAGTGTAATCTCTCTGAAAGGACCTTGGGAAACTGAAGTGCAAGTCTCCTCATTCACAAGAATAAGGAGAATTTCCCAGTCTGAATGCAGTCAGAAATAATGCCTGGAAAGACAGCTGCAAATTCCCTTGCAGTGGTGTTTTACCATACACACAGACATATTTGAGCTAGTTTTCTTTTTCCTTTAGTGCTGCTCAGCTGTGTGATGCTTTGGCCCAATGTCTCTCCTCAGATGCACTGCTCAGGCTTGGCATGGCACCCTGAAGTTGCCACCCAGATGGTTTTGGCCTCGGAGGACGACAGGCTGCCTGTTATTCAGATGTGGGACCTGAGATTTGCCTCCTCCCCACTTCGTGTTCTGGAAAGTCACACAAGGTATGAGGCTTACATGGAGTGGTGTGCTCCATGGTATTTGCACTGTTGGTGACTGTCCTGCTTTGTACATCCCACTTCCCGCTGTTCCCTGGGGAGGAAGGCTCCCTTGGTGCTGGCAATTTCAGCAGCAGCCAGTGCTGTAAGCTGGCTTGCTGACCAGCCAGCCCTGTGCCATGAAGGCCTTGTGGTTTTGGAGCTTGGTACTCTGAAGGAAACCAGCTCCAAAATTAAATAGACAAACCTACCAGGCTGCTGAAACAGTGAAGCTACTTGTTTGTTTCTAAGTATTTTAAGAAGAGGAAGCTAAGGAAAAAAGAATTAGTAGTAGTTGATTTTGGCTGAATAACATGCTAAGGTGCACCCAGGCACATCCTTGTGTGGGTTTGCACAGTTTCTGTGCCCCTCAGTCCCTAAATGCCTTAATTTTGGGTATAGTGGATGATTTTGTTAAGCAAAAATCAAATGGGTCGATTTTTTTGTCCGTCCTCCATTGTTGGTGAAACTTTCCTTATTGCTCAAATCCAATGCTTGATTTAAGAAGGGAGAACAGTGTTGTGGCTGCTACCAAAACTGCTGCCAGTGGGTTCTGCTGAATGTCTTGCTAATAAAAAGCTGAAATACTTCCTAGTCACTGACCTTACCTGTGGGTTTGCACACTGGGTGTTAGTGACACTAAACCATATGGTTACTGATGCCTAGCTTCTCCCATGTGACTGTTGCATTTAATTTTCAGATACAATGGCTGCATCTTTATACCTTTTCATGCAGAAAATAGCAAACATCTATTTCAACAAAACAAGGGCTGATAACATTGAAAAATTCCTCCTCTTGTAAGAGGAAGGGGTGGAGAGGGCATTTTGATATGGAATGCTGAACTTCTAAATATGCTTTGTTTACCATTTTGCATTTACATTAAGCTATTTTTTGTTGTGGCTTTTCATGCAGGGGTATATTGGCCATTGCTTGGAGTATGGCAGATCCAGAGCTGCTACTTAGCTGTGGGAAGGATGCTAAAATTCTCTGCTCCAACCCTAACACAGGAGAGGTATTGTATGCATACCACTTAAAAGAACCCAAAAATGTCTGTTCAGAGGTGGCACATGCAAAGCACATATTCCTGTGCTTGCATTCCTAGGAATGATGCTCCTGTGGGATGCTGCCCCCTATCCTATTTGCTATATGCTTTACTTCTGAGTTTGTCGTGGTGGTGCAGGATTCCTTACTGGTGTTGTCAATATTACACATTTGTCCTTGCAGCTTCTCTCTTACTGAGTAGTGATGTCCCTGTTCATTATAAGAGATGGAAATGGCTCCACTTAAACTAAATATATGCTTCCTACTCTTTTGTTTTGAGTCCAGTGTGGCAGGACCATGGTTGCAATTGCCTTTTTCCTTCTCTAAGAACTTTATCCAGCCAGGAGGGTATTTGTAGATTGCCATAGTTGTAGCAGATCAGTGAGAGCCACTCAAATGTGTTCCCACCCCACCCTTTTGGGCCTGGGAATATCTTTCAAAGAGAATCCAGAACTGTTTTTCAGACAGTGTTTGTCTCTAGACCAGGAAGCAAGGCTTCAGACATGCTGGAGGGCTCCTTGCCTCCAGTGGGCAATAATTGTGGAAAGGGAAGTGTTTCTAAAATTCAGACATTGGCCCAAAAATGCAAAAGCTGTGCAGTGTTAGATGAGTTATCTGAGCTGGATCCTGTGCTGTTATGAAGTTTTAAAAACTAAAAACAAGTTCCATGGGAGACAGCATTTTGCTGACAGCTAGCATTTTGTTCTTTGAGTTTCTCCTGGTTTATGGTTAAATATCTGCTGTAGGGGGAGCTTGTCTGTTCCAGGGCACAAAAGGCTGTCTGCCCAGGGTGCAGGTTTTACCATTTCTAGTTTTCCTGTGGAAACAGACTTCCTCCACACAGTGTGTGAGGATCCCTAAATCAGCTCTGAATAAGCTAGCGTGAATGTCAGCAGCTCACAGTGGGACAACACAGACACACCCCACCTGTATCATTTGTCCTGTGGGGATTCAACACAAGATTTAATGGGAGGAGAAGGAGATGGAGCAGTGGTGTGTGGATCATCAGGGTTTGTCCGCTGTCAGTGTGTATGGTGATGGGGAGCAGGGAGAGCAGACCAGCCTTGGGGCACAGGGGAAGGTTGTTGCTGTCAGGCTGGGTGCTCCATGAGAGCTCTGATTTGTTGGGCTTGGTTTTGCTCCCCAGGTGCTGTACGAGCTGCCCACGAACACGCAGTGGTGCTTTGATATCCAGTGGTGCCCGAGGAACCCTGCTGTGCTGTCTGCAGCCTCCTTCGACGGCCGCATCAGCGTCTACTCCATCATGGGCGGCAGCGCCGATGGCCTCAGGCAGAAACAAGTTGACCAGGTGTTGAAAATTGTTCAGAATAGGGACAGAAAGTGGGGAGGGGGTGAACAAAATATGGGAAGTTTTCAGTGGTTGCCTGCAGCCCTGCTTGCAGGAGTACCAAATAGATGTTTCGTTTATTAATGTCACTTTGGTTTTTCCCCCTTGTGTTATCAAAGCTCTCCTCGTCTTTTGGGAACCTCGATCCCTTTGGCACAGGCCAGCCCCTGCCTCCCCTGCAGCTCCCCCAGCAGACTGCCCCACAGAGTGTGGTGATGCCTCTGAAGAAACCACCCAAGTGGATCCGGCGACCCATGGGAGCATCCTTCTCGGTAAGGACTGTGGGATTCACATTCTCTGAACCTGAGAGAAGCAGAGAAAAGAATGATCAAAACAATTCTTATCTCATTTGCTGCTCCTGTGTTGTGCCAAAGTAGAATGCAATATGGAGATGTTTACCCAGGTTGATGGTGTTTTGTTTCCTTGGCCTGTCAGGACCAAGCGCGTGTGTTGGGACTGTTGGCTGACAGTCATGAGATGCTGTGCAGTTGAGTGCTTGGCAGATTCAGTTTAGATGTAGTGTAATACAGTATAAAATAATATAGCATAATAAAGTAGTTAATTATCTGATACTTCTGATAATATCTTTCTGATATCGGTGAGAGTCCTCCTCATCATTCCTCCCTGCCAATGAATACTGTAAGAGACAGTACTGTAAGGGATGGGCAGGGCTGGCCTGGCAGGTAGGGAGATAGTGCTGCCACCTGCTAAAACCCTTAAAGGGGGGGAGTTCAGTGGGATGCTCCACCCTGGGAGATCTTCCTCTTTGTTATCATAATGAGAGATGCTCAGGGTGCCTTCCAGACAGGGCACTGGCAACAGCAAAAGCCTGACCAAAATGCTTGGGATAAGAAAAGTGTCTGAGAGACATTTGTTTGTATCTTGGCATTAGGGCTTTGCTTTTGTTTCTGTGCACTGCTTGTTTTAGGGTAAATAAATATACACTGGGGCGGATGAGACCAAACTGGGCAAGTATCTGAGACTTCATAGTTTCAAACTGCTCTCATGTAAGTCAGTATGGTGGAGAACACTCAGGTTAGCTTTGATCAAGGTAACAGGAGTTGCTGTAGCAGCACAAGGGTAGGTTCCTCCATGGCTGGTTCATTTGCAGAGGAGCCAGCTGAGGAGATGGCAAGCTTAGCTTTTTTGCTCCTTGGCTCCACTTTTGGCTTCTTTTCTAAACCCACAGGCCATTTATTTGGGAACTTCTGGGGATTTTAGCCTGTCCATTTGAATTCAATTTCTCTGCTGCAATACTACACAATTTTCAACATCATATATCTGTTTATTCATGATCTGATGTGCAAATTAAATGCAATTTTCTCCTGTCAAAAAGAAGTGATGTTGCCTAGCCACTGACTGATGTGTCATTTTATGATGTTTATTCCCTTATTTGTCCTGGTTTCCTAGGAGCCAGGTGTCAGTCTTTTCCCTGGCTAGGCTTTTGCTTTCTTCTAATGCAGGTTTTACTGGATTTGCCTGTGTAAATTAACTTACAGCTATAGAATGAAATAATATCATAAGCCCCTCCTAATTATTTTCCTGTGTTAATTTTACCTCTTCAAATGTTGTCACAACTTATTGCCTATCTCTCGGTAGAGTTTCAACTGCTAAACAGCCTGGCAAGAGCAGGGCAGACATCATGCTTGAGCATTTACTTAATAATGTTAAGTAAAGGTTTCTTTGGCAACTGCATTGCAATATCATTAGATACTCCACTGTTGCTGGGTACTGCACAGACCCACAGCTCCAGCTCTCAGTTTCTGGTCTGTCTTTTGTCTGAGAAAAAAACAGGCACAGGAATGTCTGCTTATAAATCTTATCAATGTGAACCTACTTCACATTGGGGGAAAACAAATAAATGAGCAGATGTCAGGAGTGTTCAGTTAACGGACAATAATCATATATATGTTATATAAAATACATTTTGATACATGCTCCCCTGCTGTGTACTTGTATTTTCACATGCTGTATGTGTGCTTCAATTCCAGTTTGGAGGCAAGCTGGTGACCTTTGAGAATTCCAAGCCTCCTCAGCAGCCGGGCATGGAGCAGCAGCAGCAGCAGCATCCCCACGTCTACGTGAGCCAGGTTGTCACAGAGAAGGAGTTCCTGGCCCGCTCAAACCAGCTGCAGGAGGCTGTGCAGTCCCAGGGCTTTGTCAGCTACTGCCAGAAGAAAATGGACATGGCCCTGGCTGACTTTGAGAGGAACGTGTGGGCCTTCTTGAAGGTAACAGGCTGGCAGCCCTGCAGCAGCTCCCCAGGGAGTGGGACAGCCAGGAGGTGGTTCCTTCTGCACATTGAGCTGAAGAGGTGCTGGGAACCAAAAGCTGCAGGCTGTGGGAATAATTCCCATGAGCCCTGGCACTGCAGGAGATCCACCAGAGGAGGGAGGGTCCTCAGGACCAGGGGGGTTTGTGGGGAGTCATGACAAAGCAAAGGTGTGGGTGAGGTTATATCCCATGGTTTTGGATATTCCCCATCAGCTAATACTTGTACAGGGAGCTGGTAGAAGGATTAAAGCTTTGGGATAGCTTTAGATGGGCTTTCACTGCTCACTCTAAGCATGTAGAGGTTTCCAAGTGAAGCAGATAAACACATGGTTCACCTGCAATAACCAGATGGAAGCCTTGCCCACCTGCTCAGGTGCCCAAGTCACTGAAGGTTTTTGCATTTCTCTTTATTACGTTTGGTCTACTCAGTCACTAAATCTCCCTGGGTCATTTGTGCCAGTGAGGGAGAAAATGAAAAATTGTGAATTGCAATATAGTTTTTAACTTTTTAAAGGTGAACTTCGAAGAGGATTCACGTGTTAGATACCTTGAGCTCTTAGGATACAGGAAGGATGATCTGAAGAAGAAGGTAAATATGTGAGATAAATAACTTTTGAATTTCAGAGTTTAATTTCAGAATTCTTACAGAAAACACTTTGCTCTGTTGGGTTTTCTCATTAGTTGTGTCTTCTTGCAATATGGATGTTCAGTGGAAATGCCAGAGCAGGCAACACACTTCAGAGGTGTGTCTGCATCTGGCTGTCCATTGTTGATGAGTGAAATTCTCACTCATCAAGAGGCTTTGATATTTATTGATTCAGGCTATTCATGTAACTTTGCTATGTGACACCCTTCTACTTGAGCATGGTGGAATGGCATCTGCTTTTAGGCTTTCTGGTTGAAGAACATGTAAGCAGTTTTCATTAACTAGGAAAATCTGGGATAGTCTTTTTTTGTTTCTGGGAGACATCCTTCATTTTTGAAAGAAAAAGAGAAAAAACAAGCCCAAAGGTCAAACGTGGTTACATTTGGAAAAGCAAAGTTTGGATTACCAGGAAGCAATTTGCACATCATTATAGACCTTTCTTCCCAGCTGGAAGATTTTTACTCAGTGTTACAGGGAGTTACCTGCTGTGCCTTCTGGCTCTGTTGTTTTCAGTTGTCTACCCAGGAACTATCTAGTATTTCTTCAGCTCTGTTTCAGTGGATTTTAACATTTGACTCATTTTCATTATATGAAACTAATGTTTTATTTTCAAAGATTGGCTCCATTAAAGTGTATTGTGCTCACAAATTAAATGCCTTTTAGGGCAAAATTAATATGATTGTGGGAAAAAAATAATGGTTTTGTTAAGTTTGTCCTCAGCTTCTAAATATTTGTCCAAAGGCAAGCACAGCAAGGGTAATCCTGTTTTTGAAAAGCAGATCTCAATTAGAAAATCCAGTTGAAATTCAGTAGTGGTTCTGCAGAGTGGCCTCATGAGATTAAAGCCCACTGCTTGCTTTTGCTTTGGGTTTATATGCCCTGTGCATGGGAGAAGCTGGGAGAATGGGCCCAGCTGAACTGGGTAGCTTGGAATGCTGGGCCTATCTCATTATTTCAGTATTTAGGGGAACAGATTGAAGGAGCTACAAAGTCCTGGTTTTATGTAGCTGTTTTCTGAAAACATTCCATGCAGAAGTTGACTCCATGTTTTTTTAGTGTGAAGAAGCAGCATAATACAGCTCATCTGAAACTTTGTGATACCCAGATGGAAAGCTCACTAGATCACAACTTGGTTTTCCTATTATTGGTACCATTAGGAAAGTAAAAACAGAGATCACAGATTTCAGCTTCTTGTAATAAGCTGTGAAGAACGTGGGAAGGGTGGGTTATATTCTTAAAACCTGTGATTCTCATGGAAGCCAAGTCCTGGATTTTTCATTTTTATTGTAAACTAGTGATTAAAAAAGAAAGAGAAAACTGTCTCCAGCAATTTGAGCTCAGCTCTCTACACAAACCAGGGTACACCCACAAGGGTAAAATAAAGCCTACAATACAAAAAATAGTAGATAATTTTAGGAGCAATGTGAAACCCAGGCTCCCTGATGCTGAAATAATATAGAAACTCTATACATGAAATTGTTGGTTTTGAGAGCCCTAATTGAATCTGGAGTTATGGTTTGCTTTGCAAAGCAGTAGAAGCTGGGCATTTTAACTCTTTTTTTACCTTGGAAAATCCTAGTCCACAGCCAAATGCCTGATGTCAGGAACCCACAGCTTCCTGACAGGCTCTCTGTTCCACAAGGATTGTCACTGCTTTATTTTCCCTCACCAGAGCAGACAGAGGATTTTGTCCATCATGTTCTGATACTGATTTTATTCCTGTAGTTTCCAGCAGCTCTCTAGTGAGGTTTGAGGCCCTTGAGCTGACTATTAAAGGTTTAAAGGTGTATGGCAGCTGTTGTTTCCATCAGAGCTTGGGGTGCAGGTATCTTAGCAGTAAATCCATCTCCAGGCTGGAAGAGGAAATGGCTTTAGTTTTATGTTAAAGTGTTTAATTTCATGTTCACTGTTGTGCAGGCAACATAGCTACATGTGCCAGTTTTGCAATCTGAGAATTTGGTGCCTCTTTAAAAGGGTACTTACTTAAATCATTTTCTAGATCACATCTGCTCTGAATAAAGAAGGTCTTGCAGATGGTGCCTTGGGAGAGGTAAGCAAACACATGTATGTAACTCTGTGGTTACTTTTATAATGCCATAATAATTTGTAAAGTAATAATCATTTTTCTTTCCACTTGATAGCTGTTCCAAAGTAAGTCACAAATAATCCAGCATGTGGCAAGTTCCTACATTCAGTAGGATGAAGGTGTTATTTTAAAAAACCAACCACTTCTTTTCCATTCAGATGTTCCCCTCCTTTTCCAATGAAGGGCTCTCAGTCACAGGTTTTAATATGGGTCTCACTGGCACCTGATAGCAAGAGCAGCACCTTCATCAGGCTTTAAAGAAAGCAGGACTGAGTGTGTGGTCCTGTAACTTTTCCTGCAAGAGTGGTAACTACAGTTCAGGCACTGCCCACACTGTAATTGCAGTGGCCTGAGTCTACAGCAGGACTCTGCAGTGCTTTTGTGGCACAGACAGTTCAGAGTCATCTGTCGCTGCCTCATGGGGAAGAAAGTTTTTTTTTTTTGCATGTTTTGAGGCAGCTGAGGTGAAAACAGCACAAGGTACTGTGTAATGACAGAGAGTGAGGAAACCCAGCTGGGCCTCTACCCTGTTTGTGAGGCTCAAGAACATATTGCCAATGCATTTCTGTGATTTTCAGTCTGGTTCTAACTTGGCTGGTGGAAGGGTGACAGTACTCTGCAATGCAAAGTGTTTCTGCCTATTTTGCTGGTGGATGTTTATGGCATCTTCTCTCTGCTGAAGGCTCCTGCAGAATCTGATGGATCTGTGCCAAATGAGGGGGATGAAGGCCAGACTACAGAGGAGGAGTTCTTGGGAGAGGTATCTGTTGCCCTCTAGACTAACCCTGCTGACCTCCCTGTATTTACTTTGTTCCTTTTAACAGCATTTCATTTTCTTGGCTTTTCCTACTGCTGAGGATATACAGAAATACCAAAAATTATTTATAATGGTAAAACTGGACTCTTGCTGGGATTCTGTTTCATCTGCTTCAGGCAGTATGTTCAGCTAGGTTTACTGAAGCCTAGTTTATGTTCAGCTAGGAGCACTGAGTTTGTGCTCAACCATGTCAGCATTTGGGATCCTACACACTGTTTGGATAGGATTGTTTTCAACCCTGTGTTTTACATATGAGAATAGGTCTCTAATTAGCACTAAGGACTGAGCCTCTGTCTTGTGAGGTGTCACTAGCACTGAAAATAGTGTGAACAGGCCAACTTCATTCTTCCCCATTCCCTCAGTCCCCCTTTTGGGTTAGAATTTGGGCTGGTAGCTGTGCTTCCTGTGCTTGGTGCCTGTCTGCAGCTCTCTATGGAGATGGGGACAGTGGTTCAAGGGTCCTGCCTGTTGGGCTGGTGCAGACATAACAAACAGCCTGTTAAAGACATCAAAATCAGGATGCTTTCCTTGGGTTAGGTGCTTGATTGCTTGTTAGTTCTGTAGGCTCTGTAGTGACAGATGTGTGTTTCTGACAGTGTAAGGGGTTTGCTGTATGCAGTCATGAAGATATTGGGTATCTCATTACAAATGTCTCTTCTAGGAGAGAATTCACAGCCACACATGACCTTAGTCTACCTAAATATTTGTGAGCCTGGCCTGAAGCCACTGGTGATGCATCAGGGCATGCTGTCACATACATAAAGTAACTGGATGGGCACATTATTCCTGTGGTAGTCACAACGTGCTCTCAACCAATACCAAACACACATCCAGTGTTATCTGACAACAAAATCATTTTCCAGATGCTGTGTCTTTTTCATAAGCCAAACATAAAGCTTGTTTCAGACTTGCTTCCCCCTCCAAATGAATGTCTTTGGTCTACTCTGTCCTTCAGTTTAGCTGAACAAGCAGGGTGTTCCTGAGCTCCCTTAGTGTACTGGAGCAATGGCTTGTGACAGTGGAGGTGGTTTGTGGGCCAGGTTCTGCACTCTGCTTAGCCTGTGCTGTGAAAGTGGATGGTGAAGAGAGACTTCTCTTTTGGTGCTATTTTTTATTATTGAAATGTTTGAAATCCCAAAATCCAGGTACTCACACAAAGTGGTCTCTGCCTTAATTCTGGGGGAGTTTTATAGAAAAAGCAGTCTCTGTCTACTGAACATTCCTGTCCTGAGTGCTACACTGGACTTCTGTGTTGAAAATTAAGCTTGTGTTCATGTGTAATTTGCTTAATTAAACCGGGGTGTATGTCTGGTGCAGAGGCTTTCATGGATGAGCTGAAATTCAAAGTGGAGCAGGGTGGAACCTAGGTAGCATTAATGGCAGACTGTTCTTGGTAAGGGTTAAGGCTGAAAGAGAAGGAAAGAAAAGGATTCTGAGTTTCTCATTGTAGCTGTAGCTTTGCTTGGAGGGGGCTGTGTGTATATGGCTACAGATGGAAGTTGGTGCCCAGGATCCAGGTGTCTGGCTGCTGGTACTTGTGAGATAAAGGAACTTTAATTGGTAAAGCAAAGAAAAACAAGGAATTAATTAACTGCTTCCCATGAGCAGGCAGGTTTTCATCCCTAAGAAAGCTGAGCTTCATCACATGTAACAGTGACTTGGGAAGAGAAATGCCATCCCTGCAAACATCCCCCTCTTTCTTCTTCCTCCAGCTTTATATTGTGCTGAGCATGATGTTAAATGGCCTGGAATATCCCTTGGGTCAGTTTGGGGTCACCTGTCCTGGTTGTGTCTCATCCCAACTTCCCATGCACTCTGCACCTTCTCACCAGAGGTGCAGTAGGAGAAGTAGAAGAGGCCTTGGTGCTGTGCAAGTGCTGCTCAGCAAAAGCAACAACATCTCTGTATTATCAACACTGCTTCCAGGACAAAACACACAGCCCCATCCTGGCTACTCTGAAGAAAAGTAACTTTACCTCTGCCCAAGCTGGCACACAGGGATAACCTTCCCTTTTAAGTTAATGGTCTCTGAGTTGACTGGTAGTCTGAAATTCAGACTGGTAGTCTGAAAATTTAACTTGCAGTGCAAGAGCCATGTGGTTTTAAAATGTTTGAATTTTCTAAGTGTTTACATAATCTCAGAAATTATTCTTTTCCTTTCTTTTAGACGCTGAAGGACCATAAAAAAGAAACTGAAGATTTGGGACCTGCAAAGACAACATTTAACATTTCTGTTAGTGGAGGTATAAAAAAACCTTGATATTGATTTTATTGTATGTACTGTTATTTGTAAGTACTGCTGTTGATACTGGTGTTCCAGTGAGAAGGCAGATGCTGCACAGATAGTGAAGAATTGTGATTACTTGCCTCTAACTAACTTGAGACATGCAGTCTCAAGGCACTTGAAAATACAGCTTTTTTAAGGAAGGAAGGAAGTTTTAGAGCACTTGTGTACCCCCTTGCTGACATGCAGCTGCTCTGAGTGATAAAAGAAGATACGCTTGGTCAGGCATGAAGTGCTGTTTCTACAGAACCTCCCAGGGGATCTTGAGTAACACAGAAACCACTGACCCCTGTCTAGGTTTGGCTTTTTATGGCACTGTTCAGGTAGTTGTTTTAGGGGCCATTTAGACCTCTAGGAACTTGCTCTGTCACGAGGTAAGTAATGTTTGACAATGCCCCTGTGGCATGGCTGTGCCCCTGTGAGTACCTGGCTGGGAGTGGGCCGTGCCAGCATTGTACAGTTGGACAGCGTCACCTGCTGCTGCATCCATCCCTCTGTGGCTTTTGTGGCAGCATTTGGAAGTGCCCCTCTGTGTCGTTGCAGATGTGGATGGGCTGATCACACAGGCTCTGCTGACAGGGAACTTTGAAAGTGCAGTGGATCTGTGCCTGCACGACAACCGCATGGCCGACGCCATCATCCTGGCCATCGCCGGCGGGCAGGAGCTGCTCTCCCGGACTCAGGAGAAGTACTTTGCCAAGATGCGCAGCAAAATTACCAGGGTATGTGTTTCAGGTCAGAAGTAACATGCTCATATGCCTTTGGCAACTCCCTTTTTCACCTTAAAACGCTTTCTTGCCATTTTATAGATTTATTTCTGTCAGATGTTAGTAAGTGTTCAAGTCGTAAGATCTCAGAGCAGAAGGATTTTTGTTACTCTTTTTTAATTCATAAGGGGACAACAGTACACAAGAGTATTCTTTGTCCCATCTCCACTGTCTCTGAGTTGCATATACACCAATAGATTGTCAACAATAAAGCCAAATGCTTTAAGAAGGGCACATTTTCAATCTGCTGTTCTGTCAATTTTTTCACACGTGACCCATGCTCAGGGCCAGCAGCATTATGTTGATTTCTGCCCATGATCAGCCTTCACAGATTTTGCTGATGCTTTGTTTTACTGCATGCACAGAAGAGAGAGCAAAGTATGCCCAGGGTAGATTAATCACCCTTTGTCTAGGAGACAGGGTGTTATGGCCAGCTGGTTATTGTTATTTTCAGCTTTTTGCAGTGCTGGGGTTGCTGATGTTGCCTGTGCAAATCTTTTCTTTTTTACTACCAATAGGAGAAAGAAGTGACAAGAGGTTGAAACTGGAGAAGTGCCTTTAAAAGAGCAGTTGGTTTAGCAAGGGTGGCAGCTTTTAGAGGAATTTCTTCACTGTAGTTCATCCTTTGGGAAAAGGTTTTTATGAAGAGCTGACCAGTTATCTGTGCCTATGCTGACAGGCAAACATTGACCTTGTAGTCAGGATGTTGCATTTGTTGTTCAGGTGTGTTTTTTCTCTTCTGGTCCCAAACTGCACACATACTGCTTGTTCAGCTGTTTCTGAGCTTGAAGTCTTGGCATGAGAAGGACTTTGTTCACTCTAGAGCAGCACAGCTGCCAAGTCTGTCTTTTGTCCAAAGCAATAACTGGAGGCAGAGTTTTAGAAGGATGAAACTGGAATTCCATTCTGAGGGCTGTGCAGAGGTGGCCTGTGTAGGGTTACTACAGCCAGCTCAGGTTTATATTGCTGCCAGCTCTTTATGCAGCCTTTTCAACTGCTCCTCACTGGTCAGCTTGAGACCAAGAGCTTAAAGCTGAATGAAACAGTTTAAAAAACAAAAGTCATACATCTCCCTGGGCATTGTGTAGAAGACTTTATAGCTAAATACTTGGTAGGCTATCTTTGTCTGCAAAAATAGTGCTGAAAACCATTTGCAACAGCTTGTGGAGATTTGTGTATTCTTTTCTTGTTCATTTTGTAGCAAGAAAAATCAGCCTCTGCATGTTCTCTGAGCTTGTTTTGTGATTTTTTTCCTTTTTAAGTAAGATGTGCTCTTGTGCAGCTGTCGAACTACAATGCAGTACCTGTCATGACTCTGGATATAGTGGGGATGAGTACACTGGAGCAGATCCAAATTATCCTGTGTATTAAACAGAGGAAGTCCTAACAAGATCCTAACTGTGGTCTCTCTCCTGCTCTAGCTCATCACTGCAGTTGTAACAAAGAACTGGAAAGAGATTGTGCAGTCTTGTGACCTGCAGAATTGGAGAGAGGCCTTGGCTGCTGTGCTCACTTATGCCAGGCCAGATGAGTTTACAGCCCTCTGTGGTAAGGACTCTTCTTAGACTGGATAATTCCAGAGCAGTATCGTGGCTTTGCTCACTGCTCCTTGGCAGGTTGCTTCCCCAGCTTAGCAGTGGTGGGGAGGGATAACGCAGAGTGATTTACCAGCATCTTTGTTCTTATTTTATCTAGATCTCCTGGGTAGCAGGCTGGAGAATGAGGGGGACAGCGTTCTGCAGACACAAGCTTGCCTCTGTTATATTTGTGCTGGCAATGTGGATAAACTTGTCGCTTGTTGGACCAAAGTTCAGGATGGAAACAGCCCCTTGTCCCTTCAGGTTGGTAATTCGTTTAAGAAAGGTGTTGGAAATAACAGACTGCAATCATTTGGCTCTTAAATCAAATTATCTAGTGTAGAGCTTTGCTGTCTGATGTACATCAGGATGCAAGCCTTTCCTTTCTGGAAAAATAACACACAGATAGGATACTGGAAAATGCTGGGAAGTACAGTGGCCCTTGCACTTGCCTTGTTCTTTGGGCAGTGGTACTAATACATTTCTTGTGTAAAATAATAGTAGTACTTAGTGTTTTGGTAAAGAAGGGCCTTCCAGTGCTTGCATCTTTTGTGGTTAGGAAATATTTGTACTTTTGGAAGTTCAGGAGAAGAAATCAATAGAATTAGATTTAAATCTGGAGAGGCAGTTGTAGGAAGGTTCTCATGAGAGTTTTCCCTGGGGGTTTGCACAACAAAGTTTGGTTTCCAGCAGTGAAATAGATTGCTTGTAGCAGATATCTTGAGGGAATAGGGTTGATGGGTGGAATGAAGCAGTAATGGAATAATTTATTTTATAATACAATGCTAGTTTCTTCCATCTGTTTAAGGTCTTTGAAGAACCAGTTTTAGAAAGTATTTACTTGATTATACTGTGAGACTCTTTAGTTAATTGAAGGAACTGATGTGTATCTGAGTTTTGCTTCATGTCATTAACTCTCTGAATTATCAAAATAATTTGATTTTGAGGGCTTTATTTACAGAGTTACCTTCAGTTTGAATTTGCATTTTGATTGCATGGCTTTCGTCTCTCAGGCTGTAAAATTGGAAAATGTTGTTGAAGTCCTAATTAGGTGACTTGTTTACTATGATAGTGGCAATAGAAGCTGTTGTTTTGGGGTTTTTTTCACTTGCCTTTTTTCAAGTGCTGATTTGTAGGGGAAAACAAATGGTTAGAAAACAATTTTTATTATTAATGTATGGTTGAAATCTTTTGTGTGGTACACTCTTGTAAGATTTTTAAAAGGGTTTTAATTTTGGAAAATGAATATTTGTTGTATCCTTTAGTACAAATACAGTAAGAAAAACATAAGAAAACAGAACAGAAAATATTCTTATAATTAAAGACTAGAAGGAAACCCAACCAAGACCAGCTCTGGTGTTGGGGGATGTGCAAGGAAGGCAGGTTATAGAGTATTTCTGGTGAATATCAGGAAAACAATTTTGCTGTAACAACCAGAAAAGTATGGACAACTCTTCCAGAGGAGTTTTTAGATCCTTTGAAGATGGATAAGAACTGACTTACTGAAGCCCTGTAAACGAATGTGCAGTGCAGTAGTGGTGACAGGTGTGATGTTGTCTCTGCTCTGAGGCTGTCACCAGATAATGTTATGAAAGCATCCACTTGGTGGAGATGCTCAGTGCTGATAGAGCCCTGTTTGATAAAAGCAGTTCTTGGGAAATCTTTTGGCTCTGCTGTTAGGTGGTGCTTGGAGGGTGGTTGCTGTTCCATGCTCTGGGAACAGCTGTGCCTTTGGTGCAGCTGGGAAACCTGCGCTTGGCTTGGGCTCCCCACAGGGTGAGAGGGGTCCTGCCAGGGGCAGACTAAAGCCAGGCCCTGCTTCACTTTGTTGTTCTCACTTGTGAGTGGGTTTCCCCCCTCCTGATCTTTCAGGATTTGATAGAGAAGGTGGTGATCCTGCGCAAAGCCGTGCAGCTCACGCAGGCCGTGGACCCGAACGCCATGGGCGCCCTTTTGGCCGAGAAGATGAGCCAGTATGCCAACCTGCTGGCTGCTCAGGGCAGCCTGGCTGCAGCACTCTCCTTCCTCCCTGCCAACACCAACCAGGTAAGGGGCTCTTTGCTCCCTCTCTGCCTGTGAACAGGTGTGCTTCAGCAGAGGTCTCTGCGTGCTGCAGTTCTGTGGTATTTTCTCAGCTCTCCACACAGAGGAGGAATGAGTGAATCTGACTGCATGTTCTTAGAAGGCTAATTTATTGTTTTATGATATTATATTATGGTGTGCTTTGTGTTGTGTTGGGTGTTGTGTGTGTTGTGGGGTTTTGTAATGTTTTTTTTTAATTTTTTAAGCTTTTTTATTTTTTTTTATTTTCAAAATTTTTAATTATTTTTATTTTCATTTTTTTATTTTTAAATTTAATTTATTTTATTTTTAAATATTTTTAAATTTTATTTCTTTTATTTTTATTTTATTTTATTTTTAAATTATTTTATGTTTTTATTTTATTTTTAAATTTTATTTTAATTTTTATTTTATTAATTTTATTTTAATATTTTATTTTATTATTTTATTTTATTTTTTATTTAATTTTAATTTAATTTTATTTAATTTTAAATATTATGTTATGCCATACTAAACTATACTATAGAATAGAGAAATGATACAGCCAGAAGGCTAAAAGATACTAATGAAAAACTCGTGACTTCTTCCAGAGTCCTGACACAGCTGGACTGTGATTGGTCATTAAGTCAAAACAATTCACATGAAACCAATCAAACAACCACCTGTTGGATAATCAAGCTTCAAACCACATTCCAAAGCAGCAAAACACAGGAGAAGCAAATGAGATAAGAATTGTTTTCCTTTTCTGTGAGGCTTCTCAGCTTCCCAGGAGAGAAATCCTGGCCAAGGGATTTTTCCAGAAACTATGACAGTGACATGGTTCAGCTGCTTGATGTGCACTTTGGAATGTGACAGTCAGGCTGTTCCCCTCACCCTGCACTGGCCTTGCTGAGCTGGCAGGCCTGCACAGACTTCTGCTCCCTCTTACTTTCACACCCTTGTGCCTGCAGCCAGTCACTGACAAAGGGTGTCCTTCCTGCAAGCCAGACGTGGCAAATGAAATGCCATAAACATTGGGTTGTTCTCTTCTGACTTCCCATCCTCCATCAGCTGATATTTGTAGACAGTTTGGGAATGAGGCAGGCAGTTGTAAGGCAGTTCCAATGGCCTCAAGCCTCATGCAGAAAAGACTTATTCCAGTGAAATAAAGCAGGCTCAGAGGGGGCTCATCAGTGAGTGGCCACTCAGCCTCCTGGTGTGCTGCCCTGGGTGCCAGGCAGTGCACCTCAGCTCCCTTCCCTGTCCTTTTCTGCTTGCAGCCCAACATCGTGCAGCTGCGGGACAGGCTCTGCAGAGCCCAGGGGCAGCTCCCAGCAGGACAGGACGGCCTCAAGGCGCCCCATGAGAGAGAGCCCATGGCCAAAGGGAGAGCTGGCCCCGCGGCTGGACGGATGCAGGCACCCCAGGCTCCAGCCCAGCAGTATTACCAGCAGGTAAATGGCCTTTGCCAGTAGGGGAGGGACATGCTGCTTGAGTTCTGCCCAGTGATGGATGTAATCATTTTTTTCTCTTGATCTGAGGCTGTGTGACAAACCTCTCCTGAGAGCCTTGTGGTGAAGGTCACTGGTGCTTCCTTTCAGTCAGTACAGATGCCTCCTTTACTCCTCATCTGGAAACATCCTTTAAACACCTGCTTCTGAAGATTAGGTGTTTCCCCCTTTGTTTGAACATGTGCCAAGAGCAGCTGTGTGGGAGAACAGCACTGCAGGAGTTGTGTGCTTCCTCTCACAGTCCCTGATGTTTCTCCACCCCTAGCTCTGATTTTGGCTGCAGAAGTTGCTGAGCAGTGTTTATAGCAAACTGAGGGTGCTTTAGTGCAGCTGTGGGTACAGCCTGCTGTGAAAACACCTTCCCAGCCAGGTGTAAGAGGGCAGGGGCTAGTGGGGAGTGAGCTGTGTACAAGAAAGACCAGGTGAGTATGAGACTAAAAAGGGAGCTGTGCAGGGAGGAAGAAGAGAAATGGGGGAGTGAAATTTTCTGGTTCTACCTCTAACCTGAGGATGACACTGCAGCAGAACACACTGGCCATCAGGGCAGCGCGGTGTGTTGGGCAGCCCTGGCTTAGAGCACTGCCAGGTCTCTCATCCCCCAGCACAGCACTGCAGCTCATCTGGCCCCCCTCTAAAGGTGCTCTGGGCTGGGCTTTTCTGGGAGCAGAACTGTGTTAGGGTTGTGGGTGTTCTCCTTGGGCAGAGATTGGCACAAGCAGAGGGATCTCTTCTCTCTGCTGCCCCCAAGCACTGCCTGCCAGAAAAACCAGGGCAGGAAGAAAGGAGGGATGAAAAGTTGGGGGGGGGGGGTTGGGCATTCTCAATGTCAGCAGTAGGTGTTAGCAAGGTAGATTTCAGAAGGGACAAAGCCTTCATCCAGGATTTACCTTGCTAACCCCATTGCATATGGTATTAAATGCATCATCATTTATAATCAAGCCTACTCTGCTGTCTGTGTCTTTGGCCTTCTTCCTTGTAACCAATGAGTTGCCTTGAGAAGTGAAGCTCTGTGTGTCCTGTTTGGCTCTGGAGAATAGCACCTGTCCTCTAGATGCTGAGATATCAGCAATGCTTTTTTTAAAACAGAGTTCCCTCTTTCTCCCACTGTTTCTGAAATGCCTCAAGCAATTATTTCATCAAGGCCTGCTCATTTATTAAAGGCTGGGTGTATCAGAACCCCATGAGTTCACTGGGAGTTACAGCCCCCTGTCTTGCTGGCTTTTCAGGGAGTTCATCCTCAGCAGGAAGGGCTTGAAGGGGACAGGTGTCAGTCAGAAATGTTCCCAGCTGATGAACCAGAATGGAGAGAAATGACATGTTTGAGTGTTAGGATACTTGCTTGGTTTGACTTCTTTTAAGAAGGTGTGTATGCAGGACTTGTTCAGGCTTGAGGCAGCCTTAGTTTGACTGCTGTCCCAAATAGGAACTTGTTCTTAACACTTGGATTCCTTTCAGCACAGTTTTGTTGAACTCTCTTTTTCATCTGAATAAACCAGGCGTGAAAGGGGGTGAAAAGTCTTTGAGATTCTCTGGTGATGAGTGATGCAGGCATTAGCAGTGGCTGTTGTGCAGCTGACTGCACCGTCAGCTTAGCACTGTGTGGGGTTAGACACACAGAGACTTGAGCCAGCCAGGGCTGCAGGGTCACAGCTTTCCCTCTGCTTACATCCTTGAAGCCCAGCCATGTGTCCTGTGTTGCCCACTCCTTGCTCAGGAGTGTGCCAGGCCCAGGAAGTTCTTGATTTCTGTCCCATCAGAAAGGTAGGAGTGGTTGTATGGACTTGAAGCCGTTTGGAGTGGCAAAGAAGGAAGATGGAGGAAAGGAGCTACGGGAGACTGGCTGGGAAGCAATTACCATTAAGATGTGTATTTGTGCATGTGCAAGAGCTGAATATCAGTTTTTAACCTTTCAAAACTATATTTTAACCTTTTTAAATTCATCTGAAGCTCAATTTGAACAGACTCCTTCTGTGTGAGGCATATGTTTGAATTTAACATGGAACCTGGGGCTTGCAGCTGTGGTTAGTGATGCTCACTGTCATGGACCAGTGGGGGGGGGCTTCTGCAGTAGGAAAATGTGATGAAAGATGGAGACCTGGCTGATTGGCACACATAACACTGCACTTGCTCCACAGCCTATTGCAGCTGCAACACTGTGCTTCGTCCTCACTCTGCAATTCACTTTGGCTCCAGTGATTTTTGTCTGCCTTGAATGCAATTCCCTTCTTCCTCTGAGATTTTATGGCTGTTACAAGTGCCAGCATGCAAACCTTCTTGCGTTCACTTCTTTGCATCTTGATTTGTGAAACCCTTTAGACTTTTTTATTGTTTTGTTTTCCATGATTGGTATTTCTTTGTTCGATTCAGGTTAGAATTGCCCCTACTGTCACTACCTGGAGTAACAAAACTCCTACTGCCCTTCCCAGCCATCCTCCTGCAGGCTGTCCCTCTGACACACAGGTATAACCTTCATTATTCCTCCCTGAGCCTCTGCTCCACCCCAGTGTGTCCCCTGGTGTAATCTGTATTCTTGGCACAGTCTGTGCAGATAGATGGACGGAGCAGCTCCCATGTGTGCTCTGGTTTTACTCCTCTGCATCCCCTTACTTCTTTTTCACCAATGCCCAGAGGAGTGGCACTGGAAAGTCTTGAGTGGGAGCTCAGTGTGACCTGAGTCTCCCCAGCCCTTCCCCACAGTGGAATATCTGAAGTAGGATTTGTCTTTTCCCCCTTTTCCATGGAGATCAGAAGCTGCAGAGTTACCATTTAAGTTGAGTTGAAAGATAGCAGGGAGCTCTTCCTTATGCAGGCAGGTGTGTGCTGCTCTGCTTGCTGCTGAAGTCACTGCACATCCAGCTGTGCTTTCAGTGCTGTGCTGGGCACCCTGAGGCACTGGGGTGGTTGGAGGCATTTGCCCCTGTGCTGTTGATTCCCTTCTTCCAGGGAATATGGTTTCAGGCCTTGAAACGTGAACTTATCCTTTTGCTGCAGTTCTGCTTCAGCACTGCATTACCATTACTAATGAAATCCTGTCTCTCCCATTTTTCCTGTAATTTATTTTTTTGACAGGGAGACAACCCACCTCCTCCAGGGTTTATTATGCCAGGTGCTGTTGGCCCCAGCATGCCACCACAGCAAGCCACATCTTCCAACTACAGCATGTACTCGCAAGCAGGAACGCGGCCAGCATACCCACAGAGTGAGTAACAGCAGCCTCCCCCTGTCCCTCCCACCCAACTGGGCCAGCCCTAACTCAGGGATAACCCTGAGTCCCCTCCTTGTGGGTGGCAGTGTTCAGACCAAGCCAGGCCCACAGTTCTTGCAGGGTGGGGAGAAAGGTGAGGTGACATCTGAGGGTTGTCATTTCTTGGTGGGGTGCAGGCATCAGACACCCTCTGTCAAACATTCATCCTTGCTGAGGTGCCTGCCCACAGCTCTCAGGCTCACTGCCCAGCTGGCCTGGCCCAAGGTTGTGCTGGGGTCAGAGACCCCAAAGTCTGAGTCCTGGCAAAGCAGCACAGGCCTGGCAAAAAGAGACACAGCTCATCTCATTCCTCATTGGGGCTCCATGGCAATGGGAGAGGGGATGAGGAAATGAGGGCAGTAGTAGAGGTAAGTGAAGAAGGGGGCAGAGCCCTGGCTCACCCAAAGTAGGGACTGAAAGTACTGGCATGAGGGAGGAAAAATGGCCATAGATGGGCAGAGGCAGTGAAATCAGGCTGCAGCACCCACAGTGAAAGGCTGTGAGCTTACATTCATTCCAGAGTCTTTATTCATTTCCTTGGCCTAAGTTTTCCCTTTGTGAACACCTGGGACAGGGCTTTCCTTTCTCTGAGAGCCCCTGTGAGGATTGCAGTGGTCCAGAAGACAGCAGTGTCCATGTGTCCAGCCCCACCCCAGGCATCATGGTGGCTCTGGGCTGGAGGGTGTGTGTGGGAGAGCAGCAGTACTTTGAGCCAAGCCATCCTCTCTGTGCCTCCCAGTGGCAGGATGGGGATTTAGGCAGCCAGAGTTGTGGGAGCCAGGATTTGGCTGGGCAGGTAAGTGGTTTTGGGGTGTAGGGGCATGAAGAGAGGAGAGTCAAGTGAAGAAGGAAGCAGAGGCAGATGAAACCTGCTGCTCTGTTGTGAACTCACTGACTGTTTTTTCTCCCTGTTTGTAGCATATCAGGCCACACAGCAGTACTCTGGAACTGGGGGACCAGCTCTCTATCAGCCTCAGCAGCCTGTTGCTGCCCCTGCTTCAGCCTCTTACCCCAGCCCTGCCCCTAACACCACCCCTTCCTACCTGCCCTCTGCCCCTGCCCACTCCATGCCCTCCCCGCTGTACCCTGGGCAGCCTCAGCCCTCCCCAACCAGCCTGAATCCCATCTCTTCCTTCCCTGTTCCTCCTTCTGGCACGTCCTTTCAGCATGGCAGGCCAGGACTTCCAGCAACTTCTGTGGCTTATGCATTATCTACTGGACCAACAGGTACTCTGCCTGCAACCAGTGACCTTCCTGCATCCCAGAGAACAGGTCTGCGCTTGGACAGGGGGGCAGGCAGGGAGGAGGGAGGGGTTTGCTCTTCACCCACTCAGTTAAATATGCACTTCTTGCCTTGTGAATGCTTTGTAAAAAGTTTGCTTTTGCTTAGAGGTCAGTTCAAAGCATTTCTAAACCACGACATCACTCCTGTGCATCTGTGATAGGGCTCTGTTGACCTTGCCACTGTCACAGAGCTTTTGTCTTGCCCAAGACAGGATGCTACCACAGGCTTCTTATGTTGTATGCTCTGATGGATCATGAAGGACCATGGCTCAGTTTTAACATTGGTGTCAGAGCCTGCACTGTGACTGGAGAGCAAAGTACAAAAATGAACAAGTTTTCCTAATCGCTGCAGACAGGATGATCCCAATTCTCCTCACTGAATGATTTTGCAGATGTGATTTGCCCATGTCCCTGGCTCTTGACAGCCTGTTAAGCCTGGATTGGCAGCATATTTAATTCAAACAGTATTTCCCATAGCATCAGCTCTCTTTCATTATTTTGTCCCTAACCTGTTATTGTGCTGGGATTTACTGAGGTTATGAATGCCTTAAAAGAGAATCAGAAGTGATTTAGAAATGCTTTTACACGTCTCTTCCCTGAATGTGGATTAAAAGCATGTGTGTGTGGCTGACTTAGGAGCATGTTGGAGCATGCTTGGTGAGAGAGCACTGGCTGAGGTGGGGCTCCATATCTGCTTGTGACTGCCTGGGTGTCACTGCTGTGGGACAGTGGCCTTGCCTGCCATGACAAACCTTCCCTTAGCAGCCTGTGAAACAGCAGCTTTGCATGTCAGACAGTGCAGGAAGAATCAGCAGTCCTTTTCTAAACCTGCTCATGAGCACCCTTCACATCCAGCTGGTCCAGCTGAAGAGTCAAGGAGCAGATCTGGGAAGCAGAGGGTACAGGGAATACTGGGCAAGATTTGAGGGATGTTTTGGGCATGTCTGTTTTGCCGACAGACACTAGTGTGCCCACTGTCATTCCCTCTCTTATTTTAAAAGTCTGTTAGGGGTGATGCAGTGCAAAAAAAGCATTTTGCCTTTGGCAGCATGAATCCTATGAGTAGGTGCTCCTGTTCCTGTCCTTGAGGCTGGCAGCTCACAATACTCCCTTGTGTTTGGGGGAAAAGTGATCTTTTGCTATGCCAAAAGATAGGACTGGTGTAGGACTGCCAGAATTACAAAGGGAGAAAATTCCTTTTCCATCCACCATATAGCCAGACTGGTGTCCTTTCTGCTTTTGGAGGTGCTGTAGTGTGATCTCTCCTGGCCCCACGTTACAGGGCGTGTCAAACTTGAATCTCTAAACCAGAGGAATTATTAAATTGGAAGGAGGGAGAAGTGTTGGATAGGGTTCTAGGCCTGGGATGTCAAGCAGCACATTATAAGGCAGACACCATAGCTTCTGCACCTCCAGATAAATGCAAGGAACAAGAAAATTGTTCTTTCTTATCCATTTTACTGCTCAGCTTGCATCACTGGCAGGCACTTCTTGCAGTGATGTGACATAACCCACATGGCATGCTCAGAGTGGGTTAAGCTCTTTTCAGAGTTAAAAATTGTTCATATTAGGCTTTTTATCAAACTTTCTGAGAACTATCAGTGCTGCTTCTGTTTTTCTCAGCAGCTATGGTGAGCAGGGTAGCCAGTACAAAGTGTCGGAACTTCAGGAACCCAAACTTGGGCATCCTCTCTGATTTCTGCAGCCTTGGGCTGAAATGCAGGGGTGGACTGCATGGTGAGGGCATGGTGAGGTGCTGAGCCCAGAATGGCTCATGCATACACACAAGTGATGATTGCAGCTGGAGAACTATGGAAAAAAAGATGAAATGTGTCTGAAGAGCACACTCTGTTCTCTTCCAGGGTTTAGATTGCACCTTTCAGAAAGCACACCAACAAGAATAAAAAACCTTGTTTTCTAAGTGCAGCAATGACAGTGTACATGCTTAATATGCTTAACCACGAACACAATTGGTGAGCAGCTGCACTGCCTAGTGGGGGATGCCTTGGCATGAGATCCTGTAGAAGCACTGAGATCTGCAGCCAGAAGTAGATCTCACCTGTAGCTCTGAGTGTTCTGGTGCAGTGATGCTGGTCCTGCTTTTGTGCATGGTGATGATCTTATCTGGGAACATCATGCTTCACTTTGCAGTTGTGACTCATTTAAAGGCAGGAGTAACAGAGGAAGGAAAAAATATCTCAAATCTGAACTCTTGAAAAGAGTTCACACCTGACCTTTGAACTGGCTTGCATTTAAAGATGCATGTAAAAAGGAAGAGTTCTGTAAATATTTTCTGGATTTTTTTCAAAGGCACATAACATCGGTATGTTAAGCTGTGCTTGAAGCTTCTGTAAGCAAGAAAAGCCCACATTTAATTTTATATTCAGTCCCTTTTCACTTTGTTTTGTGTTAGATCTTAGAACATACTTTCAAGGGAGTCCTAATTTTCAGCATCTTGAATCTTGTTTGAAAATGCAATAGACCAGCCCTGAGCTAAGCAAAGTGTTTTTACCAGAAGTATGAGCATGCCAACCCCGGGGGCAGGAGTTATCTTATCCCTCTTTGGAATGGTGAGGGCTTTATTGGCTTCATTTGCCATTTGGGTTTGTTGCTCAGTCTGAGCAGGCAGTGTGTGTTTGTGTGAGTGTAAAGCTGATGTGTGAGCATTCTCCTGTTGCCTAAAGTCAGGGACTTCAAGCATCTCTTGAAAAGCGTTCTGGAATGGTAAAATGGTGTTCAGAAGATTGTGGCTAAGAGTAATGGGCTGTCAGCTGCACTGGAATAGAAAATGAGAACATCAGAAGAGGGAAGAAAAAGGGCCAGAACACTGCAGCATTTGTTACAAACTAGAAACACTGATTTACTGCATGGAAAGAGCAACGGGCTTGTTTTGGGGGAAAGTGGACAAAAGTAATTTCATGGAGGGGTTTGAACAAATGGCTTGTCTCCAAGCTGGCATTGTAATTTGGTTAGGTGGTTTTTTCTGCTGATGCATGTTGTGAAACTAAATTGCTGGTCAAAAATTAAAGGCCAACTGCTTTATTATTTTTGAAAAAAAGTATTTTTTTAGCTATCTTTGCATTTTGTCTGCAGAAAGTCTACCATCTCAAGACCAGGCCTCTCCCTTCACAGGTGAACTAGGTACCACCTAACCTGAAAATAATTGCAGCCACTACATGAAATTAATTGAATGGACATCAATTATGCGAATGTTCTTTACAGAACATTAGGTGTGATGCTGTTTGCCAATTAGACTTTAATCAAACTGATTTTTAATTCCTTAATTGAAACCAATAACAACATATCCGGAGTTTTTAACCACAGAAACAAATTCTTTTTAAATATTTTCCTTTTTAAATGCAAATTATTCCAGGAAATTAACAGCAGTGACAGTCTGGGAGATTTTCTTAACGTCCTATTCCTATCAGTTAGACTCCCTGTATCTGAAATACTCTGGGATTTTCTGGATAAGGAGGAATAGAGGAGGCTGCCAGGAGATGGCATTGCCTTTGGTTAAAGAGAAAGCTGCTGTGAAAGGGGTTTTGAATAGTTGTTCATTTACCCCTTTACCATGCTCTAGATGTGGAACTTGCTTGACAAAAGCCTGGGAGCAAATGACATTTCAGATAAATTGAGCAAATTCTGCAGTAATGTTAACCTGTGCTGTCTAAGGTAAATTCATCATCTGCTGAGTGAAAAACACTGTGGTGAAAAAGTCCATTGAGCAGGGCTTTGGTTTTGTTGGCTTTTTGTGGCTTTGTGCAATAAATCCTGATTACTGGGGCACTGCAGTTAATAATGCCTGGGTGTAATGCCATGGGCCCAATTCCCTGTGCTCCATGAGGAGGTGGGCAGCTCTTTCCATGCACTGATGGGAGCTTTGGGGTGCAAATCTCACAGCTGCAGGGGGCTTACTTTCTTGGGAGAGCACAAGGGTTGGTGCAGAGCAGCACCCCAGCCTGGGAGTGAATGTGCTCACACATCCTCTGTGCTTCCAGTTTTAAACAAATCACCCCTGGTACAGAAAGCCAGATTTTCCCACCTTGCTCATGCAGCTCTGCTCTGATTTGGGGATGCAAAGCACCCAAAACCATGCTGTAGCTGGCAGGGGAAAGCTGGGTTTATGGCTCTTTGGTGTTTCCAAGGTGACTGGGTGAACCTGGCCTGAAATGCTTAAGGCCTCTGATGCCTTTTCTTTTTGTGTGGTGTTTTGTGTGGTGTGGCTGGGGAGCTTCATGTACAAATGTCATGGATAAGCTCTCTTCACATACACAGTCTGTGTAGCAGAGCTTTTTGGGGCATGGTAGGCCCTCTTCAAAGGCATGTCTGCTCAAAGCTCTCTTTTTCTGCAAGAGAATAAAAAGTTAATTATTAGGTTATTAGCTTGGGAACAGTTGGCCAAGTTCCCAAACCTTGCTCAGTGGAGCCCAAAGGGTCTGATGGCAGGGATGTTGGGAGGCTCTGGCTGGCACAGGAGATGTTCTGGCCCTCAGGGAAGGGCAGAAGAACAGTCAGGTCAGGGCCATGGCATGGATCTGGCCCAGCTCAGCTTAAGAAGGCATCACTGCCCTCTTCCCAGGTACTTAAAGTCTCCTCTTTCTGTCCCAGGGCCCCAGAACGGCTGGAATGACCCTCCCACCCTCAACAGAGCTGCCAAGAAGAAGAAGGTACTCTAGCAACTCCTACCTCAACACAACTGAGTGCTCATCCCTTGAAAAACAATAGTTTAAGCTGCTGCTGGGAAACCTGTTGGCAGGAGAAGGGAAGAGAAGGCTTAGCAGCAAACAAAAGCTGCATCTCATGAGCAGAAATGGCCTTTATGTCTCTCTAATATGCATTATCCCTCTCCAAATGTCTAAGCCTCTAAAGAGATGGTGGGTTTTTGCTGAAGTTGTGGTTGTTAATAACAGCATTGTTCGTGGTTTGGAGCAAATACTTCCAAATGTTTTCATCTGCAGTAAAGTAGCAGAGTTTTGCAGGAGATGATATTTAGGCAAAATGAGGAGGCTGTGCAAATTGTTATAGATTATTGACATTGCTGGAGCTGAAAGCAATTTATCCTGATTAAGGGCCTGACCCTGAGAGATCTGTTGAGAGTAAGACAATTTCCATGATGGAGATAATGTAGTTTTGCAAAATGGATTTAAATTGCAGCAGGGCAGGATAACTGGGAACGCTTGGCACGGAGCAGAGTGAGCCTTTTCATCCAGCCCTGGTGCTCCTGCAGGCTGGAGTATCTCCACAGCAGTCAGTGTTATCCACCACTCTCTGACCCTGGGAGGCAAGAGTTAGTCAGGAGTATGTAAAGTGTGGAGAGAACAAAATATTAGAGCAGCCAAGATAAGGTCTGGGTGAAGGCAAAGGCAGAAGCCTTCTTTACCCTTTGGGTTTTGGTCTCTGCAGTTCAAAGTGAAGAAGCTTTTGGAGGCTGGATAGAGAACTCTTAGTGCCAGAATAACTGCTGGAGCAGAGAGCTCAAGAAGCAGCCTTGTGCACACGAGATTTTTGCTACTTCTGTTGAGTGTGTGTCACAGCCAGAATTTCTGCCATAGCCAAGGCTTGCAGGTTGGCTCCTTCTAAATGAGGAATGTGTTTGTTGCATTCCCTCTTGGGTTTTTAACAAATCTGTCAGTCATGTTTCTATGTTTGTTTCCCTTCTGTCCACTGTCTAAGGAGTGGTTTAGGATATTATAAAATGACTCACCACATGGACTGTTATAAAAAAGAAGAAATATCTGGCATTTCAAGCCAGAATTTTCAGCTGTTTTCCTCCTAACTAACAACTTATTCACCACTCAAAAGTTTATTGCTGTGATTCATTTCTTTTATAATTGACTTTGTTGCTGGATTGGGAATTTTTTTTTCCTATCCCAAACCACTAGCTCAATTCTAGCATCATTCATTCAGGGTCCTGTAATCTTCCCTTTTTTTTTTTCCATGCACACCTGAAGAAATGTGCACATTCCCATGGAAGCCCTTTCTGTTTTGATTCCTGCATGATGTGTAGCAGAGGCCAGTAGCTCATTTTGTTTTTTCTTCCCTGTACCAAATGTTTGTGAAAACCCCCTATGTAAAGACTGGCAGATGCTCAAGGATGAATCTGAAATCTGCCTTAGTGCAGACCTGTGTGCCAGAAGCTTGGAAGGCTCTCAGAAGCTTTACTGGGGCACGTTGCTGGCTGTGACCTACGTACTGTACTGCATGGACAAAAATACACCCTTGAAAGTGAGACACAAAAGTCTAAATATAATGACCCAATAGTAAGAATAGATGTAGGTGTGGGTTAGTTTTCTCTTCTAATAGTGCTGTGGTTTGAGGGAGAGTGGCTCTGGTTGGAGGTGGCTGCACTCAGCTCCTGTGGCCAGGGGCAGGCTGGGCTGCACAAGGCACTCACTGTGCAGCAGAGGGATGGCTTTGGTCAGCCAGAGCGACATCTGGGCTGTCTGCCCCTGTTATTTCTGTATCCCACGCTCCCAATCACTGTGCTTTGGGAAGTCTGTGAGAGCTGGGTGTTGTGCAGTGCCTGCAGCAGCCCCCCCAACATGAATGCCCTGTTTTTCCCCAGGTCCCTGAGAACTTCCTGCCCCCGGTGCCCATCACCACCCCCATCATGAACCCGCTGGCGGACCCGCAGTCCCAGATGCAGCAGCCCCAGGCTCCAGCACCTCCCAGCAGTGCACCCAGCTTCCAGCCTGCCCACCTCCCTGCAGGGCAGATGGTGCTGCAGGGGGGCTTCCAGCCTGCTGCCCAGCCCCTGGGGCCATCCACCATGGCACCCACTGCCTCCAAACCCAGCACGGAGGGGGCCCCGGGGGCCCCCATTGGCAATGCCATCCAGGTAAGGTAGCCCCAGCACTGCATGGGTTGGGTTGTCCAGCAGTAGAGCCTGCCAGGCAGGATCCTCTTGTCCAGGCTTTCCTTGTAGCTGCAAAGTGTGCTGTGGAGTTTCTAGGCACTGGCTTTACACCGTGCTGGCATTTTGCTGCTCTAATCTCTACCTAGATGGCACTAATCCTATAGTCAGTGTGGGCCAACAAGCTGCTTCCTTCTGCAACTTTCACAGCTTCCCAGAGGGAGCAACAGCAGGTGCTGGTAAAGTCACCTCCACACAGCCCCAGGGAAGAAATAGGAGTTGTGCCAAGCTGGGCAATAATGCCACTCGGTTTAGCTGAGAACCACATGTGGGCACAGTGACCTGGAAAAGCCTCACCTGCTCTCTGTTGCTCAGCATGTGCAGGCACTGCCAACAGAGAAGATCACCAAGAAGCCCATCCCTGAGGAGCACCTTATCCTGAAGACTACTTTTGAAGCTCTCATCCAGAGGTGCCTGCTGTCTGCCTCCGATCCGGTAGGTGATTCTGTGACTTGTGATTTCTGCTAACAAGCTCATTTCAAAGGGAAGGCTAACAGCTTTAACACAACCTGGAGCTGGATAGGGAAACATTTCCCATGGCAGCCAGTACCCAGTAAATGAGCTATCCCTCCCAAAGCTTCTCATTTATTGCTGATGGCCAGTAAATTACATGGCACCACAAAGCCCAGCTGCTGACTGTTCAGCTCATGCCTGCCACGTGCTAAAAGGTGGTGCTGGTGGCATGCAGAGAGCTTTGTGCGCTGAATTTGCTCGGTCAGCAGCACAGACTCATGCTCCTGTCAGTTCAGTATCACTCAATTGCTCAAAATCCTTTATTTAAAGGCTGTAGAATGCATTACATACATGGGTGTATGTGTTGGTATGTATATATAGTGGATTCTGCATTCCCTTTGACCTTTGCTTCCTCAAAGTGCCCCTTCCCCCAGACAGACAGAGAAGGCAAAAGCATTCCACTCATATCTGCACCTGGGGATTGCTTTTCTGCTCTGCCAACACATTTTGCTTGCTTCTTGTTAAGTCCCAGATATTTTTAGGCAGTGAAAGTGTTTCAGCCCACAGAGACAAGAGACACCACCCTGACTGTACACATCAGTTGTTGTCAGAGCAAATACAGGCACTGCTCAGCTATTGCATTCTGAAGGGGGAAATGGGAATAGGAACTAAAGAGTGAGGAGAACAGCAGTTTGCACTTACACCAGATTTGGCTGGAGAGATGTCTTGCTGTTTCCTAGACACAATTTATTCCTCTCTGTCCTAGCTGACCATCTGTAAAATGAAAATAGCATCTGCACCTTTTCATGGGCTTTGAAACTAATGTTGTGTGATCATGCATCTGAGAGTTAGGCAGTCCAGAAGAACTGGGGTTTCTTACCTGCTCCTCCTGGGGGACTTTTCCTTAGATATCTCAGTTCCTTGATGACATAACTGCTGCTGAGGAGTTTCTGCATGTGGCCCAAGATCCATGTGCTGTGTTCTCCTTTATGCCATCTGAACAGCTTTCCCTAATTTCTAGCACAGCAAGCAGCCAGCAGTTGGTCTTCACCCTTGAGCTAGAGCATTCCCACAGAATTTATTTTCTCCAGGCAGTTATTTAATCCAGAGAAACGTTTCCTCTTGCCAGGGAAAATGGCAGTTATCCTGAGTGCAGGATGGATTGATGCACAGACTGATTTAGGAGGAAATTCCATTACTCTTGTGCACTGATGCCATTTCTGCTGCTGTTGACCAGCAGCTTTTTTGTGCTCCTGCAATTGTAACCTTGATGCTTTATTACTGTTTTATTACTCTGGAGTGAAATCTACAATTTTAGATGTTGTTTTTTTTAAAAAAAAAAAAAGTGGATAAAAGTTCATTTCTCCAGCAGCTGCAGCTCCAAGTGAAATGTACTGGGGTTGTTTTAAAAGCCTTTAGTGGCAAAATAATTCCAGGAACATGAGTGGGTGGTTTACTTTATAAAAGTCATAGAAGCACAAAGTGTCTGTAAGGACAGACTGGGTCAGGCTATTAGTTTTTCTGGTAGGCTATTAGTTTTTCTGTTGACACTAAAAACTTACAGACAAACTGCTGGCTTTACTGATCACATGAGGAAGAATATAATTAGGTTTTGTCATAAATGATGACTGAGCTGTACACACTTAGAACTGGAGAATCTGCATGTGCCAATAAACTCACTGATGTTGCTGGATACTTCATTCAAAAGTAAGAATTTTATGTAGTTATCACTATGCTTTTTCAGTGAACCATAGGAAAAAAAATTGTGCTGCAACTCAGAATTCTGTCACTTTTCTTAACAGCTATGCCAGTGGGGTTTGCAAATGACTAGTGGCTTTTGGGGTGCACCTCTGCAGTTTTCTATTTTCTGTAGACAGCTCAAGAGTTCACATGTGGAGAACTACAGTCATGTGGTCTTTCCTAGCAAAATCAGGGGAGTACAGAACAAAGAATCCAAATAATGTGTTAGCAAAATGTTGAGAAAGGAATTTGATGTGCTGCATGGACCTATTTGCCATGATATCAGATTAGTCTGGTATTCTAAAAATTGCTGTCCTTTGATGTGTTTGTCTTGCAGCAAACCAAGAGGAAACTGGATGATGCAAATAAACGCCTGGAGTTTCTGTATGACAAACTTAGGGAACAGACAGTAAGTTCTGTTTTACTTCCCCCATCCCTCAATCACATCTGACCAATGATTTCATTGGTGCAATACTACTTCTGCAGTATGTAGCAGGTGCTCATTTTTTCTTTGGAAGTGTGCTCCACATCCATTTATTGGAAGTTTGCATGGATTTCTTAGAAATCAGCCAGTTACTGTGCCTGGCCCCACATGCCTATGCAGACTTTACAGTGTTGTTTTGGGATTGTGTCATGAGTTTTACGGTGCTGTGCCGAGGCTGTGCTGAGCCAAAGAGCAGAGCTCCCTGCAGCAGGCACCACTTCTCTGCTCCAGGCAGGAACTGAGACACACAGCCTGGGGTCAGAACAGAACCCAGGGGACTTTGATTCTGGAGGCTCAGTGACTTCACTGGAAGGAGATGTGCAAGTACTTTTGAAGATCTGGTAATTTTTCCAAAGCCTTTCAGGAGGCTTTGGCAGAATAAAGGACTGTGCTTAAATGTCTCAGTACCTTAAGATTAGAGTGATGTAATCCTCTTGTTGTCAGGCCACATTTGCTGAGCAATTAACCGTACCCAAAGGCATAAAAAGCTCAGTAGGTTTTTCTGCTGCCAGGAGTGTGTCACAGCAGGTCTCCCACCCCAGGGAATTGCATCCAGGCAGGGAAAGCTTGCAGGGCATAGCAGTACTGCAGAGAAGGTTCCATTCTGGTTGAAGTCTATTGTTAGACTTTTCAATGGCTGTTCCCAGTGTGGTGCAGCTCTGAAGATGGCTATCCAAATAAAGGAGCTAAGTGCTACACCTTCCTGAGAGCCAAGTGCCACACTCAGAACTTCCTTTCCTTTCCTGGTTCCTTTCCTTTCCTGGTTCCTTTCCTTTCCTTTGTGCTGACCTGCCTTCCTTGCAGCTCTCTCCGACCATCATTAGTGGCTTGCACAGCATTGTGAAGAGCATCGAGACCCGCAACTACCAGGAGGGACTGAACATCCACACACACATCGTCAGCACCAGCAACTTCAGCGAGACCTCTGCTTTCATGCCAGTCCTCAAGGTTGTCCTCACCCAGGCCAACAAACTGGGGGTGTGAGGTGTACCCCACATTGCCAAGCCCTGGAGGTTGCTTTCCCAAAGAAGTGCATTTCTGCCGCAAACATGGGGGAAATGGACCGAGCGCTCTCCCTCGCAGCATGGCGCAGTAGAGCTGACAAATGGCATTACACCCTCCCTGCAAAGTACCTGGTTCTAGAAGGGCTGTGGAGCCCTGGTGCTTTTCTTCTTATTTTAATCCTTTTCCCATCCCTAACGATTCTCATCTACAAATAGTATATTTAATGGGTGATGTCCCACGTTGTCAATTTTTAGGTGCATGTTACGCTGCTCAACAGTGGCTTTTAATAACAGATGTATGTGTTGAAACAACAAGATAGGTTGTGTATTGGACCCTAAAACAGATTCTTCCCTTCCACCCCACTGTTCCTTATCCACCAGATTAAAAACAGTCTGATCATGTTACAAGTGTATTTGGTCTTTCATTTTATGAAGCTGCTTGCAGTTCTGTTATTACCATTTACGTGTTAAATAGCTTAATTGTGCACTGGGGCAAATGAGCAAAATAAAAGCTAATGTGATATTTTCAATAAATGTAAATTTATTAAAATTTGTCTCTATGAAGTGCAGTAGAGGGATTTTGAACTGGAGTACAGTGGGGCTGCTTTCTGTTGTGTCCTGGGCATGAGAATACTTTTGTTTTTCCTTTTTTTATCACTAAACGGTCTGTGTACAACACAGAAAGATCAGCAGTTGGAAGAAATGTCTGGGTTTGGGAAACAAAAGAAGCAGTTTTGCATTAACCTAAAATATCAGTCCTTGTGGAATGTAGATTTGGCAGTGCATACTGCAAGAAATAATCTCAATAACAATGTCAATCACTGCTGGCTTCTGTGACTTCAAACAGATTTGTTAGGCAAAACAGTTTTATTTCCTTTCCAGCATTTTCTTACTTCATAAGCTTTTAAAATTGGTGAACACAAGGTTTCAACTTGAAGTTACCTTATTTCAGGAGTTTAAACAACACTTGGAGTGAATATTTTGATCTAGGTTATAGGTTTCTAAGCAGTGTTACAAGTGTTCTTGTGTAAGTGAACTTATAGCAGTGTATTTGGCACCTTTGTGTCTTGACTCAAGGTTGCAAAGAAGTTTTAAAAGAAAGAACACATTCAAAGGTAAACAGGAATGAAATAAATAAAAAAATCCAACCCTCAGTAGGGTGAAAAGCAGCTGTGCTGGGCTGTCCTGTGCTTTCTGTGATGCACTGCTCAGCAAGGAAAAGAAAAAGCAGTCTCCGTACTTCAGGGCCAAACCAGCAGATAGGAGGTAATGCTTGAGGAATTCAGGAGCTGGCCTTGCATGTGCTTTCCCTGAGTGTTTTTGGGAGTTCTTGACATGGAGCAGGAGTGGGGGCATGCACTGGCACTTGTGAAGGACAGGCAGATGTTCCATATTTTGGGAAGCTGCTGTTTCTGGCAGTGACAACTGGCGAGACTGATGTTGGTGCAGGGTTGAGGGCAAAATCACTGCTGTAAATTGGAAGCTCTTAAGTTGGGAACAAGAGCAGCAGGATGTGAGAGTAATTAGCTGGGAATATCTCCTGTGAAAGCCAAGGAATGCTTAATGACACAAACCTTCATCAGACTTGCATCCATGTCAAAGAGAATGCCAAATGAGAAGGGACTCAGCAAGGCACATATGCCAGGGACAGGACTGAAGAGTTTATTTAATGGGAAGAAATTAAATAAACTGTGCTTGTTCCCCTTGTGAAGAGCACAAGGGAATCAGGTTGATTGGAACTAGAGAGCAGTGTCACATGAGAACAAATATGACATGAACTGGCCAGGTGTGGGTTTGGTCTGGAAACTGAAGTGGTCATAAATGAGACCACCAGATAAGAGGGAAATGAGGAGGATTTTGAGGTGATGGTATCCTAAGAGTACCCTGATGCTGCACCATGGCCTGGACACTGTCAGCAATGGAGTCATTCCTCTCCTTGCTGAAAAAAAATGCTGTCTTCCACCTCAGTCACTGTCAGGAGCTCAGGAAAACTGCACTGCCCAAGTGCATAACAGGAGTGGATGCAAAAATCTGCTGCTTCTCTCCTGAGGGCAGCTGAGATGAATTATCGGTTGTGCTGCCGTCTGTTCATATCTTCAAGGAATGCCAAGCAATTAACCACCCATCTGATGGGATAAATGCAAATGGCCATCTTCATTTACAGAAGGCAATGAAGCCCTGCCAAGTTAGGCTGGTAAAATTATTTGGCCCCAAATAGCCTAATTTTGATCTCACTGAGTGAGAAGAGATTTATACCTTTGTAACACCAACCAAGGCTGCAGAATTGTAAGAAGGGATGGAAGGAAATTCAAGGATGTATTCTGAGCAGCATAGGTGTTGTCTGATGGCAGCTGACATGAGGAGGCACCTTGCTACTTCAGTAGCCACCGTCCAAGCAAAAGGGCCAGCAGGAAAGGGCAGAGTTAATGCAGTTGTGTCCTGTTTGCTGGAAGCAGGTGGGTATGTGAGGGCAGCAGTACTGCAGAGAGGCCTGGCGGCAGGCAGGACATCCAAGTTAAGCACTTGAGTGAAAGCCTTTCTGTGCCTGTAAAGCTCTGCAATGGATTTACTTTGGTTTTGCTGGCAGAGGTCTGAGGTCAGCATTAGGCATGAATGTTGGAGATTGTCTTTAGTTGCTGCTAAAGACAGCAACTAAAGACAATCCTGTGCACAGTTCACATCAGATCTTTCCTGTGTAGCACCTTCCAGATCACACACAGTTCCCAAACATGAAGATTGGTAATGTGGGTTATAGTAAAATGCAGGGAGCCCCCAAAGCAGGGAATGATTGGCATCTGACTCCATTGATTCAGAATGCTGAATAATTGCTTTATTAAAACTATGCTATATTACATTATACTATACTATACAAAGATACATACTAAAGAAAAACTTGTGACTGTCTCCCAACAGTCAGGACACAGCTTTGAGTGATTGGTTAATTAATGTAAACAACCATCACCAGAATCCAATTACCAAATCCCCTCAGGTAAACAATCTTCCTAACACATTCCACATGTGCAAAAACAACAGGAGCAGCAAGTAGAGATAAGAATTGTTTTCTCCTCTTCTCTCTGTGCTTCTCCAGGAAAAAACCCAGGAGAGAGAATTATCTGTCTCTCTCTGTTCAGAGAATGTGAGTGCCACAGTGGGTTTGCTGCATAGTAACTGTGTGTCACTCAGCCTTGAACAAGGGCCAAGGCCATTGCCAGAGGATACTGAGGTATGTAATAAATACTGTACTGATACCAGGAACAGTGTCAGCATGTCCAGCCTTAAATGGGTAATCTCCCAGCCTTGACTTGCTGTGTGCTGGGTTGATCGTTCCCATGTTTCCTCTGGAGATCCTGCAGATCAAACAGATAACAGCACCAAATGGCCAGTCAGTGTGGATACATTTAATGTAATCCTCACCCAAAAGAGGCTGAACTGATTAAAATTCCTCTGAGCTTTAGAGCTGCAAGTTATCCAGAAGAGCATCTAATTATGAGGGATTTATTAAGAAGCAGTAAAAAGGCAGCTGCAGCTGACCTCACCCAAGAACTCCATGCCTGCCTGGACTGCACACAGAAGGCTTCTTGATAAAATTGCACAAATTCTTTGCCAGGTAGAGAAGAAGCACTTCAATCCACAAACATTGATCACATATTCCTTGTCCCTCTGATGTTTAAGGCTTTGTTTCCTTCTTCACTTAAAATGTTCATTTGAACAATGCTTTGGGATCATGATTTTTCATGGCAAGAGAAAAGAAAAAGGAAAAAAAAGGTCACTGTTGACAACATACTAAATAGCTCTGCACTGAAATGTGATGGTAGCAGGCAGGACTCAGTGCCATTAAAATAGAGTCAATGTTCACATGAACCATTCACCACCTTTCATCATCACTGTCCTCTTTCTTTCTTCTGGGCAGAGAATTCTAGAAGAACGCTTAAAATATATCAAAACCAATCTTGGGTTTAATTATATGCTCTCTGCTGACTCAGTTGCCTCAGGAGGTGTAGTTAGTAATTAATAACCACAGACTAATGTGTTAATCTCAGCAGACTAATGTGCTTTGTAGCAATATCACTCATTAAGCCACGCTCTGCTGGGTCCAGGCCCATCAGGAGTCAAGGCCAGGGGTGCACAGAGACCCACTTGGGATGGGGTAAGCTGGTGTGTGCCTGCCTCCCCTGCCACACCACTCTCAAACCCTGGCAAAAGCCTCTCTCTGACCTCCCTTGGGTGGCTTTCTAAGGCAGGAAATAGTCAGGTCAAATAACTGCTGGACAAGGACAAAGAAAATCTGGAGCTATGCAACATTAGGGGTCGGGTTTTGCTGTTCCTGAAACCTTTGTGATAAAATTGTGAAGATACAAAGACCTTCAGGCCCTTCTCAGTCTCAGCTCCAGAGGAGCATCCCAGCCTGGCTCACCCCAGCGAGGCAGAGAGCCTCTAGGCCTGGTGTTACCTGGCAGTAAGGGTTTTTGGTGGCACAGGCATCCACCTGAGCAGCTGCTGCTGCTGCTGCTGCTGCTGCCCACACAGGCACTGACACACAGAGCACAGCAGGCAGGGGCCATGCACAGCTCTGAGTGGATTCCCTGCAGAGTGAGGAAAGAAAACAGGCTTTGTCTAAGGAGCAACACCTAACTCCAGCAACAGGGCTGAACCCTGAACCCCTGCAGGTCCATGAGGTTTTCTGCTGGAACAGGAAGCTCCACAAGATGTAGATCTTTGTTCTCACATTGGTTGTGGGACACTCAGCTGTGCTGGCAGAGTGACCTATAACCTCCTTGCTCCCAGCAGCACAGAAGTATCGTTGTGCCTAGAGACAGCTGTCCCCATCAGCAGGGGGAATGTGCCAGTGAGGTATTCCCAGGCTGGTGTCCAGGGCAGCCTTTCACACCTCAGTGCAGATGATGGATGAGCCCTCTGTCAGTGGTGAGGCTGAGAGGATGTGTGATCACTTGTGGGTGCACTGAAGCACTTCCAGAGCCTGTGCCAGTGTGTTCAGCAACCTGGTGCAGCATTTCAGGCATGCTCAGTCCCGGGGGAATCACACTCCTGCCTGCTTCCTGAGAGTGGATTTGAGTCTGTAGTCCAGCCCTCCCACCCAGCAGTGAGATTTAAGCAAGACCTGTGTGAGGCAGACCACACAGTGAGATCATGTGAAGCCAGTGCACAAGACAGGAACAAGAACCATGAACAGGTCCCCTGGCCCACAGCTCAGTGCCAGGTGCCCCTTTTACCTGCACAGAAAAGGCATTGTTGCAGCAGGGGAGGCCAAACTCAGGCATGACAACAGAAAGTCCAGCTGGAATTGCCAGCAAAGGCAAGATGGAGGCTTGCAGGTGAAGGCTGTCACCTTCCTCTCAAAACACTGCCTTGAGTTCTCCTTTTCAGCTTGTCTACATTCACCATTGGGTACAGCAGACAAAACCAAGTTGTTTCCAAATCTCTGAACTACACTCAAGCTTTTTTTTTTTTCCTTTTTTACTTCCAGACTTGCACATCCTTCGCTTTTAAAAATATGAACTCAGGAATGTTTACTGAGAAAATCTCTTTTTAACTCTGTTGCTGTTTTGGTTGCAACTCCCCAGGTTTTTTTTTTCTCTAGGCAATTCTGGCTCATGGAATGTTTTCCAATATTATTTTTTTACCAAGGGAAAGTAGGATTTAGATTTGCAAAATCTTTTCTTTGCATTTCTGGGTACTAGTAAGACCTTAATCTGAAAGTCCAGACCTATCTCTGCAACATGTAGTCCTGAAATTATGATTTGTGTAGCCAGGTGCCTTTATTTAAGAGAGTAGATGTTTTCACAGCATCATGTCCTAAATTTGCTGCTGCCCCCAGCCACTGCAATGATCCTGGGACAAATGCTGATGTTGTCACTGAGTTGCCACTGCCCAAGCAGTGATTTCTGGGAGCAGGGAGGGGAGCAGTGATGGGCTCCATGCATGAGCAATGACACTGTGCAAGGACATTCTCAAAGGGGGTACTTAGGTCTGCCTTGGGCTTCCTCTGCTCCTCCATCAGAACCAGCAACTCCACGAGCACTAGGGACTGCTCTGGAGCCATCTGGGTTGGGTACCACACGATATCCTCTCACAGACACATTTTATGAAAAATCCTTTCCTGAGAGGCCTCAGGAACAAAATGTAAACAATAATTATCTGCTGCTGTGGAATGCAACAGGTGGATCTGTGATTGGTCTCATGTGGTTGTTTCTTATTAATGGCCAATCACAGTCAGCTGGCTCAGACTCTGAGAGTCACAAGCTTTTGTTATTCATTCCATTATTTTCTTTCCTTGCAAGCCTTGTGATGAAATCCTTTCTTCTATTCTTTTAGTATAGTTTTAATATATAATTTTCTTTTAATATAATATAATAAATAAGCCTTCTGAAACATGGAGTCAGATTCTTGTCTCTTCCCTCGTCCTGGGACCCCTGGGAACACTACCACAATATCCCCCTTACAGTTTTGCTGCTGCACTTGCCAAGCTTCCTCTGCACACAGCCAGCTTCACTTGGAGAGGGACACGAGGACTTCTCCTTCACAGAAGTTACCCAACAGTGTCACCCTAAGCATCAGCACTCCCTACACCCAGAGGACCTTGGCCACAGCAGAGCATTTTTCATGTCATCTTTGTTCACCTGCTTTCCTGCATTGGCTACTCTGTAAGCAAACTGCTGGGAACTAGAGACAAATGTGGGATATGATGAAACTCACAGGATTGTGTTCAAAGGCTCTCAGAGGGAACCTTCACAGATGTGTTCCTCAGTGACTTGAACTAGCTGGAAATCTGGCAAAGCAATTTGTACGTGTTTGCTTCTTGCCAGGGTGGCAGGAATGTCTGTGGAAGGCAGCTAGGAGGCTTCAGTGCCACCTGCATCTGCATGAGAATACAAGACTGACATCTATCCTGTGCCATGCTTGAACAGTCTGCAAAAACAGGTCAGGATGAACAGTTACATCCTGCCTTTTCAGAGAGATCTGCTCCCTGGGTCACCGTGCTTCCTTGCTGCCTGGTAGCATTCCCATTTCATCCACCTTGAGCCCTGACATTCCTGCCTTAAACACTCAGGGCATCCTGTCTGTGGTGTGCAGAGGTGAGCTTGGGCTGCGCAGGTTCCTTCTGCATTCTTCCCCCACAATGATGAAAAAATCATTGAAGGATGGAGTCTTCTCTCCTGCCTGTCCCCAACATCAGAGTCCAAGCAGGAAGATGAGTGTCACCTATTAGATCGGTAGTTAGGAACACTTGAAATAAGACTGAGAATTGACCTTGGGCACCTGGAGGAGGTCAGGGCAGGAAAGCACAGCACAAGTTAAATCGCCTTCTTCTGTGGTCCTGGTGCAGCAAGTGAAGGACGTGGCAAGCTGTAAATCATGGAAAATCTGGTCCCTGCCAGGGCAGAGGGCTGATCACGGTCCTGGCTGCTCCCTCCTTCCCTCCGGTCCTCCCAGGAGCATTCAGCACCAAACAAAATGCATCACAGGCAAGCATTTTATCTGGAATCAGTGCCTGGTTCCCACCCAATGCCTTAAACCCTCTGTATGTTGCCTGTGCAAGCTGTTCTTGCTCCGCGGCAGGCGAAGCATCCCGCTAGTGAGAGGGAGCTGCTTTTGCCGCCCGCTCCTCCGGGCCACCCTTGTGCCGCCGGTGAACTTGTTGTCATTGACGGCATCCCCGGTGCCCCGGGATCCCTTCCCTCCCGCACAGCTGGCAGCACACGGGGAGACACACCTCGTGTCCCCCGAAGCCACACCTGAGCGTTAAAGCAATGGTGGGACGGGGTAAGCACCAAGCGGGGCAGTCCCCTCGTTCGGGTGTGCGCTGCCGACAGCTCGCTGCCAGTCCGTGCGCTTGTGTTCGGTGCCCGCCTCGGCACTGCCAGGCAGGACACTTTACCCACCACTCTCCACCACCTGCTCCCGCTGGCGCCAGCGGCACCTTTTACTGTGTTGGCCCGACCTTCCAGAGCGCCTCGCCACGGGAAGCTTTGTCTGAGGGAGCCGGGGAGCGGCGGGCGCGCTGCGGGCCGGGCCGCGGGGCCGCGCTGCGCGGGGCCGCGCCGGGGGGCGGCGGCGGGCGGAGCCGGAGCCGGGGCCGGAGCCGGGGCCGGGGCGGAGCGGGCGGCCCGGGGCCACCATTGGCTGTCGCTATGCGGTCCCCGCGGCCGCCCCCCGCCCGTCCCCGTCGCGGTGCGGGGCGCAGCCGGCGGCGCGGCGGCTCCATGGAGGCAGCGGCGGCAGCAACAGATGCGGCGGTGGCGGCGCGGCCCGGCCGCCCGTAGCCGCTGCTGGGAGCGCCGCCGGCCCTGCCCAGCGCCCGGCCGGAGCGATGGCCGCGCCCCGGAGGGCGACCGGCGGCGAGGCGGGCGAGGCGGGCACGGCGGGCTCGGCGGGCCCTGGAGGGCAGGCCATCGTCTGGCGCAACGTGGTGCTGATGGGGCTGCTGCACCTGGGCGCCGTGTACGCGCTCAGCCTGGTGCCGCGGGCGCACATCCTCACCCTGCTCTGGGGTGAGTGCCGGGCTGCGCCACAGGTGGGGTGGGGGGCGGCGGGCACCTCTCGGTTTCCCCGGGTCCGTGCCCTGTTTGTGGCTTTTGTTCCCGAGCCCCCCCCCGGCCGCTCCCGGGATGCCAGCGCCGCGCCGGGCCCTCGGTTGCTGTAGAAACAGGAGGCGCTCTGCCTCCGGTTACGTTTATCAGGTTTTTTTTAGTTAAAAAAGCCCAGTCGAGCGCTGGTGTTTCGGTGTAAAGGTCTGAGGGAGGACGCGCTGGCCGTCCCCTTGCTGTTTCACCGTGTTACTTTCTGAACACCCGCGGGTGTCTGCTCCGGTTTGGAGTAGAAAATCAGCTCCTCGTTTGTTTCTTGAGGAAGGTGATAACAAATTTTCATTAGGGAAGATGTGAAAGTCGAGTAAGTGCTGTAAGGTGCTGGCACAGACACGATAAGCCAGGCTGTGCTTTCTGAGGGGAGATGGCTTGCAGCATCTGTCCTGCTCGCCGTGAAAAGCCAAGGCTTCGGTTTGGGGAAGGGAATATGAAATACAGCTTCTTTTCTTCCATCCTATAGTGGTAAGATCCTATTTTCTCCACAGAAGAATGGTGCCGGGAAAAAATGCTACATAGAAGCACTGCAGTATTGTGCGAGGCTTGTCAGGGTTTGTGAGACCAAATAGATGGTGAATGTCAGCATCACTGTTCAGCAGGCAGAACTGTGTATTGATTCATATGAATCTCGGTGGCCAAGAGGGTAAAAACTTGAGTGCTGCTTACAGCTGATGCAATTTCTTGGATAAATACCCTGCTTTGAGGTAAGTGGAGGATGTAACAGCCTGGGATTCTTTTATATAGAGGAAAGAAGGGTCTCTGCTGCAGGAACTCACAGACATGGAATTTGGGTTGTTAGGCTGCCATCATTACTGTCGAGGTGACTCTTCAGAAGCCCCAGCTAAATGCTTTAGAAGTCAGGCTTATTCCTTCTGTTTGGAGAAGTCCTAAATCTCTTTTTCATGGGTTCAGCTTTTGATATTCAGTCTTAAACCCCCAGAGATTGCCACCATTGCTGCTTGCACTTGGGAAATTAATCTTTCCCTCAGTTACCATCCTCAGTTTCTGGGTCTCTGGAGGGTACCTGCATTTGACTGGCAGCCTGGTTTGCACAATCCCCCCCCCGGCTTGCTCATGACCAGAAGAGGTTTGTGGGGTGGTTGTGTTTTGCATAGTTTCCTTCTGCAAGCACTACTCCTCTCGCCTCCCTATTCCTGGTTGTGTTCAGGCTGATTTCATAGTTTATCTTGGCCACAGCTGGGCGATCAGGGAGACCAGGAGAGCCTGTGGGAGCCGTGTGGCTGGAATGCACAGCCTGTGGTCTGCTTTCAACCCTTTTAGGTCCTGTTGTGTGCAGGCAGGTGGGCTTGCTTTTTCTGTTTTGCCTTTCCAAGAAGACAATTTGAAATCATCTCTGATTTCACTGTGCTTAATTACAAAAATCCCTCTGAGGCTGGAGGCAAAGGATGGAATTACCAATTCAGCCCTCCATCCTCCGAGGTTTTTTTTCCTGGTGGAGATTAAACAGACACTACATAATAAACAGTTCTCAACGACTTTGCAGCTTAATGCCTTTACTTCTGAAAGCGAGAGCCTCTCATTTTTTGACATAATTATTTTTAACAGCCACCCTAGAGCAGACCACAGAGTTTTTATGGGAGTTTGGTGGGTGGTTTTTACAGGGGCTCCACAGCAGGGAGTGAGAGCGCTGGCTCCAGCTGTCCTGGACACTGCGTGCCACTCTCACATCTGGCTGCTGCCACCTCAGAGGTGCTGACCAACGTGAAAATACACACTCTCCTGCAGAATATGTCAGACAAATTAGCTTGCTGTCACGCTGGTGACCTGTTTCTGAGATCCCTCTGAGCCACTCAGGGCAGATCAAAAAGGGTGGCTGTTGCAGAAGTTGACAAGCCCACCTCGCTTCGGAGTGGCAGGGGCCAACCAGTGAAGTTGTGTTGTGAGGAATAGGTGTCAATCAGAGGTGTCCCTTGCCCTCCCCAGTTCTCCACATCTCCCTCCCTGTGCAGATCCCTGTGAGACTGCCTTTCTGTGGGCGCTGGCTGCCAGCCAGCCTTCGGAGCAGGGCTGGCACGCTGGCAAACTTGGATGGCGGTATGGGAGTAGTGTCAGGTAGTGCAGGGATGTGTGTACGCTGAAGGGTGCAGATGGAGGAGCTGCAGCCTTCCATGCATCCCTCTGTGGTTTTCTCTTCCCAAGCTTTCCTGGCACTCAGGAAGCTTCCCAGTGATCCTGTGCATTGCTCTGGTCTGTGTTCCCCACCATTGCTCCCCCATGGATAAGCTGCAGGAACAAGTGTTCTGGGAGTGGGATGCCAGTGCTGGCTGTGACCTCCGTGGTGTCTGGCAGGAAGCCACAGCTTCCCATGACTCACCACTGCCTGCTTGGCGTTTTACCTTCTCCTCCCCCAAGATATCCACCTCCCATTGTGTTCTCCCCTGAGGGAGGCCAGGTACAAACCCTCCCTCTTTCTTTCCTCCTTCCCTTCCCACCCCCAGAGGGAGGCAGCTGCTGCAGCACCGATGGCAAAGTGGAGCTGAAATGCCACTGTGCCACCTAGAAAACAGCTGCTCAGGCCAAGCTGCCTGCTTGGCAGGGCTCATTTCCATTGGTAATTTATTGACATTTGTCCAGCTGTACATAATAGACAATGGGAGAGCGCTGCCAAGGAAGGCTCAGCTGGTTGTTTACCCTGGATTATCTGTGCTCCTCTGTTCCTGCTGCCTCCCGCACCAGCACCCTGAGGCCTGTGCTGCAGCTTCCCACACCCCATGTGGAGCTGGGGCTGCACCAGGGATCCCAAACAGCACTCTGGGTGCTGCAGAACTGGGGATGTGGATTGCTGCAGAACCGGGAATTGGGTTATCTTTCAAGGGATGTACAGATAAGCTGGTTGAAACACAGGCTTTCAGGGCCATCCCAATGTCTCTGTGGAATTTGATTTCAGTCCAAGCTGAACAACAACAATGAAATTACTCATGTCAGAATTTTCCATGAGCTGGGAGCTGCTTTGACCCGAGAGGCAGCAGATGGTGTGTGCAAGGCATTGAGCAGCCCTGGGCTGTGCCCGTGGGACAGCCATGGAACCTGCTGAGTGGATGTGGAATGTCCCCTGCTGCACAGTCTGGGCTATCTGGGAGCTCCCTTGCCTTGCTCTTTGCCAGCCTGACTTGTGGTTTGGTGTGGGGGTGAGTGGAGAAGACCCTGCTGCCTTCTCCCTTGTGCTCAGCACCACGGGGGTTTGAAGGGGAGGCATCACCATCCTCCCAGGAGGAACTGAGCAGGGTGAGAGCAGCTCACTGCTGGTGGGGTTGGCTGGGCCAAGCATGCGGATTTTCCAGAAGGGAATTTGTGCAAAGGGGTGCTTGTGGCCACTGATGGGGCTGTGGCTCACTGATGTCCTCTTTTGGGCTGGCCATGCTGCACCACCTTCCAGAGGTCACCTATGACAATAACATGCCACTAAATGATGCTTCTTATCCAGGACCTTCCTTGCTCCAGCCAGCTCCACTCTGTGGCAGTCCCAGTGAGTTTTATCTGTTTGATTTAGGAAAGCAAACTAAAAAACTCTGAAATCCTTACAGAGGATCCCTGGTACAGAGGGAAGTACCAGCATGTTTCACTGCAGGGCCCAATGCTGACAGCTGCTCACAGTTTCTTTTGGTGGGCTCATGGTAATTTCTTAAAGACTCCATCTGGAGGATCACATGATTGTCTTGGATTTTGTTTGGAAAAAGGTTCTTTTTATTCTTTGCAGAGGGCTTGGGAGGAAGCACTTGAAGTAGCCAAATTAATTTTAGGAAATAGAGCTGCTGCACAGGAGATTAAGCTGTTTACCTGCTTTAAAACCTTTCATTTCAGGCTGCTGAAACACCTTTAAAAACCTGCACAAGCATGGCCACCCAGAAATCCCAAATCACCTGGATATGTTTGGCAGAGCTGCATGAGGAAGGAGTGGATGTCACACCCTGCTGTGCCGTGCCAGAGCCTGGGCTTGGGGAGGAGGATGGCCTTGCCCTAATGGTGCTCCTGTGGGAAGGGAGGCTTGTTGCCGTTGTTTTAGCATTGTTTAGGAGATGTTTTAGTGCTCCTGAGAGCTCCAGATTGTTCATGTTCAGCCATGGTGAGCCCTTTGCCATGCTTATCCTCAGCTTTCCCCCCATGCACAAGTGCTGGGAGCGCAGACAGAGCAGCAGTGCTGCCCAGCTGCACCCCTGCTGAGATGCAAGCTGCTCCAGGCAAGAGTCTGGATCCCACCTGGGATGCCTGGATCCCTTCAAGGAAGGAGATTAAAGCAATTGTGCTCTCAGCACTTGGGGTTATCGCCTCTTTCTCAGGCTGCTGGTGGGCAGCACGCCTGTGTAACGAGGCACAGGTTGCTGTTGTGCACTGCAGATGCAAGTTTTATTGGTCCTGCATGATTCCAGAGTCTTGGATATTCTTGAGTGCCACCTGCTGGCTTTCTGGTTATTAACTGGCTTTAATGCTAAACCATTCCTATGCAAGGCCAGACATCTGTAAATAAAAAAATCCTAGCCCCAGGGAAGTTCCCCTTGGTAGCTCTGTGGATGAAGGAGAGTGCAAATATTGTCTCTGTTTCACACCCAGAGAAACAGAGACATTTGATGGAAACTTCTCTGTCACTCCTGCTGCCACTCTTGAGGGTGTTTATGCTCCCCTGTGGCCTGAACAGTGGTTGTGCTCAGGTGATTTCTGTAGGTGAGGCTTTGGGTCAGAAATAGGGAACAAATGCATTTATCTTGGATACTTGGTGGGAAGGGCTTAATGAACAGAAGGACCTTTTTTCACCTTGATCCCCATGGTGATCTCCTGCTTGCTGGCTCCCAGAACAGTCCCAGCCAGGAGCAGAGAGCAGCTCTGGGCGGTTTCTGTGGAATACTGGAGGCTGGCCTTGTTGTCCATCAGCCCCCAGCTCCACCATGCTTTCAGCAGTTCAAGACAGAAGCTGCTCCACTAGATGGTGAGTGGAGAAGAGGTGGAGCATCCAAATGTTAATTGCATCCCTGAGGTGCACATCTGCCCAGGGGAATAGCCCTGCTTGTCTCCAGAGAGGTTTTGGACTGACTTTTCCTCCCCTGGCCCATTTGAAAGTGTACTTATACAGCTGTCACTCTGAATAGCCAAATTCTTGGCTTCTTCCTTCCCTCCTGGCATCAAGAGCTGAACTCCCATCATCTCTGAGAAGAACAAAGTATTTTCTCAAACAGTGTTTCTCTCCTTAAAAATGGCATGAGCCCCGAATCTGGGGGTGGCTGTAACACCTCTGAGCTCCATGTCCATGGTAAAACTGGGAACACACCCTCACATAGTGCACAGATAGAACAGCATTACAGAATCACTTGGGTTGGAAAAGGCCTCTAAGATCATCAAAAACAATCATTAGCCTACACTGCCAAGTCCACAACTAAACCACGTCCCTAAGTGCCACAACTGCACATCTTTTGAATCCACCCAGGGATGGAGACTACACCACTTCCCTGGGCAGCCTGTTCATGGGATAGGTATGGATAGATACAGTCACAGAGTGTTCCTGGGTCTGTTCCAGCATCCTGCTCTGAGGTGATCTCCTGCTGAGGACACTCCTGCCTGTTGGATGTTTTCCCTTCCCCAGTGTTCACTCCTCTCTTGTTTAAGTGTTGCTGGAGGTGGTTCCTTAGGGCCTTGTCTGTCAGTGTTCAGCTGTAAGTATGTGGTTTTGTTCCTTATCCTGATTTCCTCCCCAGTGCATTGCTGGTGTTCCTGTGTTGTTTCCCTCTGTCCTGTGTGCTGCACGTCACGTGGGCACTGTGAGCACAGGGATGGGGAGAAAATTCCATGTGTGTGCTGAGCCCTGGATGTGTGTAATGGTCCATTGTGGTGGATTCACAGGGGTCCTAGGACGAGAGAAGAGATGAGGATCTGACTCCATGTTTCAGAAGGCTTATTTATTATTTTATGATATATATTATATTAAAACTATACTAAAAGATTAGAAGAAAGGATTTCATCAGAAGGCTTGCAAGCAAAGGAAAAAGAATGGAATGATAACAAAATCTTGTGACTGACCACACAGTCCAAGCCAGCTGACTGTGACTGGCCATTAATTAGAAACAACCACATGAGACCAATCACAGATCCACCTGTTGCATTCCACAGCAGCAGATAATCATTGTTTACATTTTGTTCCTGAGGCCTCTCAGCTTCCCAGGAGAAAAAATCCTAGCAAAAGGATTTTTCATAAAATGTGTGTGTGATGGTCCTTTGGTCCTGTTGCTCTCAGGAGTGGGTTCAGGGCACTCCTGAGGAATTCCTACATGGGAATGTAGGAATGTAGTGGGAATGGATGAGTGAGCAGTAAAACTGTGTGTGCTTGATATTGGGATGTTCACCCAGCACAAAGCACTGCTGGGCTGCTCTGACCAGCCAAGCTACGAGAACCTCAAGCACTTTTTCCCTTTGATCTGTCTGATGAGGACAGAGATGACAGCTGGATCCAGCAAAGGTAGAAATCCCTGTCTGAATTTGGCAGGATTGTTGGCGTCTGGGCTGCCCCCTGATATTGTGGGCTTGGGAGAGGCATCCCTGTGAAGCAGCCCCTTGAAGGGAAGGTTTGTGGCACCCCCAGAGCTGGCTCTGGCAAACACAAAAGCCCAGCCAAAGGCCACAAAAGCATAAAGTGCCTTATTTAGCCATGGTCCTCCAGTCCCTGAGCTGGTGCAGGCTGCTCTGGGGAGTCATCAAGGATTTCTGGCTCTAGCTTTTTATCTTTGGTTCTATATGCAGGTGGGGATGGCAGAATAGAGACTCTGAGGAGTTTCAGTGGATGAGTCAGGATGGACTTGTCTGCAGGAGAAGTCTCAAGGGGCTTACTGCACTGAATTTAGTGTGGTTCCTCATCTCTGCCACTCCACCTACCCTCCCTGCAGTCACAGCTGCACTTGTCACTAACACCGATGTTAGAATTGAAGCCAAGCAATTTCTTGTAATCAGATTTTATTTTTACCATGTAGGCTAACAATAAAATGTGCTGCCCCAGTGGAGAGTGAAACATTAACAATTACTGTGCTAAGTAAAGCAAAGCTGATGTGAAACAGAGGGGAAGGCTGTTTGTGATGCTGGCATGGGGAATCGTGTGCCTGCCACCCCTCTTGGTCCTCAACAGCAGGGGATGGGGATTTCTGGAGGATCTTTCTCAAGACATTTTAGGACAGTGGTGTCTCAGATGATATTCTGAGTGCTCGAGCTCACTGGAGGAGCAGAGCTGAGCTGGGGCACTGCTGGAGGGACACAGTGAGGAGTCACTGGGGCAGTGTGGGGAGCAATCACCTGGTGAGTGCCCCCAGGGAGCATCATCCTGCCCACACACAAGGTCTCCTCCTCTGCCCTGGCACCATCCTCCAACCTGACAGCTCTGGCTAACTGACCTGTTGGGTGCAGGGGGCTTGTGCATTCTAATTTTGATGAGATTTAGCACTTGCAGCCCAGCTCTGAGGCTAAAACTGCCAGAAGGGAAAGTTGGAAGAGACCATTGTTTGCAACAGGTTTTGCTCTGAGCTCTGTTTGGTTTTGGTAGGGGGAGGAAGAGGTACAGCACTGATAGCATACAAGTGGAGCAGACACAAAACAGCTAGGCAAGGTGCAGTGATACAGAAGGAAACATCATCTGGACTGTGAAGTCCTGGGAAGTCAAACCCATCAGATCTCTGCTTTGGTGGTCACAGGGAGGGCACTGGGTCAGAGCAGGGCATTCCCCTGTCATGTACCTGGTTCTGCACAGGGTCAGCTTTGGCTTTTTTCCTTTTTGGACAGGGATGTTAAAAAATAACTAAGCAGTAACTAAACCTTCTTCCTCAGGGCAGAGCTGCCTGCTGAACGCAAGGCTCTGGGGTGCTGTGCTAATGGCTTAACCATGCTATTTTTTTACTCTGTCCCTGAAAAAAGAGGTAAAATTGGCATTTATTCTGTCTTGGCAGAATTTATAGAGCACTTAAAACCCACCAGAGCCCGAGTCAGTGTGCGGATTGAGGACAGCAGTGAGGTCACTAGGAGAGGAGTGAAATCTGCCCGTGGTTTTGTGATGACGCAGGACTCAGCTGAGCTGAGACAGGCTACACATAAGCATCAAAAATTTCAGAGAAGCCAAAGTATCTTCCAGCCTTCTCTTTTGATCTAAAAATATATGCAAGCTGTTCGATATCTTAAGGCAATCTTCAGCTGCTGATGAGTTCAGGGAATCTGTATTTCCTTCCTAGGGGAGTTCTGGCATTGGCTTGAATAATTGCTGTCAGCCACGATTTCCATTGCTCTATTGGCTCTATTTGTGTCACATTGGCTGCAGCTGTCAATATGAACATTTCTGCTATTCCAACTGGAATAAAGTCTTTTGTATACTCAGCCAAAAGTGCTGGCTCTGGGGAATGCTCCTGAAAATGCATACGCAGGCATGTGCATCCAGGCAGAGGCAGCCTGGATTTCATGGGCTGGTGGTGGCAAGGGCCAAGGGGATGTGATAGATGGCTTCTCCTGGAGCTCCACCACGGTACAGAGGGGCAGCAGCAGGGCATCATCAGAAATCATCTCCTGTGCAGCTCTGAAACTCTGCTTCCCCTTTGCCTTTGATGTGCTTCCTCTTATCTCTGTCTCTCTTGGCTCAATTTAGAGTAGCTCAGAGGATGTGTAGATCTAATTTTAGATGAAACTTTCTGGCCTGGGATTTTGCATGTTTGCTCTCCACAGGGAAGCACGGCTCCCCGTGAGAGCTGGCATGACCTGTATGGTGGGCGGCCCAGGGAATTGGTGCTGCTGCATGCCAGTGCTTTTTAATTCTCATTTGCTCACTTGAATCCAGCCCAAGGAGCTTTGGATGCCAGCCTTGGATAGTTAGCAGGGCTCAGTGAGCAGAGGCTTGGCTAGCAGAGCAGTGTTTCCATCCCAGAGACCCCAGGGCCAGAGCACTAATTCAGCATTGCTTCTTGGCAGCAATTTAGGGACTACGGTGAAAATTTCTTCCTCCTTAATAAATGTAGTTCCAGGTCAGGAAACAAGGCTTTTTTTTAATAGGATGCTGCAAGTTAAATGATATATTACTGCTGCCTGGTGTCTCTTTGCTGTGGAGGAAGAGATCTCCAAGGTTTCCCTGGAGTTTAGCAGCACAGATCTGTACTGGGGTCTTGATATCTAATCTGCATCTAAGAATGCTGCATGGTGACCCTGGCCCTCCCGCTGGTGCAGTGTGTGACATCAACCAGCATTTTTAACTGAGCTGTTTGGAAAGACTGCTGCCCTGATTTGGGGTAGGAAAACTTTCCATTCTGAGGGCAGACATGGCATTTTAAGAAAGTGTATCTCCAAACTCGACATTATCTAATGAAAACATAAAAGAGCATACGAGACACCATAAAATTGACGGCTGCATTTCTGGTCTGAGCCCTGATGTTGAATCAGAAGAGAATCTTCTACCTCTGCATGTGTAGTGAAGTGGAGGATCTCTTAGGAGTTCAGAAGAGACCAGGCATGGTGCAGCTGCTGAAATGGGTGGCAGTGCTGCCCTGAATTTCAGAGGGAATGAAGTTAGGCATCACTCAGCACCACTGGAAGTACTTTCCCTGGTTTGGTGGTATTAGTCCTAAATCTGCCACTGAATAACAGCAAAACCCGAGTGAGGAGGAGAAGGCAGATACAGGATATGCAGATGTAATTTAATTTTTAGAAAGGAAAAAATCACCACTGGAAGTTACAGGAGTGTTCCACATTTATGGCAGTCAGTCAGCTTTGCATGTTTGTGCTTGAGCAACTTGCTGTTTGTATGTCTCATGCAGTTCTTGCAGCATAATGGAAGATTTTGGGTTTGACTCATTTGGTTAGTAAAATTCCCTAACAAGCAATTTTTATCTGATTGAATAAGCACAGGATGCTAGTGTAGAAGCAGACAAAAGTTTCATGTCCATTCCTGTAATTTTTAATCCTCAAATAGTTTTTTTTAAATACAAATGAGTCAAGTTTTGTTATCCTTTTACATACATACAGGGGAGAAAAATGGCCTGTGCTAAGATGAAAATTTCTCAGCAGCTTGCTTGAGACTTTGCTGGCTATGTGGAGAGAGAATTTCCACCAAATGGTGTCATGTCACAAGATGTCTCCATCATGAACAGCATTTTAAGGTCAGCTGTCTCCAGCTGCCCTCTTGTTGAAGAGGTAACAGATGTCTACAGGTGAAGCACAGCCCTTGCATTCATTAATTTTAATTCCCCAAGCAAAAGATGTGCTTCCTTTGCCATTAGTGTGATTAGAACTCACATCTGAGGAAATTACTCCCTCCTGTATCCAGGGGATCTTGCCTGCTGATCCTTGAACTGCTGGAGACACAGAGTGTGTTTGTAAAAATGTATAAGCCTTTTCTGAATGTGACTTCAGGCTGGGCCTGGGAATGTGTCAGACCTTCTAGGCTGAACAGTGTTGGGAGTGTCCTGACCCAGCAGTGGGACCTCCATCAGAGCAGAGTGCTGTGTGCTTCTGAAACATCCCCAAAAAGATGGCAGTAGAAGAGCTAAGGTTTTTCCCAAGTAGCACTTGGAGTGTGCAGACACTGCTGAAGGAGCAGCTCCCTCAGCACAAAATAATGCTGTGGGTTGGTTGTAAGCAGGCCTTTGCATCAGGGGGTTGGCAGCAGCCAGCACAGGAGCAAATGGGGCTGATGTCCTCAGAACAAGACATCAAACCAAGGCCCTGACCCTTGGTGGCTATCCTGACCCAAGATCTGTCATCCTCCTGGTCAGAGCAAGTGTGATAACAATTCTGGGACAGCCTCCAGTAATTACTTGCCTTGGTAATTACTCCTCACGTACTCTCTGTGCAAAATGTCACATCTTGAAGTCCACACCACTTGAAGTGTGCAGGCAGTGCTAGTGCAACAATAGCTGGCCTGTGTTGTCTTTGTTTTTCTTTTTTCCTTTTCAATTAGTGTTTTAATTCTTCTTTAATTCAGTCTCCACTGCATAGCAACTCCCCTTAACCTGTCAGAAGAACATATGTGGCTAGGTGAGCCACTGCTCTGATCTCACAAGGCCTGCCATCTCTCTTGTTTAAAGGAGTGAACACTTTCCCCCACATCTTTTTCCCCATTGTTGGTACTGGAGAGACTGGGAATGTCTTCCCAACTTGCTGACATTCATGTAGTACACCCCAATCCTGGCTGATGTAAGATGTGTCATCACTTGACTTAAAACCAAATCTGCTCCAGGACCAGAAAACAGTTTCTTACATGCTATGACATGCAAACAGGCTCAAAGCCTCACAGCAGCTGCCTGGTCCCAAAGTGTGTTCAGAAAATAGGGCTGTGATGGGCTCTGTGTGTGGAACACTTCACAGAGAGCAAAGTGTGAGGATGGTGGCTCTCCAGGCATGTGCCAGGCTCAGAGTAGTCACCTTGCTGTGGTTGTTCAAGTCCCTGTGAAGGGACTGGGAGCCACATGGGAGAGGGGTGCCTGCAGTGAGTCTGTCAAGGGCTGATTCCCTTCCCTGCTCCAGCCCTGCTGTCCCTCCTGTCCCTGCCATCCACACACAGGAATCAGAGCCACTGGTGTGAGCTGGTGCCAGGCTCTGTGTGCTGCCACCCCATGGGAACAGCTCTGTGACATTATTGTGTATTTTAAAGATAGTTTGTGTCTTGACAGTAGTGCTATTGTGAACATGCAGTCGATTCTGTTTCGCTGCTCCTGTTTTCCTGTCTGATGTATGGTCCCTCTGAGATAATTGTGATTTGCTCCATCTAACTGGGTTGTGTTTGACACTGGTAACGTGGGGATAGTTGCTATCCCACAGTGTCTCCTTGTCATCTGTGCTGAACAAGGATGGCAGTCATCTCCTCGCTTTCAGGAGCAAGAATTGTCTGTTCAGATAAGCAGAGTGAACCCAGTGTTTGCTGATCATCTTCTTTTGGTTGATTTGGTTTTTTTTAATAATGAGATAAAAGTAAAAATCAATCTGTAATGTGCTGGATTCACAAACAATAAATACATATCTTTCTAATGTGGTCCCAGGTTTCAGAAACAGAAGTTCTAATTTTGATATTTAGCATAAAACAGAATTGAAAATTTCAGGGGTTTGAGATCTGCTCCAATTTAAGCAACCACTAAGATCAGAGGATGATTACCTGATGCCTGTAAAGTAGATACAGGCTGTAGCAACATCTCCCCATATCTTCATAGGTAGCCATTTCCCTGGATACTGAGATTTTCAGAAGAGTTTGGCACTGGGCTTAGTAAAACTTTTCCAGAAATCCAGCTATGGGCATAATGAGTTGTTCTGAAAAAGGTGGCTCAAATGTTTGATGTTGATTTGCCATCCATTTTTTAATTATTTAGCTGGTGTAGTTTTCATTGCTTCTGTCTGACAGTGAGATGATACCTCTGTGCCTGCTGTTCAAAATCACACTGATGTCGTGCTGCCTTATCATATGGCCCACTGGGAATATTTTATGTACTGTTGGTGATCTTCCTTTCAGGCTCCTGCTTCCCCAAGCTTCTCATCCTCCTCACAGATCCCTGTCTCCAATTACTGCTCCCCAAACTACATTACTTGCTTTGTCTTTACTTTGAGCCTTTCTGTCCCTCTTACTGCATGGATCCTTCTGTGTTTTTTTAGCTCTCTCACTGCTGCTCCAAATATAGCATCATCCACTGTTGTAATTAGTATGCTGTTTGCCTTTGTTTCAGGTCATTAATAAGAATGTTGAATACAAATCTTCTGCCTATTGATTCTGGCATGTTCCCATAAATAGCAGCTGTGCACAGGCAGTGTGTTGGAAGCCTAGCAACCCTCCAGCTCCCTGCCTGCACGGTACCTTAACCTCGTGTGTCTTGTCTCTCTTGCATCCTCTCCCTGTCCCCGTGCTCTGGGTCTCTCTTTTGTCCTTTGCACAGGTTTACCTGCTGTTTTCTCTTCCCTCTCTTCCTCCTTGTTCCCTCTTTGAAGTGGTTCTCCCTCTGCTCCAGTTCTGAATTGTTTTGCTTATGCTGTGCTCTGTCAAGTGAGCTGATTGGAAATGCTCCTGTCTAGTCCTTAGCAGAACATGCAGAGGACACATCTGGCTATTTTACCATTTTCCTCTTTGTATGTTAGGTATCCCACTAAATTAAAAAGAAGTATAACATTATTTGTTTGAATTCCCAGTTGTTAATTGGTACTTTTCTTGTGGCTTCATTTTTTCCCCTTTTTTCTGCCATAAATATTATTTACTTTTTATTACTTGGGAAACCTGATTAGCTACATTTCTGAGAGGGTGTTTTCAGTATAAGGAGGAATTGTTATTAACTGGCTGCTTTGCTCCACATTGCAATCCTTCTGTGTTTCACTGACATGTTCACCCCCTACACACACTCCTATCCCCAAAAATGGGACAGGAAGCAAGCAGAATCTTCTCATACAGATACTGTAGCTGTGCATTATTAATATATAATCAAATGGTTGGTAGTCTGATTTTTGGTTTGAGATCCTAATTTATTCTGCAAAGGAGAGCTTGAGACCTGTTCCTTACATGGCAAATATTTGTCATCTTGGCTATTTATACATTGGGTCAAATATTATTTTTGGGCACCTTAATTGCTGTAAGAATCACAAAACTTGCTATCACCAAGTAGTGCATTTGTCTGACAGGATTTTTTTTTCTGTTCTGACATTGAACCTCCTGAGTAATTTTGTTTGTTTGTTTCTGGAGATGTTTCAGCCCTCGGGATTTATATTGGGAAGATTCCTGCTCTTGTGATTCCTCCTCTGCAAAGCCAAAAAATAGGCATGGTGCGTGGGTATGAGCCCCAGCTGTTCCCTTGATCATTTGAGCACTGCAGGAGTGGGCTGGGGCTAGCAAGTCCCTGGAGGGCTGGAAAGGGCCAGAGAGGCTTCTTGTCCCTGGTTGTGTTCAGTGCAGATATTCCATGTGGTCTGTTACCTACCACACAGCCTCCTTCTTACACAGGACAGAGAAGGGAGGTGAAATCAACCCTAATGGCACATGTCTCACTTTACCCATTTATCTTTCATTCTTGTTTTAAGCAATCATTCATGATGGATGGGTGCCCTTGAGAAGCACTTGCTCAATTAAATGATTGTTGCTGTGAAGCAGGGGAAAAGCCCCCTGGTGCTTTAAAGGAAGGAAAGAAACTGCTGAAGATGGGAGATTTCAGCCCATGACTAGCAGGAGGTTAAAGTCATAAAGCCCACAGAAAATATGTTCTTGTAGTGATTCAGGACTCTAACCTTAATATTTTTATGTAAGCTGGATAATGTCAGTATTCTGTGTGTCACAGATCTGTTCCCACAATTACAGTCATTTGAGTGATTTGGAAGGCTTTATTTAGTGATGTTTCTGCACAGCTCAACATCACACACAGCAAATGGTAGGATAGGTTTTTCCCTAATTTCATAGAAGTCCCAAGTCCTTGCTCTAACAAGGCATATGCGAGAACTGCAACTCTGCAGTGGAGACTGGAATGTGAGGAGTTGTGATGCCAGCATTTTTACTGCTCTGAGAGTAATCTGTAGATTCAGCAGTGTCTATAGATAATGTGCAGAGAGAATGCATGATTTTAGTTCATTTCTGTAGCTCTCTTCAGGTAAGTAGAAATTTTAATTTCATTATAGACTTCAAAGGACTCAGCATAACTGCACAAATGAGCCTTTTCTAGGAGTACCATGAGCACTCAGCCTGCTGAAAATCAGAATTGTCTCTTTGGTGATGGCACCCAAAGCAGGTTTTAGAGAGGCATCCTCTTTACTGGGACCATTCTGACTCCAGCTGCATCTTGTGAGAAAGGCTTTGGTTTGCTGTACAGGAGATGACAGGGATTTTGGCCATACACATAATGGCAAGCAGTTTGGGTAAATCTGTTTTTGATGGATCCACCAGCAGAGTGGAAAAAGTCCATTTGCTTCTTCAGTCTGCAGGGGTGACAATCAACATGAAATATGGTTGCTGTTATTTTCCCGAATATCTTTCCATTCTATTTTCTCTCAGACGCTGCAATTTCAAGCACTGTGAGCTGGGAGTTGATAGAGGGACACAGTAGACACACACCTACGTATACATTTGTTTTCTTTTTAAAAAGACAAATCTTTTACATTACATACCAGGAAAAGCAGACTGTGAATTCCTGTCAAGCCACTGCCTGTCTAACAGGGTTCCCCGGTGGACAGAGTGTTGTGCAGACACAAATACAAAACCCATTTTTGGGGATCTCATTTTCCCTGTTTGTTCTGGTATTTGAAATAGGCTGTTTTAAGCAAAACATGTCTGTGTGTGTAGGGTGGCAGGGATCCTTGGCTAAACAACACATTTCTGCAGATGGTATAAATTGATTTGAAATTGTCCTGGAATATTCTTTAATGTTTGAATCTGCTCTTGTTTTAATTTTACACTTGCAAAATAAGCCTGTCCTCTTCAGGCAAAGAGTCTGTGAGGCAGAGGTGGGCTGAGAGCCTCACCTCCTGTCTGCCCAGCCTCGTCTCCTGAGCCACCCTGCAGGCGCTGGCAGGCAGGGCAAGGAGCATCTTCACAGCACAGAGAGCACAAGTGATGTCAGCTGGCCCCGTGGCAGACGCTGTGTTTTGGTTTTGTGTCTTTCAGCATATTTCTGTTTCCTGATGACGGCTCTGGGCGTGACAGCGGGCGCGCATCGCCTCTGGAGCCACCGCTCCTACAAAGCCAAGCTGCCTTTGAGGATCTTCCTGGCTGCAGCTAACTCCATGGCTTTCCAGGTGAGCTTGTGTTGCTTGTGCAGATTCTCAGCCTCTAGGCAGCTCTCTGTGCCTTGCAGGGATCCCCTCAGTTTAGAGACAGCAAAAGAAAGAAAAAAAAAACCTGGCAGAAAGACATTTATTTGCTGTAACACATTCTGCTGGCTCAGGGCATGCAGAGCCCCTCTCACTACCCACGTAACAATGTGCACTAGGCAGACCAGGAGCAATAATTGCATAAGGACCAAGCTGAAGGTGACCAAATCAGAGGCTCAGCACCCCAGCAGCTGAGCTGTGGCAAGGTCAGGCCCCACACTTCACAGGACAGCGTGGAGACTTTTATAAGACCCAGCTTCATGCAAATGTGTCTGTGTAACCAAGAGTCTGTTCATCCAGGCAGCTGGAGACTGTGCCCAGAAAGGAGAGCAGGCACCCTTCCACAATCTTAATTTATCTCTGTTTTATGCAGCATTTTTCACCAGCCAAATTCAAATATGTTTGTGAAGAAGTGTGTTACTAGCTCTGTACTTGCTGGTAGGCAGTCCTAGACCACAGAAACACTTGTGTAACACCCAGCTGGTTGTAGGAGTTAGCCCTGAACCAGGATCTTCTCAGTGTGAATTTGGTTCCTCCTCTGGCTGGCAAGGATAGAGATAGGAACCTGCACTATAATTAGACTTACCTGTACTAAAATTAAACTTATTGAGCTTGGCTGCCATAACCCCGTGTGGCACGGAGTGCCGTGTATGTCTTGTGCCCTGAGATTTCATCTTTTCCCTTTCAATCTGCTTGGTTGACTTTTTGTTCATTTGCCTTGACAGAGAATGAAAAGAGTCCCTTTATCTATCTCTGTACTTCTCATTTACCATCTTTGATTTTTTCTTTTTTAAGGTGGAAAGAATTAATTCGTTAGCCCTTCTACACATTACAAAGGGCACAATGCTTTTGGCTGAAAATGGAAATGTGTCCATTTTGACTCTAGCCTTTCTTTATTCTGAACCATTTTCCATCTGCTGCTTGGTTCCTTGGAGAGCTTTACAAGCCCTTTGCTCAATGTGTTAAACAACTGTTGGGAGTTTTGAGAAGCCCCTGGTCCTGTCTCCCTGTTACACAGCTGATCTTATCTTCCACAAGCAATTTAAATGAACGTGCAGAGCTGTTTTCAGTGAGTCTGCACAGAGGGATTGCATTGCATTCTGCTCCCCTGTTGCCATGGATTTTGCTCTCAGCTGCATTGTGCTCATCCCTGCTTTTGTCTGAGGACACTGGGATTCTGAGGCAGGGAAGTACTTCAAAGTACTTTTAAGCCACCTTTGTGCCCTTCATATCAGAAATAAGATGAAAGGCCAAATTACCCACTCTAAATCTGAAGCCTGCTCCTAATTACCATGACATCCATTGCCTGTAAAGGCTGTTTCCACCACCACAAACAGACAGTGAGTGATGAGTTTTCAGGTCCATCTCCTTCACGTTGGCTGTGGGAGGAAGAGGTAGCACTGGAGATGCATACAGCATTCCTGGATGCTAAATGAGGAGGAAACATTCAGAATTCTTGAAGGGCAGGGGAAGGAAACTACTGTAGAGTTTTAGCTTGATTTGCCTGGGCTGTGGCATGCTGTACCTCCTCTGGAATAGCATCAGATGCAGCCAGTTTTGCCATGTGGGTTTTATTAATGATTGGATCATGCTGAGCTGTGTTTCTTCTCTCCACCTAAAGTGAAGCTCTCATAATTTTGAAAGACTCTTCTTCTTGCTGTCACTTGTCTGTTTCAGACATAGGTAATACCTGGCTTATTGATCTCCCAGCATTTAAGTTCCAGCAGCTCAGCTGGGCTGTGCTGGTGTCATCTCTATGGCACAATCTGTGTTTGTGCTGGACACAGCAGGAGGGGTGGTGTGGAAATCTGTGTCAGCACATGGAGACTGTCACACAGCCCAGGCCACTGGCACATTTCAGTCTGCAGGTTTGTCAAGGGACCTGCTAATGAAACCTCGTGGCTGCGTCACTGTCACAGCATGATGCTGTTGCTCTCTGCTTCAGAAGGGATTTGACCCCTGTGTTTACCTGAAACTTGATCAAAAGTGATGTGTTCTTGAAAAATGGTTGCTAATAATATGCTCAGAGCATATTTACACATGCTGTGCTCCAGTTCATGGTGTATTTATTGTCAACAGTGCTGGCCTCAGGCCTTTATTTCCTCTTAGCTTTTGTGGTTTTAATTAGATGCAGTTCAGTTGTTTCACAGCTTCCTAATCCTTTCATCTGGGGAATCATGGTTTTTTTACCAGCTCTGCAGACATTTGCTGTGGCATGAAAAGCCAAGTTAATTTCTCACAGTATCATTGCTTTTCCTGGTTATCTGCTGTCCCACAAACGACTTTATCAAGTGCTCTTGTGACAAACTGATCAACAGTCTCACTTGAAAAATTATTTCTGGTTAAGAAAGAAGACCTTTTCTAAGTGTGCTTCTTGCATAACCCTGTTTTATTTTAAAGTTACTTATGTTGACATTTTCCAGTCATATGGATATTCCCACTAAAGCCACTTGAAGGGGTGTGGAGGTTTTCATTCCTTTTGATTTCTCTGTAGGAAGGTAGAGGTCTCCCCTTGTTCTCACTGAGGACTTGGGTGACTTCCTTTGCTTTTTTGCAGTTTACTTTGTTTTCTCATGCAGTGAGATGGTTAAAGTGCAGCATACTGGAGGACTGGCAAAGGGCTGATCTTTGCTGCTTCCTCTCAGTGGCTTAGATGTGTCAGTGCTGCAGAAAAATGTCCCCCTCATCCCAGCCCACTCCCAGCATCACTGTGTTCACTACATGGCAACAGCAAAGGGCTGAGCATAACTGAAGGGAGTGGAGCTAAGATCTTTCCAGGGCTCTTGCTCCTTACTTGTCCCTGGTGTGCTCTTGCAGGCAGAGAGCATTTTTACAAAGCTGAAATTGGGTGTTGGAGCCATTTGAGCTGGATTCTTTAGCTGCTCTTTGCAGCTGTTCCCAGAGGCCCCTCAGTGCTTTCTCTCAAACGTTGGTAGCTGAAAGAAAGAACAATGATTATTTCTGCAATGCTTTCAGCACAGGGCTCTTGCCCCACAAAATACAGGTACACACAGTTTCATTATCCTGTGCTTGCTCTGTCCTGGGGTGTATTCAGTGCCCACATGGGTGGTGTCCTATTCTTATTTAAGAGACCTTGCAATCAATTTGCTCGGTTCTACTGGGAGCAAACCTGCTGTGGTTGGTGGTTATGGGTGCTGTTCCTAAAAGTAACCCAGGCCTTTCCTTCTTTGGGTATTTCTGCTTGGGTACCTCCCTGACTGTGCAGAGATGGATCTAGCAACCTCTGCTAAGAACTCTCTGATTAAAGTTCACCCTCCTGTGGATCTGGGCATTAGCTGACATTTCCACATTTTGGTGTTGGTGTTGAGCAATTCATTCATAGATGAGTGTGTGGCCTGAGGTTTGCAAGTGCTGAATGTGCTTACAATGCCCTGCACTAATAACTTAGCACCACTGCAAAAGCCACCAGTTTGGTCTGGTGCATCCAGCCAGGGCATCCTGCAGAGCAAACTGGGAGGCTGAAATCCCTTTGGCTGAGTGAACTCAGAAGGTCTCTCTTTATGGATCCAAGTGTGAAACTGTGGTCCATCCCTTCCTCCCTGCAGTCCCCATGATTCCATTTACAGCCACAAGGCATTTCAGTGTCGTGTTGTTCACCACAGTGGCTGTAGTGATCCACAAGCTCTGTCCCATTTTCAGCGCTGTGTTTGTGCCTGGAGGGCACCAGCTGCAACCAGCTGAGAAAGAGGATGCCAGAACTGAGAGCCCCTGTACAGTAGTCCACTGAAAATAAATACACAAGGTTCCCCATAGCACAGTCTTAAAATAATAGTGTAAACATGGATGTACCCAGTCCCTGCAGCCCATCCTCAGACACCCAGGGCACACTGATGATGGTAACTCCCATCAGTTTTAGTCAGTGTGGTTTTCCGTGTTGACTAACATGGTTTTAAAACATGGTTTTACCATGGATGATGGTAACTCCCATGGTTTTAGTCAACAACCTTTTTTGAGGAGTGTCAGAGAGGGTCTTGCTGCTATTACCATGTGTGGGAGTGTGGTATTTTTGGGGTTCCCCAGATGGAGGAGGAACAAATGAATCTGACTGCATGTTCTTAGAAGGCTAATTTATTATTTTATGATACTAGAATATATTAAAGAATGCTATACTATGCTATACTAAAGAATAGAGAAAGGATACTCACAGAAGGCTAAAAGATAATAATGAAAAACTCGTGACTTTCTCCAGAGTCCTGATACAGCTGGACCATGATTGATCATTAAGGTAAAACAATTCACATTTTGGATAAACAATCTCCAACCACATTCCAAAGCAGCAAAGCACAGGAGAAGCGAATCAGATAAGAATTGTTTTCCTTTTTCTCTGAGGCTTCTCAGCTTCCCAGGAGAGAAATCCTGGCCAAGGGATTTTTCCAGAAAATATGACGGTGACATGGGAGGCCTGGAGGTCCTGGCAGTGCCTGCCCCTCTCCTCTGACCCCAGGGTGTTTTTTGTGCAGAATGATATCTACGAGTGGAGCCGGGACCACCGCGTGCACCACAAGTACTCGGAGACGGACGCGGACCCGCACAACGCCCGCCGCGGCTTCTTCTTCTCCCACATTGGCTGGCTCTTCATGCGCAAGCACCGCGACGTCATCGAGAAGGGCAGGAAACTGGATTTCACCGACCTGCTCGATGACCCTGTCGTCAGGTTCCAAAGAAAGTAAGTGCCCAGCACTGTGAGGTGGGCGTGGAGAGGTCCTCCCGCCTGGCGGTCTGCTTGTGGCTCATTCCTCGTTTTTGTCTTTCCCTTTTCTTCCCTGAGATATCCCTGCCACCCATGCTTTTCCTCTGGCCCCCACTATTCCCATGACACTTGTTGACTTGTTGACTGTCCTCTGTGGCACAAGCAGTGAGCCCTGTCCTTGTGCCTCTGCTTTCCCAAAAAGCCAGGGCTGGTTATGAAAACAGCTGTGGCAGAAGTTGCTCGGATCTCGGCTTTCTTCTCTGATCACAGGAGCAAACTCTGCAATCACTAATTGCCTTAACACAGAAGTGCACATTTCACTCTGCAACGTAATTTCTGGTACCCCTGGGCCAGTGCAGGCCAAGTGCCACCTCTCCCAAGACTGCCATTCTGTACAGGATTAATTATCTCCATTGGGAATCAGCACAGTCCTAGCTCAGTTTGCTACACACTCTGTGAGAGCTGGGAATTGAGCAACATCCTTTATGCTCTATGTGAGTACCTGTGTTTTAGGCACAAGAAGACTTTCTGCTTGCAAGCATTTCATCCAGGCGCTTTGGAAAACTGCTTAAGGCCATTTCTGTGTATTTTCTGAGGGAGGGGAGCAGTCAGTTCAGTCTAAAAATTACAGTTTTCTCTGCTAGGACACAGATTTCTCTAAGGCAGAAAAATTACCCTTATAATGAAAATCTTCCAGGAGTGAGGAGTACTTCCCTCCACGTATGGTTGCTTTCACTGGTTCCTCAGTTGGCAGTGCCTTTTTGCAACAGCTCCCTTGCAGTTTGCTGTAGCTCCTCTTGGTTATTTCCTTTTCCACGACAACAGCATCCCACGAGAAGCAGGCTTTACTGCTTTGGTCATGCTGCAAAGGTTGTCTAGTGAAGAAGTGTGTTTTCTGCAGGAAAGTTGTCTTAGCAAATGCCTTTGCTCTGGATTTGGATTTAGGACTTAGTCCCTTACCCAGAATTTGGGTTTCTCCTTTCTACAAGGTTGCAGTGTTGGGGGTTTTTTTTGACAGCATGGAAAAACTAGCAGGCACTAAGAATCATAATACATCACTAAGAATCATAATAAATCCTTCTTGGCAGGTTTTGTTTTAAGGCTAAATTGTTAGCTTTGCTGAATTTAGTGGTGCTGCTGAGTTATGGACGAGGCACCACTCAGTCAGTTTAAAACCACATCACTTCAGCTGAAATCATAGTAGTGCTCCAGGCACAAAACCTACCCTCTGTGAATCAGGGAGCAATAATCCTGCAGGTGATGTGAGAGAGGAGCTCACAGGTGAAATGTCTCCATGACAAAGTTTTCGTGTGGCGAAAGCAGGGGTGTTCCCCAGGCATGTGTTGAGGCATTGATTTCCCTGCACTCCAGGTAAGGAGGTTTCTCACTCCGAGGTGGATTTTTCAGTCAGAGGAAGGCAATGTACTCTGATACTTGTTCAGATGGGAGATTTCATGTTTTCATCAAAGACCTCGGTCTGGGCTTCTTCCATCTGGCAGGATAGTTTTAATTGCTGCCTGATAAGATGTTCTCATATTTTATTCTATTTCCCCAGAGTGGTAGAGGCTTTGAACTTTGAAGGAGTTTTCTGGAGTGGAAAGTACTTTTCTCCTCCAGCTCTACTTAAATCCTGGCCTTGACCTGATGAGAGTCGGATAAGGTCAGACTTCTGACCTTATCAGAAGTCAGTCATATGAGTGGGAAATTACTGTTATCTTTGGTGGAGCAAAGAAAGGGAACTTGTTTGCTTGGAGGGCCATAGCTCAGGTAAGTGAGAATTGAGTTCTATGAGAGTTGAGGAATGCCCTCTTCACTTTGGCTGGTGTTGCTCTAGAGTTGCAGATCTCCTTCTGGAGCCCAGGTTGTGAGGCAGAACCTCCAAACAACAACAAAATACATCAAGCAGAGAACTTGCAAGGCAAGAGGTTGATTGATTTCATGCACAAGATGATCAAAACTAGCTCATGTGTTACAGATGAGAAATGTGTTCATGAAAACTTACGTCCTTTCAAAAATCCTGCTGATATTAGCATTTTTCCAGCTCTCTGTGGATCTTAATTGGAAGCTGTTTGTTTTTGTCAAATAAAAATGACAGTTCTTCCTATCCGAAAGACTTTCAGGGAATGCAAAGCTTTAATAATTGTTTAATAAATCTGTTTTTCCTCATCCCTTCCAGAAAACTCAACAAAAGCAGGGGTCTATTTTAAACCTTAGGTTGTTTTATAGGGAGATGAACAAGGTGGGTCTTACGGACGAACAAGGGGGTTTTCTAGGGGGTCTTAGGGGGATGAACAAGATGGGTTTTACTTGGCATTCCTTTTGCCCTTGTAACTCCCGCAGGTATTACAAGAGCTCAGTTGTGCTGATGTGCTTTGTGATCCCCACCGTCGTGCCGTGGTACCTGTGGGGCGAGAGCCTGTGGAACGCCTACTTCCTGGCCTCCATCCTGCGGTACACCATCTCCCTGAACGTCACCTGGCTGGTCAACAGCGCCGCCCACATGTACGGCAACCGCCCCTACGACAAGAACATCAACCCCAGGCAGAACACCCTGGTCACCCTGGGAGCCATTGGTGAGTGCTGCAGCCCTGGGCACAGCTCTGCCAGCTCGGGGTGGTGTCCTGTTGGAACCCAGGACATCCCTCTGGCTGCCCTGGATGGCTCGAGCCTCTGCCAGGGGGCTCAGAGACCTTGGCACAGAGCCCAAGACTGTTGTGCCTTTGATTTTGACCCATGGAAAAAATTTCCAACCTTATATGAGGATCTGCAAGCCACAGAAGTTTAAGTAGAATGATAGTTAGTTTGTCACAGGGTGAAGAGTAGAATTTTGGGGTTTTTAGAATGGGGGATCAGGGTCCCAAGATGGAGCAATTTGGGCGTGCCTTGTCCTTCTTTCTCCTTCTTCCTAGCCTCCATCTTCTGGATGATGGTGGGACTTTTGGATTGGTTTAAGGTAGGAATACACTGTCTGACATAGGTGATAGGTATTGGGAAGTTATGGTAAATAACGTACACGCAGTTTATAGTATAAAAAGACAATACCGCCGTGAAGGTGGGCAGTGTGCCACTGACTGACCTGCTGAATAGACCTCAGCAGGCCAGGGAAAGAATTTTATAGATAACAGAAAACAAACAACCTTGAAAACCAGAACAGAAGAATCCTGACTCCTTCTTCAGGCTAGGAAAAGAGACTCTCTAACACATCTCGGGGTCATCTTGACCACAGAGACTCCTGAGAGTGTCCCATCCTCTTTCACCCTGGTGGGGACTCTGGGTGCCTGCAGCTGGACACCTCTTAGAGCCAGGGTTTGGAGGAGGCTGTGGAAACCCAGGGCACCAGGAATATTTCTCTGTCTGCTCTGGGGTGCCCTGACCCCCAGGGGAGCACTGACTTTGACCCTCATTCATGGAGAAAGTTTGCTAAACTCCAGAACAGACTAGAATCCACTAGGGTGTGAAGTAGCTTGTAGAGAGTAGTGTAGGTGTATCACTTAGGTGGGAAATTTAGGATTTTTAGTATGTAGTGGATGGAAGCAAGATGGAGGGCACAGGGTGTCATCCTGGGCTTCTTCCTCATGCTTCTTCTTCCTCCTTCTTCATGGGTTTGGGTGGCATTTTGTAATTGGGTGGAAAAGTCCGCATTGCAGGCTTATGGGGATCGGTTATTGGGTTAAAAAGGGAAATATTCTAGGTGTCAGTTCTTAATTGGATAGTTTAGCTTTAAAAGACCTTGTACCAAGAGATTATTGGCCATTTTTGCAGTGCTTCTCCAGTGCACTGAGCCTTATGTGGACAGCATGAAAAACTCTAGATAAGATAACAATAAACCAGAACCTGAAGACTGAAAAGATCCAGTGCGTCTCTCTTTCCTGACACAAGACCACTCCAGGAGGGTCTCCCCCAACAGGGGAGCCCCTTAGGAGGGCCCAGCCAGAGTCCCAGAAGTCAGGGAATTGGCAACAGGTACCCCGACAGGAGGCCGGAACTTGTGCATCCTAGAGGAAGGTGCCTGTGTTCTACACTGAAATAATACCATGTGGTCTCTGGGAAGGGAGGTGTTAGCACCCAGCAGCAAGCTCTGCTCAGCAGAAAGTGCAGTAGAAGTGAGGGACCCCACTTCTGACTCAGTTGTGTGTCTCCCCTCTTGAAACACTTCTGTTTTTTTTCCCTGAGCATAAGGCGTGGGACATGCCCCTTCCTACTGGGGAGGAGCATAACCTCCACTAGATGCCAGACTTGGGCAATGGGTGTTGGAGTGTCCTGCCTGTGTTCCTGTGTTGACAAAAGTGCCAGCCACGTGGTCTTTAAACTCCCTCTGTGTTTTTCAGGTGAGGGTTTCCACAACTACCACCACACCTTCCCGTTTGACTACTCGGCCAGCGAGCTGGGCCTGAAGTTCAACCCCACCACCTGGTTCATTGACTTCATGTTTTGGCTGGGGTTGGTCACTGACCGCAAGCAGGCTCCCAAGGAGATGATCCAGGCTCGCAAGGAAAGGACTGGAGATGGCAGTGCCTGAGAGTGATGCTTGGCTGTGCCGGCGCTGCTGTCCGTCCGCGTGGCTGCCGGGTGTGCGCGCGACCCCGTGCCTGTGGTGGATTTACCTCGGGGTACAATTGAATTCTTCTTTTGTTTCAGATTGGTTGGGCTGAATTAGTTCCCCAGGAATTGATTCAGCCACGGCCTTTTTTTCTTTTTTTTCCTTATTAGCTGTCTTATGTCCAAACTTAAGACTATTAAGTGTAAAAATGTTACATATTATTTAATATTGCAGTTAAGTGGGAGAGACATTTGATTTTAGTCACTGTAGTTCATGTCTGAGATTTGTTGTAATTTGCTTGTTCATGGTAAATGTTGGCAGGTTGAAGGAGCTAACTGTCCTTTCCAAGTGCAGTTAGGGGAGATTTTTGTTCCTACTGCTAATCCAGTAAGGTTTTGGGGTGCATCTTTTGGGGGGACGGGGCAGGGCCCAGTGTGCTGTGTCAGCTGCATACTCCTGGAAAGGACAGTAACACCACTGATGAAAAACAGTGTGTGCAAGGGGGAAAATCACCCTCAGTTTAGTTAGAGGTTAGTTTGGAAACCTGCTTTCTTCTTTTTGTTAGCCTTGTTAGCCAGCCCAGTGCACTGCTGTCTTTGCTAAGTATGAAAACCATTTATTGCTGAGCAGGCTTTTGTGTTGAAGATTAGTCTCTATACAGGCCAAAATACCAACTGATGCTATATTGAGATAGTTCCTTTGTTGTCACATACACATTGTAATTGTAAATGTATAGAGCTCAACCATGTCTTAAGCCAAATAAAGCTTCGGTTTCAATGTTTGGAGACCTGAGTCATATTCTAATCAGTCATGGCCATCGATGCATGCATATTTTAGCTCCTTTTGCACAAGAGGCCTCTTAATTTCTTTTTCTGCCTTTGACTAGTGGGTCTTAGAAAACTGACCTTTATCTAAGTCAGAGCCTGTACTAATATTTCAGCTGCATGCAACATCCATTGGTTTCTGAGCAAAATATAAAGACAGTTATGTAGCTTCTGAATTTTAACAGTTGCCTTGCTTAACTAAAAAAAAGGAAAAAAAAAAGAAAAAAAAAGGAAACAATTCTTAAAAAAAAAGGCATGTGGATTTAATGGGACATATAGCCCTTTGTGTTAGTTGTTAGCCAGTGCAGGAGAGAGGCTTTATACTGTCAGCACTGGAGCACTTTTGAAGATAGAGGGCATGATTTTCATTTATAAAGAATGTCGCTGCCTTGCCCCTCGGGGAGGGAGTGCCTGCTTCCCAGACACACAGCCCCACACCCTGGGCAAGGCAGGGATCTCAAGATAACTGAGACTCAGGCCCAGATATTTTCAGGAAAGATGCAAAAGTGGGGAAAAAATAAAATGGTTTCTTTTTTGTTCTGTTTCTTGTTTTTCAAATGATGCCATATAATATAAAAGAGTTGTCTTTATTCTGTCTTTCATCCAGCAGGTGTTTTTAAAGTGTTATTTTGCCATTAATGATGTGTAAACTCTTGAGTGATTTACAATAAACAGTTATGAGTTAGCCTGGCCACTGTGTTTAATTTTGAAACATCTCCCAAAGCAAAGGTCTTTGTGCGTCTCACATCAGAATTACAGCAGTGTCTCGCTTGGCATTTCCAGCTCTGCATTTGGTGCAGCTCAAAATACCTCCCCCCTCAGCATTTCTGAATGTCAGGGGAAGAGGAGGTTGACAAATGGAAGGACACCAAGGGATTTGATTACTTTAGGCTTCCTGGCCAAGCTGATAGAGGGGGAAAAGAAACTGGAAGCTGGCATAATCCTGAAAGGAGACTGTGGCAAGTTCTTGCATGTGAAAATCCTGCTCTAACAGAAAAATACCAGCCCAGTGTGACAACAGGACAGTGCTTTGGCCAAAAATATTAAACATTTTATTTAGATTTTGCTGTAAATTCTCTTTGTTTCTGCTGAGATGGGCCTGAAGACCCGTGTGTACCTGAAGATGTGTTTGGATGTGCATTCATTCTAAGTCAGAGCCATTTGACAGACAGAGGAATTACACACACACACACACACACACACACAGTAGGAGATGGGCTCCTGGAGCTGAGAGGCTCCTGATCTGCTGGTTAGAAAGATAAACTGTTCCTTCCATGGCAAAAATCATAGGGAACCTGCTGCCTTCAAAGTGATGTGTGTAATGGGCTTGGACTTGGGGTGTGAGTGTAGGAGTGAAGCTTGGAAGATGTGCAAATGCCTGATCTCACTGCTGCTCTCATCCTTTCCTTTGTGCAATTTCCTGGCCGCAGAACTACAGGGAATGCACCAACATATACAGCTTCCTGTTGATCTTTATAATTTTTCTTTTGTACTGCTACTGCTTGGACTTCCTTAGGCTCATTCCTGTCTAGTGCCCGCTGTAAGAAGAATAAGGGGCCTTGCTAAGAGGCACTTGCTGTTCTGAAGCTCTCTGAGTACCTGAAATTACAAGGTAATATTCCCCCCACCCTCCCCCAAGGCATAAGACTTCCAAAGCAGCCACAGTTCCAGTGTATTTCAGGGATCTGAAGACTGAAATTGAAGCCATTGTCAAGATACCTGGTTTTGAAAAACTGAAAATAACTGAAGAAACATTGTTCAGAAAAGAAAAAGCTCTTCCATCAAATGTCTTATCTGGAAGCTTATGCTACCTGAATCCCTCTTTGTAGATTAAATTCTCCATGTGGTAGAGTTGATAAAAAAAGTGTCAGCCTTTACAGGAAAACTAGATTTTTAAAGAGGGTGCCTCGAATTTTGGTAAAATAGGAATACTTCTGTGCATTTCCTTTTTTGCTTATTTGTTTGTATTTTTGCATTTGTTTTGAACTTTTTGCTCATTTGTTTTGATTTTTTAACAGTTGGGTCATGTTCTTTAGTGTGGTTTTCTCTTCCTCAGGATGATGTAGGGTCTGTGGGAGGCAGGAAGGGCCACTGCCATTTCCCAGGGTAGCTACTGGATCCATCCACTGTTGAATGATGTGGGAAAGTTGGTAGGGTGGGTACTCAGGCATGAGCTGCACTTATTTCTGTGGACTTGGGCACTTCTTCTGATTTGGTTTTGAAAGCTGGCTAGAGCTTTCTGAGCAGTGCAGAAGTGTTGAGGCACTGCTGGTGGGCTGGTGGCTGGCTGTAGGCTGGACTTAACTAGTGACTGTCTTCTGAGACCTGATGGTCTGCAGTGCCTGACCTTGTATTGTCTCTAATTCTGTTCCTGGCACCTTGTCCCATCTGGAATAACACCCCTTAGCAGTGGGAGCAGGGATTTGCCCCTTGCCCCCTGCACTGTTGTTTCCAGTGTTTCCAGGCTCTCACTCTCAGCTTTGGCACACAGCAGGCACTGGATTGGTTTTACCTCTTTTCCCAGAACTGCTGGGGCCCTTATGAAATGCAGTGTTGGCTCTGGAGCTGTGTGCTCCTTCCAAGTGGAAACTCCCAAGCAGGTCAGCTGCTTTCTGGCATGGGGCGGCTCAAGGGAATGCTAGCCTGCCCAGGGACCCCTGGGACCTGGCACAATCTTTAGAGGAGGATCTAATCTGCAAATTACAGGAGAGAGGAGGATTTAATCTCCAAGTTACAGCACGTAATTGGCTCTGCAAACATTGATGAAACCCGCCCCCCATCACGGCTGTGCACAAACACAGCGGCCAAGGTGTGAGGTGAGGCCAAGGCTGTGCTGGCTGACTGCAGAGGACTTCCAGGCTCTGCAGAGAACTTCCAGGCTCCATCTGACCCCATCCCTGCTGCAGCTGGGCTGGGCTGCACTGGGGTAATCCCTGGAGCAAGAGAGATGAGCAAAACCTGCTGGCACTGAAGTTACGCCTTGAGGAAGACGCTGCAGGGAGAGGGTGAGTGCTGGTGCTGAAGAAATGTACCAGGGTTTGCATTCCTGGGGCAGGAGGGGTGGATTTCTGCTCTGCCCGCTCCCCGCAGAGGCTCTGCTGTTCCCTGGTAAGCCCTGGGAATCTCTGCATCCCTCTGCAGCTTGGAAGTGCAAGGCAACTGCTGTCCCCGGCTGGCAGCCAGAACAGCTTTCTAGAAATAAGCCCAGCAGATGGGAAATGTGGCCTGACTGCAGGAATCACATTCAGCTGCTGGGGTGGGAGGCTGCTAGGAAAAAAAAAAAAAAAGAAAAAAAAATCTTCTAAAAGGTTTCCCAAAGGCAGGACCATGCTGGACTTGTATTACCTGGATATTTTCACCCCAAGGCTGCTCTGTAGCTCTCCCCTTTAAGGGGAAAGGGTATTTGTGTACAGGGTGTTCACCATGTTCTGGCTGTTTATGGGAATCAAGGTGCAATTTCCCATAAGATCTTATTTTAAAGGAAGAATGAAAAGCAAAACTGAAAGCAGAGCCCAGTGGGAAAGGAGGGCATGTGGTGCCCATGTGCCCAAGCTTCCACAGTGGCTCTGGCATGGTTGTGCCTGGCCTGGGAGCAGAAACCTCTGGCAAAAAACCTTTACCCAGCAGCACCAGCTCCGCTAAATAGGTGAGAACAGAGGAAAAAATGGAACTCCTGGGGTGCCCCTGCATGGGCAAAGCTCCCCACTGAATGGTTTGGAGGCTTTTGCTGTTTAAATCACCCCTTGCACATGGGCTGTATTGCTTTTAGTGAGTCCATCTCCTGCTGCCCCATTCCCCAAAGAGTTAAACCCTGATTTAGGCTTTTTCTGAGAAAACAGCTTTAGGCTTTTTCTGAGAAAATGAGAAAGAATTCTCACCCTGGATTTCAGACAAGTGACTCCAGGAGCTGTGCCACTGCCTCTCCCCTTCTTGCTCCAGCCATGGCCAAGATGGGGTTAAATCCAAAAGGGCAAGGAGCTCCAGTGGTCCAGTGCAAGTAAAGGCCCTGCCCCACACAAGCATTTTAAAGGTAAATGTTCTCTCTCTCTGTTCAAGAGAAGCGGATGAGCAGCAAAGCCTGCCTGCAGAACAGTAAAAAAAAATCCCCTTTTGCAGGACTTGGAAAAAGATTGGAGGAAAGGCTCCAACGAGACGAGCAGCACAGATAAGAAATGTAGGTGAAATGGTGCTTACCACATCTGCACAGCATGCCTGACCTTTGTATTCACTGTGGCTACTAAATTTTTCTGACACAATTCCATTAACATTTCTAGCATGATAATAGGAAATAATTATTTTACCTAATCTCATTATTCTTAACAAACAAACAACTACCCAAAAAAATCCAAAAACCAAAAAACCACCATCAACAACAAAAAAAACAAAAAACAAACAAACAAAAAACCACAAACAAACAAAAGAGTCCTTTTTTTTCCCCCCCAGCATTTTCTGTGCTTCATGTAGGACTGTCCTCCTGCCAGGCCAGAATACACACCCACTGGGACCAGGGCACACCAGTCTGCAGCTCTCATCTGCGTACACTGGCACTGCACGGTTTCTTTCTCAGAGTTCACACCCTGGCTCCAAGTCCTCTTTATCCCATGTATTTGCTATCCCAGCAGTATTTGGTTTTTGCTTCTCTTTTTATGGAAAAAAAAAAAAATTGTTTTTCCATTTTCTCAATTTCCTTTCCTAACGTTCAAATGTATTGCTTTGCTGCAATTAGATGGAATGAGTCTCTTCAATTTGCTGCTCCATTCCCTGATCTAGGTGAATTTTTCTTCGATGGGATCATGTGGGTGAACTGGGAACAGCTTCATCTTGTAGGGTTGGGATCTGGGGATGTTTCTTAGGGTCAGAGAGTGCACCTTGCAGGTCACTGCCTCTCCAGCCACCCTGAGCACACCTTGTCAAAGCCAAGCCACAGGTGGGCTTGCTTAGGTGGCATCTGTTTATCAGCAGGGCATCTGGAGATGTGAAGTCTATCACAATATTTGAAAAGCTCAATAAAGGAACAGATGGCTTGATAGGAGATGATCTGACTAATGAAATCAGGGTTAACACTTCAACTGAGAAACAGTTTTAACTGGTTCATAACAGTTTTAATTGTTTTTAATACAAGCCTTGGGGTGTGGAGCAGCTCCAATGGCTGATGCTGAGTGGTCCCTAGGCCCATTTTCCCCACTGCTCCTCTTTCTGGGGGGGCAACCTTTCCTGCCAGGCCTCACTCCACCTTTGGAGCAGAAAGGAGCAGGACAGGAGGAAAAGGTGGCAAATATATTTTCAGAAGACATGTATCTCCCAGAAATGAAAGCAGACTCACAGCAATTCCCTTTTTCATTTTCCTCATCTTTGTGTACCTTTTCCTCCCCCCAAAAAAACCAGTCCAGGATAACCACAGCCAATCTCCAATGGTAATTTCACCCTGGGAAGGACAGCAACCGGAGGGGCATGAGGTTGCTTTGCTTTGCAGGATGGGGGTTGTGGGAGAGGGGCTGCTCCTCCCATGAAGAAATCATTGTAGGAAATATCTCCAAGGGCCCACGTAAGATCACCCCTTATGGCTGATGCCTCCCTGCATCTCTCTTGCCTCCTGCACTGGGTGGGCTCCAACACATGCTTGCTGTCCCCAGGCTGTGCCCTTTTTTCAAGCTGTGAGTTTTTAAATTTGTGATAGGTTTTTGGTGGGCCTGTCAGCATCATACGTTTCCCAGCACTCAGAGGGACACCATCTGCTCAAAAAGGAGCTGTGAACAAAATGTCTCAGACACGGAGTTTACCAAAAATGCAATTGCCTTAAAATCCCATATGGTGCATTGTTTCCCTTCCAACATTGGCTGGCAGCAGAGGTGAAGTGACTAAGGCAGTTTCTGCTGCATTTTCCTTTCTGGCCAAAATCGCTGGGGCCCAGCACAGTCACTTCTCACCTGTTTGTCAAAAGGTTTTCTTCAGCCTCAGCTGCTGAAAGCCAGAGGATACTGGGACTCAAAGAGCTCCCCTCTATTACTTTCAAAGTGAGCTTCCTTGACTCTTGCTGTCACAAGAAGCCTTGCAGGGAGGGATATGGTGAATCCTGATATCTTAAGCATATTTTTTTCCAGGCACCCGATTTGTGGGCCTTTCTTGGTGACATGGAGGCAATAGCAGCTCCTTGCCTGAGGAAAGCCATCCCTGGAAGTCACTTGTGGCTCCTAAGTGTGGCAGTGCCATGGGGCAGTGTCAGGTGCATGCAGAAGGGAAACCTGGCCAAGATCTCTGGATTTTGTGGGGTTGCAAAAAAAGCAAATGCTGCAAGGAAACATTCATTAGTCCAGGATAACATAAGATTTGAAATACCAAAGCAGGAGGAATGTTATTTCAGCTCTAAAAATAGTCCCCTTGGCCTTTAAAACACTGAGAAGCATAAACAGCCTTTCTGTGGGAGCATCTGTCCTCTCCCTTGATGATGCAGCCGCTTTGGTAAGGGCTCAGGGGACCTGCTGGTGCAGTGCTTGCTCTGAGGATCAGCACTCTGAGGGGTTTGCAACCCCTGGGGATCAGAGACACGAAATCTCTTCAGAATGCTGCACGAGGGCCAAAGCTGCAGGGTGAAGGAGTGTTGCTTGCTAGAAGGGCAGCCTACGAAATACTGATAGAACTCAGCTCATTTCTGGGGGCTGACATGGATTTAGGCATCTGTCTGTTTTGTGTTGGTTCGTAAGTGATGGCACCAGGACAAAATTTTGACTAAGTGCTACCTAATTTGGATTTAGGAAAACAAACAAGACAGTCTCCGAATAACATCAGTCATCCTGACACAGAAAGATGGGAGGAATAGGAAAAAGAAGTGGTAGCATTCACATGTACTTTATCCCATGAAGATTAGATAGGGAAGCGACCCCTCTAACCCAGGAAACTGTCCCAAATGGTTATCACTGAGCTGTTTTCCTGGGAATGTTTCTTCTCAAAATTCCAACCACGGGGATACTTCAGAGAGATCACAAAGCCCACCACCCAGCAAGGGAAAAGGGGTGAAAGAGGCTCTTCCTGGTGTTAGGAAAAGTAACCCACAAACACCAGAGGTTTATGTCCAAAAAGGAGACAGAGGAGTCCTTTCTGGCTTTATTAGAATAAAGGGAGAGGCCATGGGGCATTCCCCTGGGATCTCTCGAATTTTTGGAGGACACAGCCTCCCTTTTTATCCTAATTTCCTGGCTGCATTTCCCTTCTCTCTTTCCCCATTGCCTGAGGTACTTGAGAGGTACAGACTTCCCGATACCAAAGATTTCCCTCTAATGTAGAACACTCCCTTTTAATTTTTAATTCTTACGGAATTTAGAGGTTCTTCTTCCCCATTGTTTCTTTCATCTCTCAATGTCTAATTTCGCTTATCAGCAAACCTAAAGTTTATTTGCAAAAGCAAATATCTTTTCCCATTCATTCATCAGTGGAATCCTTCCCATTGTTCCTTTTATCTCCCAGAGCTAGTTTTATCTACCAGCAGACCCACAGCTTGTTCGTAAAGACAAATCCGCTATTCCTCTCACTGGGGTTTCTTGCAACTGAGTGGCTGCTCCCTTGAGGCTTTTCCAAACACCCATCCAGAGGGGCAGCATTCCCAGGAGGGCTGCGAACACCGCGGCGTTTGTGAGGCGAGCCCTCCTTCGGGGGGCTCGGAGCAGAGGGAGCCGCAGGCCGGGCAGGTGCTCCCGGCTCTGCAAGGGCAGGCACAGGGAACACGGCGGAGCAGGGGCCCCTCGGCACGGCCGCACCGGGCACAGCCCGCAGGCAGCGGCTGCCCACGGGCCCGAGGGGAGCCCTGAGGGCCGGGGGGCTGCGGCCGCCTCCCCGCAGCCCAATCGGGGCGGTCAGAACGACACCCGGGCCCGCCCGTCCGGGGCGGGGCGGGGCGGGGCGGGGCGGGGGTCGGACCCAGCCCGGCCGCGGAGCCGGAGCCGGAGCTGCCCGCAGGTGCGCAGGTAGGAGCCGCTGCCGGCAGCGCCCGCCACCCTCCCGTGTCGCTGTGGCCCCGCCCTGTCGCGAATGGTCGCCGGCGCCCCGGGCGCGGTGCGGGTGCCCCGGAGCCCCCGAGGTGCGAGCGGGGCAGGGCTGGGCGGGGGGCGCCGCGGGGGCTGCGGCAGAGCCGAGAGCGCCGCGCTGCCCGTCCTGCAGCGCCCTGGGTCACGGCGGGCACACACGGGCCGGGTAAGGGGATTAGAGCCGCTCCAGCCAGGGCCCGGAGCAGCCGGCTGTGGAACAGCTCTCCCGGGTCATGATGTCGGCATCCCGCCCACCCGTGAATCCGACCCTTCGCGCTGCGGGATGTGGTGGTGACACAACTCGGCGGGGTCTCGGCCAGGCTGCTGCATAGGGGTCTGTGAAGGAGCGCACCTGGGCTGAGGGTGTGGGGTGGGACAGGTCCTGCCTTCCTTCCCCAGATCCTGTCAGGATGTCCTGTCAGGACGTGCAGGCTGTGTCCGGTTAAAGTCCCTGGAGGCAATTTAAGGTGTCGAGAAAGGCCCCTTCGGCTGTGCTGTGGTGCCTCGGAGAAGGAAGGGCGAGATCCCTCTCTGAGTGATAGAAAGATGCTGGGTGCTGATGTCCCAGGGGCGCTTGGGATCTCTGGCTTAGCTCTTAGTTAGCACATTGTGCTTGTGCCAGACCTTTGATTCAGAGCCCTTAAGATATAAACGTTGCAGAAATTATGAGTTAACCTTTCTGCTTTTTTGTTTGTTTGTGTTTGTTTTGTTTTTGTTTTTTCAAGCAAAGCTGCTCATGAAAGTGACCCTAGGGGTTGTCTGGTCAACATTCAGGCAGTCCTCATGCCGTGGCAGTGCACACATGCATGGTTAATTAGGAATAGCAATTCAACATGGAGGAGGGCAGCGTGTGGAAGGTATATCCTGACACTGACTGCCTGTTGTGTCTTGCTCAAGCAGATGACAGTGCCTAAAAGAAGGGGGCTTGATTCTTGCCCACTTTCTGCCTTTGGGTAATGGGATGAAGACAGGGGACTCCTATTTGCTTGACAAATGTCTTGCTCCTGATTTCACTGCTGAACTATTTAAAGTCAAATTGTTTTCTTGTGGTTTATCCATGCCCAGCTGTCAGCATTTTCTGAACCTGGGTGCTGAAAGTGCAGTTGTTTCATTTCCCCTTTTAAGATCCTTTGTGCTGCAGTGTTTGCTTTTCAGATGCAGAGCAGGGATGTGTGCCTGTAAGAACACCAATGTTTTCAATTTTTTTTTTCTTGGAAGAAATGTCATGTCTGTGGTTCTCTCTCTTCCCCCAGCCATTTCCAGGCAGCCTGAGATTGCAATATTGCAGTTTGGCCCAACAGAGAGACTTTAAGGTCCCAATCCTGCAGTCCAAGCTGAAGCAGTGAGCTGTGATTGCAGGTTAAGTGGGAGCACAGAAAGGTCTGTGAGAAAAGAGAAAGATGATCCTAGGCAATCTATTGGGAAGCATACACTGGGATAGGGGGTGGTGGCAGGTGAGGAGGCAGCTGCTGCAGTGGAAGGCTTTGATCAGGACTCTCTGAGTGCACACTCCTTTGTGCCACTGATTTCCAGTGGGATGTCTCAGAGAGCAAATCACTGGCCTTGGTGTCTAAAATGGGAATAATTCTGGGCTTTTGCTGTCTCAAGAAGACTTGCAAAAGTCTCTCCTCACCTTAGGTCCCTGCAGGTTTCAGAAGAGGTCACCTGAGGTTCAGGGATGAGGGCGGGATGAGAGTGAAAAGGAAGAGAAACACATTGGGAACAGGTGAAAAGAGAAGGGCAGAGCGAATGGGAGGAGAGGAAAAGACTGATACAGCTTCAGAAACCATGAAAGAAACTGTTTAAACAGCTATAGGTTACCTCACATGGGGTTTATTGCACATTTTTAATGCTGAGCTTGCTGCTGGATGGTCCTGCCTGCCAGGGAGAGGTCTGGGCAGCCTCTCCCATGGGTGGAGGGAAGGGAGCAAAAGCCTGGAGGATGTGGGCTGATCTGCTGCAATGGTGGGGAGAGTGTCCAGCACCCTCCCTGCAATTTCCTGAGCTGGGGCAGGTCCAGGTACTTAGGGAGAGGACTTCTGCTCTTGCTGTATTATTTCCTGCTTCCAGTGAGGAACCACTGGTATTAATAGTGGTGACTGCCTAAACCAGAAGAGCCAGTGGCCCTTCGGTTTTGGCACCACAGGACTGCAAGAGTGGGTTTTGCCTGGCCAGCATACTGAGGATGGCCACAGCTTTGTCAGAGGGAGCCTCCCCAGTGTGGTCTTGGCTCTTGGAGGTAGTTTAATGTGGTCTCCTACAAGAAAGTTGGACTCTGAAAATATTTCAGTAGACTTAAAAAGTAATAATCCCTCTGGATGCATTGTAGAGGCTGCTCACACAGGCTTGGCCCCTGTTTGACAGCTGGAAGCTGTTCACTTCTCCCCTCTGTCCCTTGTGTTTGCTTGAAGGGAAATGCTGTATGGCACCTTCCTACTGCAGCTCACCCAAACACCCTAAAAACTGCAATATATGGTTGCAGCAGCTTGAGACACTGGTAAACAAAGGAAATTAGTTCCTAGACATAAGGAATGCTGGCAATGAAGTGGTGGACACCACAGGAATACCTGTCTATGATGGCTTACCTCCTACTTGGCCTCTCAGGGCTAATGATTTCCACAGGTCTCAACAGAGTCAAAAGACAATCCCTGTGCCAGAGAGGGCCACTTTAGTGGGGTGACAGGAGCCAAGCCATGGGAACTGCATGTCCATTCCTTGCAGCTCACCCTCTGGCCCTCTTTGCTCCTCCTCTGGGGCTTTGGTGGTTAATATGTGAAGAAGAGGGCCTCTTTCTGTGGAGGAGGAGTAAGTCCTCAGGCTGAAGAGCTTGGTGAGGGAAAACTGTCCTGAGGAACAGTGTGCTCTGCCACAGTCCCTAACAGCTCACAGGCCTGGGGTGCATTTACCAAAGAAAATGCTGCTCTGGGGACAGTGTACATCTCTCCAAAGATGCTAAGTGCAGTGAAGAAAGGAGCTTATGCATCCAAAACGTGAATAGGAGAGGCGTGAAAGGGATAAGAGAGATGAAAAACAGGGTAAACAGGTAGGAGAAGCCCTGCTTACACCCCACGAGAAGCTCTGTAGCTTGAGTGTGTGTTTTCTGTTTGATGGGGAAAAACCAGTGACAGGGTAGAAAAGGCAGGAGAACCTGGAATTTTTCTGGCCTTGCAGGGCGTGTACTCTCTCATCCATAAAATACAGGAGAAAGAGACAATATGATCAGGAATAACGTTCTGCCAAGTCTGTTCCCCTGGGCTTGTCTGTTTTTCCTTACCTTCAAAGCTATTTGTAAATCAGCACTCGAAGTTTCACCTCCCTGTTAAGTGTTCTTTGCCACGCCCAACACTTACATTGTTTTCCTGATAATGGGACAAACCTTTGGGGCAGACTTCCTTCCCCCTTCTGATGTAATGTGTGTCTTGGCTTTGCTTGCTGGTACACGTTGGAAATTATTGAAGACATTGGTAATTTTTTGGGACTGAGGAGCAAATAAAACACCTTGATCAGTTTATTAATAGCCTGTCAAGACCTCTGTAGGTTATGGGAGGAGAAACACTCAATCTGCTTGTTGCTGCTTCATTAGATTGGGGTGGTTGAGGTGGAGGACAATCCTTGACTGGACAAATTGCCTGCTCAGTGACTCTGACTTCCTGGGCTTTGCCATAGCATCAGCCTGCATTTCTGTATTGCTTGCAGAGCAAGGAGATGGTTTCAGAGACTCTTTCCTCACAGCACAGCTGAAGCAGGGAAAGCTTTGCTGTTGTCTTTTTTTTTTTTTTTTTTTTTGAGGAGATAGATAGCCCTCCTCATTTTCCAGCAACTCTTCAGTTTGGGGGTTGGCTGGAACTTTGAGCTAAGTGCCCTTCTCACAAGTATCCCAAACCAAAGGATTCTCAAGGGGAAGATATGGCCCTGTGGTGGTGGTGGTGGTGTGAGACTGTGGGTTTGGGCTGTGTTGAGACTCTGCTAGAGATTTCCCTTGTGTCTCAGAGGTCTGGTGAAAGTGGCTCCAGTCTTGAGTATCTCTGTGTTAGGGAAACTTTGCTGTCTGACCACCCAGAGCCACTCTGTCAGTCACACTCCCACCACCCCCGGCTGGGATTGAAGCCCTTTCACAGTGGGTGGTTGCATTAAGCTGATGTGTGCCTTGCTTGACTCCCCACACACCCCACCTTTGCACAGTCAGACAGGTTTTCCTCACTGGTTGGATCTCAGGATTCCCACAGCAGAGTCCCAGGAGCCTGGACCCTTTAAGTAATTTAATCATGGTGCAGTAACACCATAACAGCTTGAATTTATGCCTTCACGGGGACTCCCTGCACTAAGGAATCCCTGACCTTTTATACCCTCCCAGTCTGTGTGCCCCTTCCAGTTGTGATATTTAGTCTGGGGCCTTCTGGCTGTTTATTTGGCTTCTACAGAGATTCTGGGTGACCAGCCACCCTTGTGCCACAGGTCTCCATGCCCTTTGCTGGGCAAAGGGTGGATGCCAGGTCATGGCCCCTTGCATGTGGCTCCAGCCACCACCACAACCTGCAGTTCCCACTGTGGCTGCTCACCAAGCTACTTGTATTCCTCAGCATCTGCACTTGGAGACAGTAAGGCATGAGCCCTGGGACGTGGGCAGTCCAGCAGGCACTGGGAGGACTCACTGGGAGCTGGTTGTCACCTGGCTTGTGCAGCCCCTGGGGTCAGGAGGAGCTGGGATGGCTGTGTCTTCCAGTGAGTATTCCCTAGCAGAATGGGATCCCTGGGGCAAAGAACATGCAGCACCTGCACAATGCAGCTCTCCTCAGCTCACCCTGGCTGCTCCTGCCTGGTTGCAGTGCCTGCTGCCCCAGCTCCTTCTGTCTGAGCTGATGTTTCCTCTGCCTTACCCAGCTCCTCTCTCTGCCTCCTTTACCCATTTGCAGGCTGAGGGCCGCGACTGCCCAAGCCCTGCTCATGGTATGAGCGGGACCTCATGGAAGTCTGTGTGATATGGCATAGGTCCATGGGTCAAAGCCTGCAGAACACCCCTTTAGTCCCGTGGTGGCAAACCAGATTAATTTTTATTTTCTAACACCCAGGAGTGTGGTCTGGAAGCGGGGTTTGTGCCTGGTTTGTGCAGCGCCAAATGCGAGACAGACAGCCACAGCCCACAGGAGTTGAGAGTCGGCGTCTCTGGCTGTGAACAGCAGCTCAGCACTGGTTGCTAAATGGCCTGTAAGTACTTACACCCATGTGGGACTGGGGGTGAAGGTTGTGGGGCAGCAAGAAGCACAAAACCAAGAGCACTTTCTGAAATACGGTGGGATGCACTGGCCTCAGGGCCCAGCAGTGCTGCAGGAATATCTCTGGGTCAGACACTGTGGATATAAATGTGTCCTTTACTGCCCCTGTTTTTCGGTGATTAGAAGGTTTCATTCCTTTGTTGCACTTGGTCCATCTCTGATAGGTTTATGTTGGCCAGAGCATTTCATTAGCACACTGAAAACAGTGTATGAAGTGAGACAAGAAACATGTACTGATGTTGCCATGGGTGAAAACATTGCCTCTCAACGTTGTTGCCGGATTCCTGAAGCACCTCTCCTGCTTCCCCCGTGCACAACCCAGAGATGTCTTTACCTTTTCCCATTCCTCTTGTATAAATGAAATGAAAATGGCATTTCTGCGCATCTGTGAGATGGTAGGGGGGTACCTGGAGCAAGCAGAACATCCTACCCTGCTGACAGAGGGGATCACTTCTTTTCTTGTTACCCCACCATTTTGTTATGTATTTACAAGCCTCTGTCACATCTTATCTCTCTCATTGTGCACTCACACTGGAAACCTTGAGATAAACCTGAAAACACCCTGCTTTGATATGTTGGCATTTGTGACTTGTGGGTGGCAGGTTATGTAACGTGCTGGTTTGTATCCACTCAGTTACAGTGATTAGCTATCAAGTGACTGGGGTTATTTTTGCTTTTAAAAGCAACAGAGATCTATAGTGGGCTCCCCCAAAAGACAGAATGTGTTTGCTCCCCTTTGATTGTTGCTGACTGGCAGCAATTCTTTATGACTTACTCTGTGTTTTGAACAGTGTTCTCCTTCTCACAGTGCTCCTGCCTTTGTACCTATTCTCTGAAATAACCCAATGGCCTGGTGCTGTGAAATGCAGGAGTGTTGCTCTGGCTTATTATGCATTTCAAATGCATCCGCATGCTTTAGTCTTAAAAAAGATGTATGACTCTCTTAATGTGGTAATTTTGTCCTTCCTTACATTCATGTTCTCTGGTGAAAGCAACTTCAGGAGGAGCCTGTAACTTTGCTTGGCAGATGGAATTAAGATGTCCATATTAAATGAACCTTGAGCAAGCAGCAGTATATGTTTGGTGAGCTGCCTGCTGTAATTGAAGTGTGTACATTAGGGGAACGGAAGCTTAATTGGTTGAGGGTGTATAGCGGGGCAATGGTAAAAAAAGCAGAGCCAGCAGCTGACAGTCTAAGCAGATTTAGACATAAAAATGGAACTGGAGATGAGTAAGCTTGCATTGAGAGAAATTCTCAAGGCACACACCGGGGCAGTGCTAATGTGAAACTCTTTTCAGTTCTGCACCCTGACTGAGGTGGCAGCAGGAGCACACCTCAGCAGGGGTTTTGCAGTGCTGGTGTGAGAGTGTGTGTCAAGAGGGATCGGAAAACCACATGTGAGCTTTGGAGAAGGTGGGCTGGGTCAGCTGTGATTACTGAAAATGTTTTGGTTGGTTTTGTGAATCTATTGCACCATGAGGGCTTTCTGTGCCTGCCTGTGCAAGCCTCAGTGATGGAAGATCAATGGTTATGGGAAATTACCAACTGCCTCTTGGATGCAGCGTGGTTATTTGGGAGAACATGGGCTGGCAGAGGTTGCTTTTGTTGCCAACTGGAGTTGACTGCTCAGATTTGGCATCACTGGATGTGGCAGCAATGCAGAACAGAGCTGTGGAGAGGAAATTTGGCTTGATGTCATCCCTGTGGAGCAGTTAACAGTCAAAGAGTTTGTTTCTACATTTCCCATAAAGAATTTTGATGCTTTTCCTATCACTCTTGGCACTTTACTTTGGCTAAACTGGTGTGGTGCTGCAGGGGAGGATGATATTTGGGTTCCTTGTTCTCTTGTTCCTGTCTGCTTTCAGAGGTGCACAGAGGTCTCCCAGCTTGAAGATACAAACACTGGGGACATCCCTGAAGGAGGACAAGGCTCACCCAAAAGCAGCTGCTGACAATGATGTCTGCTGAACACTAGTGCAAAGCTAGGCAGTTTTGGCACATGTTCAGGGTTTCTCCTTTGGAAGAAGTTGGGATTACATGTGATTTTGTTCCTGGCACCTGAATAACACAGCAGGGAATAAGTGAGGAATGTGCAGGAGCTGAGCCATGTTTTTAAACCATCCTCTGCCCACGTGGCAAGGCTGAAACACATCCAAGCCATGGCCAGCATTAAAAGGTGTTGCTGTTTGGGGACATGGAGGAAGGGGACCCTTCTTTCCTGTTTTTGGTATTTCATCTGTCAGATGCAGGTGGCTTCTTTCTTTTTAACTGGCTGAAATTAGGGTCTCTGAGCTATGGAGCTGGCTTCCCATCAGGACACCGTGCTCTGCACTGATTGCTCATTTAATATGCAATGATTTCAGATGTCATTTTCTGTTAGTGGCTGATGAAAGGGGACTCAGTGTGGCACAGTGAATATTAAGCAGAGGGCTGTTTTCCAAGGAGATGGGTCTGTAGCCATGTTGCTCTGACTCTGAGGAGGTTGGGCGCTAGCCTTGGCCTTGCTCCATTTTAGAGCTCAGCACAAAACAGTGGTTATGTCAACAGAATTCTCACATTTCCCCATTTCTGGTGTGGAGTCCATGTCCCCGTGTGCTGCCTCTCTGCTCTGCCTGGGGGTAAAGCCCTTCCCACCTCCCTCTCTGCATGACAGGCAATGCTGAAATAGCTTGTGAAGGCTGCTGCTTCCATGCTGGGAGGTGGAGGAGCTGCAGCAACCCATTATGAGGACAGGTATTATGGCTGTTTGCTTTTATTGTGTAAATAAAACTTTTGTGCCTTTCCAAGGGTGAAGGGTAAATAATAAGAAGTGCCATCCCCTGAGAGGAAGGAATTGTGTTACCTTGGCTCAGTCCAGCCACCACCAGTGACCAGAGGAGAGTTGAGCACAGCAGTAATTACCTTGCAGGGCAGACAAGGGCTGGAACAGGAGGTGGTTACCTGCCTGCTCCCTTCATCCAAGGCAGGAGGGGGGAATTTGGCCACAGTTATCACAGTCTCCCTTGTGTGGGGTGCTGGCACTTGGGCACTGTGCTGCCAGAGGCTGTCAGGGACACAGCCCTGTGGCAGGTGGGACAGCTGCCACCTGGAAGTGGTCCTTGAGATTGCTGTCACAGGTCTCCCAGTGCTACAGCACCACCCAACACCAGCTAAGGAATGCTGCTGCAGTGCTGCTGAGCAGCAGGAGGAAAAGGCAAGGGCAGCACTTCATGGAATAGCTGCAAGCATGGCAGCGGGAGCTGTGCAGGTTACAGAAATGTGAGATGCTGCGTCTCCTGTGCTGGAGGAGAGAAGTGAGATGGGAAATCTAGTCCTTCTTGCTGATAATTTCTTCTGATCTGTTCACTGTGCTAAAGATCTGTATGCACACTGGAGCTGCTTTTAAATCAGCATGCTTAATACTTGCATCATTTCATGCTGCTTGTCTGCAGTTCTCTCTGCTCCCAGGTCAGAGAAGAGACCTTATCTGCCTGCTTTTCTGTCTTTTAAGGTTTGGAATTCAGCCTTACTCCAGGCTGTCTGTACAAACAGCACCAAATCGTGGTCTCGTGGCTTTGTGCAAGTGAAGTGTGACTCTGGGCACTGCCAGGGTGTTGTTTTTATCCCTGCTAGGCCATTTGCAGGGAACACAAGATAGCTGACCTGTAGAGGTGAGAGTGCCATGCCTTCTACAGGGTGTGGGGAGCCTCACTCCAGCTCTTCAGCCTCTGTGCCAGTGAGGCAGGGCAGGAATTGGTGCCTGGGGCCCCGAGCAGTCCAGCCAGCGTGTCCTTGGCAGCTTGGGGTGCCTTAGGGGAGCAGGGAGCTGGGGGCTGCTGTGACATGGGGAGGGTGCTGACTCTTCTGGGTCTTCAGAGCAGGGAGCAGACCATGGCTCTGTGCTGCAGGTGTCGGAAGGCCAGGGGAGCTGAGAGGAGGAGGATGACAATGCAGGTACTTTGTTCTCTGGGGCAAAGGGATGGGTCGTGGCTTTAAGGACCTGGGCGAGGTAATTGAGCTGGAAATGCAAGCAGGCTCCAGTGAGAGGCTGTCATCTCTAAGTTGTCCTGGCACCCCAGGGTGCCTCACTTTCTCCCTCATGCCATATGGGTGCTGGTGGCCCAGGGAATGCCTGCCCTGCAGCAGGGAGGGGGGCAGAGCACAGGGGCACGGGTGCTGCTGCTCTGGTGAAAGTAAAGCTGGAGTTGTGAGCCTGCTGTTGTTCCCCTCTCCTTGTGTCTCTTGGCTGTGCTGGTGCCTGGAGGAACATTTATGGAGGAGGACAGCATGAGAAAATACTTGATCCATTATCAAAGGACTCTCATGGAGACGTAGGACTCTCTGTGTCTGCAGCACAGCAGCGCTTCTGAATTGCACATATTACAGGAACAGCCTCGGCACTCCAGATGCTCATCCAGCATGATCTTGCCTGGAGGACAAATGCTATTCCTCGGGAGGCGCTGTCCGCAGCATCCTCACGCCACATGCAGGATTTCACAGTGCCTGCATGTCAAGGGCTGATGCTGCTGGCAGCCTCGTCCCGGCTCCCGACAGCGCTGGGAGCCGGCACTGGAGCTTGGCTCCCCTCTACGTGCGGCCAGACACTATTTTCAGCTGCTTGCTGTGGCCAGGATGGGAGCTGGTCGTGCCCTTTGTGGAGATGATGGCAGCACGGGCATCCCTCTCTCTCCATGCTGCAGCTGAGGCAGTGTGTGTGGAATCGGTAATGATCCCGGGTAGGAGGCTGCCTTGCCTTGTGCGTGTGGGAAGTAGCAGGGAATCAGGGCTGCAGGTCTTGTGGTCACCTCGCACAAAATCCTTGAGAGAAGTGCTTTGAAAACCACTCCGATTCTGTAGGTGTGGTTGAACAGTCTCCTGCTGCAGGGCTCGGTGCCTCGGTTGTTCCAAACCGCGTGGAGGATGCTGCCTGCGGGCACAGCTTATTAACCCCTTGTGGCCATGAGCAGCTCGGTACCTCGGCACTGCCGTGGGGATGCCCTTCCTGCTCTCAGAAGAGGGGGGCTGAGGAGGGTGGGTGCCTCAGCCCTCTGTTGTTACTTTGTTCTTTGTTTCTAGCAGGTATGGATGGGAAGAAATGCAGCGTGTGGATGTTTTTACCTCTTGTCTTCACCCTGTTTACATCAGCTGGATTATGGATAGTGTAAGTTATCTCCTGCTGGTTACTTGGGAGGCTGCTTCTCATTAAGGAGAGTCTTTTGGGAATGCTCTGCCCTTGAGCTGCTGTGGGGCTGGGAAGGCACATGGTAGGGGCAGGGGCCAGTCTGTGCCGCTTCATGGCTTGAAGTATCACATTTTTATCCCTGAGTTTCTGTGCTCCCCAGGCAAAGCTGCTGACCTTGCTTTCTTCCTGGTATGTGCTACTGGGAGCTGCCTTAAAAGACGCAGCCAAAAATGTAAAAATTTCCTTTAATGACATTTTCTTTGAATGACTCAGCAGAGCTCTTGGAGAAACACTTAAGCCCTGCTTTGGGGTAGAAATTCAAAATCTGCAGCATCCAGCACCACACTGAAAATCTGCCAGCAGCTTAATGCTGACACCTCACTTTCTCCCTCATGCCTCTTACCAAAATGCCCATAAGACGTGCACTTCCTGAGCTGGGCTCTCTCCAAGCATGCAGGCGATGACTGCAGCCTGAATTTGGGAGTGAAAAATGTGTGATCAGCAGCTGTGCTCAGGCTGAGGAGCAGTTGTGTTGTAGGATGTGGCTTTGGCCATGGTCTGTGGATGCTGTTTTTCAGCAGCAGGGGCAGCTTAAGCCTTTTGTCTGACCTCTACTGCTTGCTGTTTTTCTCATCCCATCCCCTCTCTATTAAAACAGCTTTTGTGGATGGAGTACCATAGTAAACCTGATGAATCAAACTGACTCAGAGTAAAAATGAAAACATTCCCCTGGCTGGTTGTTTTTAAAGCAGCTCAGTTCAGTGACCCTTTTTGTCTACTCAACCATGCAAACCAGATGCAACACAAAAGAAGGCACATGGACTGAGAAATAATAAAATGCTTGGGCACAGGGAAACACAGGATCCTCCAGCAGATCCTGCCAGTGAGCTTGAAACACTTTAATGTGTTGTTTGAGTGATATTTAGAATGGAAGCTAGGATGAGGTTTTACACTACTTCCTTATTTCTTTTCCCTTTTTCTTGACAGGTACTTTATAGCAGTGGAAGATAACAAAATTCTCCCACTAAGTGTACCAGATAGGTAAGAGCTGTTTCTGGGCTTTATATTCAATCACTTGTTTCTTTAAAATAATGAAACAATTACAACAAAGTGGGAAAGAAAACCTTGAATCTTTATTCCTGTTCCTGTGTCTCTTAGGAAACCTGGTCCCAAAAGACCGCCTTATATAAGGTAAATGAATTATTTTCTTCCAAGTACTGCTGTGGTTCATGTGTCTCTATTTATGTGTCTCTGCCATCCTGGAGTTACAATGATACACTTTATATTTTCAAGTATTGCAGGTGATGCACCTCCTGCAAGCTGTGTGTTTAGTCAAGTCATGAACATGGCAGCATTTCTAGGTAGGAACCACAACTGGAGTTTCTTTCTTTCTGTTTGTTTTAAGAGTTACTGAAACATAATTAATATCCTGTACATATTCTTTTTGAATGTGATGATGTGAAACCTTTTGAACTCTATGTTTCATTGCTGCTTCTTCCCATTGCAAAGAAAGAAATGTGACAGGGGAAATGCAACCTCCAGACTGCAAATCTGTGTCGTGGGAGGCGTGATCGTAGGTGACTGTCTCGGCCTTGGTGATCATGAAATGGTTGAGTTTAGAACTTCTGCTGTAAGGAGAAAAATGAATTTAGGAAATCAAAGCAGAATTGATCCCCTAAATTTCAAGAAAGCAAGCTTTAGGGAGGTACTTAGCAGAATATCTCAGGAATCTGCTTTTGTATCTCAGGAGGGCTTAGGTGTCCATGAGTGCTGGTCAGTCTTTAAGAACCACCTTTTAGAAGGACAGGAGCAGGCAACCCAGCTGTGTGGGATTGTGCTCAAAGAGTGGGGCAGAAGACCAGCTTGGCTTAAGAGGAGAAAGCCATTATGTGGTCTCTGGAAGAGAGGTTATGCTTTGCAGGAAGATTGCAGAACTGTGGTTTGTTTATGCAGGGAGAAAACAGGAAAGGCCAAAGCTCAAATTGATTTAAAACTGGGCAGAGTTGTTTCAGACAACAAGAAGAGTATTTTTAAGTATGTCAGTGGCAAAAGGAGGCCTAAAGAAAATGTTGGACAGATACTTGTTAAAGGCTGTGACCTGACTAATAAGGATGAAGAAGAAGAGAAGGCATTCAATGCTTTTTCTGCCTCAGTCTTTAATAAAATGGAGATAGACCTTGGATTCTCCAGTCCTCTGGGTTGAAGGACTACAAGTGTGGGACAGTGACTGTCCATTTGTGAGCACTGGAATTGTCAGGGACCAGATGTATCAGCTGAATGCCCACAAGTCCCTTGGTCCTGGATGGGATTCATCCCAGAATACTGAAGGAGGTAGTGGATGTTAGGGCAGGATCCCTCTCTATCATCTCCCAAATGTCTTGGGATTTTGGGGAGGGCCCTGCTGACTGGAAGCCAGCCAGTGTTATTCCAACCTACAAGAAGGGCATGAAGAAACACTTTGAGACCTACAGACCTATTGGTCTAACCTCAGTTCCTGGAAAAATTGTGGACAAGATGATATGGACACATTTAAAGAATGATGCAATGACCAGGCACAGTCAGCATGGGCTCACAAAGGGAGAGTCCTGTTTAAGAAATTCAATATCATTCCATGATAAGGCCACACACCTGGTGGATGAAGGGAAGGTGTTGGATGTAGCTTTTCTGGATTTTAATAAGACTATTGCCACTGTGCCTCACAGCAGCCTTCTGGAGAAGTTGTGCACCTATGAGATGATCAGGTTGACAGTGCACTGGGTGAAGAACTGGCTGAAGGGCAGGGCTCACAGGGTGTAGAGAAGCCCCATCTGGCTGCCATGCAGCCACCAGTGCTGTCCCTAGGGCTCAGTTCTAGGGCCTGTTCTGTCCAATATTTTTATCAACGATCTGAATTAATGATGTGAGGGCACCATGAGCAAGTTTGCTGGTGATCCCAAACTGAGAGGTGCTGTTGACTCTCCTGAGAAACCAGGTGCCTTCCAGAGGGATCTAGATATCTGGAACATTGGGGAGTGATTAATGGGATTAAATTAAACAAGTCTAAATGCTGTATCCTGCACCTGGGACAGAGTAACACTGAGCTCAAGTATAAATGGGAAGAGAATGCAGAAAGGGAGGTGTGGATCTCTTCCTCCTCAAGTTCAGTGATAGGACATGGGAATGGTTCAAAACTACTCCAGGAGAAGTTTAGACTGAACATTAGGAAGCATTTATTTACTGAGAGAGCTGTCAAACACTGGAATAGGATTCCTAGTGAGGTGGTTCATGCCCCAAGCCTGTCACTGTTCAAGAAGCATCTAGACAATGCCCTCAATAACATGCTTTAACTTTTGGTCAGCTCTGAATTGGTCAGGTAGCTGAATTTGATGGTTGTTGTAGGCTCCTTCCAACAGAAATAGTCTGTTCTGTTCTAATCTCTGCTTTGTGGGTAAAGTCAGTCTTTCCTCTGCTGTATTTGTGTACTTCTGAGAGTTGCTTTTCGCTTGTATCTCTGACCACCTTAGTTATGTCAAGATAAAGGAGAGGAAACTACAGAACCATGCTGGAAATGTGGGAATTACTGACATTGAAAATACCTTTGTTTTGCTGGGAATGCTTTTGTCATTCCCATCAGATTTTAGAAAAAGATCACATAATTTCAGGAGTCTGTATTGTAGATACAGAAATTAAAAAGTTCCTGTACATGAGCTTGAGTAGACAGGTGGCTGTCTGTAACAATTGCCTGGGGGTGGAAAATAGAAATCCTCTTTTTGGGGTGGAACAAAGTTCTCATTTTTAAGGATTTGGAGTGGATTGATTCACTAGAGTAATTGTGAGAGAGTAAATTCATCTGTCTTTTACAGTTTGGGTAATTTTCACTGATAGTGCCCTTATTTTCCTAAACCATGTTTTCAGTATTATACCAGGGATAATATATTTTCGATATTGTACCAGCACTTTTGTGGAAAGTGCAGATCTAATTTGCTAAGGTGAACTATTTACAACAATATGAGCTACTTGCTATTGATTTGAGCATGAGCATAAGAAGGTGTTTGCCAGCAAGCAAATTTCCCTGTTCAACTAAATTGGTTTTTAGTGGTCTGGCTTGAATCACATCTGAGAGCCAACTGATTGCCTGGCTTTCTGTGTTGTTCCATGCACCATTCACTAGGGAGGGCAAAAATACACAATTTGAGTATCTTCTGGGGTTATGCCATATCATATGATGCATGATATATCATATCTATCATGTATCATATACCACAGTGCATGGGGGAATTGGAATAAATGCTATTCCATTCCTCATGGAAAATCAGTGCAACATTTTGGCTCATGTTTGTGCAACAGAACTTGTTCCAGAAGAGGAGAAAAGGCAGTGGACATTATGGCAAACCCATATAGAAATATGTATGTGCCATTCACATGTATTGAATACAAGTGGGGTTTGACATCTGTCCTCCAGCAGAGCTCAGCGCTCGTGAGTGGAGTGAAGCAATGCAAGTCCAGGTGCCACTAAGTGAATGCATGGTGTGCATGTGTTGGACTATGTGCTGGGAGCTTCACAGGCAAGCAGGAAGGTGTTCTTTCCCCCCAGAAAATTTGCAGACAAAGCATAATGAGAAAAGGAAGCCTGGAGCTTGCTGTAGCTGGATTACAAGAGAAATGCTTCCTGTGCTTAATCTTGTCCCTGATCAGGTAGGAGGGGGCCGTGCAGAAGCACAAAGCTTGCAAGCCTGCAGGTAGAAAGAGGAGGAGGGGGCTGTGAGGCCCCAGGCAGGTGTTTGCTGCAGCAGGTTCTCCCTACTGATGTCCCATGCCTTGTGTTTCCTTCCCAGCGCTTGTTGTGGCTGTCCTGCGCTTCATTCAGCTGAAGCCCAAGGTGCTCACCCCGTGGCTGAACATCAGTGGCTTGGTGGCTCTGTGCTTGGCCTCTTTTGGGATGACCCTGCTCGGCAACTTTCAGGTACTGCTCTGCAGGCTTGGACTGCTCTGTGATGTGACTGCCCTGCTTTCCCAGCGGCTCTGCTTGGATCTTTGAGCCAGCTGTGATGTGAGCCTGGGGAAAGCATGTGCTCCAGTCTGTGCCATTCACATTCTCTGAAAAAAATCCCTTTGCCCAGGATTTTTCTCCTGGGAAGCTGGGAAGGCTCAGAGAAAAGGAAAACAATTCTTATCTCATTTGCTTCTCCCGTGTTGTGCTCATGTGTGGAATGTGTTTGGAGATTGTTTACCCACAGGTGATTTGTTTTGACTCTTGGGCCAACTGGGGCCAAGCTGTGTCGGGACTCTAGGAAGAGTAACGAGTTTTCATTATTATCCTTTTAGCATTCAGTAAGTATCTTTTCTGTATTCTTTAGTATAGTTTAGTATAGCATTCTTTAATATAATATAGTATAATAAAGTAATACATTAGCCTTCTGAGAACATGGAGTCAGATGCATCATTCCTGCCTTCGTCGGAGCAGTCCCCAGCTAATACAATACCAGCCCTCCCTTTACCTGCTCTGCCACCCTCTATCTGCCATTTGTGAGCTGAGATGAAGGGCCACAATCACTTTTCACATGTCTCCAGCAGGGTTTGCACCTGCATGCTTAGACGTGACCTGCTGAGAGCCTCAGCAGGAGCCTCCTGAATCTCTTGAGCCCTGGGAGTCGGCACAGATGGCCCTGGGTAAAAGGGTTGAGCGGGAAGTTTGCAGCCACATATGTGCAAGCAGATGCGCAAATGCCCGTACAAATTTAGCAGACAGCTCAGTGTCCTTCTTTTAAAACATATGCTGCTTTAAATCCACCTCCTGCTGATCCTCAGGCCTGCCAGGAGAGGGACACAGCAGAGGAGTGCCAGGACTTCTCCGGATGTGGCGGGTGTCTGGGTGAGGGCCCTCCCATTCCCCCTCTGTCCTGCAACGCTATAGGAACCAACATCTGGCACATCTGTAGGGATGGGTGTCCCCTGAGATCACCATTATGTCTGTCAGGGCTGCAGTGAAAATCGAGGTGTTAGAGTCAGTGGGGCTTGGGTTTGACTCTGAGGTTCTGTCCCTCACTGGGGTGCATGTAATGACCCACAGTAATGGCAGGAACTGAGAAAGGCCAGTGCAGGCTGGCTGCTTCCCAATACAGAAATGGTACTTGTCTTGGGAAGGGTGAGGAGGATCTCTTTGGATTGTGCAGTTATTGAAGGAACTTGGTGTCCTTTACAGTTGACTTCTTGTTTTTTTTTCTTTTTGAAAGAGGTAGGAGATAATTTGACTTTTATGGACTTGGTCTTCCTAACTCCACAACACAAGCCCAAAACCCAGGGTGTTGTTTTTTTCACAAGAGCTTTCCAGCTAGGAATTATGAAGCCTTTGTAACAGCTTTGTCTACCTCTGGGAAGAGTATTTCTAGTACAGGACAGGCACTAGGAAATGGTTTTGACCTTGCCTTCCATTTTTCAGTCTTTAGAGCAAATAATTGTAATTTAATAGTAGATGCTTTGAATCTTGCCTGGCTACAAATTCTGATTATTCTGATATCTGATTCTAACTATCCATTCCATGTCAGTTACCTTGATCTTTTGCCAAACATGAAAACATGCTGTAATGAGACCTTAATCTATGCCTCTCTCAGCCTGACTGCTGAGCTGAATGTGGCATTAAATCATATTTCTGGAAGATTATACATTGGGTGTTTTAGAGGGACATTATAGCTGTGAGTCCCTTGCAGTGCTGACTATCTTGGGAAAGGCAGCTCAATGCCATTTTTGCCTGAATGATTATTTGGACCTACTCTTGAAAGAAATTCAGGGTAGAGAGGAGGGGAGATATCAGTGGAGGCACAGCAGCTAGACTGTTGTCCTGTAGATTGTGTCTTGTTTGATGGGTATTTGTTAAATCATCAAACAGGAATTAAGGCTGCAGGGAGAAGTTACAGACTGGTGGTTTCTTTTCTAGAAAAGCCTCAGAGGCAGAGGGAAGATGGAAATTGTTTGGCTTAAGTCCATGCTGGACTTTTAAAATGGATTTTTAGCCTCAAGGAGTCTTTTTGCAGATTCTTGCTAGTTGTACCTGGCTGTCATTTTGCCTTGCAGTGTTGCACAGTGAGTGCCTTGTGGGACAGGGCAGCCCAAGGAACAGGGAAGCACTGGCACTCCAGAGAGGTTGGGTTCATGTTGTCTCAGACCCCAGTGGCCAAGGATTTGGTGTAACTTGCCAAACCAGGATGGGCAGAAGAGGAAATTGGAGGAACTTGCCAAACCAGGAGCATGTATTTGTGTTTTGGCTTGTGCTAGCTCAGGGGAGGGCCAGGGCTGGCACTGAAGGTGCACAGTTTGCATCCATTGCAGGGAGCTGTACAAGACCCACAGTGGATTGTCCTTGCCTGCCCTGGCCATCACTTCGAGCCAAGGAAGAATTTATTTCTGAGCTCTGCATTTGTGAGTCTTGTCAGGGAGCTGTGGAGACAGTCCCCAAGCAACTGCATTTTCCAGGGTGCTCTTGGGCTTTGGGAAAAAGATCTGCTTGACTGTGACAGCTGTCAACTCACCTTGGTTATGTTGCACCTTACCTCTCTGCCAGAAGAAATGATACATCACCTCAATCCAGTTAGCTCTCAGATAGTTCCTGTTGTGTCCAGGCAATCACTGCTTTATTTGTTGCCAGCTCTCCAATGATGAGGAGATCCACAACGTGGGCACATCACTGACCTTTGGCTTTGGGACACTGGCATGCTGGATCCAGTCTGCCCTCACCCTCAAGATCAACCTGAAGAATGAGGGGCGGAAAGCTGGGATTCCACGAGTGGCTCTGTCAGCCAGCATCACCCTCTGCGTGGTGCTCTGTATCCTTTTGTCTTGCTCCCCAGGAAGCCAGGTATTGTGTCTGTTCTGCAGCAGCTCTTCTCACACCTGTCCTAGGATCTCAAAGCATTTTGGAATGCTGATCAGTCTGTTGTCATGGCACAATCCTATTTCAGTGCCACGCTGTGTAGAGTGATGCTTCCAGATGTCACAGAAAGGGACAGTTTTGCAGGTGATCTAAATAGAAGGAAGTATTTCAAAGTGTGGGTTGAAAGGTGTTCCCATTGCCTGTGGTGGGTGCACTGATCTGATCCAGTTCCCACTGGGAAGCTCCTGGCAGGTAGGGGCCCCCAGCCAGGTCCCCACTTGCTGGCTCTGTCCCTGGCTAGCTGGATGCTCAAGGAAGTCACTGACTTCTCTGCACCCAAGTCTTCCCCTCTGTAAATGTTCATCACCCTGATCTGGGATCAGGAAGCCCTGGTCTGTATAGGAGAGCTGCTGTGCTCCATGGGCATCATTGGACACCTGACATCCCTTTCATCTCTAGCATCACATTCACACTCTCCTCATGATGTTTGGATGGGTTGACTTATCCAGGTGACTTTGTTCAGATTTTTTTCCCTGTTGGCTTTCAAACTGGTTGGTGTCTCTGCTCCCACTTGTTCTCCTTGACTTCCCTCTTCCAGATTTCATCCTTATGGCCCAGGGCATTCACATGCATGCTTCCAGGATCCAGTGGGGCCTAGTGATGTGCTTCCTGTGCTACTTTGGCACCTTTGCAGTGGAGTTCAGGCATTACAGATTTGAGATAATTTGTTCTGAGTACCAGGAAAACTTCCTGAGCTTTTCCGAAAGCTTGTCAGAAGCCTCCGAGTACCAGACAGATCAGGTGTAGCCTGTCCTCTGGCAGGGGGGAGGGGGGCAGGTGCGGTCTCATGGGTGAAACATGACCTCATTTACACTTTTTTATGAGTTTCTTTCCATGTGCAATCATGATGGCATTGCCAAAGGGCTCTGAGGGTGGCTGTCTCACTAAGAGCCAAACAAACAGAGGTGTCTGCTGGAAGAGGAGTGGATCCCTCTCAATGGCAGCATGAGAGTGCACAAGCCGCTTAGTTTGTACCACCAGTGACTCTGAGTGGCTCTGTCACCCTCCTGTTGCTCAAAACATGCAGCAGCCCCTCTGAGGCTGGTCCTGCTCAGCCCACCCTGCAGAGAAGGAGCTGAAGGAAGCAGGCTTCTAACAGCAAGAGTCTTCAGGAGCCACCCGTTCCCGAGTCACCAGACTGCATCTTCCATGTGTTTCCCGGGTTGTTTTCTTTGCTGCCAGCCCAGGGAGCTTGGTAGGGGCAGCAGGAGCAGCTGTTTCTTCAGAACCTGGAATCAGACACAGAAGACCCCAGTGGACTGGCTTTCATGGCAAGCAGGCAGGCATTTCTTCCAGCCTGGAAAGCGGCTGACGGTAAATCTGGGTTTGGAAGGAACTGTGCTGGGATCAGGAAGTGAGGCTTGGCTGGTGCTGCCTTGTGGCCAGGCAGATCATCCCCAGGCCAGAGGGGTGCCACTGGGATGCTGTGCTTGGCTTCCTGGTGGGCACTGCTGGGAGTGAGGTGCTGAACCGAGATGAGAACGTCTGTGTGCTCTGAAGACAACCCAGAAGAGGCTGCTTCTTCCATGTGCAGTGCTTCCACCACACATTGTGTATAGTATTTCAAAAGCTTTTAAATTTTTTTTTAATGTTCACTGAGGGGAAAAACATTGTGTTAGAGACACCAGGCTCATCTGCCACAAGAACAGTACCAGTGCTTCTGGGCACAGGGTTTGGTTTTGCTCCTTGTGCAAGCCAAACTTCAGACATGCTGGTTTGGGCTCTGGGCCCCTCAGTGTGGCCAGCTGTCCTGAATGGAGCCTGCTGCAGGTTTAAATGGGCTTCCAGGGTGCCAGGATGGAGTTCTGGCATGGAGGCTGGCTGATCTGCCTGAGGGCTGGAGGTGTGAGAAGGGACCAGCAAAACCAGAAGGGCTTCTCCCTCCCTAAAGAGAGGTTTTCAAACAGAAGGTCTGTTTTCAGATAAGAAGGAGCTCAAAACCTGATTTTGGGAAGGCTGCTGTATTGCCTGGGTAGAGGAGTGATTGAGTTGCTTCTCCCCATGGCTCCTATTTTTCCCCACAAATCAGGCTCAGCTTAGGTTTACATCTTGTCTGAGCTGCAGGAAAACAAGCAGAAATTAAAATGGTAGGAAAAGGCACTTGAAGGGGAACTTGTACTACTCTGTGGCATTTCTGACAGAGAGGAAAAGGCAAAAGGGCATTCAGTCTTCTGCAAAGGTCACAGGCCTCTCCTGAGAGGAGAAACAGTTGAGACAAACTGTGTTTTAAGTAGAAAGCTTTCAGCCAGCCCTTTATTTTCTGTGCACCAAAACTTGTTCTCAGGCAGCTGTTAGAAATCCAGAGGATTTCTGGCCAACAGAGGGTTGTTGTGGAATGCTGAAGGCTTCCTCCTTGTGGCAGTCATGAGTGGAAAGCTTTCCCAGAAGGATGTGCTGAGAGTGGCCAAGGACACAGCAGTGTGAGGTGCCAGCTCCCTAGGGGCTCATCCAGGGAGCTCCTCCCGGGCAAGGACAGGAGGGGGACAGTCTGGAGAACATGCAGGTGGGATCCTCTTGCACTGGCACACACTCAATCCATATGGAGCACAAAATAGCAGTTTGTTGTAAGGGTGTTTTACTGTAAATAGTTCACTGTGTCTTTTTTTCCTTAATTAATTAATTAATACTTTCAGTTTATTATTTTAGCTTTTGTAATTTTATCAAAGGGGAAAAAAATGATGTGGTTATGTTTTTTCCTTTTGCTCCTTTTCCTATATGCAATCCAAACTGAATTTCAGGTTTTTAGTGATAATTCTGTACATTTCTTAGAGTATTTCTAACAGCACATTTCAGTAAAACTAAATGACAACCAATGTACACTAAAACATGACCACTAAATAAAGTGCTTTTATGGAGAAAGTGAGCTTTATTTTTGTCCCTACCCCAAGCATAGCTTTCTGATGGCAAAGGCAAAACAAAAGGTGAGTATTTATTTACAGTGTAATGATTAACATTATCACTTAAGGAAGCCAGGGACCATTCAGCCATGCAGATACACTTACTGTAACAGCACTAATTAGCAGGCTCTTTCTAGGAGCAGCATCACACCCACTGCACAGCCCAGAAAGGCATCTGGACTAGCTGCCCCACAGCCTGACCTGCTACTATTAAATTTTTAGAAGGACCATGCTGGCACAATTTGGTTTCCCCCGCAAGTGGTTGTCTCTTCATTGTTCTTTACCTATCAGCCTCCCTCAACAGGGACAGCTGTAGGTATAAATCAGAGCTCAGGAAGGCAGCAAGCACATCCTATATTCTGGCTGGCTGTGAGGGCAAGACACCCATGCATGAAGTGCCAGCAGCAGGGAATGGGGAAACAGGATTTCAGACAGGAGTTTCAGACTGCCTCTGATTCCAGTACTACCAGGTATAACCTACCTGTGGCTCTCACTCCTGCACTGAGCCACAACTGAAATCCTAAAATATTCAGGGAGGTAGTACAGCTTCCTTGGCAGGACAAGGCTGCTGCCTTAAAGGACTGGGGAAAGTGACAGCAGGAACACAGTGTTCACAGGTTTCGAAATAAAATAATAACATTTGCCTTTTAGGTGCTGGGATCACTGGTGCTAAGACACTGGGCTAAATGCTGTGATGGAGTGAACACAATGAAAGCAAAGGTGTGTTTTTATTTACTACATTAGGAAAAGCTCCATGACCATCTGATCTACATTGGCACAATTTAGGTAAGGTGAAAAGGTCAGAGGATTAATTCTTATCAAATGCAGCAGGATGTCTGCCCTCAGGAGCAGCTTGTCAAGGTCTGCTCACAGCTGACCAGTGCTATGAACATGTGACTGGGTGATCTTGGCTGGAGGAGGAGCTCTGTGGGTCAGTGCTGAGATACTTGAGAAATGCTGTCAAGCTGACTTTGGGCTTCAGACAGTGGTATCCCATAGCATAGCACCAAGAGGCAGCAGTGAAGTGTGTCCAGACTTTAATTTTTAAAGCTGTATTTATATATACTCGACTTTATTTTGGGAAGGCTGGCTGTGGAGCTCTAAGCAGCTTCCATATGCAAGTTGTGCTGTTTTGTACCTAGAGCTGCTGCAGACACAGCCAAGATACGCATTATTCCTTGTCTAAAGAGCCTGCCTGCAGCACGGGCTGGTTCTGTGGCAGCCCAGTCCTACTGTACTATAGCCCACAGACGGCATTTCCCTTTGGGAATCTACCTGTGAATGTTTTCGACTTAGCAGAAATCCTATCTGCAGGGAGAAGCTCACATATCCCCCCGTGGTCCCCAGTGCTCCCTCTGGGACAAGGGGACAGGAACCTTGTTTGCAGACTGCTTCTAACAGTGACAGAGCTCACGGTGCGGCATCTCAGCACCAGCTTTCAGGGGATGAGTCTGGAGGAAGCATCCCCTTAGCTAACTGCTAGCCAGGAAAGGGGAGGAACAGCAGGGCTCATGGGTGCTGCTCCCTGCCCTGTTCCCATCTCCAGCTGGCAGCAGGCCTCTGTCCTACTGCACGAAGGACCCCACACCATACTCTCCATCCATACCTGCCCGCACGAGGCCCAAGACATAAAATGTGGATTTGGTTTGAAATTCTGATTATGGACAAAATGACCTAACATTTCACAAGGACAATTAGGTGAAGCACAGTCTTTTGTGCGTGCACCGCTTTCCCTAAGTGGAGGAAGGCAAGAACAGTTCGGTGAAAGACGAGATGAGGCTGTAATAGGATTTCTCATCGTCCGTCAGTCCCGCGTTGCCCGGTCTGATCACCACAGCCACGTGAGTGTCCGCCTCCTCGGCTGCATTGGCTTCTGAAACAAACAGAGAGGGGACAGCTCTTACTGACCTCTTCACAGCAGGGTCCCTGAGGCTTGAGGGTGCTCCAAAAACTCGAGTGCTTTTAAAGGCTGAGACCGAGAAATCGGTGTTTGCACATGGCAGGGCTCTAGAGAGGAACCAGCTCCTGGCAGACCTGCTGTGGCTGGCTGTAGCTGCAGGAATGGACAGGAGCTGGCTGCCTCATCCCCTCCCCTCTGCCAGCTGATGGCTGTCCAAGGCTCCTTCCAGGCACCACACACCATCAGCTCGATTCCTGTCATGAGGCTGTGGTCAGCCTGTGGCATTTGTGAGTCAAACAGCCCCCTCCCCCAGTCACTTCTCACAAGCTTCTTTTTGCTCCCTGAGCACAAAAGGCCACTGGAAGATGATCCAGGGAAAAGGAGCTCCCACCAGCTCTGTTGCCAAGGCTGGGAAGGAGGTAAGGACTAACTCTGGGGGACTGAGCTGGCTCAGACTGAGACCCAGTGCTATTTCTGCCAGAAAGATGTTTCCAGCTAAAGCAGGAAATTAAATTAGCTTCTCAAGCCTGGCTTTCCATGGGTCAAGTCTTGGCAACCTGAAGCAATGTTTTCCTGCTGCTGAACACAACCTGACCATAAAGTGGCACAAAGAATCAGCCACGTAGCAACACAGCAAACACCATCATTTCCCTGAGCACCGGCCAAACCACTGACCCTGTTTGTAAATGGGCCGTGCCGCAGCACTCTCTCCTGCCTGGCTGGTGCAAAGGCAGCTTTTCTACTTGACCTATTTTCCCTCATTGCAGCACTGCACATGGACATCCCACCGCTGTGTGCAAGCCTGGGTGTGTGAAGGAGGAGGATTGCAGCAGCTAGAGGGAAGGTGCTGAAGCATTTCTGGGGTGCTTGTCAGAAGGCAGCAGCACACCTCTGAAGAGCACCTGCCTCCCCTGCACAGGTGAGGGGCAGCAGGACTGGCAGGTCACATACCTCGAGGGACATCTGTCAGGAAGAGGATGTTGTTGGTGGCACACCCAATACTGGCAGCAATCCTCCTGTAGCTCTCACTTTCTACCTTGGGGCCTATTTTGGTATCAAAGTGGCCATCAAAGAGCTGAAAGAGAGAGAAGCACAGGCCATTGCTGAGTGCCACCTGAAGAGCAGGGATAAATCTCCCTCCCTCCCTTTCTGCCACAGTAACGAGGGGTTGGTGCAGCCATGCTCTCACAGTCAACTCCTTGAGCTGAATTCCCATGGATCAATCCCACTGCCCCACCTTCCTGTCACAGAATTCATTCACAAATGTTACAGCAAGGGTGGTTGTGGCAAGGGAGTGCTCTGCAGGGGGAGAAGCTGTAAGGAAGGTGGTAAGGCTATCTACCTCTAGGATATCACCTTCTGTAGAGTATCCAAACAGAAGCTTCTGGGCTTCCACGCTGCCTGAAGAGTAGATATAGACCTTCATCCCTGCTTCCCGCCACTTCCGAATGGCTGGAACAACGTCCTCGAAGATTCTGGAGCAAAACAGGGCAGCAGGTAAGGTAAGGGCAAACCCAGAGGCACCGGGGGGGACATCATTTGCCAGGCACTGTGACAATTTGTTTTGTCCCATTAGTTTGCAAGGGGACTTCATTTTCAATCTGCACAGGGCTCCTGGAACCAGAAGGTCTCTTCCAGCATCAGGTGATGCAGAGCTAGACAAAGATATTTTAGAGATCTCACTCCTTGAATGCAGCCAAGAAGGCAGTTTTCCCCACAGTTTTTGGGTCACTGAAAGACAATTTAGCCTTGTTTTTAAAAACAAAACCAACAGGATATGAGTCTTGCTTGATTTGCTTTTGGATGTTTACATTTTTCTGTCAGGTCATTTTCTTCCTTGGCAAAATACTCATTTTCCTCATTTGGCAAAATACTTTGCAAATTTATGGGCTTGTTTTACTTACTTAGAGATCTGAAATGCACAGTTTAATCAAGCATCTCTTAAATAAGATCAGGCTTAATTTCAATTGTCCCTACTTATGCACTCCTGTGTTGTGGCTGAAACAAAGAGGAACCTGAAGACAAACAGAAGTGGAAAGGCAGGAAACACACAGGTAAAAGACAAAGCAGGAGGAAACAACTGAAAGGGTCTGACCCTGCAACTCTGGCTTGTTTATACTTGTTCCAAAATATGAGTGCAATCTGGGGATAAAAATGCAAGATGGAGAACTGTAAGAAGCTCATACTTGTAACTCTTGGTTTACCAAGAAATCTCTCAAATATTGACTTATCTGCTGAGCCCCCCACAGCTGCCCCCCAGGAGGGGGCACACAACTACTCACACAATTACTCACTCTCCTTTGACGTGCCCGGTGGCATAGGCTGCCCTCCACATGTGGCCCTGCAGCTGCTTCAGTGCCGTGGTTTTCCTGTCCAGGGACATCTGCCAGTGCACGTTGTCCACCACGGCCTGGATGACGCGCTCCAGCTCCTCCTCCCCGCTGCCGCTCTCCAAAGGGATGGGCACGGCCCCGTCCAGGCTGGAGTCCTCCTGAGCCTGCACAGTGGTGTTAGAGCACGGTGCTAACAGTGCCAACGCTGTGGGGCTGATCCCTGCACAGGCTGTTCACTAAAGAGTTGGGCTTGCTGATCCGTGTAAGTTCCCTCCAACTCAGATTATTCTGTGGTTCTGTGCAATCATCCATGATAAAAAGAGGGGAGGGAAGAGGTGGAGCAATTTCCACACCTCTAATGTAGGAAAAGTGATCTAACAGATCTAACATCTGCATCCATGCACTGCTGTACAGGACACTGCTCGAACTGATCTTCACACTAGGGGTTACAACATTGTCTGCTTTTCTCAATGGAAAATTGAGACTCCAGTTGTGTTTAGAAATACTTGCTTGGACTGTACTTTCCAAACCAAACAATTAGCATTACTGTAGCCATATTGTAAATACTCTAATGAGAACTATGCTTGCTTAAGTATTTAATTACTGTAATTAAGGCAAAGAAGCAAATGCATCTGTTGGCTTCAGCCACAAGTTTCAAATTGATACTGTGTCCCTGTACAGAGGCAGCATCCACTGCTCTGTGTGGAACAAGTGCCATCCCCCTGTGCTGCTTCCCAAAAGAGGTTTGGATTCAACAAGAGAAGGGCACAGTGCAGGCAAAAAGCTGGGAAGTCTTGACTCAACAGCTGCCCAGGGGCTGTGAAGACCAAGGTGAGCTGAGGAAAGCTGCTGCCTGCCAAGCCCAACCCCAGGCTTTGGATGGGGGAGAATCCAACCTTCAAGGCAACTGGCCTCCATGGGTGGGGGCAAAGAGACAGGGACAAATGTGGGGTGACCACAAGAGTCCGAGTGACCCGAGGCCTCAGGCAAGCAATGCAAATGCAGAGACAGGGAATGACTCTGTTACTTAACCTGTTTCCTCAGCAGTCCGACATCCCGCTGGCACTCCTCCTCTTCCCAGTGAGCGCGCAGGTACTCCTTCACGTTGTCTTTGATGTAAGGGAACAAGGTCTCCTGGCAGAAAAAGAGGCTGCTCCTGTAAGCTGGCAGAGGTAAGGCTGACTGGCTTTTAAAGGAACCGTTCACACATGCTGCCCTGTACAGTTATTTTCCCAAATCTAAGCTTCCCCTACAGTGCTGCAGCTGGTGAAACTTCCAGCCAAGGGTGTCTGCCTGGTCACAGCCTCAGGCCAGGATCAGTGCAGGTGGATTTTTTTACACAAATGTTGACATAGCTGAAACTTTTAAAGCCTGTGGTGGAAAGGTGGGTGATAACTTTTCCTGGGCTTGCCAAAAAATATGTCTCAAATGGCACATGTGACCCCACATTCCCACCAGCTGAGGAGTAAAAGGCTGACAATGTATGTACCCTGAACAGGTAAGTTATGCTATTGTATTCTTGATGAGGCACTTGTCCTAGCAAAGGTCATTCTGAAAACAGGTCTCATCCTCTCCCCAAAGCTAGAGGACCTTTTAAAATGAAAAGCCTGGTCCCGTGACACTGAACTCCACAGGACAGTCTTGCAAATTAAATTAAATGGGGTTTGGGAAAAGAGCCACAGGAAAATGACAAATCTTCACAGAGATCCCAAGGGCAACCAGAAATAATTACAAATTGCTCTCATTAATGGTGTTTCACGAGTCAGAAGCCACAAGCAGCCACCGTGCATCTCCAGGTACAGAAAAAGCTTCAGGGCAGGGAAAGAAGAGCAGGGAAGTCCTTCCTTTGGGTAGAGAACTGAACTTTTCTTAATTGGGAAAAAACTAACCTGAACTCAGCCTTCCTCAAAAAATGGCCCATAGTTTCTTGTTCCCTGTTGTATGTCATCTTTAGCTTGTTACTGAATTAAGAAAGTAGCAGTCCCAAGACTGTGATGTGAATGCAGAACTGCAGAATTTTCTATTGCTCTAATACTGTGTTTTCCATGTTATATATTTTAAAAACAATGCAGATTGCTTTAAGAATTACCACAAACTTGACTAGGGAAATCAAAAGCCTTGTAATGCCCCTAGTTAACCTCTCATTTCCTTTACTTTCAAGCTATTTTTTAAATCAGGGAGGAAATTAAAGAGAATCCACTGGGAAATGCAGCTGACCTGCTGGCTTGGTTTAATCTCCTTTACAACTCAGATGTCAAAAGGACTCAATTGTCTTTCAAAAGCAGTGTTCCATACTCTTGTGCTGGCTAAGAAAAACTCCCTGACTGACTCTGAAAGATCAGTGGATTCTGTGATTTGTGAGATTTTAAAAGGGTAAAAGTCTTGGCAAGTGCATCAGTCTGTGAGCTAAGAGGGGACACCCATGTGACAGCTGGAGTAGTGGACAGCTCAGTGGGACAGATGGTTTATGGATGCCAAGAGTGATCCCAGTCAATGATGTACTAAGTTTAATAGGCCATGAGTCTGTGTGGAGGAAAGACTCCAAATACTCTCTTTTCTGGTATCTTTCCTTAATCCACCCATCAACTGAATCATTCTACTTCCTTACTTTGCAGATTCAGTAATTCTAACATTAGAAAAAGGATTAAATAAAATCGTTTAATAGCGAAGAATAAAGCGTCCACGGAACCATCAGTGGACCTTTCAAAGGCAAATAGAGGTTAACTGAAAGACCAAATAAACTAACTTGTTTCAAGCATTTTCCAAGGATTTCCATCAAACTGAATTTTACTGGGAATCAAAACTCATTTGGCGTCCCTGCATCAGAAAGGCTTCGGGTGACCCAAAGTCTCAGGTGCATGGCATGTTGTTTGCACAACTGCAAAATGACTTTGAGGCGGACAGAAACAACTTAGCTGCTCTGTTAGATGTTTAGTAAGAAACCTGAGCTGTCCAAACTGTTTGAACTGAAAGATATTGAGGGGAGGGAGGCAGCTGTAATGCCACCTAGGCCTGAAGTTTCTTCAAGAGCACTGGAAGAACATGGATGTAGGTCATGCTGTTCATCTGATAGACTGTGTCAGCAGAAGCCTCTAGAAAGCCAGGCAGGAGCCTTCACCTGCCATGGGGTTCACAAAGCACCTTTGTAAGCCACTGGCTGCAAAGATCCACCGAAAGCTGTAATGTCTCACGGAGAAATCCGGGTTAATGAACGGCAGGAGAAGGGATCCATCCGAGCAAGCCTCTCCCTCCTGTTAACCAAAGCCGCCCGCAGAGGAGGGACCCCGGCTATCACAATTTGCGGTTCTCCAAGCGTCTGTGACCCACAGACTTCCCAGTCCCCTCGGTTCTGCACCTAAAGCAGCATTTCCAGCAGTCTTAAGCTCTCTCCTAGGCAAGGGAAGCCACTCGTGCATTGGCTGCCGCTCCGGTCCCGGCGGCGAGCGCTCGGTGTGTCCCCGGCGCTGCTCTCCCGCAGGGCTGGACACGCTGCCCCGGCACACCGGGGGCACTCGGCCGCACCAGCCTCCCGAAGGGAAAAGGCAGCGGATAACCCCGAGAATTATCGATTACTGCAAGCTGTTAATTACCGAAATTAAGCCCAAGAAGCATCGTACTTCAGAGAGTCCGCACTTGAGAAGCTCTGCAGAGCCGGGTGCGGTGCTGCAGCTCCAGCCATCAAAGAACAGCGACGCTCGAGAGCTTTTCCGGGATGAGGCTGCGAGCACCTCAGCTGCCCTATTATATCCATCAGTGAAACAAACCTCTGACCTGCCCCAATCTCCGAGGCTGCGAGCACCCCGGCTGCCCTATTATATCCACCAGTGAAACAAACCCCTGACCTGCCCGAACCCCCGAGGCTGTGAGCACTCCAGCTACCCTATATCCACCAGTGAAACAAACCCCTGCCCTGCCCAAACCTCCGAGCACCCCAGCTGCCCTATATCCACCAGTGAAACAAACCCCTGCCCGACCCTCCGCGGCAGTGTCCTGCTCCCCAGCCCACCGCAGGGCGGCCGGTCGCCAAGACAAGGCGTATTTTCTCGCGAGCATTTTTCAGAAAAACGCGGAAAATGGGTCACGGCTTTCGTTCCCGGCGGTACCCCGGCCTGCCTTGAGGCGAGTTCAGGGCTGGGGAGGTCACGGTGCGAAGGGCGACGCTCCGAGAGCCCCCCGCGACGCCAGGGTTGGGGGTCACGACAGGACCGGCGATGCTACCGGAGCCCCCCGCAGGGCCGGCGGCCACCGGGTCTCACCTGGACGAAGGCGATGGGGGTGGTGGTGCCCTCGATGTCCAGCAGGATGGCGCGCACCTCCGCCGGCACCGGCAGCACGCCCATGGCGGCGGCGGCACGTGGGGCGCACCGGGGACGCGCGGCGGCGGGGAGCGCCGCGCCGGCTGTGCCCGCCCACGGAGCGCCCGCCCCGCCCCTCCCCGCCGCCGCCGCCGCCTGAACGGGGTTTCTGGGTTACGCGTTACAACCCGCCGCCGGCCGGCCCGCTCAGCCCCGGCCCCCGCCCGCCGCGGTCCCCCGGTGCGGCTGTGCCCGTGCCCGCTCGGAGCCGCGGCACCGGCCCGGCCCAGCCCGCGCGATGGCGGCCGCAGGGCGGCTGCTGCAGCCCCGCCGCGAGCCGCTAGGGGCGCTGCGGCGCCGGGCGGGAGGGCGGCGCTGATTGGCTGCCGGCGCGGCTATATAAAAGAGGCGCAGGCGGTGCCCGGCTCTCTTCCGCCGCCATTTTCTGCTGGGCGCAGGTCTCCGCTGTCTCCGCCGCTCGCCCTCGCACCCCCACCGCCCTCGCCCCGCCATGGAGGACGCGACCGAGATGAGTGGCGGCCAGGAGGAGTTCGCCGAGGGCTCCAAGATCAACGCGAGCAAGAACCAACAGGACGACGGGTAGGGCCGGGGACGTGGTGGGGGGGGGGAGGTGTGGGGGAGTCGCGCGTCCATGTCCGCCGCCCGCCCTGCGGCTCGGGGGGGCGGCTCGGGGGCCGGGAGGAGCGCGGCCTTCCCTTCCCGCTCCGTGGCCGCGCCCGCCTTTGTGTCCCGGGCGGTGACCCAGTTTCCGCGGGGCGGGGACACGGACAGGGGGGCCGACCGGGGCCCTGACGTCACCGGCGGCCTGTGGGGTGCGGGGGGGCTCTCCCGGCGCTCCCTCACCCGTACCCGTACGCGCTTCCTGTCCCCTCCAGGAAAATGTTCATCGGAGGCCTCAGCTGGGACACCAGCAAGAAGGACCTGACGGAGTACCTCTCGCGCTTTGGCGAGGTTGTGGATTGCACGATCAAAACAGACCCGGTCACTGGAAGGTCGAGGGGGTTTGGGTTCGTGCTCTTCAAGGATGCTGCCAGCGTGGAGAAGGTGGGTGCTTTTCCTGCTGACCCATGGCACGAAGCCAGCTTGCGTGGCTGTGGTGATGTGAGACTTTGTTCCTTTGTCTGCTTTTTAGGTGTTGGAACTGAAGGAACACAAACTGGATGGCAAGTTAATAGATCCTAAAAGGGCAAAAGCGCTGAAAGGGAAGGAGCCACCCAAAAAAGTATTTGTTGGTGGGCTGAGTCCAGATACATCTGAAGAACAGATCAAGGAGTACTTTGGTGCTTTTGGCGAGGTATAGTATATTGGCATATAAAACCACCTCTAATTCTCAAATGTGTAGTCTTGCCTCTCTCTTGCAAAAGAATTTGTGAGGAGGGAGTTGGCCAAAACTATGTCTTAATGATTTCATAAAATTGTAATGGTCTGGTTTAGAGCTGCTAAAAGTAGTCAGTGTAGATTCTGCGCTGCCAGTTGGTTCTGGTGGCATAAAAGGTTACTTACAGATTTCACACATTGTTTGTATTCATTTTGATTTCAGATTGAAAACATTGAACTTCCCATGGACACAAAGACGAATGAAAGGAGGGGCTTCTGTTTTATCACATACACAGATGAAGAGCCAGTAAAGAAGTTACTAGAGAGCAGATACCACCAGATTGGTTCAGGCAAGGTAGGAAAAACTCTTGTTCCTAGCAGGTTGAATCTGTCTCTGTAGGCTTCTGTGAAAGAAACTCACAGAATGCTCTTGGAATTCTTAGTAAGTTAAAGGATTTCTCTCCTTACAGTGTGAAATCAAAGTAGCACAGCCCAAAGAGGTGTACAGGCAGCAGCAGCAGCAGCAGAAAGGAGGGAAAAGCAATTCTTCTGGTGGACGTGGAGGCGGAAGGGGACGTGGACGGGGTGAGTATTTTCCGTGGTTCTGTTAATGTAAGTGTTCACCAAACACTTTGGTGTTTGTAGATATTCCAGGTGGCAGGCTGCGTGCAGATCTCATGTTTAAATCAAATGTGTAAAGTAGCCTGTGAGTAAGTGGTGTTTTGGTGGTTCTGGTTGCTTGTTGAAGCTGGGGAATCTCCTCTTGCTGTGCTTGCATTCAAGCGGTGAAGGGTCAAGTTGGGATAGGTTGCTTCTGTGCATCCTTAGTGGACCATGTAGCCAGCACAGTTACACTTTCACTTGAAAGGGATACACTTAATTGGCCCATGGGCCCAAAACCAGGAGCTGTTTGCTAAGGAGTGGGGTGGTCACTTTGCTGCACCTTCAAATGGATCAGAAGGGATCAGCTGGTACATTACAGGTTAATGCATCGCAGTTCTTGAAGGTTGTGCAGACAGAACTCACACCACACAGTAAGGCTTGTCCTGTGGTGTCACTTGGTGCTCAGGCAATTACTGATTATTCTCATATCCAAGAAGTTAGATAAAGGGGCACAGGAGAGGAGTGGAATAAGTTTTAAAACTTAGAGTTGCTATGCTTGGTTTCAGGTCAGGGACAAAACTGGAACCAAGGATTCAATAACTACTATGATCAAGGCTATGGGAATTACAATAGCGCTTACAGTGATCAGAGCTACAGCGGCTACGGAGGCTACGACTACTCTGGGTACAACTATCCCAACTACGGATATGGGCCGGGATATACAGATTACAGTGGTAAGTGGATTTGCCCTCATTCCCCATAACAAGAGCAACACTGCTCTTAGTCAGCCCGTGGCTCTGAAGATGAGATCCCTTGGTGTGCTGCTGTGGGTGAAGTCTCCCTCTGAGGCTGGTGCTAACGCTTGTGGGTTCTGTTTTTCCCCACACGCTACCTGCAGGCCAACAGAGCACGTATGGGAAGGCGTCCCGTGGCGGCGGCAACCACCAAAACAACTACCAGCCCTACTAAGGCAGTACCTAGTACCTGACAAACAGGTGTGTACAGGAGCACGAGCTCCACTCCGACTGTGCCTAATCTAATTTAAAGATCAATAGACAAACGAAGAGTAAAAACTTGCCTAGCATGACTTTTCCTTTAATTAAGCTTTTGTTAACTTAAAGAATACTTTTTTTTTAAAACCAGCTTTGCCTACGTGTCTATAGATCTTTAACTTTGTAAAAGTGTGACTTTATCTTCTTTAGTACTTCAGAAAAACATAAGAGTTTTTCTGGTTTGCGTTGTGTACCAGGTGATCTAGAGGAATAATTAAACTTATTAGAAGTATTAACAGGTAAAGTACTGAAATGGGTACAACTTAAGGAAAACAAGAATGTTGTCTTCTGACTCTGACATTATACCTTGTTTGTACCCGCCAGCGGGAACTTCATTGCAGGCCGTGTGTCACCCTGACCACGTCTATCTCTGGGGTCGCACGTTGCAGGCAGAGCGCAAGGCATACACCAGAAAACGCTGTCCTGTGGTATGGTCTCTTCCAACTTCATGTACCAGCGTAAAGATTAAAGTGGAAAACTTCAGACTTTGGCTTCTTTTTTTAATCTTTTTTGGAGATTAAGTGTCTTTAACTTAAATGGTTTTTTACAGGAGTTAAAGTACATAAATGCCTTTACAGCTTAATCATTTGGTCTTCTGTTTAGTGTTGTATTTCAATTGTGGAACCTCATTTTAAATGTGCATTCTTTAAGATTTTAATGCTTGCTTTTTTCTTTTTATAGCTAATAGTGAAATCTGCAAACCAAAACGAACTTTTAAATCTGGATAAACATTAAAGATCATATGCATATGGACTGTCTGAACTAAAGTGACCTGACTTGTGTTGCACATAAGTCGTTTAGTTGTATAAGCAAATAATCAGAAAGCCTTTTGGCAGTGTTTCCAATGGAAAAGAAAGTGATCCAGAGCCTGCTTCCTTGTCTTAATTGGATGGTTGTTGTTTTGGAGCAGCCTCCTAGCTGGGCTGAATATTTGGGAAAATAAATTACTGATGGGTAACTAAACAAACCTCTTGTGTTACCTTAATAAATATGCATATGATCTTTAACAGTGAAGAAAGGAATATATAGAAGACTTAAAGCAGTTCATGAAAATGGACCTTTTAACAATCCTGTAGTAACTGTCACAGATCTGACATGCATTTTGTCTTGATTTTTTAGGTAGAGATACTGCAACAAAAAGCCATCTTGCAACGCATCGCGAGTGAATGGAGGGTGGTCTTCGTGAGAGGAAATGACTATTTTGTAAAAGACTTTTAGTGAATGACACAACTGTGTCCAACTGTACATAGCGGCCGACTAGTTTTCTTTTATGGTTTTTACTTTCTTTTTGCCATTCATGTTATGACACAATGTGGACTTGTGTTTATACAAACTTTATTTGTATAATTTCATGTTAAAAGATTCTCTAATAAATGCTTACTTAAGTGACTGTGGAGTCTTGCTGTCACCTTAAAGTGGTGTAACTATAGTTTTACTTGGGTGGAAGGCCAGATCTCTCTGGAGATGAAGGTTACTGTGAGAACAGGTCTATACACACCCCCTTCTTCCTCCTGATCTGTCCTGAGAGCACCAGAGTGCTTGGAATTAGCCTCACTGTGGAAGATGGCAGAGTTATGCCCTGCCCTCTGCAGCAGCGAGGAGAGAGTGGTCTCTGGCACAATGCTGCCAGTTTTGTACATCTGAGGAGGGATCTAGAACTGTAGCAGCACCTTTTCAATGCCGATTGCACTGCTTTAGGAGTTGGAGCTTTTCAAGGCTTCTCAAGCACTTAAAACCTCAAGTATTTTAGAATGTAGCTTAGTTACTTTCCCACACCACTTCTATTCCAATTCCAAGCAGGAGATTACAAGTTCTTGATCAACTATTTTCTGTACAAGTTTAGGTGCTATACTGGACTCTTCTCACCTTCAGAAAACAGGTTTCCCTCTAGTGCACACTAACAAGCAACAACTAAAAGCCTGAGTGCTGGAGAAGGATCGCCACATTAAACCAGCACATTTCTGGATTAGAGTGGTTGGGATGGGTAAAGGAGCGTGTTTTGTCTGAGGCAAAAGGATTGCAGCAGTCTGCCTGAAGATTTGATGTTTCTCAGCACAAATACCTAGTCAAGCATCAAAATAAACCCTGCTTGTTAGAACTCATTGATGTCACTGACTACAAACTGAAGAATCAGCAAGAAGCCACAGCAGTGTGTGAGTTCATACACTGCATTTGTGAGTGCAGCTGGATCCAGCACTGCTCTCCACAGCAGCTGAGGGGCTGAGGGAGACTTTTGCCACAAGAGCATAGCTTCATTGCTCCAGTGGTTTTTCAATACACAAAACTCTGCTAAGAGGCAAGTTTTACTTGAATCTGTGATCCTCCCACTCAGTGCTAGCAAAGTGCAGCTGGAATACCGTGCGCAGGTCTGTGCTCCTCAGCACCAGAAAGGCCAGGGGCTCCTGCAGAGGGTCCAGTGAAGGGCCGCAAAGGTGATGGGGGCTGGAGCTTCTCTCTCATGAGGAGAGACCGTGGGAGCTGGGCCTGTTTGGTCTGGAGAAGGCTGAAGGGGATCTCACCATGCACATCAGTATCTCAAAGGCAGGTGCCAAGAGGATGGTGCCAGACGCTTTTCAGTGCTGCCCAGTGACAGGACAAGAAGCAATGATCACAAACTAAAACACAAGTTCCACTTCACCACGAGGAAGGACTTCTTATGTGGAGGGTGGCAGACCACTGGCATAGCTGCCAGAGCAGGTTGTCTCCCTCTCTGGAGCTATTCCAAACCCACCCCAACCAGTTCCTGTGGCCCTGCCTTGGGCGGGGGGGTTGAACTGTATAATCTCCAGAGGCCCAGCCCAGCCCTATCGATTCCGTGAGTGTCCATGCCGGCCCCCGAGGCTCCGGCTGCTCCCGGGGCTGCGCCGAGCTCCCCCCGCGCTCCCTCACGGCTCCCGGGGGCGGTGTCACGTGTCCGCCCGCCGCGCTCCTTCCGGCCGCCATTTTAGGTTGGGTCGGTGGCGGCGCCATTAAAAACAGGGAGCGAGAGGAGGAGGGCTCGGCGGGATCGGCGCGCTCGGCCGGGGCCGCCAGCGGGGCCGGGGCCTCGGCGGGGAGGCGGCGGCACCGGGGGTGGCCGGTGCGGGGCGGCGGCGGCGCCATGTCGGATCAGCAGTTCGCTCTGGACTCGGCGGCGGTAGCGGCTGGCGCCGGGGGCAGCGCGGCGGAGCCGGCGGAGCAGCCTGAGGGGCAGGCGGGGGCGGGAAGCACCGATGGGGGAGGCGGCGGCGGCGGCGGCGGGGTCGAGTCAGAGGGAGCCAAGATCGACGCCAGCAAGAACGAAGAGGACGAGGGGTGAGCGGCGGGGGCGGGTTGTGTGTCCCGGGCGGGGCGCGGCGCCCCCGGCCCCGTTCGCTGCCCTGTTTGTTTACTTGGTGCCTCGGCGACGTCACGGGCCGAGCGGCGGGGGCGGCGTCAGGTCCCGCGATGTGCAAATGGTGCGATGTGCCTCAAACTGCAGGCCCCTTTTACTTATTTTTCTTTTTAACGATGCCTTTTCTAGGAGTTAAAGTGCGGTGCGTGCGTGAGGACAGTAACTCGGTGTAGCCGAATGCTCTGGTTGCTGTTGCAGTATTGCTCTGTGCTGCAAACATTACTGGGTGTTAGCCGAGTGCCAGAGGCGTCAGCTACCGGGACTTCTTCCCAGCCTAAAACATGCCTCTGCTTCTCCGGAACTTGTTGTCGGGAGGATTATGTTAGGTGGTGTCCAAACTTGAGAAGTAGGAGTCGAAAAGGCAGGAAGCTGAGCCGGGGGAGGTTCAGGTTATGCATCAGGAAAAGGTTTTTCACCTAGAGGGTGGTTGGGCAATAGAACAGGGAAGTGGTTACAGCACCAAGTCTGACAGAGTTCCAGAAGCACTTGGAAAATGTTCTCGGGCACATGGTGTGACTTTTGGGGTGTCCTATGCAGGGCTGGGAGTTGGATTTGATGATTCTGATAGGTCCCTTCCAACTCAGGATGTTCTATTACTCTGTTTTATGGCGAGTAAATACAGCTTTTAATCTTTATATGGTCTCTGCCTGGGGCAGTGTCCCTTTGTATTGCCGGTGAAATTTGTGTGTAATAAATCCAGCGACAGGACAGGCTGTTGCACTCTGCTGTCTCCTGTCGGGCCGTGAAACTCGAGCTGCAGGTCTGTTTTTGGTCAAGGCAGAAAATAACCTGGATAAAGGAGTGCTAACTACTGAGTCCTGCGGATTCCTTCTGCAAAACTTTCCTGAGTGTCTTCCTCCTTCAGTAATAACTTGGGATGTTGCTGAGAGAGATGTTAATAATCTGGGATAATGCAGAGAGAGAGAGAGCAGGAACCATTTTTTGAGTATTTTGCTGGCATTAGCAGAAATTAAAATGGTTTTGTTACTTTTCAGCTGTTCTTAACAGCTGTAAATGCCTTTGGCGTTTGCATGTTTGTTTTACTTACTACCCTTGAAAACACACCAATTAAAGGGTTTTCATGTGCAAACTCAGGTTCCTTTGAGGCAAGAGAGCTTAGAAAAAGTGGTCTCTAAGCCGCGCGGTGATACTGGGCAGTGATTACATATATCGCACAGCACATTGACTCGCAGTCTGGTTCGGTCTTTTTGAACCATCAGCTCTTCATGCTGTACAGGAAACAAAGTTTTTTTGACAACACTTCTGGTAGTAAAGGGAAAAAAAGCCGATCTGTGATACCTTGTTTAGCTAAGGTTTGAAAGCTTTCCCAGTGCACTTCTGGTAACTTATTTTGGGAAGCTGTATGTGCTGATGTGGCTTAGACCAGCCATACTGTGGGCTAGGAAATGTGTGTATTTTTACAAGCTTTTGGCAGCGCTGTGCCATGCTCCTGAATTGCTGTGCTCGTGTTTGGGGTGTAGCCCTCACCTGAGCTCAGTGTCCCTTGGAGGAGTAGTGGATGTAGGGGCAGACTGAAGCAGATGTGGTTTGCTGCTCTGTGACTGGGCTCAAAGGTGCAGTTCCTGCGTGGAGAGATGAAAAACCTTCCGAGGCTCTTGGTCTGCCTGTCCTTAGGAATACAAAGTGGGGGTCTGTATGTTAACATGGAGGCCCGTGGTTTGTGTAGCAAGTGTCAGTTCAGTAGTAGCTGCTAGGGCAACACTACCCACAGTGTGTCAGAAACACGATGCTGCATCCTGTTGTGTCTTCTGTTTGGCTGCTTGAAAAGCCCTCCACAGAACAGCAGACAAGCTAAGGACCTTAATGATGGGTGAGCAAAGGGCAGAAAGCTCCTTTGGTTCACTGCCTGTACTGGGGTGAGGCTGCTGGTTTACCGGGGTGGGCCCTTCATTCCATGAGGACAGTAAGAAGTCACAGCTGATAGAAGGGGCTGTTGGTACTTTGTTGAAGAGAGATCTGGAATGATTTGGAAAAGCAGATAAAGGGATGGAGAATTGGTGCTCCTTCTTTACAGAATTGGAGACTTGCTATAAAAACATCTGAAGCTCCTGAACCCCTCATCTGTATGGATTTTGTCAGAAACTGAACGCTCTTGTTAATTCTGTGAGAGCACAGCTAAGTCAGCAGAGGTAGTTCAAAGGAGCAGCTTTTGATTCAAGAGAGTTTGAGTTGTGGAGGTGCAATGCTCTTTTACACGATTGGCAGCAATGTTTGTGCGTGGGAAGTGGAAGGGTTGGAAACATGATACAGTGGTTTTTCAGGTTTTCTGATAACTGTGTCTGATTGTGAAATAAGGTGGGACAGTGAAAACGGGCAAAGCTTTGTAGAAAGTGCTTTTATAGATCATAATGGATCATATTTTTTGGTTAGAGCTCACAGTAAAATCTTCTTTATCAGTATTAGAAGAGATCATCTCAAATCAAATCCTCTTTTGAATGGTTTCCTAAGCCCTATGCCTAATAACCTGGAATGTTTTGTTTGTGTGTATACTGGCTTGATTTTTCATCTTTTAAAATTTTGAGTTTTTATGCCTTACTAACATGCTGGGATGGTCATGATTTGATTCTAAGCTTCCAGTGTGCTTTTGAAAATACAGGTTATGAATGATGTGCTGTACACATCTGCCCAGCAGCACTGGTGCTGTAGAAATACTGGAGAGATATTCTCTTGATGGTAATGGATTATGCCAGGTGTTTATATAAAGTTCTTGTGAGAAAAGAGAACTTCTGACCATCCAATACTTTGCTTTTTCATAACTGCTTTCTGGGGAAGGGAACTTGACTAAACTTCATTTTAGTTTATTAATTTGGGCATATGTCCAGTCCAGACTGGTAGATAAATGCTTCTGTTTTAACCACACTTCCTTACAAATCTAATCTGCCTGCGTGTGTTTCAGTTGTGTGGAGGCTCCACAGATAACTGGATGGAATTAAACATGTGATGGGGATGTAAAGAAGTAGTAAAATATCTTTTTGTCACTACTGCTGGTAGTTTCTTGGGACAGCAGAGTAAGCAGCTGCAGGAGAAGACAGTGCAAGATGTTTGTGTATGTGAAAGTCTTTATCTGTCCTGGCCAGACTCACTTGAGCAAGTTGTCAAAAAGTGCAGGCCCATGTGTGTAGTGACATGACTGATAAAATCCTGCCAGTTCCATGCATTAGGGTATTGAGCTCATAAAGCTTGGCAGTGCAGGATTTTGGGTAACACACATTTACAGATTGACCAACTTGTCTTAACAGGAAAATGTTCATTGGTGGCCTTAGTTGGGACACCACGAAGAAGGATCTGAAGGACTACTTCTCCAAGTTTGGTGAAGTTGTGGACTGCACTCTGAAGTTGGACCCCATCACCGGGAGATCGAGAGGCTTTGGCTTTGTGCTCTTCAAAGAGTCAGAGAGTGTGGATAAGGTAGGATTAAAGTAATGAAACATGTTCAAATTCAGGTATCAGAGATAGAGCACTCACTAGGATGACTGTAGGCGTTGTTCTTACATCTTCTGGTAAAGATGATTCAGGGGTGCAGCATGTTTCATGTGCTTGTGAAAATGCTTTCTTTTATGAACCATCTTACTCTTGATGCTGTGTCCAGGACCAGCAGTGATTCCTGAGGTGTGGATTTGGGCACTTACAGGTTCTGCAAGCCATTGGACTTGGGTGCTTGAAAAATAGAGTGTATAAATGTCTGCTGCTTGCTGCTGTGAAAGCAGCATTTGCAAAGAACTTCTGGTCCTGCAGAGCTGTACTACAGCTCTGGTAAAATCCAGAGCTGTACCGTGAATCCCTAGAGTATGACCAATAGCTTTGATACATTTAAGCTCTATCCAAGCAAAAATTAGTTGTTAACTTTTCTAAAATGCTGTGGATACAGCACACAGAAATATTTTCACCTTCATGACCTTTGTGATATCTAAAGTACAGATTTTTTACTTCATAAGGTTTGAGGATGAGAAGAGTACTTTTTGAGAGGTGTTGCACTCTTGCTTCTGCTGGGTAATAAGTGGTTCCAGTTGTCAGAACTGTCAGTGGATAGTGACCAAAAATCACAGAACTTTGTTTTTGTGCAACAACTTCTTGGTGATCCAAGTATTGAAATTGAATCAATTTTTGCCTTACTCAAAATATCAGTGAAACATTTAGCTTGAACTGTGTAAAACTGTGTTTTAATTATCCTCAGGTCATGGACCAGAAAGAACACAAGCTGAATGGAAAGGTCATTGATCCAAAAAGAGCTAAAGCCATGAAAACAAAAGAACCTGTTAAAAAGATTTTTGTTGGGGGCTTGTCTCCAGACACACCTGAGGAGAAAATACGGGAATATTTTGGAGCTTTTGGTGAGGTATGTGGTGAAACAAACTGCTTTTATTTGTGGAACCTGTTCTGTCTTCACAAATGTATTAATAGAAGGCATCCCCCACGTGCAGCCTGCATGGATGCTAATGTAAACCTAATGTAAGCTTTATGGCCGTTGTAGTTCCATGTGTGTTAGTGGTCAGAATGTTGATGTTCAGTTACAGGCTCTGAGTAGAGCAGCCTGGTTTGAGGGAAGGGGGAGCTGGGGTAAGTCAGAGAGGGAGGCAGTGTTTTGAGCAGGGTGCTTTGGTCAGTGAGATGCTCTTCAGCCACCCCAGCTCATCTCCTATAGCACAGATTGAGATAGTTTTGCCTAAATTCTGTACAACTGAGTAGTCTCTGTCCCCAGTTTTGGTGGTGCAGACAAGCTAAGTATCACTGAAGTTTTTAAAAACTGGTCTTGTATGAATTTGCTACAGCTGCTGTTCCCCTATTGGTTATCAGATGGTGCCAGCTTCAGTTCATAACTGTTCAGGCAGTTTGGTTGCTAAGTATGTGCCCTCTTCCAAACTTACAGACAGTTTACTCTGGACTAAAGACTTTAACTACTGTTTGCCTAGGAAGTCCCATGTGCTCTAGGTACAGAGAACTTTGGCTCTGTATTTGTAGTCAGACCACATTGTCATATTCAAATCTAAATAATTTCAGTAACAGGTATGACCTGTTAGAGGGATTTTGCAGTG